>NC_142606.1:62862560-63567279 GCF_041222555.1 Hakea prostrata | reverse complement strand
ACTATTCCTTATGCTCTGGAGAATCTTGCTTAAAGCCTTCACTCTTGTGTTTGGACTAACATGATCGTGGGATGCTGTTCTCCGACCTACCCAGATGGGTCGCTTTAGCTAAATTTTATTGTGAGTATAGGTCATCCAATTACTTAGGTAGTTTGTACGAAGTTCTTAAGAAGTCATCCATTTATTTGAATAGCACCAACAAGAACTATTTGCAATCATTAATATTGACCGAAACATATTTTTCATTTCACAACTATCTGCATATCATTTAATATTAACCAAACATATTTTTGGTTTCATAATATATTTTGGACAATAGTTATTAAAATGTTCTTCATTCTATAGTTTATGCAACCTTACTGTTAGGGTAGATTCTAAAACAACGCTTTTAGTTGGATGCACCTTCTCTCTTTCAAAATAGAGGTTGATATTTCGAGTCAAGTCAGAATAAACTGCTTCATCCATGGAAGGTTGCTTAGTTGGTAATAATGACACTTTTGAGTGAAGAGGTCACCCATGTTTGATTTTTTTTTAAAGATAACCCACATCTTTATTAAGAGGGCAAAGCTGGGAAGAAGAAGTTGATAGATTCTATTTCTACCAGAGGAACCCCAACTGCCGTGTCACCGTTCCGTCAACAGCTAGCGGCCACGGCCACCAGTTTATTCAGAATTCAAGAACACAACATGACTACACAGCGTCGTCGTGATGGTGGTATGTATCAAGAGTTCAGAAGAGATGAAACGTTCATCCTTACAGATTTATACAACACAATATTCAGAAAACATATATACAACATTCATGGATGCATGCATGGATCGATGATGATGATGATGATGAATATACTACTACTGCTTCTACTTCTACCACACTCCTCACTTAAAACCCAGAATGGACGAAGAAATAAGAAAGAAATCACCTCTAGTTTCGACGGTTTCCTACACAGACTCTAAACAAAAAGCTATACTGTAACGGCGATCAAGATGATACCCAAACTAGAAGAAGAAGAAGAAGAAGAAGAAGAAGGGTTGAAATCATCTAATTCCGCGAGTGAGCATTTCCTTGTAACGCTTGAAGGATTCGAGTCTCTGCAACTTCAACTGTTGCTTGAACCTGTTGATGAAGTCATTAGCCTTTGCATCGACCTCTGGGTCTTCTCCAAAATGTTGCACTTCTCTTCCTCTGCCCTTCCCTTCCTTCACTGTCGATGGCCTATGAAGATCGACGATCTCTTCTTTGTCTTCCAAATGCTCTAACTCTGCCATCAAAACCGCCGATCTCACCTCCCGGAGATGTTTCACAGGCTTGTCACTGGAAATCCCTTTTTCCGAGTACGATCGGCGAACCTCGTGTTCATCAACAGGTGGCTCTTCAACCGGCGCCGGCTGCTCAATTGTTTGATGGGTCACCTCCGTCTCCGGTGGCTGAGCAGAGGAGGAAGTGACGGATGGAAATGGGTTCAACTCATCGGAGCTGTAACGATATAAATTGAAGGATTTGAATCGTTCCAGAACAGAATGGGTTCGACTGAACTGAGGTTGCTTTTGATTTTTCTCGGTACCGAAACCTGACATCACGGCTATGGTGCCGATCACAAGGTTCAACAGAACGAAGAGCACGGTTGGAGTGAACCAACTATAAACGATAGTCAGGAACGAAGGAAGAAAATTCTCAGCCATGATTTCTCTTGGTTTTGTTCTCAGCCTCTCACCACTACGGGAATGGAGGAGGAATCAAGTCAGTGTTAGTGTTTCCATTTGCTGCAGGGGAAGGAATGACCTTGAACTGCATTCTCTGATGTCTGCGTCTCTTGAAAGTATTTTTTAAGCTTGATTAAAAGGGAAAGAAAGAGCGATTTGATCTTTGGGTAGATTTTTTTGGGATTAATTACTTCTTTATTTCAATTTGGAAGACTCAAAGTCAAGAGACTATTGTTTTTTTTTTTCTTTCCATGAGAGATGGTTTTGACTAGGTGGGGACGTCACAGCACAAGGACAATATGTTAATTTCACGAAGTCACGGAGATATCCTACCGGCGGAACATCAGGTCTGTCATTGGTAGTCTGACCATTCGCATGAGTCTGCTGATCAGAACCACCATCAGGAATGCTCCCATTAGGTATTCCTTTAATTCATTCTTGTTATTCTGGAACCAACATGACGATTTCTCAAAACAACCATTTTGCAAAACCGAAAGAGATAAAAAACACCGAAAAATCGAAGATTTGTCATAAATCACATGTCCAAATGATTGGCAAACTTAAATCAGACTTATAAACATCCATATAGTTATCAAACAATCGGTCATAGGTCAAAAATCACATTTCTCCAAAATTCAACGAAATTGGAGCTCTTGATGTTGTTGGTCGGCTCGCTTGGTCGATTGGCCCGATCAACCAAGGCTCTTCTGGCAATTTCAGCTTTTTAAGCCTCATTTGCACTTCTAACCTCATTTCTATCATTCCCAACTTAAGAGAGAGCTCTAGAGAAAGGTTGTGCAAGTTCTTCCAAGGTGATTCCAAGTTGGTTAGTGCTTCTACAACATCACTACAACACTCTTCAATCATCACATAAGGTAAACATCAAACTTCTCTCTCAAATGCTTCCATACATGCTTGCATTTACCAAGAATTCATGCTATACTTGTGTAAACATGTTTCATGAATTTTTAACACAATGTCATGCTTAAAACAACAAGTACTAACAAAAACAAGCTCTCTTTCACCGTTAACGCAACCGAAAATCCCAAATTTGGAAAAACTTCGATTACTTTCAAACCGCTAAGAGTTTTAACACTAAAACAATTGCTGCATGCTTGAAATGATATGGTAGATGTGTGCATGTAATTTGATTGAACCAATTTCATAATTTTCAAAAATCCAATTTTGATATAATTTGCACAAAAAAAAAAAAAAAAAAAAAAATCTTTTCCTTCTTGCTGAATTTTTGCTTTTAGACCATGATTTTGATGGATTTTCTTCAAATAAACCTTCTTAGCATGCTATTCCAAGTATTATGCACATGCTAGTATGTTCAAATTTTAATATCGCCAAAATCAAAAATTTCCAAAAAATTATGAAAATGCCATTCTTGCTGAATTTTTTTGTAATAACACTGACAATCAACTTCCTTTGTCTTTTTCCATAGACATCTATACCATCTTGCCATGAGGACGAGGATGTCTAGTAGGTGCTAGGAGAGGCAAGGGTTGAGTACCGGCTCAACCACGAGCTGAGGTCATTCGAGTGGATCGATTTGACACGCCCCGACCCGAGTTCTTATATGAGGCATACTTCGAGTATTGCCGTATAGAGTTCGGTCGGTTGCTCCACTTACCGCAACTTTGGATCTTGAGGATCGGGCGAGAGATGAGTCCTTTGCATGGACTCAACTCTTCACGACAGAGACTTGCTCATTTATCCGGAGTTGGTGAGGTTGTTCTTTAGCAACCTTACATTTGTTGAGGAGGCTAGAGGTTAGGGTGGTTCCTTTTGGTTGATCATTCGGAGTTGGGTCGGGAGACACGGATCAAGTTTTCTACTAGGACATTGGCTGAGATTCTACGGATACCGTGTTGGTGGATACCTACAAGAGCTGAGGTGGACAACTACTTACTACCTTATGAGCTTCACAAGATATGTTCCACTCTTTGGAACGAAGATCGGTGTTACGGTCCACGGAATAGTGGACGGATGACAAATTCGGCTAGGGTCATCGGTCCCTTGTGGGCTGGAACATCATGCCGAAAGGCCGGACATCACCATCGGGTTACGGTGATGGAGGCTCTTATCATCTATTGGATCTACATGGGGTTTGAGATCGATTTGTCCTATATCATTCGAACGTCATGATAGATTTGGTAGCGCACCAGTACAAGGAACCTTTGTTTCGGATGACTACGACATTAGTCTTCCGGTACTTCGAGGTGAGGCTAGGGGTACCAATGAGGTTACTAGAGATCCGGGCTATGCCATCGGGACTAGGACTATCCATCGGATGCGGCTTTCCCGGACGAGAGAAATTTAAGGGTGAGGATGACTTAGAGGAGGGGATGATGAGTCGGATGGTGGTGATGAGGATGCTTTGGTCCGGATAGTGATGACCAAGCCGAGAGATGAATCTTGAGATGCGCGAGGCTAATTTGGAGCAACAAGAGATTCCCACATCATCGCATTTTAAGACGGAGGTCTTCCCACATAGTTTTAGAGACTTCGGATTTATGTGCTCAGATGCGATCCATGACTTCCATTTTGGAGAGGATGGAGGTCGGGCGGTACAAATAGAGTCAAGACGACGAGATGCGATCTCGGTTGACATAGGTCGCGGAGAGGATGTCAAAGTACTCCAAGAGCAGCGACAGTCATCAAGATAGATTATACTTAGGATTTCCTTTTATGCTTATCAGATATACTCATTGTAAAAAATTCTTAATATCAATGAAGTTTCCTTTTTGTTTCACTTCTATATTGTGTATTATGCATTTTTTTTTATTGCATTAAGTGATGTTTGTTAAATTATAGTTATTGTGCGTTATTCAACAAACATGTTATGCTTTATTAATAAAGTTTCTAATACAAGTGTTATATTATTCACTTCTAAGAATACTTGAGTCATTTTTGGATTTATGACTCAGGAATGTTCCATTATTGTTTTATGTGGTTAGGATTTTCGTGAATTGTAGGCTCTGATACCACTTTGTCACATCCACCCAGCCAGTACCCTACCTGGCATACCCGAGTGTGTGATCCACAACCCCAAAGATCAAGTATTGAGGAAATCATCCTCCACATATACAATAACATAATCATGAACAATATATAATCAATGTAACATTATATAAACAAAGAGATCAGATAAGAAGAAGAGAATGACAATATAATCGAGTGCGGAAAGAATGATACCAATATAATAATCAAAATGTAGAGTGTGCGGAAAGTCACTCCACAACTACAGCGAAAAAGTGGATCGAAAGTTGAAGCTAAGCTATTACATCTGGGAAACAAAAGCTAAAAGAAAGAGGAGGATTGTTCTATCAACTAGACTAAAGTCTCTTCTGTCTTATAAAGAACATCTTCACAAACATAGACTTTAGAAATCAAGCATGGCCGCTTCCACTCCAAGACAGGGCTAATCTTGGTATGCAGCACGATCACTCAAGGAATCTTCACCATAATCTTCGTAAACACTAGCACCTTGAGAGTAGTATGCATCATCGGCTTGTGCTTCGTAGTATTGGCCATCATACTCATCAAGTACTGTAGGATAATCTAACAAAGATATTCGCACAAAAAGGAGTGAGTTCAAAAGAACTCAGCAAGGCGAGTTATATCCATAGAAACTTAGTAAAACATGATAGCACAACGTAACATGATGCAAAATGAAATGAGATAGACAATGTATGTATGAATCTAACTCTATCTATGTATGTTGGTCTCTATTGGCAGACATGCTTTAAGTCATAGTACCATACTTCTTTGGGTAGGTCTCAAATCACTCTCCCTCAACCATTCGATATCCTGGGTTCTTTGGTGGTAATTGGGTCTTGCATCCCTCTGGACATTCCTTGGCTGGGGTTTAGGTCACCGCTCTCTCACATCACCATTGGTCTAAGTATTGGTGCAAGTCAAGGTCAAGCCTAGCCAAATGCAAGTCATTTACTTGGTTATATCAACTTAGGGTTGGATACTTCCATTCCTCGCCTCGGGCAATCCTTTCCGGTACCTTCCCCCTTAGAGTCATCGTATCCTATGGCTACAACCAACTCGGACTACGGACTTATCAACCCTACTGGTCATCCACAAATAATAAACGGGAAGCTCTCATGTCCCCTCACGGATATAACTCACCGGTCTTGAGCGCCTATGAGCCCAAGTCTATTATTTGCAACCCTACTAATAAATGGCCCCCACAATGTGATCCATGTCTTCTCACGAGTTGGTTACCGGTGTTGAGCTCCCACAAACCCACATTGCTACCACAGGTTACTCGGTCTCAATACCCTTCCGAATCGAGTCTGATCT
Source organism: Hakea prostrata (assembly GCF_041222555.1). Lineage (NCBI taxonomy): Eukaryota > Viridiplantae > Streptophyta > Magnoliopsida > Proteales > Proteaceae > Hakea > Hakea prostrata. The sequence goes on along the minus strand of NC_142606.1, from coordinate 63,561,259 downwards.
AACAGAGACATCCTAGCAAAACATCACTAGACAAGCCCTAGGTATGACAACAAATAATCCGGAAAAGCGTCAAAGGGCACCATAGGAAATGTCCCATATCACTTCCACTGATGTCCAAGGACAAAAATGTCAAAAAGACATTCCCCAATCCTAAATCATACCTAATCAATCACAATCCTTATTCAATCATAACATACACAACTGATATCTCATCATATAGAAGAATACATAAAGACATGATCAATTGAATAAGTAACATACATGAATAAGTATTCGTATATGATCAAGTAATAAAAGAATACATGAGTAAGGTCCTACTTGTACTTACAACAATAACATCATAATTAAAAAATGCAATAACAATAGCAAATCCATGAGTTTCCCAAATTAGAAACTAAGATTCATGCAATCTAAGTTAATATGGAAACAATTGTCCTTACCTTAATTAGCTTCTATGAAAATCCGGAGATCAAAGGGAATGGTTCCAAAGTTAGCAAATAAACCCTAAACAAGTATAAGAACATCATTAGAAATATGTCTAGAAGATTAGAAGTCAAATGGATCAAATTGGATGAAGAAGAAAGCTATTGTTAGCCTTGGTCGATTGGGTGGTAGCTTGGTCCAATCGACCAAGCAATCGACTAGATGAACAATACGCAGAAGAATTCAAAATTTTGACCCGAAACTCATCTTCCGGGATTCAAAACACTCCAAAAATTCAAAGGAACATTAGGAACAGTAATCTAAGACTAACTAGCATAGATTAAGCACCAAACAACGATCAACATCATGACTTTCTAATTTGAAAATAGGACTTTCTAATTTGATCAAAACATGGTTTTCAATGAAAAACAACCATGGATTCAAAGGAGAAAACAAGGATTCATCCTAGATGAGTTTCAACAGTAGATCATCCATAAATCTAACATGAAAACAGACCTAACATGCTAGAGAAAACAAATCAAAGGAATGATCATGGCTTCATGAAGAAATCATAAGAATCATGGTTAAAATCAAGTATGAAGGTCATTGGAATGATTGGAGATTCATTCCCAACCTTGGAGACTGTAGAAGAGGTATTTGCAAGGATGCAATACCTTCTTGATAATCATAGTAGTAAGAGTTTGATCATGCAAGAGTAAATCAATAACAAGTATGAGAGATTACTAACCTTGATTGAGGAACAAGAGATGAAAAACTTGGGAACTTGCAAGTAGATCTTCTTCAACACTAAGAGAGGCTTTGAGAGGGTTCTCTATGTTCTCTAAGGGTTTTCGAAGCAAAAGAGGCTAAGAAACATGTAGTTCTAATATCTAGAGCACCAAAGGCCTAAATAGAGGATCTTCAAAGATTTGGTCTCTGTTGGTCGATTGGCTGGTCAACTGGCCCAGTCAATCAAGCATGACAGCAAGGCCTAAACAGGTATATCAATGTCCAAACCTCTTCCAAATCTAATGGGCTTCTCCTAACTCAACATATGACTTACCTAGTATAGAGGAATGCCTTCAAATCATGTCCAACTAGGCTTTAGGTTCATCAACTAAGCTCATCTTCATCAAGGTGTAGTTTCATTTCCAAATCTGACAAAGCTTCAAAGTATGGAACATCACCATCAACTTCCATGGGTTCCGGGTCAAACACCATGTCTTCCACTGAGATGGTCCATAGTTGACTTCTTCCTTCACTTCGGGTCTTCGGACCTACAAACAAGAGGATTTTCGGGTCAAAGTTAGGGCTGGATTTCACAACAACAACAATCCTGAGTAAAATAATGAGTAAAAAGTCGAGGTTTGCTTTATATAGGGAACACGGGGCAAATTAGGGCAAAACCACGCAAGTAGACCATGGCGGTTGCTTGGGGCGGTTGATTGGCCAATCTACCACCTTAAGCAACTGCCCTAGTACTTTTTAGTACTTGGTTGCTTTGCTCAAGGGATTGATCCCCAACTCAAACCTAACCCTAAACAACATGTGGGGGAGGTCATACCTTCAATCCAAAAATCTTCAAACACCTCTTGACTCTGATTGGAACTCCACTTTCCAGCAAAGCAGGTTCTTCATCAGGAGAATTCAGATCCATGGACTCAGGATATGGATCATTGACTTCAATTCGGACACTCCACAACTTATTCCGGCTTGACCTTCGGGTTATTGGACCTGTAATATGGATTATGGGTTAGAAATATGGGGGTTGTTACAAGCCTAGATTCCTCTCATTAAGTGAATATCAAGCCAAATTCCTTTATGCATATCTATGTTTGATTTAACATTCCAATCTATATTGTTTTTAGGTGCTGTTAACCTAAACCATATTCTTTTAACTGTAGCCAACGTTTCATGGGGTTTGTCTGAATGGCATTTAGGTACACTATTTGTTAATTGGTGACTTAATTAATAGGCTAGGTCTTCATCTAGTTTGTGCCAATCAGGGTTGGTTAACAGAATATAGGAACTGGCCACACGGACTTTGCAGCTTCAATGGAAGTTGAATATTAAAGTTCCTCTTACCCTCTTTACGGTATGAATGGGAAGATGAAACAAGCAAAGGAGTTTTCTATTGCCAAAGGATGAAATAGGGTTTTGCCTAACCATCTTTCTGTATAAGAATCTTGACTGTCCATGTGAGAAATTTAATGCAATTCTTGAAGCCCCCCCCAATTCCTGACCCAAATTACGATTACATGTGTACCATTGCAGCCCATTTTCCAAATTAACCATCCTTTTGTAGAAGAATCTGGACTGCCCATGTGAGAAATTGAATGCAATTCCTGAAATCCCAAAATTTTGATTACATGTGTACCATTGCAGCCCATTTTCTGAATTTACAAGAACTCCACATTCTTCATAGTTGAATAGGTAGAAGGGCAGAGCTTTTATCGTTTTCTAATTTTGTTTTTGTGACCTTTTTTTCCCATGGATGACAGATTTTATTATCTTGACTGTAAATTATCCTCAAGGTGGATTTAAATACAATTGTTAGCTATTATATATGTAATAAAAATTGTGGTTTATTTGGTTGACATTCTTAAATGTGTATAGTGCAGTTTGGGAGTAAGGATCATGGAGAAGGGGCCGGTTGTTCCATTGACCATGGAACAACCAATGTTCATAGTTTAGGAGTTTTCCACGTAGGTTATTGAATGAAATAGATGGATTGATATTCTCAATGAAAATGATGACAGTAAGATAATCCAGAGAAAGGCCATTAAGGATGGATGCAACAAGATTTGAATTTTTGGACTTGACCATTGATCATTGCCAACGAAAAAAATTATTTTACCGTTATTGTTTATACTCTTTCAAGTTGCAACTCAGCTTTCAGATGTGATGGTTGGGCCAACCCAAACCTAAGATGCCTGTGAGATGCATAAGTTTAATGTTGTATTTCCTAATTTGTGGAGTCTTATATTAGTCATTTGGTTTCCATGTAGATGCATTGGTTTGAGAACATGGAGATAAAGAGCTAAAAATTGAAGATTTGGTTGGACAAAACAATTTGAGAGCAAGGGAGACTTCCTATTTGAAACCTTTTTATTTTTATTTTTTATCTTTATATCTTTTCTACAATATCATTGAGACTTATTTGTAAATGAATTTGTGATTTTTAGAACCTTGAATGTGGAAGTCTTAGTATTTTGGTATATTTTTGTGTACTTTTCTATTGTATATTATGAGTTTTCTAAGCCGATATGCAGTATGCAATTATAGGCTATATATCAGACCGTCGAAAAAATGCATTGTTATATATTTACCTACAGTAAGAAAGTATGCCCTAGGGAAAAACGTTTGCTTATGTTTACCTCCTCTATGTATATTTCTTTACAGAAGGCAACTAACTTGTAGTAAAAAAAATGCATACTTGTGTTTACATTTGTCCCTACGGAATATAAGAGCCGTAGCCACAAATGGTTAACCCTCAACACCTTTAATTCGTAGGAAGAAATACATGCTTGGCCCGACAGAAATAATCCGTAGTCATATATATTTCCCTATGGAAAGTGATAGTTCCGTAGGGAAAAATATTTAAACCTATGGCACTAAGTATCTTTAGAGACAAGTTCCCTACGGGGGTTTTTCTCAATGACTTCGCTACGGACATGATCCGTTGGCCATTTATTTTTGGCTACGGACAAAATTAATGTGGCTGCGGATTTCGTCCGTAGGGATAAATGCTTTCTTTGGTGGTGCTTTAAATGAATTAAGATATCGCAATCAACCACAGGACAAGATTTTATAGTGGTTCGACTTTACAAGTCTATGTCCACTTCTCTCTTTGTCTTAAGATAATATTCCACTAGTGATTCACTTTCAATACAACGGGTAGAGATCAAACCTTTACAATTTATGTTTAATAGGGTAAGAGCACCTTTTATAATCTTTGTTCTAGATAGAGCAAGAGTATCCTTTGCAATATTTGTTTATCCTAGACCAAGAACACCCTTAATCAATTCTAATCAACCTATATTAGAATTGAACAAACATAATACAAGAGATGAAAGGTATTGTTACCTAACAAGGGGTGTGACACTTTACCCCTTATGTGAGTTTGATGCAATGAGAATGAAAGCTTGGATGAAAATGGATACACCATAAATGAGACACTAATAATCTTCAATCACCTCAAGCTTGGCCCCAATGAGCTTGCTTAGACACCTTGGTAAGTTCTTCAAGGTTGAGGATGGAAAACAAATAGTAAGTGATTTTTCATAATTTGAGAGCTTGAGAGTTGTAGGGGAGTTATTGCTCAATAGGCAAGGTAGAAGCTCTCAAATGAGATTGGTTGGGCTTATAAAGATGGCATTCAATTACTTGGCCCAACCTCCCAACAAATAGAAATTTCAGTCCAGATGGACGTGCGTTTGAAAAGCAATCGTCAAAAATTGTCGTTAGGCTTATTTTTAACAGACAAGACTTCCGTCTTGTTAGACATATTTACCATATGAGCCTACGAAACCAGGCGAAATTTTGTCTAGCATTTTGTGACTAGACAGAAGTTCGTCTGCAGCACAAAACGCCCAGTAAACCCAAGCATAGGGACTGAGGGGGATTTAGGAATTTCTAGCCAACCTTAAGCCTTATACACTCTCCTAACATATCCCAGGTCAGCCTAATGACATGATACATGTGCAATTGAGTGCAATTACATGTGGTGTGCATGAGAGTGTCCTAAGTCTTGAATTTTCTAAGTCTTCTTGCTTGAGCTTGACTTGATATTCTTGAATCTTCTTGTGCTTCGATCTTTTTGCTCATTTTGACTCAGACTTCTTGTTCAAGCTTGGCTTGTCTTGAATTGGCTTCGAATATCTAGTGAGTTGGGTCCAGTAAGTTGGATTAGGTCCACTTGCTTTCATATTCAAATGGACAATCATAACTCAGTATCGGCAGTAGTACTTCATGTTTGTTATCATCAAAACTAATGAAGGCTAATGTGGCAATGTTGACATGGAATTTCCCAACAAGGAATATTAGAGAAAGGCTTCTTAGGTTTCAAATAAAAATTTCAACACAATGCCCTTTTTGATTGCGTTTTTCTTCTCACTCTTAGTTGATCTGCAATTTCATTTCCACTCTATGTGGAATCTTACACTCTTGCTCAATCTCTTTCTAATTTTTGTTTATAACATGCTCCACCTTGATTCTTCTTAGAAAAATCAAAGAAGCTTTGCAGAAAAAGAAAGGGGATGAAAATGTATTCAGCTAATATTAAAATTTTAACTAAATCAAACATCACTCTCAACCAGGTCATTTTGATTCCGGAGTCCTCATTCTGAAAAGTATTATTTTAGTAATGAAGTAGGGAAGGTGTGGTCAAAGGAAATTTCTTTGCATTGCTTCCCAATTTCTTTTGGATTAAAAGGGAGATATTTTTTGTCTCAAAAGAATCTATATGAACTTAAAAAGGAAGAGAGAGAAAGAAGGGGAAGAAAAAAAAACCATCTTTATTGTGATTATTTGCAATGTGATAAGAATCCTAAGTTGCCCTATTGTTCAACCAAGATTATACATGGAAGTAACTTATTGGTCCACTACTTTTAGATTAGAAACATTTTTTAACATGCCACCTTCAATATGTAGAAAATAGAATCAAGCAGTTTGTTTAGGTAAGTAAAATCAAGAACCTCACTACAAGTTTGTTTGTTTATTGCATGCATTCTGAATCCTGGTTTATATATACTGAAACATTAACACTCGTATTTATAACTGATGCGTCCAAAATTTGCTCAGCCCTTGGATCACTGATGAATGACCTTCAAAACGAGGTTAGATGTAGCCCGACCGTGGGGTTGGGAGGCCACCTTTGAAGGCTAAGTCAGTTAAGGAACTGATCACAAAGCTCTGACTAGTTGTAGAGCAGAAATATGAATACGAATATTGGGAATACTATTCAGTTACCTTCTTTGTACGTAGGTTGAGGTTTATATAGTTTTTACCTTCCAACCCCGACCCTTAGATTCGTTCGAGCCTTCTCTTGGTTGCCGTTAGATCTTTACAGTTAAGCTTCCTTTGCGGAGTAGTGGATGACTTCCCTAATTTACAAGATCTCTTGCCCTAGCAGTTACCATGTTTTGCACGATTGTCCACTTCCGTGAGTGGTAATAATTGCCTGTTGGTGGGTTATCTATCTCGAGTTTCACAAGTTCGTGCTTGCCTTCTGGACGTCCGAGGTTCCTTCCTTATCACTCTATCATGTAACCCAGTTCGATCATGATTTTCCCGTATCATGAGCCCCCCAGATCAGGTGTTCGGGAACCCTGAGGGCTTGGTTTGGTTTATGCCGAACATGAGTTGTTCTGATGAAGAATCCGAATGGTCTGTCGCTTGATTGAACATCAAGTCACATTTATTACGCTGCATCATTGTTTTCCTTGGGCCACCCAAACGTCTTCGTTTTTCACGCGGGGGCCGCCACGTGTCTACTCCCACCACGATCATCATTGCCTTTGTTCGAAACGACAGCTTTTTTCCATCGTTGGTTCTGATTTGATCCTGCTTATATCCTTTCGAAATGTCTCCCGATCTCGATCGTTGATTTAGGTTGATCGTGACTGTACATGCAATTGCTTCTTTGTTTATTTAAAATCCTCCACCTCTTTCGAATTTCATTCTCTTGCGATTTGAACTTCGTCGTTATTTCTTCTGCGCTCTACAAGTCTTTTGCTCTTCAAGCTTTCTTCTTCTCCGGTGAACAAGTAAGTTCATTGTCTCTCTTCTGCTTTCCTTAATTATTTTTCTTTGTTACTTCTGTGGCATTCTTTCTTTTTCTCTTAACTTAGAAGTAAAGACCAAACCCTCCTTGAATGGTTAGTGATAGGACCTCTGATGAGGGTTCCTCTGGCCGAAATGCCGGTCAGGGCGATTCCGGCGATGAGGCTATTGCTTCTGCCTCTGCCGCATTGTTTGGTGACAGAGGCAATAGGATAACGGGTAGGTGGCATGAAGAAGTGAATAAAAAGAAGAAATCTAAAGGGTTGGCCCTGCCTTTTTATTCCAAAAAACCACAATCTTCAAAATCTGCTGCCAAAGTTTCCCGACCGTCCAAGAGATCTGCTTAAGGACCTGGTCATTTTGCCTCTAAGTTTACTGACGTCTACTACTGACTATTACTCCTTCCCTCAATCTTATTTCCTTCGGATTCCTAATTCCAACGAAAGATCCAATTCCAATCCACCTGATGAATTCTCGCTTTACCTGGATACCCTTGAAAGTGGTGTTCGGTTTCCTTTCTTTGACCCTTTATTTTATGAGGTTTTGAACCATTGGGAGATCTGCCTTGGAATGCTCCTCCCGAACAGCTGGCGCCACATCGTCGGCTTTCTCAGGCTTTGCTATGAGCTCTCAATTAAGCCTTCTATCAGTTTATTTTGCCATTTTTATACCATGTCCAAATCCAATCCTCCGGGTTGGTTTTCTTTCCAAGCGCCACAAGACAGATTTGGGTTGGTCGGGGAGCATTTTGGCTGAGGGTACCTGCCCTTCCAACCATAAAGGAGGAGACATCAATACTTTTTCTGTCGAGCACCTATATCCAACCTCAAATTTTCGATCGCCTGGAACCAAGTGGACTCCTATACCGAGGCAAACCGTACTATACCATTGTCTCTCGATGATCAAAAGTCCGCTCAGAAGATCAAGTCGATTGAGTGGTGTCAGGAGATTCATGGTTTAGAGATAGAGTACACCGCCATCTTCCAATATTGGGGTCTAGCCTTGGGTGAGCTTTTTAAATCTCCGTTGTGTTTGATAGTTATACTATGGTTCCCAAACGTCTTTCTGACCTTGCCTTTTTGCGCAGTGCCTCCGAAGTAAAATTCTGAAGCTGTTCGGGCAATGCTATTAAGGCGATTGCCATTATGGAGAAGAGGTTGCCTCGTCCAGAGAGATAAGAAACTGAGAAAAATGTCCCTCCTTCCCCGAATCCTGCTCCCAAAGCTCCAAGGGGACTCTTGAGGGTCTTAGTTGCTGGAGGTTCGGGAAAAGGAAAAGCTCCTGCTGAAGAGGAAGTTGTTCCTCCTCTTATTCGCAGCAAGAGGAGGCACAACTTAACCAATGATGCTCTGCTTCAAAGAAACAAAGGAAGATTCAGGAATCAAGGGACATCTTCGTTCCCAAGTGGACCCTGAAATCTACTGATCAGGTCACTCAGGAATATGAGAAGGTTGCTGAATGGGGCTCTCTTAGCCTGATGCCCGCTGACTGTCAGGTCTTTGAGTCTCTGAACGATGATGCTTTTGTTCGTACTTCTACCAGGTAATCCACTTTTCCGAATATATGATTTGTAGTGTGCAGAACTTTTAGGATTTCTTAACAAATGCTTACTCCCTTAGGACTATTGTGGAGGGCTTTCATCATTATATGGAAGCTATGAATCGAATTGGGTGTAATAGCTCTCGGATTCAGTTCTATGAGGAGCAGTTGGAGTCTGCCAATTTGGAGGTCGCCCGACTAAAGAAAGAGATTCTTACACTCAAAGGGGAGAATGCAAAGGCTGATCGCCTCAGGAAAGATTATGATTTGGCAGTCAGCAGGATTGGGGCCTTGAATCGGGAAGTTAAAAGTATGGAAGGAATAAACCAAGATTATGAGGTGAGGGTTGATGCTTTGACCAGGGAAAAAGAAGATCTTAAAAACTTAGCCATCCCCTCCAAACCTGAACATGTTTCTGTGGAGACTAGAAAAGCCTGCATTCGAAAGTACTTATGCAGTGTGCCTTTCAGTGACTTGATGATTCCTTTCAATACTCAGGCTTATAGGGATGGGTAGAATGATGTATGGAAAGCCATTCTTTTTGTAACAGCCCCCGTATTTTTAACCTGTATTGCAGGTCCGAGAACCCGAAGGTCTAGCCATTTTTTTAATTTTTATTTCCGATTTCCAATTTCTGATTACCGATTACCAGTCTCTGAATCCGATTATTAACCCCTTTTTTACATAAAAGTATTTAATACTTTACTATAGCCGGATAATTTTCGATTTCCGAATCCGATTATCATCCATTTTCAGAGAAAAAATTAAACACTTTAATCTATTCGGAGATTATTGATCGTGTCGCTAACCAATCAAAAATAAAATCCTATACTAATCTAGCAAGTAGAAAGTACGGGGTCGAACTATGGGGAACTAAAAGGCTAAGTCACTAAGATTCAATAAATTAAAACTAAATTTAAACTAAATCTACTAACTAAAGTAAAAACGTTAACTATGAATATGTGAAGATCTTTGGGATTTCGAATCCCCAATGCTTTTCCCTAACCGATATAACTCTACACTTCAAAGTAAATTAGGGATGGTCTTCCTAGATATGCCCTATCTTCGCAAGACTATCGTCCTTCACGGAAGCTTGGCACGCTTAGTTCGCTGAGCTATAGAACATCTTTGGCCAAACTCAAACACAATCAACTAGAAGAGATAGAACAATCAAATTAATGAAATAAACATGGTTCATTTACATCCCAAAGAAAAGGAACTAGCTACTCATTATCACAAAGTTCATAAGAAAAATAAGGATGAAACATAGGGAGAGAGAGAGAGAGAGAGAGAGAGAGAGAGAGAGAGAGAGAGAGAGAGAGAGAGAGAGAGAGAGAGAGAGATGTGGTCTTCTTCTTCAGCAATGAGAGAGATGAGAGCCACATTCCCCTTCTTCTTCTCTTCTCTATGGTTGGCTTTTCTTTTATGTCTCCCGCACACAATGAATCTCCTCTCTTTACCCGTCGATTTGACCTTTATTCGTTAGGATTTTGGGAAAACTGAAAACTAGAAAGTTGTAGATATTTTCAATATCGTTCCATAGCATCTTAAATCAGCGCAATCCAAGCTCATACGAGATAGATATTCCCAAAATACTGAAGGTAGGTCTGTTTATCCGATTTTCAGATTTATTACTAATTTTGTTCCTTAGACCTGCACCTGTTTCCAATTTGGCTAAGATCTCACTTTTCATGATTTCTTGGGCAGCAAAAATGAATGCCATGATTTAAAATCCACCAATATCCAATATATTTGCCAACTTTACTCCATATTATCTTTAATAACCAAAATCACATTTTTCCTGAAAAATACACAAAACTAATCAATTAGCTATTTTTAATTAAATAATTATGGAGAATTAAATAAAATAAATAATGATAAATGCATGCTTATCAATTATCCGATCTGATAAGCAATTATCTGAATCCGAATCCTTATCCGGTTGCTTAGCAGGTGGATACGGAAATTTTTTGGTAAGAAAAAGTCTGAATACGGACACCCTCAAACTAATATAAATACGAATGCAAATTTGGAGGCAGATTTCGGCTATCCATTTACAGGCCTAATACCTTGTGGCCCCCTTGTAGTCTGTGGTTGACAAGCTCGTCAAGGGAGAGGATGCAAACTCCCACAATTCGTTCGAATGTATACGTCCTTATAGTTTTCTTGAATAGTATTTTCTAAAGCCAAATGTTCCATTCCAAAATAGTTGATAGTTGTGAGGCTTCCAAACATCTGCTAGACTTAAAACAACATGTAGAACCCAACAAGACCAGCCAACATGCTTTAATTAGGCATTAGAAATTCCTGCAATGCGCAAAGTCAAAAAAGTCAAAGTAAGGCGATTCTATTGGAAATAAAAAGTCCATCAGGTATTGAGGGTCATTTTGAAGAGTGTGGATCATCTCCCTTGACAGGGTCCCCCAATAGTTTTATAACCACAAATACATGGGTGTCCACAAGTGAAAAATAATTTCTTTTTTAAAAAAAGTGGGACCCATCACCAGTACCTTGTTGCCCCTTTGTAGTCTGTGGTTGAAAGCCATTTGAGGAGCATCATGTCCTCCCATCAGGGAAGCTGATCTAGACTCCATTTTGAAATGGGAGAAAAAGATTATCACATAGCTGAAGTAATCTAGTAATATGACATATATTAAATGTTTTCCGTAATCACATGTATGAATTTATTCCTTGGAATTTGCATTTAAGGATCCTATGTTATTCAGCCCCCCCCCCCACCCCCAAAAAAAAAAATTTGGTAAGAATTTACCCCCAAAAAATTACAATACGCAAAAAAACAAATTGCATCCTCTAATGGTCATTTTGATATCATTTTTCATTTTCAGTTTTCAACAATCTTTTATTTTTGTCCTTTTTTTAAAATTTTTATCTATTATGAATATACTTTTACTTAAAAGAATAGAAGAAAAAAAAATCATAATATAGATTTGGACAAAAATCTTTCTAATAATTTTGTAAGTAGCTTGATGAGCATGTGCTTGTACCCTAAAAAAATAAAGCAAAAACTCTATTTCCTTAAATATTAGAAAAACATATCCCTTCCCTCCTATTTTTTTTCTTAACATTCCTTATCCAGCTTGCATTCTATTTAAAAAGTAATATAGAACTGTAATAGTAGAGTATCAAACCAATTACCTCGATGGTCCTACTGGGGAGTGATCAAGTCAGGTACCGTGTTGTCCACAGGAAGGATAGAGTGAATGGAAATTTACTCCAAGACCATAAGACTATGAGAATGGTTCATTATAGTAGCATAAGACCATTCTCACAATCCTAACAATTGGTAGAAACATAGATAGCTAGCTATGGTTGGGAATGATATAGTTGGGGTAAACTATTACTCCTAATATTAGTAATGATGTAGGGAAGGTGTGGCTGAAGGAAATTTCCTTCCCTTGCCTCCCAATCTTCTTTTGGGTTGAAAAAGAGTTTTATTTATATCTGAACTTAAGAAAGGAAGAAAAGAGAAAAGAAAAAAGGAAAGTCATCTTTATTGTGATTGTTTGGAATGTGATAGAAACCTAAGTTGCCCTGTTGTTCGATCAAGGTCATACATGGAAGTAGCTTACTAGCTTGGACTACTTTTTGATTAGAATTGAAACATTTTTTAACTTGCATCCTTCAATACATAGAAAAGAGAATCAAGAAGTTTGTTTAGGTAAGTAAAATCAAAAAGCTTACGACATGTTTGGATGTGAAATCTATATTTTTTTTCCAAGAGGATAGTGACATGCATGGATTTTTAAAATTTATTTTTATCAGCAAAGAAAAAAAGAAAGTACTTATATTAATTAACCAAAAGTATCACACATTAATGGTTTCAACTGCATCGTTCCAAATATTGCATGCATTCTTATATATATTGAATTGAACATAAACACTTGAAGGAGTTGAGAACAGGCCAGATAAGGTCACCCAATTAGTGTGAATACATATGTCCTTATAGTTTTCTAGAATAATAGTTTCTAAAGCCAAAGTGTTCCACTTCAAAATAGTGGATAGCTGTAAATCAGCCATAATTAAAGAACATATGTAGGACCACTGCAAAACGATACAAAAAAACTAGTCTGCATGCTTTAATTGTGCATTAGAAATTCCTGCAAATACACAAAACATAAATCAGAATAATATGATCCCATTGGAAATTAAATTTTTTTTTTCTTGAGCAAATTGCACTGGCACCCCAAAATAGAAGCCTTAAAGTACTGACACCTCACTTTATGTTTAAAAAGCATAGAGACCCTAAAATTGGATTTTCATTAGATAAATTTGTTAAAATTATCATTGAAAATAGTGGAATTACTGTCTATTTAAAAAAAATATCCCTATAATAAGAGCTGCCGAAAGGTTTTCAAGTGACAAATTAGACAAATATATTCAATGAAAATCCAATTTTGAGGTCTCTATGCTTTTTAAACATAAAGTGGGGGTGTCAATACTTTAAGACCTCCATTTTGGGGTGCCAATGTAATTTGCTTAAAATCCTTTTAAGTATTGAGGGTCATTTTAAACTGAGAAAAAAAGATTATTTGAAGTAAAATAATCTAGTATTCTAGCATATAAATATTTTTTTGAGCCTGTTTGGTTACTTGAGTTTGAAGATTTAAAAAATCTAGAGACTTCAAATCTATAGATTTCATAAACATTTTATATGCAATCTGAAATGTATGGATTTATTCTTTGGAATATGCATTTAGGGCCTGTTTGGTTACATGAGTTTGGAGATTTCAAATATCTAAAGATTTCAAATCTATAGATTTCAAATCTATGGAGTTATAATTTATAAAATTAGATGTTTGGTTGTGGAATGAAATCTGTGGATCCATCTTAAAAAACTATTTGATTGACGTAATTTTTGTGAATGTGCAAATGTATAGCTTTTTTGAAATCTCTGGATTTCATCATTTACCCATAAATCTACAGATTCACGTTTTTAGTGTAAAAAGGTGAATCTATAGATTTCATGAATCTAGAGATTTTTACAACCAAACGGGTATAATTCTCAGATTCATGAATCCAGAGATTTCAAATCTCTGGATTCATGTAACCAAACAGGCCCTTAAGGATCCGTTTGTCCTTTGAATTACAATACAAATTTTACCCCAAAAAATTACAATACAAAGAAAGCCAAATTGCATTCTCTAACAGTCATTTTGATATCATTTTTCATCTTCAGTTTTTGACAATCTTTTACTTTTGTCTTATTTTTTTAATGGGTAATTTTCATCTGGACCCCCTGAGGTTTGGTGTATGTCATTTTTAGTCCAAAAAAATTGAAACTTTGCATCTGCCTCCCCTGTACTATAGAAAAAGTCAATTTAAGGACAAATTATCACATCTATGACGAATTTACCCTTATTTTTTCTTTTAATTTAATTTTTTTAATTTTTACATGTGAAGGGATTAAAGTTTATTAATTTACAAAATCAGACCCTCCTTGTTACCTGATTCCCAAACCCTAGTTCTACAATTCCAAAAATTCTTCATCCAAATCCAGATTAAGAAATGAAATTAATGGGTGAAAGCGTATCCACAGGTTCTTCAAAACAGAACTCCATTAATTTTATCTCTCAGCTCCTTCTCTACTTCTCTTCGGATTCCGAATTGATCGAAGCTGTTAGTGCTTAAAAAGTAAAGAGAGAAAAATTGACCTCTGTCGCTCTCAGAGACACAGACATTAACGCAAACACATTATCTGCTTTTCATCTTTTCATCTTATCAGTCAGTATCAAATCAAACCACTCCTCCACTCAACTTTGATTTTTACTTCATGCTTTATAGATCCAATGTTTGCAAACAGGCTTCTCACGTACAATAGTGGAGATGGTTTGGATCATTCTCAGAATTGATTACTCGAGATTATTTTGGCTTATATTCGGTGTTATTCTTACGAAAATCAAGAAGGAAAACCAAGGATCTAACCTAAGTTTTCCCCCTTTTCAATCTTTATTCCTCTCAATTACTTTCTCCCCTCTTCAATCTAAGCTTATTTTTGCAGTAATTAGAAGAAAGTGAGGGCGGTTTTTGCTTTCAATTGGAAGAAAAAAGTCTCGTTGGCCGGAGAGATCGATTGGAAGAAACGTAATCTCCAACTGTTGAAAGACCTCCCACAGCCCCAATCTCTACCTCCGGTTCTCTGTCGTGTTTTTCAGTTGATATGCTCTAATATTCCAGAAGGTTCGAGCCCTCTAGCAGTGGCGGTTCTTCCTCTACCGGTCTACTTATATTTTTCTCCCCTTTCTGCCTTTAAGCTTACCGTAAACAAGATTCCTACACAAACCACAACTTGTTTTTCAATCGAAGAGCGAATTCGGTGTCTCTCTCCTTCGATAGGTTTCAATAAATGGCAAAAGAAGGATTGCTCAAATGGAGTCTCGCTAATACTGATGGAACTCGTCCTCCTTGACGGTGAGGTTAGCTTTCTCTTTCTTTCGGTGTCTTGTTGATTCCAGATTCATTGGAGCCGCTAAAACCAGAGAAAATTTTCAATCTGTGTCATTGTTCCTTTCTTCTTAGGCTTTTTAAGTTCTACCTGTATTGCTGCTAATATATCTTAGGTAGATTTTGAATCAATTGGTCACGAGTTGAAGATTACATTTCACCAGTTAATTTTCATTTTATCATCTTCATCTACGATTTGGAAAAAAGAAGGGTTTAGAATTGGTAGAAGCAGGGACTTGGGAATCGGGTAATGGGGGTCTGATTTTGTAAATTAATCAACTTTAACCCCTTAAAATGTAAAAGAAAAAATTTAATTAAAAAAAAGAGTAAGGGCAAATTCGTCATAAAAGTTATAATTTGTCTTTCAATTGACTTTTTCTATAGTACAGGGGAGGCAGATGCAAAGTTTCAATTTTTTTGGACTAAAAATGACATACACCAAACCTCAGGGGGTCCAGATGAAAATTACCCTTTTTTAATTAATTATGAATCTATTTTTATTTAAAATAATAGAAAAAAAAATCATAATATAGATTTTGGACAAAAAAACAGAAACGGATAACTTGTTTGTCCCATTCAAATACCGGAGGAACCCAACTGCCGAGTCACCGTTCCGTCAACAGGTAGCGGCCACGGCCACCAGTTTATTCAGAATTCAAGAACACAACATGACTACACAGCGTCGTCGTGATGGTGGTGTGTATCAAGAGTTCAGAAGAGATGAAACGTTCATCCTCACAGATTCGTACAACAAAATATTCAGAAAACATACATACAACATTCATGGATGCATGCATGGATCGACCCATGATGATGAATCTACTACTACTACTACTTCTACTTCTACCACAGTCCTCACTTAAAACCCAGAATGGAAGACGAAATAAGAACGAAATCACCTCTAGTTTCGACGGTTTCCTACACAGACTCTAAACAAAAAGCTACAATGTAACGGCGATCATGATGATACCAAACTAGAAGAAGAAGAATAAGGGTTGAAATCATCTAATTCCGCGAGTGAGCATTTCCTTGTAACGCTTGAAGGATTCGAGTCTCTGCAACTTCAACTGTTGCTTGAACCTGTTGATGAAGTCATTAGCCTTTGCATCGACCTCTGGGTCTTCTCCAAAATGTTGCACTTCTCTTCCTCTGCCCTTCCCTTCCTTCACTGTCGATGGCCTACGAAGATCGACGATCTCTTCTTTGTCTTCCAAATGCTCCAACTCTGCCATCAAAACCGCCGATCTCACCTCCCGGAGCTGTTTCACAGGCTTGTCACTGGAAACCCCTTTTTCCGAGTACGATCGGCGAACCTCGTGTTCATCAACAGGAGGCTCTTCAACCGGTGCCGGCGCCGGCTGCTCAATTGTTTGATGGGTCACTGCCGTCTCCGGTGGCTGAGCGGTGGAGGAAGTGACGGATGGAGTTGGGTTCAACTCATCGGAGCTGTAACGATATAAATTGAAGGATTTGAATCGTTCCAGAACAGAATGGGTCCGACTGAGCTGAGGTTGCTTTGGATTTTTCTGGGTACCGAAACCTGACATCACGGCTATGGTGCCGATCACAAGGTTCAACAGAACGAAGAGCACGGTTGGAGTGAACCAACTATAAACGATAGTCAAAAACGAAGGAAGAAAATTCTCAGCCATGATTTCTCTTGGTTTTGCTCTCAGCCTTTCACCACTACGGGAATGGAGGAGGAATCAAGTCAGGGTTGTGTTTCCATTTTATGCAGGGGAAGACGAGGGATGACCTTGAACTGCATTCTCTGATGTCTGCGTCTGTTAAAAGTATTTTTTTTAACTTGATTATAAAGAAAAGAAAGAGCGATTTTGATGTTTGGATAGATTTTTTTTGGGATTAATTACTTCTTTATTTCAATTTCGATGACTCAACAGTCAAGAGACTATTGTTTTTTAATGAGAGATAGTTTTGACAAGGTGGGGACGTCACAGCACAAGGACAATATGTTACTTTACACGAAGACCTCACGAAGACCGGAGGAACCCATGAGATTAAAAAAAATAAAATAATTGTTTTTGTGTATTTAAGTTTCATTTCGATCTGGGTATTTCATGTGTTAAGTTGGTTTGCTTTTGAATCGGCTGGTTTACTTGTTTGTATAATATGTGTTGGGCTGGTTCAATTTATTCTTATGCAAAATGCGATATGGGGTTTCTGAGCTCTGGTGATTTTGGCTATGGCGATGGTTCCTCCTTGTTCTTCATCTTTGATCTTTATTCTTGGATGATCTTTGAGGCACCTCTCAGAGAAGGTGCCTATCGAAGGAATGAGTACACTCGATGGCTTTCTTGAGGGTGATTCGGTGAAGATTGGATTATCTCTTGTTGATTGAATCTCTTTCTGTGATTTGAGCTCAAATGGTTGCCATATACGATTACTTTTGTACCTTTTCGATTTCCCTGTTATCTGTAATTTTTACAATCATAGTGGATTTCCAATCCCGGAGATGTAGATTTGAAAGAAACGAAATCTGTAACCAATCTCTCTTGTCTTCTTCTTGCTTAAATTAGGGTAAAATGCATGGTCTAACACAGATTAGCGATCACATCGACGATTACATCTTTGGGAGAGAATTAATATTAATATAGATGGAACCAGAGGTAAAGAGTTTGGGAGAGAATTAATATTAATATAGATGGAACCAGAGGTAAAGAGGAAGAATTAATATTAATATAAGTGGAATGTTATCTTTGATTCCTAGGAGATTCAAACTCTGATCTCTTGCTTGAACGTTGATCTTTTGCTAAGTAAACCACTTCTCGAAATTAATACAAATTTATCTTGAAATTTTATTGATCAGCGAATGAGTAGACCCAAGTATTTTTTGGATTTTTTAATTGTATCAATGTTGGATTTTTATCCTCTCAAGTAGGCAATCAAAGTATATTGGACGATTACCATTGCATTTGGGATGATAAACATGTCTGATGCATTTTGAAAGTATTTTGTGTAGTAAAGTGAACAATAATTTTTTTTCGGATATAGGGCAATAAACAGACCTTGTTTTAAGTGAAACATTCTTGACTTGCTGGATTGAAGTCGTTATTTCTATCTCGGTCACTGATAATATTCAATGGTCGAGATTGAAATCTCAACCGATTTCATATTAACAATCCAAAATTTTGCATGACAGTCATGTTCATTAAATGCGCAGGATTGAAGCAATTTCTAAGTAAATGATACTTGAGAACATTATAGTGGCATTAACTCACTTTGAAATGAAAACGATGAAACCTCCTTCCTTGTCATGTGTGAATTAAATTTTTAAACTTCGACATTAAAATTTGAGTTGCACCTATACATGTTGGTGGGAATTTGAATGCCTCATTTGTGATGGAAGCAAGACTTTAAGTCAATGGAATACAATTTGACCCAATAATCAACCCATTTACCTAATTGAGTATTATACATGCATCTTATGTTCTCCTATAAAGTCTCATAAATAACACTATTTTGGTGATTGTGGATTGATGGACAGATTTTTTTTTTTTTTTTTTTTAATTTTATTTCTATATAGCAAAAGTTCTTCCTTTTAATCACACAACATATTATGTTAGTATGTGGATCCTCGTGTCGTACTCAATCCCCCCCTCCAAAGAATAAACAAAAAAATAAAAATAAATATCTACACTAGATATGATATAAAAACATGACAATTGACATTTTTTTTTTGTATCTAAGTGAGATTTTTATATATAATAATAAATGATTAAAATATTACATATCCCATCAGTAAGAGTAATCCACGACCAATTGAACAACTCTACGACCGTCAATTGGTCTTTTAAATCAACTAGGATGTGATCTAAACCTATAATTGACAATTGACAATTGAAGCAATTTCTGCAGTAAAGAATACTCGAGAACATAAAAGTAGCATTAACTCACTTTGGAATGAAAAAAAGATGAAACCTCCTTCCTCATTATGTGTGATTCAAATTTTCGTACTTGTCATTGAAATTTGAGTTGTACCCATATATATTGATGAGAATTTAAATGCCTCATTTGTGATAAAAGTAGAGGGACTTTACTCAATACAGTACAATTTGACCCAATGATCAACCCATATACCTAATTGAGTATTATACATGCATCTTATGTTCTCTTATAAAGTCATCGTGAGATTTGTGATTTTCATCTCATAAATAACACTATTTTAGTGATTGTGGATATTTTGAGAGATTTTCATTATAATCTTATTTCTACATAACGAAAGTTCTTCATTTTAATCTCGTAACATATTATGTTAGTATGTGGATCCTTGTGTTGGATTCGACCCACCCCTCCCTCAAAGAATAAACAAAATAAAAAATAAAATATCTACTCTAGATATGATATGAAAACATGACAATTGACATTTTTTGGATCTAAGGGAGTTTTTTATATATAATAATAAAATATTACATATCT
This sequence comes from Hakea prostrata, assembly GCF_041222555.1. Taxonomy (NCBI): domain Eukaryota; kingdom Viridiplantae; phylum Streptophyta; class Magnoliopsida; order Proteales; family Proteaceae; genus Hakea; species Hakea prostrata. The sequence goes on along the minus strand of NC_142606.1, from coordinate 63,541,615 downwards.
CATTAGTAAGAGTGGAATCCATGACCAATTGAACAACTCTGTGACCGTCAATTGGTTTTTTAAATCAACTAGGATGTGATCTAAATTTATAATTTGATAATTAACATTTTTTGTGCAGTACTTTTTATATATAGGTGATGAAAATATTACATATGCCGTAAACAAAACCCAAACTCACAAGACCTGCATTAGTGACCATTGGCATTTGGTATAAGGCATGCCCTGTGTCAAATCTTGAGCCACCCTATTTTAATCCAATGGAGATGAGCAAGTCAACTTTGGATTTTTAATTTTCTTTGGACTGTAGCGATCAAATCAGCATTTTTTTTTGAACAAAAGGAAAATATCATATCATATAAAACTAAAAGAGTTCCAGGAGATCTGCCTGGTCAGAACAAGGGATTGGTCGATGATGAAGATGGGTGCCAGACGTGTGACAAAGATAGTTGCTTTGCACCCAAAGCAAGGAAATCAGCTAAGGAATTTTGTTGTCTATTAATATATACAACCTGAAACAAATAAAAAAAAGTACTGAAAACTGAAATTTCATGAAGAAGACCTTTGCATAACCAATCTAAGCTGTAGTTTGCCCCAGAAAGTGTACAAACCACAGGTTTGAAATCAGTGTGAATGCGAATTCGCCGAATTTCAAGGTTCACAGCAAGCATAATTGCATCTGGAATTGCTTCCAATTCAAGCAAGGCAGAAGAAGCATTGAAACAAGCAACAGATTTCGCCACTAGAAAAAAACCAGAAGATGTCCAAATAATACAGCCGCGACCCCCTTGAGAAGAGTTAGCATCCCATGCAGTATCAGTGAAAATGAAGTGAGAGTAAACATCATCCACACTACTTGAAGAAACCTAGCTACAGAGAGATGGTGAAGAAGAAAGCACCAGAGCATCTGGGTTGGTGGGATTTTAAAAATGTCCAACCTAACTTCACATATTCATTTAAGTTCCAATTGGTCCTTGCACTAGTGAAGGCCACGAACTTAAAAAAAAAAACTATTCTTAGTTTGTATTTTATTTTTCGAATAGAAATTGCTTGACATCGAATATTTATTTTAGACTACAATTCTGTATCCCTCAACATGACTCCTGGGTCAGTGTGGAGCCAATGAAAACACAAATAGGTAATGAGGACATAATTTTCCCCATTTATGAGACAAAAATGATTACTTCATGGGGACTTATGTTCTGCAAGACCCATGCTATCGTATGCTATTTATTTCTGTTTTCCTTTTAAAAACGTTTTACACGTTGGCATGCATTAATGCAGCCTTTCGTTTTTTAAAAGGAGGGAAAAGAAAAATCCACACCACTCTTGCCTTTAGGGTCTTTTGTATGACCACCCACATTGCACCCATATGGAACTTTATGATCCCCCTCATTAATTGCTGCTTTCTTTTGTAAAATTCGTCACCCACAAGAGACATATGAAGGAAATTATAGTGTAAAATAAGAGTAAATTATGTTGGTGATGGATGTATACTCATAAAGAAGTTTACAAGCAATGTACATGTAGGATTATATCTAGCTAGGATCACATAGATTAAATAAAAACACAGAAATAATGACGTAACATAGTTATGAAATATACATTCTTTAGGATCCATTAGATATGGAATGCAGTGGAATCTCTTCTTTAGTCTCCTATAATTAATAAACTATCTTTTACTATTAGAATATTCTCTTAAGTTCTTGTTAATTACTAGGGTCTTTTCTTCTAAGCTCCTTCCTATACTAGAATAACCGCTCGATCTCTGAATTATGTGCAAAGAATAATGAGTAATTATTTAAGGTTAGAAGAGAACCTAGCATATCCTAATATAGACAAATTCATCAGATCATCTATTAAGATCTAATGGTCCCTATTCGCTCACACTAGCTAGGCCATATCTGAGTTCTAGTAATCGTATGTCTCCTATATTAGGCCAAATAAGGAAACCAAATTCAAATCAGATGCAATCAGTAAAGTCCATGTTATGTGAAATATTTTATTAATATTCTAACGCTCTCCCACTTGGGCTGTATTGATTGTAACCAGAGTCGAGTAAAACAAAATTCTCTTTATTTTTAAGAAAACGGTTAAAAACAATTTGAAAATGTTTTGACCTTAGAGATAATACTAAACTTAATCCCTTCACTTAGAGCCTTAAGTATTAAATCATGTCAATAACTACATCTTTTAAGTGATCATCCATGTTTACAAATACTCTTAACTCTACTGAAAATAGAATGTGGTAATTTGACAACTAATGACATTTTATAGAAATCCTTATGTGTCATTTTTTTTATTAGTCCAAATCTTTCACTTTATGTGACTTAATGCCACAAGAAAATCTATACTTTATGGTTCTTACGAACTTGGATATCGTATTATATAACTCAAATTTAACTTTATGTTTTGCTTGATATTTTAACTTTTGAGGGGGGTTAAATAGCGATATTTTACATGTGGGAAGAGAAAAAATTGGAATACATTTTTTTTTTAAATCTGGGCCCCTCTGGCCCCATTGTGAGCCCACCCCTAAAAAAACTTAGACAAGGAACCAAAGTCAAGATGAACATCAAGATCAAACCACAAGAAGATGCGAAAGTCAAGATCAAGACTTAGAAGAATTCAGGATTTATGACACCTCCACATGCATTCATATGAGATTATATTAACCATACATATATCATATCATTAGACTGACTTAGGACATGTTAGGAAGGTGTATGAGACTTAGGATTGGCTAGAAATCCCCCAAAACCCTTTAAGGTCCATGAATTCCCATATTTGCTTTTGTGTTGTTCGTCTGGTCACAAAAGCCCAGACGGATTTTTCATCTGGATCAGACGGTCGTTCGTTTGGTACAACTTAAGCCTAACAACTAGTTTTAACGGCTAAGTTTTTTAGACGGATCTTTGACTGATTCAGATGAACGTCTATCTGGACTGAAATTTCACATAAATTTTTATCTGTTGGGAGTTTGGGCTAAGTAATTGAATGTCATTTTTATAAGCCCAACCCCCCCCCCCCCCCCCATTTTAGAGTTTCTACCTTGCTTATTGAGCATTTACTATCTCATAACTCTCAAAACTCTCAAATTGGTGAACAAGCCTTGATTAATTGTCTTCCAACTTCACTCAACTTTAAAGGACATTCCAAAGTTGTCAAGCAAGTTCATTGGAGTAAAGCTTCGAGTGATTGAAGGTTATTGGCACTCCATTAGTGGTGCATCTCTTCCATTGAGCATTCATCCATTATTGCACCACACTCACACAAAGGATGAAGTGTCCCACCCTTGTTAGGTAATATCTTCCAATACTTCAAATTGTATTGTTGTTCAATTATAGTTTAGGTTGATTAGAGTTAGTAGATGGTGTTTTGCCCTATTTAGAACAAAGATTGTAAAGGTGCTCTTGCCCTATTGAACATAGTTGTAAAGGGTTTGATTTCTACCCGATGTATTGAAAGAAAATCACTAGTGTGATACTCTCTTGAGGCCAAGAGAGGAATGGAAGTAGACTTGTAAAGTCGAACCACTATAAAATACTTGTCTTATGGATTGACTGCATTATTTTATTTATCATTAAACTTACAATTTATCTTGTATTTGCAATTGATTCGAAAAATTAGGCAAGTCCACTAGTTGCAACCTATTCACCCCCCTTTAAGTTGCCTTAACAATTGATATTAGAGTAGGAGCTCAAATTCATATTGAAATTAATCTCTAAAAGAGTAAAAGATCATAGCTTCATCAACCAACTAATACTTCTCAAAACCCGAAGGATTTAACACCTTTAGGCCTCCATATTTTGATGGAGAAGGGTTTGCATTTTGGAAGGCAAGGTTTGAAAACTTTGTATATGCTATTGATATTGATGTTTATGACATAATTACTTGTGGACCAAATGAAATTACCAAATTTGACAAAGATGATAATAGAATACCCAAACCCAAGACTGAATGGGATGGGACAGATATTTATGTAATGTGCCTTAAGTGAAAAAATCTATAATAGATGTGCTTGTAAAAATGTCAAGAAAATCTATAACAAATTGGTTGTCACCTATAAAGGGACCAACTAAATCGAAAGATGAATTTGGATGTCTACATGCTTTAATATAAAAACTTTAAGATGTTAGATGATGAAAATATAACTTATTTATTTACTAGATTCATTAACATTGTTAATAAGTTGTATAATCCTGGTAATGACTTTGCAAATGGTGATGTGACAAGGAGAATCCTAAGAGCTCTTCTACCTTCTTGGAGACCCAAGAAGACCGCTATACAAGAAGTGTGAAACTTGGAGAACATCATGCTTGATGAGCTCATTGGATCCCTACTTGCACATGAGGCGGAGCTTGAGGAAGACAAGAGATATGAAGAAAGTCACTCAAAAAAGCCAAAGAAAAAGTCAATTGCTTTTAAAAGCTCCATCAAGTAGGACGATGAAAGTGAAAGAGAAGAAAACAACTCTAATAATGATATAATACTTATCATTAGGAAATTCAAGAAATTCCTCAAAAGAAGAAAACCCACACAAGGGACAAGGATTTAAGGAATCAAAAGGTAAAAATCTCTCAAAAAGTAAAACCTCATTCACAAACAAGAACCAGCATTTTCCATGCGAGATCTAGCCAAGAAACTCCATTACCATCATGCGATTAAGAGCAAATCAAAGAGGAAATCAGAAACCTAGCCGTCGAACACACCAGAGAGCAAGCTTCTCTCACTCGAATGAAACAAAGAATGATTAAATAGTTACTTATGCTAAACCTCTAAAAGAAGCTTATATACAAACCACAAAAATGACTAAACTGTCCCGAGTAACAAATACATAGTACTCTCATGTCCTAAACATCTACAAAAAGACAGTAAAGCTCTTGAAATATTAGTACTTTACAATATGAACTTTGCTTATGGTAATACCTTCAAAATCCTCTCCCTTGGAGTAATGTCTTGGAAGTGAAAATTGGGTGAATATGAATAACTAAAAATATTTGGATACAGAGGCAACAACATACCCAAATGCTTCATGGTAGAATACGCAAGGAAACAATGGCATTTGGCCTTGAAAATTTGACTTGCCAACTTGTCAAGTCTAAAAGTCAAGGAATTAACTTGCAAGATATTTCTTTAATATATAATTTTAAAATTGAATAACAGTGAACCACGAGTTTATACTCCAAAGTAACCTAGAAGGAGAACCAGGGTTTCCCAACTTATCTAGCTTACTAATCAAATTAAGCTCTTTTGGATTACTTTTCAAAATTTGTTAGAACCAGAAGACCAGAGGCATAATACGTACAGACAGACCAATTATAGAATCAAGGAGAAATAAATATATAACGTATTCTTTATGTCAGAATCACTTACCCGAATGTAGTAGAATGAGCAAAAGGAAAACAACACGAACTTTCATAGGGTGAGTTGAGGTGTGCGAACCGTACTTTTCCTTAAGGTATTTGAACGCCCCCTTTATGCTGCTGGGTTTGACCTTGACGTTCTTACCTCCAAGATACAACAACTCCTAGATCCGAAGGCAGAACTCCAACAGAGTCTACTTGCAAAGGAGATCCGAAGGTAATACACAGCACCGAATGAAGAAAACAAAAAATGGAATTTTCTAACACTAGATTTTCGAATTTCCGTTTTTCACCAAAAAATGGAAATGGATACTTTGTTCAGAGCTTAATATTAGTTATTTAGTATTATAGTGCCCCATGGCTTGGTTAGACTAGGGTCTACGGACCATTACCGCAACCACGTCTGACTCGGTCCAGCTCGTTGCATGTGCGTGATCCACACGTAGCTCTCTCTACCAGCATACACCCCACTTAGGAGCTATATATGCATATATAATCATTAGCTCCATTTGATGTGGGACTAAACACATATGGTAATCTAAATCACCTAATATATATCCAGAAGAGTCCTATAGAGTAAGAATAAACAAGAGTCCTAAAACAAAACTAGAGAGATAGAATTTTAATGATTTTGAAACTTATCTAAATAGTATATTATATTATAATATTATTTTCTTTTAAAAACAAAATCCAACAAAATTTTGGTTTAGGTATACTAAATCCGAGCCAAAAGCAATTGAATGTTTCATATCTGATGCTTTTGGGACAAGATCATATTTCACGGCTCTTGACCTATCGTACAACTAATTGAGAGGTCAGGTTCCGAAGTCGATATCATTGGCGGTGTATGTAGGTCACTTGGATCTCAGCTACAACCACCTTTGTGAGAGGACTCCTCAAGAGGTTGGTGATTTGAATCTTGGTTTGATCAAGTTTCAATGTCTCAAAAGCCCTCCTTTTCAACTTCTTATATGAACTGGTGGCTGCTTTAGCTGTCGTACAAGCAATGAAGTTTGTTTTTGAGTATAGTTGTCAAGGGAAACCCAAGGGGTTTTTTTTTAATTTATTTTATTTTATTTATTTTTTAATTTTTTTTTAAATTAAATTTAAAAAGAGTAAGTGAGATTTGATCAAATAAAAACACTTACATTTCTTGTCACCCTGAGCACAAAATGGTCATTTTATTTTTGAAGTTAACAGAAAAGTAACTATGGGTAACTTGTAACTGTTCAAAAAGCATAAAGTAGATAATGTGAAATAATTCCCACTTAAGTGGATAGTAAGTTTCAATCCAACTTTAGTGGGTTCCCTTAAAAAACTCAAGTTTTTCTCATGGTGCCCACTTAAGTGGGGCCTTAATTCTTAACTGTCCACTTTAGTGGGCAAAATTACAAATTTCGTACTTTTCTCTTTTTGTAAAATTTCAAGTTACCCATTGTTATAAGTCAAAGGTTTCACCATAGTTTTATGGGTCAACTGACCAAAATACCCTTCTACTAGTCAAATTATTAAAATGCCCTCTTACTCACTTAAGTGACCCTACATCTTCTTCCTATACTTCGCCGAAAATTCCACCACCCCTGGAAACCACCATCCCTTCCCTTAAAGGCGACCACAACAACTACTGCCTCCACCTCCCTCTTCCGGAAATCACCCACCACTACCAGTCCAGGACCCTAAACAAAAATGAAGAGCCATAAAACAAAATGAATCTCTTTTCTTCTCTCTTGGAGAAAAACACAAACAAATGGAGCCTTTGGATTAGAATGCTCATAAATCACTTAGAAAACTATGAAACATAAAGGTAGAAATTAGCTAGAACTCATGAATACTATCAAATCATACACAGAGAAACTGGAAAGAATCCATTATTATTATCAGAAACACCCAGAAATTAGCGAGAACCCATGAGTGTTAAGTTTTAAGCAGCAAATGAACATCAACAAAAAAGAAGTATCCACATAAAAGCCTCAAACCAAAAAACTAGAGATCAAACACGCAGAAACTAGCAAGAACCCACGTGTGCTAAGTGACTTGAGATTACTTGTAAGAGTTCGAAACCACAAAAGAGCATCAACCAAAAGTAAAACATAACCAAATTTAAAAGCTGGAGGCTTTCCAAAGCAAGAAATTCGAGTTCTAGAAAACAAAGAAATACGTGAAAGTTTGAGTGCAGAGCAAGGCTTTGTTGGGGTTAATCTGTTTCGGTTTGGTTCGGGTTGAGCCATTTCTTTGAACTAGTTTCGGTTCATGCTGTATGTATATATGTCATTTGGTTCAGTTGGTTTGATTGTAGGGTTGTATGCGAAAAATCAGATTGGGGTTTTGGGGATTTTCTTTTCTTCTCGTTCTCGTTCTTCGTTTCTTCCTAGACTTGCGATCTTGCTCCGGAGGAGTTCTTGCCGTTGCAAATCGAAGGTTCTACCAGCATTTTGGTGTGTGATCGAAGGCTATTCAGAGGCGTGCTATTGTTCTTTGTGATTACCCTTTCATTGTATGATTTCCTCTCAAATTTATAAGTTGTTTTAATGATTCCCATATTGGATTGGACTCATACTTGAGTCCCGAAGACGTATGTCTTAGGACCGAACTTCATCATCAAACCATTGTCTCCTTCTAGCTTTACTTTGGTATTTTCTCAATTCGATCACGCATCTGCGATAACAAATTGGCATCAGAGCCATGTTGCGGTGACTCGATGAAGAGCCGAATTAGGGCTTTTGTTATTACTTCCTAATTTAGGCTTGTTTAATCTCATATGGAATATAGGTTTTATTATTGTTCAAATCTTGGTCAATTAATGCTTTTGTTGCATCTGTAGTTTACTAGATGGTATTCGGTTCTCTGTTTTTTGACCTATTTTTTTATTCGGTAATGGGTTACTTGTTTATGGGATTGTGTTCTGTTAGATTAATTACTGAATTAATCACTGAATATAAGATGTGCTAGAAATCTAATATATGTCTGCATTATTTATTCACTATTGTTAGCCAAACACTTTATTTGGTATCTATTGGCCATGATGTGTTAACAATTGTGTATGATTTGATGCTATTGTAAAGTGTATATGCTTAGCCAACATTTTGTGGTTAGATTAATTCTTGTAATTATTTTTTCAGAATTGTTTATATTAGTATACTTGTATTTGTTTTCTTGTATATACTGATTTGTGAGACTTGCCGGAGTTGAGTCTGCCTGGGGAGGGTATTCCTCCCAGTGTGGTTACCACAAGCTTTAGTAGAGCTGTAGGTTTAGGTGAAAGACCTAAGTACCTAGATTTGGAAGGTCCAATGGGGATTCTAGGGTAGACATTGAAAAGTTTGATGGGACTGGGGATTTTGGGATATGGAAGAAGAAGATTAGAGCTCTTATGGGCCATTGATGATCCTGATGCTTTTTTTGAAAGCATTGACCCTATATTGAGGACTGAGGTGATGGAGAATGCAATTAGTTGCATGCTCTAGAACATCACTGATAGTGTTATTAGGTGCCTAGATGAAGAGGATAACACTCCCATCAAAGTGTGGACAAAACTTGAACAAATTTATCAGAAAAATAATTTGGGTAACATAATTTATTTGAAGGAAAGATTGTATGGTTTTAAAATGGATCCTGCTATCAGTCTAAACCAAAATTTTGTTGGAGATTTTTCTAGCACTGGGGAGAAGAGTAAATTAGTCTAATTAGATATCAAGACTTGTCTATCATCTTGTTAAATTTCCTTCACAATAATTATCTTGTTGTTAAGAATTTTATAAAATATGCTTGTCAAATATTACCCTTGACCAATGTATTGATGATTTAAAGAATAGGGAGTCGGAGTGGTTAGCTTCTGATAAGGCTAAGGGAAGTGGGGAAAACATATTTTTTAAGGGCAGTGGCTTTTACAATCAGGGGAAACCCAAGGGGAAGGGTAAAGGAAATGACAATCATACCAATAACAATAAGAATAACAATGGAAATGATAGATCAGACTCTAGCACTAAGAGATGTTTTTTTGTAAGAAAATGTGTCACATTAAGAAAATTTTCTTTTTGCATACAAAAGAAAATTGAAAAAAAATGAGACATCTAATTCTGATATGCCTACTTCTAGTAATGGTCAAGCAAATGTGCATGAAGATATTTGTGAAGTGTTGACTATTTCTGATTATGATAGGCATTATGGATGGATTGATTATTGATTTTGGTTGTACCTACCATATGTGCCCTCATTTACATTGGTTTACACACTTGACTGAGATAGAAAATGCTAAAGTTATGATGGAAAATAGTGATGTGTGTGATGTGATTGGCATTGGCACAGTTAAATTGATCACTCATACTAATTCTATTTTCATATTGCATAATATTAGATATATACCTGGTTTAAAGAGGAACTTGATTTCAATAAGTAGCCTTAATAATGCTGAATTTGATACAAGTACTGTTGGGGTATTCTACTCTGGGGGTATTCTTACAAATTTTAAAGACTCACATGCATGTTTGAAAGGTAAATCTCAGTCTGGTTTATATGTGTTGGATGGTAGTACATACTTTGATGATGTTTTTAGCATTTGTTGTTTATGAAGTGAGTCTTGCATTATAGGCAAGCAACCCAAATTGAGTTTTGGGGTTGAGTTCCATTTATCTTGTGTTATATTGAAGCATATTCATGCTAATTTGAGGGGACCAACACTAGTCATCTCTTATGGAGGTAACTCCTATTTTTATCTCTAGTTGATGACTACACCAGGAGTACTTGAATTTTCTTATTGAAATCCAAGTATGGGAACCTTTGAGGTCCTATGTGCTTTCTGTGGAAGCATAGACCTTGTTTTGAAGACCTAGTTATTTGGGTTGCCATTGGGTGCATACTTTGGTTTATCCTATTTTGTTCCTTGTAAAAAGGGGGAGTGGTCTATCTTATTTTTTAAAGTGTTATGCTTGTGTAAAGAAGTTGATTATTAAATAAATCTGACACAACATGTTTTGTGCCTTGTCTTCTATTAGTTTTGGTTAAGCTATATGTTTTATGGTATGTGAAGTTTTGACCAATTATGATAGTGTTGGCCTGTTAATTGATTATTGTTGTTTTTTGATATATTCTCATAGATGCTTATATTTGCATTGAAATACCTGTTTGACTGAAGTTTGGAATGCTAAAGCAATAATAGGTGGTGTTGACGTGTGTGAGATTGTTTTTTGCACAGTTGGTTGCACACACATGATAGTTCCTATTTCACTCGGTATGACATTAGGTGTATCCCTGGTGTTTAGAGAGGTTTTGGTCTCCATTTTAGCCTAGAAGTGCTGGTCTTGACACATGTGTTGTCAAGAAGGTGTCTTCACATGTTATTGGGGTTCACATGTGATTCAGGGGATATGGCTATGTCAGCTTGTATGGTTTGAGTGGGAGTATGTACTTTAAGGTGTATTGGATTTATGTTGTTGTCTAGTAGGTTGGTTTGCGTCAGTGTGTTTGCTAGGTTATGTTATGTTTGCAGTTGGACTTTTATGGCTTGTATGCATTGTGATTAGGCATAATCATATTTAGTTGGAGTCTGATTCATTATTTCGTGTTTCATCAGTTTGGTCTTGTAGAATCAATGTTGTTGAGTCTTATGGAATTTACTTTTTTTCTTTATCTCTGGTTGATATCTACTCTAGGTGACATGGATTTGTCTAGCAGTTGACTTGTGCCCTCCTCATGGTGAGTGGGTGGAGAGGTCCTGATTGAGTAGTGGTAGTAGACCAATGATGGAGTTAGGAGTGTGATTGTCTTTTGGGTTTGTCTTGATAATTTTCATATTGTTGTTAAATGTAAGTCTATAAGAGTATTTGTTATCTTGAGTTACTCCCTTCGTTATTTTATTGGGGTAATTGGATACTTGTTGTCTTTCTTTACACTAATGTAAAAGAAAGAATTATTTGCAACTTCTTTAGATACTTTAACAACTGAATTGAAAATATGACTTGTAAATGAATCCTATTGTGGTTTCATGTGTACTCCATTAGTATTGATATATAAGACTTGATGTTTGAGTTTAGTATTGTGTTTTGCATTTATAGGTTTGACATTTGCCTCTAGTTTCTCATTTCTTTTTTTCTGTATCTTATATTTGTCTTTATGAGGTTTACATATTTGTTGCATGTCCTATTTTTGGGGGGGAAGTTTTAAAATTAGAATTTTGAAATGGAAGTACTTGGATCTGTTAGGAATTTTTTAGGTTTTTTGGATCTACCTGGTTGAGGGGGAGAGGTTTATTCTTATTTGTCTGAGTTTATTATTTGACAAGGATCATTAGAAATTTAACTTGTTGGATTTTATTCAGTTAAAATTTCTTTAGTTATTCATGTGTTAAACATTCATTGATCATTGTCATGGTTTATATATATATATATATATATATATATATATATATATATATATATATATATATATATATATATATATATATATATATATATATATATATATATATATATATATATATAAATGTTGAATTGTTCAAATCTTTCTTTTCTAGTTGTTGAATTCTCTTATGTATCATGTGATATGTTTTAGACTTGACTTGGCTTATACAATGTGAGCATTTATGCAGATTCATGGGTTGTTTTGACAATATCTATTTATTTGGATCCAGGTTGTTCTTAATGATGGTTGTGAGGCTCTGTTAACCTAGTTTGTCTTTGGTTATCACCATGTTCTTCTTTGAAAGATTACACTTGCTTTGTTTTAAGTGTTACTTGTTTTTTAAATTATATATTGTTATGCTTTTGCTGGCATGAGTAAGTCTAATGTTATGGTTCAGCACATCTTGTGGGAGTGTATTCTTTGTTTTTCCATTTATCTTTGATATGGTGATGTCCAGGCATGTTTGTGTGTTTTATCAGGTTTTGCATATGTTGCATTTTTAGGGGAGATGCTGCCCAATTTTTTTTCAGCTCTTGGCATGTATACTTAGTTTGTGCTGGTTTACTCTCCATGGTTGTTTAGTTGAGTTGTGAACATTTTGAGTTGTTGTTTAGGGCTTCTCTACCTGTTGCATTTGTTGCATGGTGTGCCTGCAAGGAGTCCTTTGTTGTTGCACGATTAGTTGCATGAGTATAGGTATTTTGCATATTTGTATTTGCTTTGTACTGTTGGTTTCTTTCCTTTTTTTTGTCTTGCAGGAAAACTTGGATGATGACAGTTGCAATCCAGTCTCTTTATGAGAATTTTATGCTTACAAATTAAAGGGGAGATTTGTTGGGATTAATTTGTTTCGGTTTAGTTCGGGTTGAGCCATTTCTTTGAACCAGTTTCGGTTCATGTTGTATGTACATATGTCATTTGGTTCAGTTGGTTTGATTGTAGGGTTGTATGTGAAAAATCAGATTCGGGTTTGGGGGTTTTCTTTTCTTCTCTGTTTTGTTCTTCGTTTCTTCCCAGACTTGCGATCTTGCTCCGGAGGAGTTCCTGCCGCTGCAAATCAAAGGTTCTATAGGCGTTTTGGTGTGTGATTGAAAGCTATTCAGAGGCGTGCTATTGTTCTTTGTGATTTCCTTTTCGTTGTATGATTTCCTCTCAGATTTGTAAGTTGTTTTAACGATTCCCATATTGGATTGAACTCATACTGAGTCCTGGAGACGTGGGTCTTGGGACCGAATTCCATCATCAAACCATTGTCTCCTTCTAGCTTTACTTTGGTATTTTCTCAATTCGATCACGCATCTGCGATAACAAGGCTTGAAAGTAAAAGGCTTAGAAGATTTTAAATGTAGAAAAGGGCAGCACAATATTAGAGTTTTTATAGGAAAAATGGAAGAAAATGGCAAGCGAGTGCGGAATATTTGGGAAACCTTATAAAAACAAAGTCTGGATTCTAAAATGGGAAAGTAAAATGTGAATCTCAATTGGTGAGCAAAGCATAAATAACCCTACACATGAAACAACATAAGTTAACCATAACTGATCTCTCTGTCCTCCAACCCCCAAAGAACCTTAAATAAATGGGTTGGGAGGCACGAAGAAACAAGAAAAGGCTCGGACGGTGAAGCTTTGCATTTCCAGTAATCCACACAGTCTATGATTACATAGAAACAATAATAAACTATCATACGCGATAGCAAGAAAATCCCAAAAACAGAGAGAGCGTAGGGAAATTGAAACCGAAAGGCTGCATCAGAAACTAAATGATGGGTTGTTGAAGAGTGAGTTTGAACACGAAAAGTGTCTAGTTAAGAAAGAAATTCGTTTTGTTTTAGGGTTTCGAACCGAGGGTGGTGAGTGACTTTCGATTGGGGGAGGTGGTTGCAAGTAGGGGAAGGGGTAGTGGTCGCCGGTGATGGTGGAGTTTTCGACAAAGTATAGAAAAAAGATGGATAAAATAAGAACCTAGGAGTTGGGTCACTTAAATGAGTGAGGATATTTTAATAATTTGATTAGTAGAACGGTATTTTAGTTAGTTGTCCTTAAAACTAACAGATAAATCTTTGAATTTTGTAATTTGAAATTTTAAGAATTAAGTCCCCACATAAGTGTACGACATGAAAAAAAAAATCAAAAGATTATCATAGAGCTGGAGTAAAGTAATCCGGTAATCATTTGAAGAAAAGAAGTAAAGTAATTCGATAATCATTTGAAAAAAAAAGTAAAAGTAATCCAGCAATCTGACATACATAAAATGTTTTCTGTAATCTGACGTGTATGGTTTTTTTTCCTTGGAATATGCATTCGAGGATTCCCACGTTTGTCCTTTGAAATACAAATTTACAATATAAAGTTTAACAGAAAATCTCTTTCCTTGTCATGTGTGATTTGAATTCTTGTACTTTAGCATTAAAAATCAACTTGGTTGATATATTTTGGTAGGAATTTGAATTTATGAGACCAATGACAGAAGTAAAAGACTTAAGCCACCATCACAATACAATTTGACTCGATGGGTCAATCCGGTCTACCTAATTGAATATTATAGATGTGCACCTTATGTTCTCTTATGAAGTCATCGTGAGATTTGTGATTTTCATCTTAAGGTTTCTAGGTAAGAGTTTTGTAACACCATTTTAGTGATTGCAAATTCATAGAGATTTCGACACACTGTAATCTTCTTTCTGAATAATGAAAGTTCTCGTTTGTGAATGCAGTACATTATGTTGGTGTATGAATCACTTAAATTTCCTCATGGCTTTTGCTTTGTTTGCACTTCAGTTCTTTCTGATATTCATTTTAATATTCTTAGGTATGAGCCTAATCTTTATTTAAATTGAAATATCATAGACCTAAGAACAGATTAGGATGAAAAATTCCTTGCCATTTGTCAAGGTTGAGTTTGGGCTAGAGCCAAGGACTCCAGGTGTTGAGGTCGAACACCCACCCACCCCCCCCCCCCCCAAAAAAAAAAGAAAAAAGAAAAAAGAAGACTTGAATTGATTTGAAAACATGACATTCTCAACTAGAGAAGGGAAATTGGCACTTTAAATCAAGAAAAGCTAGGATTTTGTGAAAACCTTTGATGACAATTGGTGTAATTTATTTATTTTTTATCTAATATTCATCCAGGTCAAATGACGCCATCTCGAATAAATTCTCAAGAGACCTTTTATATACTTAATATAGATGGAGCTTCACCCCTAGCCTCAAGGGTATTCAAATTCTAACCTCCTATATGCAAGCATTGGTCTTTTGCTTCTTTTTTTTTTTGTCAAAATTTGAAAACTTTCATTAAGAAAAACAATTGATGCTAGGAAACCTGGATGATAACAAAGACCTATCAATGATAAAGAGAGGTGGGATAGACCACCAAGATCTAGAAAGAGAGTGCTTAGAAGCAACCCTATCAAGAAAATCTACCCAAATGTTATGGCTCCTAGGAATATATATTAAAAATAAACATAGTTAAAGTCTGAGGCTAATCTAATTATCTCATGAACTAAACTAGGCTCATCCAATCCAAAGATGACGATAAACCCTGCAAAACTAGCACTGCCGATAAACGGTAAGAATTGACCTGCACACTCAATATTCTTAAGGTTTGCTTAAGAATAAGAGCATCTCGCACTGATTCAAGCTCCATGATAGTAGTATAGAGTGGCCAATCTGGGAGTACCTTGAACTACAATGAAAGTCCCTCCTACATCCCAAACTATGCAACTTCTTCGACCCTTTCTTGTATTACTATCCCGTGATCCGTCCACAAAAATCTAAAAAAGATCCACCTCCAAAACCTAATCCATAGCAAGAATCATAGAATTACTTCCTCTATGTTCTGAAACCGAGCAGAGATGGAGAATATTTGCACACATAAAGGAGAGGTTAATCATAGTAAATTGGACACAAGCCGTTAGACCATGATATAAAGTGGAATTCATAGTTTCCAAATACACCATGCTAGAGCACTCCATAATTGATCAACCCTCTCTTTATCATTCCATCTTTTGAATTTAACTGGGTGAAATCCATCCAATCATGAAGATGAAGACCATGAAAATCTGACACATCAATATGCAAAGGAGAGACTTTCCAACATTCTCGTGCATGAAGGCAAAAAAATAACTCATGACTAACATTCTCAATTCCATTTTTGCAAATCAAACAAAGAGGAGCTAAAGTTGCTCTTCTAGCAAAGAGTGCAATACCAATAGCTAAAACCTCATGAGAAGATTGCCATAAAAAATGTTTTAACTTTGGTAAAGAGGGAATGTGCCAAATCTTGTTCCAAAAAATGCATGAAGTGGAGGAAGAAGTAATATCCATTGGATCTCAATTGCTTATACTAAAAAATAATGGTAGGCTAGACCCATGTCATATTTTGTTTTTAACTTGAATTTCACAGCCCACTTAGTATTTACTTCGTTTATTTTTTTTTTATAAAATAAGAATTGATTTTCATAATAATGGGGGACAATCGCGAACACTCCTTGTTGGACTTCCACATGGACTTCCACAGGACATATCACTTTTCAAATGTATAAGTAAGATCATTATAGATGGACTCCAACATGTTATATAAGATTATTATGGTTCGACTAAAAAAAGAAGGAAAAAAAAAAGTTCTATAAAATGTTCTACAGCATGATATAGAGACTTCATGTTAATGAAGTGTTTACTAAGAATCAAGTATTGTATGTTTTTGTCAATTCAATATGTACTTTTGGCATGATATTTTTTCTTATAACAACTTATTTGCTTGAATAAGGTTCATCCTCGTTCATTATTTTAATTTAGTTTCCTCAAAATACTTATGTGTTACAAAGAAACAGAAAATAATACTATGGAATTTCAAACAATTAGATTGAGACATTAGAGTAAACCAATTGGGTAAAAACCATATTCTTTGTGCTTCCTATTCTTGTATATGCTAACTGCACGAACCTATTTCTCATTTCTTGTGATCAGTGATCCTGTAATTTCTTTGCTACATTTCTCCCCTCCCAATAGGCCTCATCTCTCTGATCTCATTTTCTTTTGGCACAACTAAAGGAATAGCGACGAACTGCCAAGATTGGTGTTATTTTGTGAAAAATTATAAAAGAGCAATATGCCAAAACAAACAAGGCACATGGAAAAATTCATGCACATACAATGTCAAGGATGAATCTGGCAACACCATTGGCAAAAAGAAAATATTCTATTATAGCCCGCAAGATGGGAATAACTACATTAACACCGAGTGGAAATATGAGGAATTCAAGAGAGATCCACAATCTCATCCTAAAGTAGAATGGGTTCTCTACAAGGTAAGCAACAATGAAGCTAAAAGAGTAGGAGAGCACGGAGACCTCAAGACTGAAGAGGATGAACAGACAGTGGCGGACCTACAAAGGGGCCGAGGATGCCATGGCCCTGGATTTTAAAAAAATTTATGTATATTCTCTTAATTCCTTTAAGTTTTCCAGTTTTGCCTTTTCCCACATGTGAAATGTCACTATTTGGCCTCCCAATGTTGAGAACAAATTTTAAAGGTAGAATGATGGGTCTAAATGTCATTCCTAATCAAAAACTAATTCATCAATTCCTATTTATTCTCCCATCTCTTCTCTCATCTTTTCTTCCTATTTATTCTCTTATGTTTCTATAAACATGGTTAAAGGAAATTTTTGAAAAAAAATCTTATTAGGTATTAAAAAATCAAAATGTTAATTCTAATTAGAAACTAACTCTTCAATCCCTATTTGTTCTCCTATCTCCTCTCTTCTCTATCCTCTTTTCTTCCTATTTATTCTCTTCCCTTTCTATAAGCGTGGGTTAAGAAAACTTTGAAGAAAAAAAAATCTAATGCACAATTAGGTCTCTTTTTCCTTTTTTCCCTTTTATTTTATTTTATTTTATTTTATATTCTATGTTTCTTTATTTCTTTTGCAATTTTTGTTATTTGATTTTGTATTGTAAATAATATGTCTATAGGTAGTAGGTAACTAATTACCATTAATTTGCATCTCTTACCTAAAAAAAATAATTTGGTTTACATCTCCTATTAAAGAAAATTTTGTCTTGCATCTAACTTTTTAGGGTTGAAGTCATGTATATATTATTTTTTTGGGATAATTACTGTTGCCCCCCTATAGTTTGATTTTATTACTAATAAAACCCTGTTCTTTATAAAATTACTGTTGCCCCTAACGGTGTTAAGTAGCCGTTAAATTTGAATATATAATGTCTAATTTGCCCTTCATTAAAATTAAAAAATAAAAGATGATGTTACCCTATTTATAAAAACCAGATTAAATGTCAATTTTACCCTAAACTTCATTTATTTTGAAAATATTCTAATTTGGTTTCCCACCTTCACTAAACTTCATTTATTTTGAAAACATTTTAGATGATATTCAATTTTCAATTTGAGTTGAATTCAATTTTCTTTCCTCTTCCGTTTCTATTTGAGTTTTAACGGTTATAGATATTTTTTCTCCATAGTTAATTAAGGGCACTACTGTAACTTGACATAAGGGTAAATAAGTAAAGAGATAAGTATAAGGGTATTTTGGGGTTTTTGAGAAAATATGAAGATGCCACATCATCAGTAACTAATGGAACTTAACAGTAGGGGCAATAGTAATTGTAGACAAAGTTAAAGGTTGGATTAGTAATTTTGAAAAGTATAGGGGATACATTAGTAATAAAATCAAAGTACACCAATAGAAATAAAACATACTACCAACTGATCAAAATGTCGCCAGATGGGGAATATATTTAGACAAACACTACGTACTACCAACTGATCAAAATTCAGAAATTAAATAGGAAATTAGAAATAAAACATACTACCAATAGAAAAATTTTTTTGTGGTATTGGTGGTTTTTTATACTGGTAATGAAATGTCGCCAGATGGGTGTGAACCCAAGACCTCCCCATGGGAGTCTGAGCTTTTAACCGCTCAACTAAACTACTATTGGCAAATGTTATTGATAACTCAATTTCATAAAAAGCAAATATTATTCATTATCTACTCTTTATGATTTTAAATTTTGAAAGTTGAATGATAATTTTGCCCATAATAAGGTGTAATGTTCATGATGTCCCTCTCCTACCCAATCTTTAGGTGGGTGAATGAAGACATATCCCCAAAAACTGTCCATCACTACCGAAACCATCACACCCCCTCTTTCCTGCCGACCACCCCCTTCCCCCTTCCTCACTGGAAAATCACCCACCATCGTCCCTAAACCTAATAACTAGCATACTTTCTTAATATTTTTCTCATATACTTGAATTTCTGGTCAAGGCTTTGGTCTTGCATTTCCAGACCTAGGTAAATTTCGTTTTAAGAGGATGGAAAGTGTGTTTTCAATCATAGTATCATTTCTTTGGTTTGCGTTGGTTCAACTTTGTTGAGGAATTAGGGTTTCTGCTATATTGCTTTGCATCGATTTCACCTATTGTGTTCATTTGCAGCTTATAGTTTTTTATTCAAAATATCTGTAAAGAGAACCTGAAGAATAAAATAGTTGATCGATTTGTGATGATCAAAATAACTAATTGTATTTTGGACCCCCCTTGTCTGGTTCAAATGTCATATCCCATCAGTCCTTCACCCTTTAGAGAGCCCTCAACCTCGCTCTCCCTACCCAATCATTTCTCATTAGTCGTCATATCCCTCTCAGTCCCAATTGCACCCTTTATTGGAATAGTTCAAAGGACCTTGACTTCCTTTTCTTCTCTTGTCTACTCTCTCGCTCTGTTTGGACCTTAGCCCTGGTTTCCATTTGGCCACGATCGTAACGTTCTTTTGGTTTTGCTGGGGCTTGGAACTAGATCCTGAGAAGCTATGCCGGTGCCATTATCTGCGACCAAGTGGATAAGTTTCTCTTTGCTGCCACAATCCACCATTTATGGTAGGAGAGTAACATGAGAAGATGGACTTCCAAATCTCGATCTCGAGTTATTATTTGGAATGTCATCTATTTTGATGTTTCTTCAAGACTTCTCTCTCTCTCTCCCATCCCCTGGTTGTTGATTCTCCAAGAAATAGGCTGATTGTTAGTTTTTGGAGTATCAACTCCTCTCTCCTCTCCAATCCCTTCATTGACTGGTCTTATCCCTCCCCCCGTCTCCCCCTTTGTTTATGCGCTTTGTTGTTGCTTTCAGTAATTTAACTATTTATTCATCCAAAAAAAAAAAAAAAAAACTGTATTCTTGTGCACTTTCATCTTTAAACTTCGAATCTTCGAGAAGACGATTTGTATGAATTTTATGGAGTTCGGATATGTTTACTTTGTAATTTTCAACGCGTTGATGCAACTGACTCTTCTGTTAATGAATGTTCTTTAAAATTGTGAATCATCAGTTCCTTCATGTAAGCATTTGGTAACGTCGAACTTCCATTTCAAAGCTTCCTGCTGATTTATTTATTATAATCGCAGTAGCTTCTCCCCCTCTCTTTATCCACGTTTGTTTGTCTCTTCTCTTTTTCAATTCAGCATTCCGTTGATGAGTACAAAGACGACACATCGTCTAGTTCCAAGAAAAAACTGGAGAGCCCAGACAGTTCTTAATGGTGTCATTTCTGAGTTCGTCCAGTAACAGGGTGATGTTCCCAAAATTAAAAAGATTCATGGGGACGGTGGTGTTACGGGTAGAGGAAGGTCTGGGCGAGGTTACCAGTAAGGGCAGTGTGCGGTGACTTTAGCAGGTGGTACATCGTACACGTTCCTGACGAGGGGTCAGTAAAAAATGGGTGAAGGGAGCTTCACCTACCAAAGAACAACAAACTCCCATTGACAACAACAATAACAAAATGCAGATTCCTTAAAGGCTCACACAATGGTAACAAACCTGTAACTGCGGCTCCGGCTGTAGCTTCGACTTTTTCTGCTACGACGAGGAGATGGAGATCTCGATTGTGATCGAGAATAGCTACGACCACGTCTAGGAAAAGGAAAAAAAAAAGCATCGTCACCCGTGAGTTCAAGCAACTGAATACATCAATATCCTGACCAGAAATATTTAACTAAAAATGAAATAAAGTGGCATTCATAGTTTCCAAATACACCATGCTAGAGCACTCCATAGTTGATCAACCCTCTCTTTATCATTCCATCTTTTGAATTTAACTCGGTGAAATCCATCCAATCATGAAGATGAAGACCATGAAAATCTAACACATCAATATGCAAAGGAGAGAGTTTCCAACATTCTCGTGCATGAAGGTGAAAAAATAACTCATGACTAACATTCTCAATTCCATTTTTGCAAACCAAATAAAGAGGAGCTAAAGTTGCTCTTCTAGTAAAGAGAGCAATACCAATAGCTAAAACCTCATGAGAAGATTGCCATAAAAAATGTTTTAACTTTGGTAGAGTGGGAATGTGCCAAATCTTGTTCCAAAAAATGCATGAAGTGGAGGAAGAAGTAATATCCATTGGATCTCAAATTCTTATACTAAAAAATAATGGTAGGCTAGACCCATGTCATATTTTGTTTTTAACTTGAATTTCCCAGCCCACTTAGTATTTACTTCCTTTATTTTTTTTTTCTATAAAATAAGAATTGATTTTCATAATAATGGGGGACAATCACGAACACTCCTTGTTGGACTTCCACGGGGAATATCACTTTTCAAATGTAAAAGTAAGATCATTATAGATGGACTCAACCATGTTATATAAGATTATTATGGTTCGACCATACAAAGAAGAAGAAAAAAACATGTTTTATAAGATGTTCTACAGCATGATATAGAGACTTCATGTTAATGAAGTGTTTACCAAGAATCAAGTATTGCATGTTTTTGTCAAGACAATATGTACTTTTGGAATGATATTTTTTAATAACAACTTATTTGCTTGAATAAGGTTCATCCTCATTCATTATTTTAATTTAGCTTCCTCAAAATCCCTATGTGTTACAAAGAAACAGAAAATAATACTATGGAATTTCAAACAATTAGATTGAGACATTAGAGTAAACCAATTGGTTAAAAACCACATTCTTTGCGCTTCCTATTCAATGCTAACTGCACGAACCTATTTCTCATTTATTGTGATTATCCTATAATTTCTTTGCTACATTTCTCCCCTCCCAACAAACCTCATCTCTCTGATCTCAATTTCTTTTGGCACAACTAAAGAAATAGCGACGAACTGCCAAGAGTTGTATTTTTTTGTGAAAAAATATAAAAGAGCAGTATGCCAAAACAAACAAGGCAGATGGAAAAATTCATGCACATACAATGTCAAAGATGAATCTGGCAACACGGTTGACAAAAAGAAAATATTCTATTATAGCCCGCAAGATGGGAATAGCTGGATTAATACCAAGTAGAAATATGAGGAATTCAAGAAATATGAGGAATTCAAGAGAGACCCACAATCTCATCCTAAACTTGAATGGGTATTGCACAAGGTAAGCAACAATGAAGCTAAAAGAGTAGGAGAGAACGCAGACCTCAACACTGAAGAGGGTGGACAGATCAATAATAAAGAGGGAGCCTAACAAAAACAAGGAGAGCCCTCTAATGAAGAAGAGATTGACTGCGCTAATTCCCTAATATTGCTCTCAGAGGCACAGGAAGAGGATGAAGACAATAATGCAGCTAGAACCCTCATGTGACTGAAGAAACAGATATGATTTCTATAAGCTATTTTTATAGGCGACAGTTTTAATTTCCTAGTGCTGCCTAGACAATAATGTTCGTTGTTTCCTTTTATGCTTTAGTCGAGCTTGTAAATTTACTAGGGAATATATCTAAATAGGATCCATTACACTACATACTACCAACCGATCAAAATTCAGAAATTAAATAGCAAATTAGAAATAAAAACGTGAAAAGCTACGAATCAATCACTTTCAACTCGCTAACTTTCTGTTTACAAGTGTGGTTTGTTCTTAGTTTCCCCTTTAACCAGTATTAATACTAAATTGCAACAACAATATCTAAAGAGCATTATTTCCATATAACCACGCCTTAACTAGGGATTCAGTTAAAGATAAGGAATGCATTTTACACAAAAAAAAGTACTGTAGATTGTTCACAATTTTATAGCCAAAGCACAAAATAGATCTCACAGTTAGTAAGAGAAAAAGCTTGTCCAACAAAAAAAAAAAAAAAAACTTAAAAGTGCATTACTTAGAAAAGGACACAAAAAGAGAGCAAGATGTTATAGATGTAATCAGTTCTTTGATAAACATAGGTTATGTATACGAATGAAAAGACCCAAAAAAAAAGAAGAAGTCATCCCACATATTAAAATTGAAATAGATTATCAATTTGCCGAAAAAGATTTTGAATCAAACATCATACTACTTTATAAATAAAAGGGATAATTACTGTTGTCCCTTGTACTTTGATTTTATTACAAATAAAATCATGTTCTTTATAAATTTACTGTTGCCCCCCTTCCTTATAACGGTGTTAAGTAGCCGTTAAGTTTGAATATGTAATGTCTAATTTGCCCTTCATTAAAATTAAGAAATCAAAAGACAACGCTACCCCATTTATAAAAACCAAATTAAATGTCAATTTTACTCTAAACTTCATTTATTTTGAATTAATGAAATCGGAAAAATCCAAATCCGATTTGGTTTCCCACCTTCACTAAACTTCATTTAATTTGAATTAAAGAAATGGACAAAATCCAAACCCGATTTGATTTCCCGCCTTCACCAAGCTTCATTTATTTTGAATTAAAGAAATGGGCAAAATCCAAATCCGATTTGGTTTCCCGCCTTCACTAAACTTCATTTATTTTGAATTAAAGAAATGAAAAAAATCCAAATCTAATTTGGTTTCCCACCTTCACTAAACTTCATTTATTTTGAAAATATTCAGTTTCCAATTTGAGTTGAATTCGATTTTCCTTCCTATTTGGTTTTTATTTAAGTTTTATTCAATCATTCTTTCTTTATTTAGTGGTGTTTTTTGTTTGTTTGTTATTTTTTTTTTTCCTGAATAAAACGGATTATAGTTATTTTTTTCTCCACAATTAATTAAGGGTACTAGTGTAACTTGACAAAAGGGTAAATAAGTAAAGAGATAAGTATAAGGGTATTTTGGGGGGTTTTTGAGAAAATATAAAGATGCTGCATCATTAGTAAACTAACGGAACTTAACGGTAGGGGGGCAATAGTAATTGTAGACAAAGTTAAAGGTTGGATTAGTAATTTTGAAAAGTACAAGGGATACAATAGTAATAAAATCAAAGTAAAGAAGGACAATAGTAATTATCCCTAAATAAAACCACTATATAAAAGTCAAACTCCAAAGTATTTATGACATGTATTTTCAATGAAACAAAAGTACCCTTACCATCAAAAGATGCAACCCTTAATAGTATTTCCTCACAAGAGCTACAACTTTCTAAACAAATCATACATTTTCAAACTTTGCTACATCCCAACAGCTACAACCTTCCAAATAAAGCATACCTTGTGCTTACTCTCAACAGCTACGACTTTCTATATATCTCATATCTTCTCAAGCTTTTCTGTTTTCTTTTGGTATTCTCTTCCACAAAATCAAAAGACCTTTACTTGCTTCTGAAAGATAAACAGTGAATAATGCTTCCACCCAAGAGCTACAACCTCCCAAATAAAACAAACCTCTTCAACCAGCGGGGGTTGGTCCAAGTAGTATGCAGTTTGGTCCGCTTAAGCAAGGTTCACAAATCCAAACTTTGTGGATGCAAAAAATCTCCGCTAGGAGACTCACCCACCACAGCCAGGTGTGTGACCCCGGTCAAACACCGAATTAGTTAAGGCAAAGCCTTGGAAACCGGGGTTGACAATAAAATAAAAAAAATAAAAAAATAAAAAATAAAAAATAAAACCAACCTCTCCAAACTTAAAATAAAATGTCGGGCGGAAGATGAAGCAAATACAAGCCATCGTTTCAAGTGTTTTCTATGAATGGAGGAGATGGTTCTTACAGCTACAATTACTCTAATGTCCATACCCGTATGCTCCAAACTCATCTTACTTCCGCTCGTATGATCCTTTGTTCTACAGAGACAAAACAAACGCTCCAAAAGCAAATGCGGATGAGGCAACTGCTGAGATGCTTAACATAAAATCCATCTTTTCCTAAATTTAACGGTTTGTTGGCCTCTCGCAGTTTCACACGCTGCTTTTCTTTCTTCATCTTCCTTTCTTTTTCTTTTCTTTTTTCTTTCCAAAATTTACCACTGATTTGTCTCTATGAAGCTGTAATTGTTATTGTTTCAGTTACAACAGGAAAGAGTCAGAGAGACATCTTCTCTAGCAACAACCCAAAAATTAATGTTTTGCTGGATTTGTTTATTATCTTTTATGATTATGAATTGGGCTGGTTGATTTCCGGGAATTGTTCTCTCAGAAAACTTAGATCAGAATGACTTCAAATTGTTAACACTATCTGAAACTTGTGAGACCTGCAAAATCGCCAAGTCCAAGCTTTCTGCTAAGGTGGCTAACTTTGTGTTGACTCCTTATTTAGCAAGACCAGATTCCAGCAAACACTGGGGAAAATGGTCCACCATCAATTGGGAACAATGTGGTTTTCATGCAAGCTTATGTTGAGGAGTTTCATGCCATTACATAAGCAAGAGGCAATTGGATCACGGAGTGCTTTTGGTGGGGTATGGCGTAGAAGGTTATTCTTGCATTCGCTTGAAGAACAAACCATATAAAACATAAACAACAAGGAAGAAAGCTTAGGGGAGAATGGTTATTACAAAATCTGTTGGGTCATAATGTCCGTGGTATAGATTCCATCGTCTCAACCGAGGCTGCACACAAATCTCTCAACAGTAAATTCCTGGTTTGCAATAACCAAAAAAACTATTGGTTTACGTATTGCTTTTCATCTCTTGCACAGGAATGTTATCATATATGTGGTGCCATAATCTTCATAATTTTGTTTCACTATCAAAGCCCACCAACCTATTTGCTAAGTGGTGCTTATACGAAAATATGTTATTGTATGATCTGCACAACATATCAATGAATTTGTTTATATTTTAAGAATATCCCATAAAAATTTTCTTCTTTTAATAATCTAATTAACTCATTATCTATTCTTATTCCTTAATAGATAGATTTATTCACCTTTTAAATGCAAAATCTATCTGTGCTTTCCCTATGGAGTAGACAATGGGATTGGTTCTTCATCCCAATTTCTAAGAATCTTCTACAGAGATTTAGATGAAATTTTATTCCCCACATTTTTGGGGGTTCTTACACTTAGAGGTGTGAGTGAATCCACTGATGTTTCAGTCAAGATTGGAAAACATCCATCTATTACATATCGCGTCCATTGTTTGTTCCGTCATAAAGGTTGCGATATGAAACTCTTTTCATCCATTTGCAGGTTTATCCTGGGTTTACCATTCACTGTAGCTAGGCACAATAGGGACAACAAAAGTTCTTACACTTAAGTTTGCCGATATGTTTCAAGAATTCATAAATCTTATCATTGATTTCCAAGGGTTCTATTAGTGAAAAGGATTACTAAATGTAGTCTTGGTTCATTGTCGTTCTGAATCCACATAATTACTATTCAGTGTTTATCAAGGCATCAATTATATTCTTACAATTGTGATAGAAGGTACAAATTATTTGTGTTAATGTGTGCGTGTGTCAGAAGAATAAGTAGAAATAGGAATTAGGAAATACTGGTCATTATTCAAATTGACATGCTTTACATTAAACTAGAACATGTTTTTCAAACTCTCGTCTAATGGTCTTAGGTTCATGGTGGCCCTTGCCATGATAGCATTAAGCTTGCATGGTCTTGTTGTTCTAGCAAAGCCTTCATCTTTGCATAGATTTTTCTGATAGTTAATAAATAGTAAAGGCACGATGATGGCATCAAAATCTTATTGTACAATATTTAGAAAGCAATTAGTTGGATTGGCATGAATGGAAATGGAAAGCACTTACCTTTGAAAACCTTTTATCCGGAGTGTTGCTATTTTGCATTATTACGTACGTGCATCTGCACGTAAGATAGTTACAGCCGTTCTGAAGAACCAAAACACTGCTGTGCTTTGAGGTGGAGCTCTCCACCTCCACCTGTTTTGCTTTCTCCGCCTCTCTCCCTCTCTCCGCCTCTCTACTTAGGTTTGAGGTTTCTCTTTTTCCACCTCTCCCTCGCCTCCTCTCTCCATCTCTCTGCCTCTCTCGCTTTCTCCACCTCTTTGTTCACTTTCTCCACCACCTCCACCTGCTCCCTCACCTCCCTCTCTCTCTTTCTACAGTCGGGAAAAAAAAATCTCTCAGTCTCTAGCTTATCTCCCTCGCTCTCTCTGCTCTCCCTTTTCCCCCAATCTCTACTCTATCTTTTTCCCCCAATCAGTGGAAAGCTTTAGTTTATTAGAGAAAAGAAAAAACAAAAAACAAAAAAGAAAAAAAGAAAAAAAAATCCAGGAACATGGGAGATCGAGTAGTGCATTCTGCAGATCTGAAGATTTTACGCCGGAGTTGGATGTGTCTCCCGTGGGATCTGGAAGCTTTGTTGCTGCGAGAGTCTTGTGTTGCTGGTTGTCATCGGTGTATCTTCGACGTCGCTGTTATTTCCGCTCTTGTGGCGTGTATTTCCGTCCTTGTGGCGTGTCTATGTCCGCCATTTTATGGCGTGTCAGTTGTGATGGAGGATACATATATCGTATTCCTTGAGCTTCAGTGGTTGTTACAACTACGTTTCTAAGGACTTGGGCTTGACCCATTCCTTAGCCTGGATGACCTTGTCTATTGCATGTATGACATTTCGTCAATTTCCATTCCTTGGTTCAGATCGAACCTTGTGTTTCATGCGCTTTTCTTTTGTATTTTTTTTCCTTCCTTTACTATGTAATTTCCTTCAAGTTCATGAATGAAGCTCTTCAGTTTCGTTCAAAAAAAAAAAACAAAAACAAAAACGAAAACAAAATGTACTACTTACTTTATTTTGTTAAGTAATTTAAAATTTGAGAGTAAAATGATGAAAAATGCCCTTAAGTATAGTGTTATGATCAAATTGTCCCTCTACTTGTTATGCACACTCTTCCTTCTATTTGTTTTTTTTTTTTTTTAGGAATGAGGTTCATCCAAGCCAGCTTGCCCGCACCATGACTACATCCTCAAGGCGCTTTTTTATATAATTAATATAAGTGAGGCTTCGCCCCTGGCCCAAGGGGATTCGAACTCTGACCTCCTCTGTGGAAGCGTTGGTCTTTGCCAACTGAGCCAACCCTCGAGGTTCACATTCTTCCTTCTATTGGTGATGGGATCTCTCTTTCACCACCTTCAACTGTAAACCACCCACCCACACTGGAAACCACCACACCCCTCCCCCCGTGGACCACCACCACCCCTTCTTCCCCTTGCCTGCCGGAAATCACCCTCTTATCATTTTCTCATCCTCTAGTCATGAAATCTGAACCATCCTTAAATTCCTATGAGATTCAATTTTAAAAAGAGGGTAAAAGAACAGGTAGAAAATGCCATCAAAGTTCCTAAAACATTAATTTTTAAAGATGACCAAAAGCCATCGAGAGGAGACGGAGAGGGGATTATGATCGAAACATTACGGGATTCATGAGTTGACAACACAATTTTGATATTCAGTGGGATGACAGATATGAATTTAGCCTATTACCATGAAACTAGGCCATAAAGTAACCCTGGTTCAGTAAAAATTTAATGGAAGAACAAAATATTTTTCAGCAAAAAGGAAAAACCCTAATAAGAGAGGAAAACAAAACAGACGAAAGTAAAGCTCAGAACTTCTTAGAGGGTTGTGTTGCAGTCACCGATTCAATTCCAAAAAGCCTCATCTTGGGCACAAAGATATTCATTAGAATGTCTACAGATGAGAAAACCAAAAGAAATAGAAAT
Source organism: Hakea prostrata (assembly GCF_041222555.1). Lineage (NCBI taxonomy): Eukaryota > Viridiplantae > Streptophyta > Magnoliopsida > Proteales > Proteaceae > Hakea > Hakea prostrata. The sequence continues at coordinate 63,512,998 of NC_142606.1, read as the reverse complement.
CAAACGAGTAAAATAGACATTGAAAACAAAAATTTGCAAAGGTTTGTAAGCAATTTAAAGTGAACAATTTTGGCAACACATCTATACAATTTACAGATAGAGAGAGAAACCTTAACCCTAAATGGCAGGAGAGGGTGATTTATGGCAGGGGAACCTTGAGGCGTTGGTGGCCCGCATGACGGTGGTAGGTGATTTCCGTTAGACAAGGTGAAGGAAGGAGAGGATGAATGGAAAATCACTTGATCCTATTTCTGTGGTCAAAACCCGTAAGGAAGTGACTTGTAATCTCCCTTAGGCTGCGTTTGTTTGCAAAGGTGGGGTGGGAAAAAAAACATGTGGGCCTTATGTGTAGTGGGGTGAGGTATAAGGAAATGAAAGGAAGGGTGAAACTCTATTCTGCACTCGTAATTGAAAAATATTACTGATAATTCAATTTCATAAAAAGCAAACATTATTCATTATCCACTCTTTATGATTTTTAAAATTTGAAAGTTGAATGATAATTTTGCCCATAATAAGGTGCATAATGTCCCTCTCCTACCCAATCTTTAGGTGGGTGAATGAAGACATATCCCCAAAAACCATCCATTACTACCAGAAACCAGCACACCCCCTCTTCCTGCCGACCACCCCAACTTCCCCCTTCCTCACCGGAAATCACCCACCATCGTCCTTAAACCTAATAACCACCATATTTTTTTAATATTTTTCTCATATACTTGAATTTCTGCTCAAGGCTTTGGTCTGGTATTTCAAGACCTAGGTAAATTTCGTTTTAAGAGGATGGAAAGTGTGTTTTCAATCATAGTATCGTTTCTTTGGTTTGTGTTGGTTCAACTTTGTTGAGGAATTAGGGTTTCTGTTGTATTGTTTTGCATCGAATTCGCTTGTTGTGTTCATTTGCAGGTTATAGTTTTTTTTTTCAAAATATCTGTAAAGAGTTAACCTGAAGAATGAAATAGTTGATCGATTTGTGATGATCAGAATAACTAATTGTATTCTGGGCCCCCTTGTCTGGTTCAAATGTCATATCCCGTGCCACTCCTTCACCCTTTGGAGAGCCCTCAACCTCGCTCTCCCTACCCAATAATTTCTCATTAGTCGTCATATCCCTCTCAGTCTCAATTGCACCCTTTGTTGGAATCGTTTAGAGGACCTTGACCACCTATTCTTCTCTTGCCTGCTCTCTCACTCTGTTTGGACCTTAGCCCTGGATTCTATTTGGCCGCGATCGTAACGTTCTTTTGGTTTTGCTCGAGATTGGAACTAGATCCTGAGAAGCTATGCCGGTGCCACTATTTGCGACCAAGTGGATTAGCTTCTCTTTGCCGCCACAGTCCACCATTTATGATGGGAGCGTAACATGAGAAAATGGACTTCCAAATCCTGATCTCGAGTTATGTTTGGAATGTTATCTATCTATTTTGATGTTTCTTCGAGACTTCTCTCTCTCTCCCATCCCCCAGTTGTTGATTCTCCAAGAAATAGGCTGATTGTTAGTTCTTGGAGTCTCAACCCCTCTCTCCAGTCCTTTCCTTGACTGGTCTTATCCCTCTCCCCCCTTTGTTATGTACTTTGTTGTTGCTTTCAGTAATTTAACTATTTATTCATCCAAAAAAAAAAAAACTATATTCTTGTGCTCTTTCATCTTTAAACTTTGGATCTTCAAGAAGACGATTTGTATGAATTTTATGGAATTCGAAAATATGTACTTTGTTATTTTCAATGCGTTGATGCAACTGACTCTTCTGTTAATGAATGTTCTTTAAAATTGTGAATCATCAGTTCCTTTATGTAAGTATTTGGTAACGTCGAACTTCCATTTCAAAGCTTCCTGCTGATTTATTTATTCTAATCACAGTAGCTTCTCCCCCTCTCTTTATCCACGTTTGTTTGTCTCTTCACTTTTTCAATTCAGCATTCCGTTGATGAGTACAAAGACGACACATCGTCTAGTTCCAAGAAAAAACTGGAGAGCCCAGAGAGTTCTTAATGGGGTCATTTCTGAGTTCGTCTAGTAACAGGGTGAAGGTTCCCAAAATGAAAAAATGCATGGGGACGGGTAGGGGAAGGTGGGGGCGGGGGTCACCAGTAAGGGCAGGGTGTGGTGACTGTAGCAGGTGGTACACGTTCCTGACGAGGGGTCAGTAGAAAATGGGTGAAGGGAGCTTCACCTACCAAAGAACATTGCTGTTAATACAACTCATTAGGGGCAAAATTATCATTCAATTTTCAAATTTTGAAATTACTAACGGAATAACTAACAATGGATATAGAGTAACCCTTGCAACCAGTAAATTAAACTAACGCAAATAATCTGGTTCCCGGCAAGATACCAGATATAATCCGAATTTAGTCTGTCCCTCTCATTTAGAGGTTAACTCAATAGCATAAGAGATGCAGAAGATACTCCAACACATAGCATTTGGACCTAAATCTGTCTGTCAACCAAGGTTTATTATCAAATTGTTCATTATCCAACCGTGTCTTGAAATTGTAGGGAAAGGAATTACAGAGTCTTTTTTACTTACTACTGCTACCAACAATATTCATTATAAAACAGACGGACAGTTAAAATATAGTTGCTAATGAGTTTCACAACTCAGAAACCTAGCTAGTTATGAGCACTTGAGGGAGACTCACTGCCCCGAGGAGAACCACGGTTGTCATCCTCATCTTCAACAGGATTAGGGCTAGGGCTAGGGCTCCGTCCATTCATTTGAGGGCTTTGGTATCTCCTGCCTTGAGGACTCTCTCCTCTCTCAGGGCTTGCAGGGCTTCTGCTTTTTGCCCTAGGGCTCCCGCTGTAGTCTGACCCATCACGCTGCTATCTCTTGGTGGACTCTCTCTCTCCCGAGGATTATTTCCATCTGGAGTAAATCAATCATTTTTTTATTCATTTTAGGATAGATTGCACTCGACAATCCAGTTAGCATCAGAAGACCTCTTCCAAGTTCCCCACTCTCGCCCCAATACGAAAGAGGAATACATAAAGATACTTAAAATGAACTGAAATTCATATTAGCCAAAATAACATCGCGATCACTGAGTTCCACGGTTAAACCTAATTGCAATAACAAAAATACGCATGCTAGTCAGCCTGAACTTATCTACCCTATTATCACACAAAAACTCCCAATGACAACAACAATAACAAAATGCAGATTCCTTAAGGCTCACACAATCGTTACAAACCTGTAACTGCGGCTCCGGCTGTAGCTTCGACTTTTTCTGCTACGACGAGGAGATGGAGATCTCGATTGTGATCGAGAATAGCTACGACCACATCTAGGAAAAGGAAAAAAAAAGCATCGTCACCCCTGAGTTCAAGCAACTGAATACATCAATATCCTGACCAGAAATATTTAACGAAAAATGAAATAGCTAAATGCATTTCAAGAGATACAGTATCCTTTGGGCAGTTTCTATATGACCTCTTTCTCCATTTATTTATTTATTTTTTTGATGTTGAGGTTTATCTGTACGCACCTTGATTACATTTTCATCGGAAACTTTGTTCTTAAGGGTCGAACCCATAATCTCTCCATTAAGAAATATGGATCTTACCACTCTACCATCAAGGTCACAATTGAAACAGCGACCAGACCCAGGAGGAGGACCTCTTCCTAGTTACTCTCTCGAACCACCTGGTCCACGTGAACCCTACATTAAAGGCAAGTAAATCCTCTCAATCGAAAGAAGACAGACAAAGGCTATAAATCATGGGCGAAGGTATGCCTCAAGACTACAAGAAGTACAGCTACAAATTACACGTAACAGTTTCTAATTGCAGAATACCCAGCACAATCACCTCAACATCAACAAAATAATAAGAAATTGATAGCAAGAAATAAATGAATGATAACCAATCAGGGCACCTTGCGGACCCCCCCCCCCCCCCAAAAAAAAAAAAAAAAAAAGAAGGGTCAAAAGGATATCAAAGGACCACCTGTAAGAGGTAAGAATAATTGAAAATGAAGTTCCAGAAAACAGGTTTATGGGTTCAGAAAACTTACTCCCTTGGCAAATTCGACTAGGATACGACTCCCACAAAATTCTCTTCCATTTAAGCTATATCTTGCATCATCAGCATCACGAGGATCACTAAATTCCTGTAGCAAAGATTAAACATATGCAGGGGATGACAAAAAAAAGCCTATATATGCTTAACATAGAAGTGAGCCGCACTCTAGCGAGGGAACAAGGAAATATAAGACAGAAAGTTGAAGTAAACAGAAATTGCTTGGGTCTTGCGCATTACCGTCAAGCCGAGATTTCGGACTGTCAGATCCGAAATTTTGTTTGAGATTCAATCTTGACCCTTGAATTTCAACGGTCAAGATTGAAATTTCGATCAAAACGTCGATCGAACGGTTCGAAATGTATGGCTTGATGGACTTGCGCATTAAATGCACAGGACCCAAGCAAGACCCAAAGAATACATACAACAAAAGGATCGTGCTTCGGTCAGGCACATTTCAGATCCTCATGACAAGCTAATGTTTGACCAAGAAAAAAATTGACAAGCTAATGATATAGTGCAGATCCAGCCCCGAATTATTTTCTTTATCATAGGATTAGGCCTAGGTTTGGGTCATATAGGTCTTGGGGACTTCATTGTATGACTCACCTTTGACAATTTAATGGACCTTAAACATCTGGGTAACATGAATTGTGTATGAGAATTTCATGGTTTTTTTTCGTCTTGTCTAGTCCTTATTAGAGTTGATACAAATTATTTCGTTGGTCCTTATTAGAATTGATGCATGTTATTGACTTTGTCCTTATTAAGGTTAATGCATGTTATTTTAATTAGTCTCTATTATAGTTGATTGAGAGTCCTTGTAAGGGTTAAACTATAAAACCCAAGTTCAAGTAGAGTTTGTTATAAAATTCAGTTATGGTGCAAGAGTACAACTAAGATTCTTATTTTATTGGAAACTAGTATTTGTCAAGGCTATATATAGCCATCCATCCCATGAAATAGTTACGCAGTTCAGAATATTAAATTCAGCTATTGTAGTCTATGTGATTTTTGTTCGCGATGAACAACATGCTTCAGCAGTGGCACAATTGCAGTCGCTTATACCATAGAAGGGAGAACCCACGGATCATGAACTTCAAGAATTTTCTTAGTTGATCTCTGCAACTCCAGTCGTCGGTACCATGGGGTCGGACCCACTAGGGCCATGGCCCCGAGTTTTTAAATTTTTTTTTTATAATTCCTTTAATTTTTTACTTTTTATATTAATTTTCTTCATTTTTCTAGTTTTTTTCTCTTCTCACATGTGAAATATTATTATTTGGTCCCCTTCAATATTGAATACAATACCCCACTTCATCAGACCACCCATGAATGCAGAAATATCTATCAGTGCACCGAGTTTACAATGCTAAGGTATGGGCCTGAAATTCATGGATTAACTACCCCTTAGAAAATATTGGAAGCTATTACCCCTCTGTTTTATGATGAGATCAATCAGCATATATACCACAACCAGCCACTAGGAAGCCATGAAATCACCTCACCGGAACAAGAAAAACCACCAACCAGCCAGAGAATGAGGGAAGACCCAAACTCCACTAGCACCGTGCATAGTACCCAAGGGAAACGTGGAGCTCAACCATTCATACACTCTACACAACATCACAAACCTGAAGTTGTTACTAACCACCTCTCTGAACCCTCACCTACCAAACCCTTTACATACTCTGGTAAGAACCCAAATTGAGGTCCAAAAAGCTTATACACTTCTCAAAACATAGCAGAATGTCAAAGCAACCACCTGAGAGCCATCCCTACTAGTTCTACCCCACCCACTCGGCAAGCTCCAAAAACCTCTAATCCCCGGGTCCCTTCAGAATAGACTTGTCCAAAATTTGTCTTCTTTGCTTGACCATATAAGTGATGGAATAATGGATGCACAACCACGAACGGAGAAGAACACAAGCAAAGCACACAAGAGGGATTTAACGTGGTTCAGCAAAACCATGCATAAATCCACCAGAGAGAAAAGAAGTTTCACTATTTCCAGGAAACTACACACCACTCTCACACCCACAAAGTGCTACCCTTTGCTTCTTGCCCAATCCCTATTCTCGGGATGGGTTCCCCAATCCCTTACAGGGATTGATTCCCCAATCTCCTACAGAGATTGATGCCTATAAGTTATCCCACAAAGACTATTTATAGGGAAACCTAAAACCCTAATCCCAATGTAATTACAATTTTACCTCAGTATTAGTAATTGACCCAAACCTTGTTTCAATTACAAATACGACCAAAACCATAATTACATGGACCCACAGAATACAAGACGCCCAAACCCAACAATCTCCACCTTGGCTTGAATTCTGCAAACCACCTTGAAGAAAAATCGTTGATGATGTCTCTCTGCAATCATCCGTCTCTGTGTATCCACCAAATCTTACTGCATGGCTCACATCCTCTCGAGGGATGCTTTTGTTACCGCCATCACAAAACCAGCATGTCGCACACCCTCCACCTGGGATGTCCCATAAAGCTCATCGCCGCTATACACGCATGACCCACATCCCCTCCAGGAATGCTTTTGTTGCTGCCATCACTAAATCAGCATGGCGCACACCCCCCACCTGGGGTGTCCTGTCAGGCTCATCACTGCTTTACACGCATGACCCACATCCCCTCCATGAATGCTTTTATTACCGCCATCACTAAATCAGCATGGCGCACACCCGCACCTAGGGTATCCCGTACAGCTCATCACCGCTATATGACATGAAGTGGCTCCATCTCTCCTTTTGTCACAGCCAACTCCGAGAGATCACTACCACTCACCAAAGCGAAAGTCACTCGCTTCTTTCCAGATTTGCCCTTGTTTTGCGCCAAACAACCTGCAAATTCTGTCTACCTGTACCCTTGCCAAAGTGTCAATTGGAGCTCTACCTGTTTCAACACTCCCTGCAAGCCTATACAGTTTACCTGATCTGTAGCTTTTGTACCCATCAATCAACTGAAAGAACCTCATCATTGATCTCCGTACGAACTCACAAAATCAATACCAACGGAGCAAAATCTCCTTGATCCATCACTTCCACTAAGTCCAGAACGCCGAAAAACCTTAGGAATACTTAACTCCCTACAAAAAACATTCACACAAAATCCTGTGGAAACAACCTGTACGGTATCGATTCAGTAATAAAAAAACAAAAAATATCTTCTATTTCTTTTTGTCTTTTCTCCAACCAACCGAATTTTTTTTCCCTTCCTCACGGTCCTTCCATCGTTCCACGTTCCAACTTCAGCTTTTCAACCTTTTTTTCTTTTTTCAAATGAATGTAATGATTACATTCATTACATTCAAACCAAAGTAAAAAAAAACTTTTAAAAAAAAATCACCAGCAATCCTGACGATCCAAAACTAGAATGCTCAAAACTTCTCCTCCTCTCTCTTCTTCTTCTTTTTTTTTATCTTACCAATCCGCTCAAATCATAAGAAATAAAAAGGATAAAAAAAAAAATTTACGATTCTAGATCTAGAATCGTACCTTCGATCAATCCGTCGAAGCCTTCTCTGTTCTCCTAGCACCTATCATCTCCTTTCTGGATCTTCGCACACCTCCGGCGACGATCCACCGAACATCGCTCTGATACCACTTGATGGGATAATGGATGCACAACCATGAACGGAGAAGAACACAAGCAAAGCACACAAGAGGGACTTAACGTGGTTCGGCAAAACCATACCTACGTCCACCAGAGAGAAAAGAAGTTTCACTATTTCCAGGAAACTATACACCATCTCCATGAGATGCTGGAGTTCCGGAGAGTTAGCCAATCAGAAACTGAGTTATTTGAGGAGTATTTACAAGAACAATGTGAAATTTGTATTAAGTGTTCGGTGGAGGGGTGCAAGGTTACTAAGAAAGACACCAAGATCATCCGTTTGCACATTCGACACTGACAGCGAAGCTTACAAAGGATTCGTTAAGGCATATGAGGAACTCAAGCGCAATGTTGAAAAACTTATGCAATTGTAATTTTGTTGCTTCTAGATAGGAATTGGTTTCTTTTGAAACGTTATTAAAAACAGTTATAGTTTGGTGAAATATTTTTGTTTTGAATGTGATTAAAAACAATTACAGTTTTGTTTGTTTCTGCAGAGAAAAAACTTAAAAAACAAAAAAATCACCGGCAATCCTGACGATCCAAAACCAAAATGCTCAAAACTCCTCCTCCTCTTTTTTTTTTTTTTTTTTTTTTTCTTCTTCTTCTTTGAGCCAATCCGTTAAAATCATAAGAAATAAAAAGGATAAAAAAAAAATTAAAAAATTTAAAAAAATTTAAAAAAATTTACGATTCTAGATCTAAAATCGTACCTTCGATCAATCCGTCGAAGCCTTCTTCGTTCTCCTAGCACCTATCATCTCATTTCTGGATCTTCGCACACCTCCGGCGACGATCCACCGAATCTCGCTCTGATACCACTTGATGGGATAATGGATGCACAACCATGAACGGAGAAGAACACAAACAAAGCACACAAGAGGGATTTAACGTGGTTCGGCAAAACCATACCTACGTCCACCAGAGAGAAAAGAAGTTTCACTATTTCCAGGACACTATACACCATCGCCATGAAATTCAAGAGCTCCGGAGAGTTAGCCAATCAGAAACTGAGTTATTTGAGGAGTATTTACAAGAACAATGTGAAATTTGTATTAAGTGTCCGGTGGAGGGGTGCAAGGTTACTAAGAAAGACGCCAAGGTCATCCGTCTGCACATTCGACACTCCCACAACGAAGCTTACAAAGGATTCGTTAAGGCATATGAGGAACTCAAGCGCAATGTTGAAAACTTATGCAATTGTAATTTTGTTGCTTCTGGATAGGAATTGGTTTCTTTTGAAATGTGATTAAAAACAGTTATAGTTTGGTGAAATATTTTTGTTTTGAATGTGATTAAAAACAATTACAGTTTTGTTTGTTTCCGTAGAGAAAACTTTAAAAAAAAAAATCACCGGCAATCCTGACGATCCAAAACCGAAATGCTCAAAACTCCTCCTCCTCTCTTTGTTTTTTTTTCTTTTTTTTTCTTCTTCTTCTTTGAGTCAATCCGCTCAAATCATAAGAAATAAAAAGGATAAAAAAAAAAAATTTACGATTCTAGATCTAGAATCGTACCTTCAATCAATCCGTTGAAGCCTTCTCCGTTCTCCTAGCACCTATCATCTCCTTTCTGAATCTTTGCACACCTCTGGCGACGATCCACCGAACCTCGCTCTGATACCACTTGATGGGATAATGGATGCACAACCACGAACGGAGAAGAACACAAACAAAGCACACAAGAGGGATTTAACGTGGTTCGGCAAAACCATACCTACGTCCACCAGAGAGAAAAGAAGTTTCACTATTTCTAGGAAACTACACACCACTCTCACACCCACAAAGTGCTACCCTTTGCCCTTTGCTTCTTGCCCAATCCCTATTCCCGGGATGGGTTCCCCAATCCCGTACAGGGATTGATTCCCCAATCTCCTACAGAGATTGATGCCTATAGGTTATCCCACAGAGACTATTTATAGGGAAACCTAAAACCCTGATCCCAATGTAATTACAATTTTATCCCAGTATTAGTAATTGACCCAAACCCTATTTCAATTATAAATACGACAAAAACCATAATTACATGGACCCACAGAATAGAAGACACCCAAACCCAACAATAAGCCACCACCCTGAATAGTCAAACTCTGTCTTATACCTTATCCCAATGCTTACCAATGTTACTTTAAACCCCTGTAAACCTGACAACACTCCTCTACTACTTCAACATAAGACTAAAGAAGGCAGTCCCTCTGAGGTCCTCCACAATCCAAACTCAATTTGCACCCCACTTTGAAATACAAACCGCAATAACACAGTCTACCCAAGTGAACCACACCTATTCACCAAAAAAAAAAAAAAGTGAACCACACCTATTTCAATCTCAATATTCAATACACTCCATCAAGACAAAACCCAAACCAGCAAGCCAACCTATGTCCCACCAAATTGAAACTTCAGCAAGATCCACATACTTCCTTCACACTTGTACCCAGAATCCTAGTACCTGAAGCTAACTCCATACCGTTTGGCTCCAGCTACCTTGAAACCAACCCAGCTTTACAAATCCAAACCAACTTGACAGAAGAAACTAGTCGAAGAAGACAGAAAAACAGGAGGGAGAAAACAGAGACCACCTTGAAAGCAAGACCAAGAAACTCTCTAACACTGAAAGAGAAAGCAAAGAGACACAGGCACCAGAAGATTACTAGTGAAGAAATTCAACACAATTTAATAAAAACCCACTCTCAGCATTTTTTATGGGAGGAACCCTTGGGCTCTAGGGACCAGACCCAAGGGGAGCAATGGTTTGGTTATCATGGAACTGTCAAGGTATTAGGGTTGCCTTGACAGTTCATGCATTGAGCAATTGATCAAAACCTAAAGTCTGGATATTGTATTTCTTATGGAAACTAAAAGTAAGGAAGGAAGAATAAAAAAAAACTTTGTGAACACTAGGTTTCATATCTTATCTTTGTGTTGACTCAGTAGGAAAGGCAGGTGGATTAGCTCTCCTTTAGTCAGTTGAGTGAAAGTTCAAATTTACAAGGCCAACGACAGAATCATTCACACAACTGTGTCAATGAGAACTTGTCCTAATTCCTATGTCTCCTGGGTCTATGGAGACCCTATTAAAAGCCAGAGATATGTAGTTTGGGATATGCTTAAGTAGTGGAATAGAGGGCAAGATTGCATGTAGGTGTGCCTTGGGGACTTCAATTCTCATCTATCTCTGAAAGAAAAGAAAGATGGTCTAGACAGAGGCACAAGGGACTCCTTATTGTTCAGAGATATGATGGAGGAATGTAATCTTATGGACTGATACACTATATATAGGTCCTACCTATACCCGTAATAATAGGAGAAAGGGGCAGCTAATACCAAGGTCAAGCTGGATAGGGCATTATCTAACCTAGACTGGCTTCTCAGCTTCCCAGAAATAGTGGTTAAGGTCAAAGCCTTGATTGGGTTAGCCATCATTTTGGGTATTGAAGCAGGTAAAACAAAAAGAATTAAACCCTTTACGTTCGAAGCAACTTGGTTTACTCACCCTAATTGTAGGAAGGTAGCAAAGGAAAACTGGAAAGCCACAAAAACATAGGGAAGTGCCTGCTACACGTTCAACCAGAAGATTCAAAGGTGCTCGAGATCTTATAAAAGGTGGAATAAGACAGAATTTGGCCACATTCAGATCAAGATTGAGGAACTAACAGGAGAATTGGAGGTGTTACAAAACTCTCATCCATTGGATTCCAATCAGAGAAGAGAGGAAGAAGTTAGAAGAGCACTGAAAGTTCAACTGGAAAGAGAAGAAATTTTGTGGAGATAGAAGTCTAGAAAACTCTGGCTCTCTAGCGGAGACAAGAACACAAAATACTTCCACTCGACCACACTCCAAAGAAGAAGTAGGTACAAAATTGTCCAACTTAAGCTCCCGACTAGCGAAAGGACTAAAGACCTGGAGGAAGTCTACCAAGAAGTAAACAAAGCCTACTCTGAGCTATTTAAAGAGAGGAAAATTGAGACTGATGCACTCCAACTAGTTCTTAACTATGAAATCCCCTAAAACCCTAACCCGAAAATCCATACTGTAGGTCTGGATACCTAGAGTGTTGGTAAAAGGCAATTGTGGGCCATCCAAGTGGAGCCATTGGATTAAGCTCTGAACTAATGGAAGTAGATGGAGATGATGCTAGAATTTGGAAGAAGATCTAACTTGGACATTGATGGACTTGTTAGATGGATTAAGAATACAATGATGACACGTGTAGAAGGTCCCAAAAATTCAAGTATGACTCTTCTATAGCATAGAAAAGGACCCAAGGCAGAGCTAGGGCATTCAAGGCCTAAACTTGCTCCTGGAACAAAAGTACCAAGGGTGGGTGGCCTACCTTGGTTGCCCCAGGTGACCCATCCAGTTTCAGGGAAAAATGCTATTTTGGGAAAAAGTGATTTTTGAATCTATTTAATGATTTTTCGTTCTAAAACGTGTCATTATGTTATAAAACCGTCAAAGAACACTAGAGCTCCTCAAGAGAACCCTCCCCAAGGTGAAGGAAAGTGTGGAGAGCATCAGTCAAGGTTTTTGAATGCGAATTCACTTTTTTAAAGGTTAGTATTCATCTTCTTCATTATAGTTCTCTTTTATGATTGATTTCTCCTACTGCCAAGACCTAGTTGAAGGATTCTACTTGTTGTAACAACCTAATTCTTATATTTTATTTACTCTAGAGTGAGTCTCTATTCACTATGGCTCATCTGTGAATCTTGCAGTTAGATTTTGGAGAAGACCTAATATAAGATTCGTTAGGTTTTCATTCTTTTTATTTTGTTTGATCTCTAAACCTTGGAAATAACCATTTCATTAAGATTCGTTCACTTGCAAATAACCATTGTTACATTCTTATTGTTACGAAACTTGATTATATGATTACATATTGTTGTTTTAGGGTTTATGAATGATTATCATGACTATGAAATTTTAGTATACATGGGATTAATAATGTTCTTTATATACGGATCAACCTGTGATTGTATGGACTTAGAATGACTTGTGACTAGAAAATGTGATTTTGAATCTATCTTGTAATGTGATTGTAAGTTGTAATTCTGAATTGGAGAAAACCATTTGGGTGTTTCTATCTTGGGACATCAGTGGAGGTGGTATGGGACATAATCCTATAATGCCTCTTGGCGCTTCTCACAATTACTAGATGTCATATCACACCTTATCAGCATGGGTATTGATGTTAAGTGACCCATGGTAGCAGTGTGGGGTGGTGAGCATTCAAGACCGGTAACCAACCCATGAGAGGACACAACCACATTGTGGGGGCCATTCATTGGTAGGATTGTATATAATAGACTTGGGCTCATGGGTGCTTAAGATTGGTAGCCAATCCATGAGAGGACATGAGAGTTTCCCATCTATTATATGTGGATGACCAATAGGGTTAAAAGACAACGTAGTCCGAGCTGGTTGGTGCCATAAGATATGTTTACTCTAGTAGGGGAGGATACCGAACCAAGATTGTGAGATGCATGAGAGGAATTATCTGAACCTAGGTTGATGTGACTAAGTAGTTGACTTGCATTGGGCTAGGTATAACCTTAACAAGTGCCAATTCTCATATCAATGGTGGTGAGAGAGTGGTGATCTAAACCCCAGCCATAATGATAGTCCGAGAGGGATGCCTTGACTCCTTACCTGGAATCTCAAGACCGGTAACCAACCTGTGAGAGATAAAAGTGACGAGACCTACCTAGAGGAGGTTGGTGTTCTACCTTAATGTGTGTCTGCCATTAGAAACTAGCATCCATTAGAGTATAGTTGCATGCTTGCATTTTGCCTCATGTCATATTGCACCATGTGATGTATTGATTTGGACTATGATATTGATTATTTGTTTGTGAGCTACTCATTGTGTTCTTTTGAGCTCACCCTTTAGGGAATTTGTTGCTTTAGACTTTGCTACAAATCCAGATGTTACTAAAATCCAAGAATACGAGACATCGGGGACCAATCCTAATGGTGTACAAGATTTTGGGGACTATGACGTTCATAGTGAAGAATGTTCGTGTCTCGACTGCGCGTACTAGAATTAGTTTGACTCATGAGCTTATTTATACCATTCGCGATATGGAGATTTTTGAATTTAGAAACTATATTTTACTTAAGGATACGTACCTAATCTAATACTTAAGATTTTTTTTTTTTTTTTGACTTTTCTTTATTCTATCCAGTTGTATATTTTAGATTTGACATCACTACCGCACTCTAGTTCTATTTTGAGATCTTTCTAAGAGCCTTAATACTTGATTTATTTCTTTAGTAGTATTATACATTGATTTACTCGTGCCTATGATTGTACTATTGTGTGGAATGGTTGGTGATAGTCTGAGACCTGATCTGTGGGGCTATGGATCACAACCCCGAGTATTCAGGTAAATGGGTAATGGCTGGGGGGATGTGACATAAACTCTGTATCCCCCTCCATTTAACCAACAACAAATGAGAAGCTTCTGGAAATCCCTAGAGAGAATGAAGTTAAGACAACTTTATTCGGGATGGCACCCTTAAAGTCACCATGACCTGATGGATTCCCCCCAAGCATTTTTTTTTAGAAGTACTAGGATGTGGTTAAGGAGGACATCTGCAACTTTATGACGGAGGTCTTCAGCTTAGGAAAGATGCTTGACTCCAGCAATAAGACTCATGTTTGCTTGATACCTAAGATTGAAAACCTTGAAAAAATTGACCAATATAGATCCACTAGTTTGTGTAATGTGGTGGTTAAAATAGTTATAAAAGTGATAGCCAATAGAGTTAAACCATTGATGGAGAACTTGATAGCCCCTACCCCGTCAACCTTTGTGCCCAAAAGACATATAACTGATAATGTCTTGGTTGCTTAGGAATTCTTCCATTATCAGAGACAAAAAAGAAAGGAAAAAAACTGTTCCTAGCAATGAAGCTGGACATCAAAAATGCGCATATCATAGACTCAACTGGGTATATATGGAAAAGATACTATTAAGAATGGGATTTCACCCAAAATGGGTGAAGCTGGTCATGGGGTGTGTGACCTTTGTGTCATATTCAGTATTGGTTAATGGTACTCCTATGGGAAATATAAAGCCTAAAAGAGGCATTAGACAGGGGGATTCCTTGTCACCTGCCTTATTTGTGCTATGCTCCCAAGGGTTTAGTGCCCTTCTTTCTCAAGCTAATCAGGCAGAGCTTATTAAAGGGGTGAAAATCAGGGGAAAAACTACCCCCTTAACCACCTATAATTTGCTGACGACAAACTCTTATTTGGTGAAGTGAAAGTGGAGGAAATCATCAACTTAAAGGGCTATATCGACATCTACTGTAGAGCTAGTGGTCAAAGTATAAATAATGCCAAATCTACTTTGATCTTCAGCCCCAACACCCCAACAAAGTTCAAGAGGTAGTTCTCAAGGATTATGAAAATGCCATATGGAAATGCCCCTAAAAGGTACTTGGGACTTGCCTCACACTTTAGTAGTAGCAAGAAGGAACTACTAAAGGACATCTCTAAAAAAGTGACAAAAAAATATCAAGGTTGGGCTGCACAACTACTTTCTAAGGCAGGCAGGGAAGTTCTAATAAAATCAGTGGCCTTGGCCTGAAACTCCTATGTTGTTGCACATTTTTACCTAACTAAAGCTCACCATAGTTCCCTAAGGAAGAAAACAACTAGATTCTACTGGGGAGGAACTGAGGAAGCCCTCAAAATTCAATGGGTGTCCTGGAAGAGAATGTGCAACTCCAAGGAGTGGAGGGCAGGGGTTCTGGGATTTAGAGATCCAGAACTTCAAAATATTGCTCTCCTAGGCAATCTTGCATGGAGACTGTTGCTACGTAATCCTATTTGTCCCCTCAACCGGAAGTACCTACAATAGTGAGCTCGACTGTGGAGGTCGAGTATCACCTCCAACGATCTAGTTAGGAATTTCTCCGATTAAGGAAGACAAGAAAACAACAAACAATAAGATTTAGAGTAATGATAGCTCTATTCAATGTACCTTCTTTTTATGATTACCTGCCTTTTTATAAGGTTTCTGGTGTTTGAATTTATCTTGGAATCATACTTTACTTGGACTCCGAAACGAATTCTACTTCTTGAGTCCTTTTCGAATACGTATTCCTTGATTAGTAGTCCAATAGTATTTGGTATTCCGGTTTGTTGACCGACCATAACATGGTCGATGAGTTGGTCTGATTAAATCAATTAGGTCAGAATCGACCAATCCGGTATAGGCCAGAACCGACCAACCTGGTTCAGGCCACTTTTATTTTCTCCTTATCAGAGACTATGGAAAACAACCAAATTCTCTATGGGCCAAGACACTTAAATAGATATACTTTCCATTTGTGGATTTCATGGAAGCAAGGTTGGGGTCTGATCCGAGCTGGACATGGCGCAACATCATTAAGGGAAGAGACCTGATTAAGAAAGCGCTTCTATGGATTGTAGGCGACGGAGAATCAGTCAAAGTTGAGGATTGTTGGATCCCTTCCAGCCCCTCATTAAAGTTGAAACACCCAATTCTAAACTCCCAAGGTATCACCATGGTATCACAGCTCATTGACAAGGAATCTAGAAGTTGGGAAGTAGGTATTCTACAACAACTCTTCCATCTTGAGGACAAAAGAAATAACAAAAATTAAATTGGGGTTCATCGAGCAGAGAGATAGTATGGTTTGGGGACACTCAAAAACAGGGTAATATTCAACAAAGGCAGGCTATCACCTCTTAAGTAGGGAAAGGGAGCTGGAAAGACAGCAGGTAAGCATCAACTGCATTGTTCCCAAGGAGGCTTAGAAGGTGATCTAGAAATGCAACACCACCCTCAAGATTAGAGAATTCTTATGGGAAGGATGTGCCCAAGGCCTAAACACAGCTATTGCACTTGTGAAAAGAGGGGTGAATATAGGAACAAAATGTGTAAGACGTGGCTCGAATCAAGAAACAGTGGATCATATTCTCATAGAGTGCTCATTCGCAAGAGCAGCATGGTTTGCCTTAGATCTCTCGTTTGTTCCACATCTAGAGAACAATCATCTCATTCAAGATGGAAGCCCCCAGACTGTGGCTTTATGAAATTAAATATGGATGCAGCAAGGGATAGTGGAAGTGGAAAGCAGGCCTTGGTTCCATACATAAAAATGAAGAAGAACTACTTAGTGTTTGCAGCATCCATCCCTTCATTTTTTGCTGACATTTTTTAGGGAGACGCCATGATAGTTAGAGAGGGAGTGAGGAAGGCTCTACAGCAGCGATATGACTCATTCTTGTTGAGTCGAACAACCTGGAATTAATAAAGGCGGTGAATGATGATAGTAGAGCAGTACCTCTAGGAGCTAGCTCAGCCTCTGATCTCAGAGATCACCTCTCTCTCTCTCTCTCTCTCTCTCTCTCTCTTCTAGTTTTGTTGAATGTAATTTTTCTTCTGTTCCTAGGTTGGCACCAATGCTTCTTCTCCCTATTTGAATGATGTAATTTCTAATAGAAAAGCTTTTCATTGGTTATAAAATAAAAAAGTTTTTAACCAATGATACCTATTTTTTATGCTTCACATCAAAATTTCAAGTCAATGACCTCTTGATTGCCTTTTTCTTCCCACTATCCGTTGATCTACAATTTCATTTCTACTCTATTTGCAATCTTACACCGACCACCAGTTTTGGGCTTCTTCTTCTTCTTTTCTTTTCTTTTCTTTTCTTTTTTTCTTTCTTTTCTTTTCTTTTTCTTTTTTTTTTTTTTTTTTTTTTTTTTTTAATAATTAATTAACTACACCACTGAAATCCCAAAAAAAAAAAAAATTGTCGAGATTCGATCTCGACCACCACTTTAGATTTGGACCGTAGGTAGCTTAGTGTTGCGTAATTGCGCAGCACTCCAAACGCCATGTCTGACCACCCTGTATCACTCTTTGATACTAGTTTTCTCCAAGCCAGGTGTGTCATCCATTGTTTGGTTGGTTTGTGTTGTTCCATTGGCCTAAAGTGAAGGTGTTGTCATTGTTGGCAACTTAAGTGGGCTTTGATATGGTACAGCAACACACAAAAAAGTTCCGAGAGAAAGAATCCAATTCAAATAAAGAAAACTCAAGAATCCCGTTTTTGAAGGTCTCTGTCCAATTTTGATCAACCTCTTCATCGGATGGACATCCAGTGTCCGATTGAGCCGATTTTTGGAGGAGAGCTTCACGACTTCTTGATCTTCAAATCCAACGGTGGGATTGTTCATTGGAGATCTCTAAGTTAGTCCGATTTGTACGTCAAAACACTCCTTGTTTAAGTAAGATAGGAACTCTGAGTTTGATTCAAACTCTAAGTTTAATTAATCTATAAAAGGAGAGCAAACTCTAGCAGAAGAAAAAGGACGTTTTGTGGAGCTTGGGAAGAGCGTGGAGGTCGAACCAGAAGACGTTGGTTGTCTTTGGAGATCTGAAGCTTGGGAATAAGAAGTCTTTTGTTTTGCTGAACAAGAAAGAAAGTGAAAGAGAAGGAAGAAGAAGCAGCAGAAGAAAAAAAGGGAACATGGTTGTATGGTTTTTTTTAAAGAGAGAAAACTGAAAAAGATTTAAAAGAGAAAAAAAGAGTTGGAGAAAAAGAGAAACAAGTATTGTTACCATGCATCTTACACAAGTTGAGGTAACCCGTATTCACAAGTTATTGTCTATTATTTTCTAGGTTATGTTTAATGATGAAGAACCTAGATCATGAATGTAATTTGGGAAACTTGAATTATTGGTTTACATTGTGACATAGCAAGTTGGAGCTTGTCTAGGGGGTTGGGGTTGGTGCCCTTGTCTAAATTGCATTTTAGACTATAGCAGGGATTGGTGTTCCTGGACTGTTGTAGCAGTCAAAATATCTAGGAGTGTATTGAGTAATATACGAAACCTTAGGTAGGGTATTACTCCGTGGATGTAGGCAATTTGGCCGAACCACGTAAACTCTAGTGCATTGCGTTTTTTGTTTATTTTTCTTTGTTGCACATATTGGAGTGCCTTGATTGCAGAGTGGTGGTACACGCGTCTGGTAGACCCACCACATTGTGGTGTGTGGTGGACGTGTCCTTGTGCGGTTGATAGCTACGAGTGGTACACTGTCTGGTAGACCCAGCCACATTTTGGTGAATTTTTGAAGACACTGATTCACCCCCCCCTCTCAGTGTCAATCTGGGAATAACAATTGGTATCAGAGCCAGGTACCCGTGAAGAGAAGTGTAACCACTTCGGGATTTGATCAGAGAGTTTGTAAGAATGGCCACAAGTGAAGGCAGCTCCAAAGACTTTGGGAAAGTTCCTATTTTTGATGGTACAGGATATGTTTTTTGGAAAAGAAGAATGCAGATATACATTGGATCTCTAGGGTATGATGTATGGTGATTAATGGCTATGAGGAATCAGTAGCTCCGCTTACAGACAATGAGGCAAAAAGGGCTTATGCACACAATCTCAGGGCGTTAAATGCTATCATGTCTGGGCTGAATGAAGAAGTCATGGCTAAAGTAATGGACTGTGATACAGCTAAAGAAGTCTGGGACAGGTTGATAAGCATCTATGAAGGGGACATCAAAGTTAAGAAAGCCAAACTGCAAATCTTCAGAGCACAATTTGAAAGTCTTAAGATGACTAAAGAAGAAGACATAGACATCTACATGGTCAAAGTAAATGAGGTTGTAAACTCCATCAGAGGAGTTGGAGAAAAAATTGAAAATTCTGTGATATGTCAGAAGATTCTCCAATCTGTGCTTCCCAAATATGACTCCAAAGTCTCGGCCATTGAAGAAGCCAAAGACTTGGATACAATCACTCTTGATGAAGTACATGGAACACTTAAAACATATGAGATGAGAACTGAAAAGGGCAAGTTCACAGAGAAGGAAGCAGCATTCAAAGCAATGAAGAAGCGGTCAAAGAAGAAAAAGAATCTGAAGACTCTGATGATGAACTTATAGCTTACTTAGCTAGAAAGTTTAAGAAAGGAACAGGTAAACACAAGGGAAAAGCACCTTTTAGTGCTTCAGTTGTGGTGGAATAGAACACTTTGCCTCTAAATGTCCTAAGAGAGGAAACATAGATGAAGAGGAAGATGAAGAGGAAGAGAGAAATGATAGGAAGGGAAAGAAAAAATTCTTACCAAAGAAAAAGAAAAGTCATTTCAAAAGGAGATGTCTTTTGACTAAGAATGAATGCTACTCCTCTGAAGAAGAATCAGATGAAGACAATGACTCAACTGATGAGGTTTTATTTATGGCTATTGAAGATGATGAATCACCTCAAACTAAAGAAAATTCTGATGATAATGAAGACACTGAAGGTGAAATTGATTATGTTGGTGAGTTGTACTCATCCTTGCTTGATCTCAAAAAGGAAAGGAAGAAAAATGGAGAAATGATGAATCAACTTGAAAATCCTGAGATAACAATCAAGGAGTTAACTGTCACAATTAGTGAATTGGAGCATGTTACAAATGACTCATCATCTTGCCTCTCTCTCAAGTGTAAAGAGTTTAAGAACTTGAGAAAACAAAAGATCAGAACTTGAAGGAGAACAAAAGAGGATTTATTTAGAAGCTACCACATCATCCACTCCAGTTACATTGAACTTTAAGAACAAGACAGTTGAAAATCAAGTGACAGGGACTACTCATTTTACTTCTACTTGGGGAAGAGATAAGGTACTAGATGAGATCTTAAGTGTTCAGAGGTCACCTCATATTAAAACTGGTCTTGGATACTCAAAGGGGGAATGTTCAAATGTAAATAAGACCAATGGAAATAGAAATACAACAAATCCAATGAGTCTTGATGAGGAGCACCAAAAGAATCCATATATTGGGAAGACCAAGCCAAAGATGAGTAAAGAAGGCTATACTGGAGCTTATCATAAAACATTTAATAGTCAAGGCTTTAATGGGTATTGTTATGGATGCAACAACTTTGGACATAAAGTGGCAAACTG
Organism: Hakea prostrata; assembly: GCF_041222555.1. Lineage (NCBI taxonomy): Eukaryota > Viridiplantae > Streptophyta > Magnoliopsida > Proteales > Proteaceae > Hakea > Hakea prostrata. Next base: position 63,492,406 of record NC_142606.1, on the reverse strand, counting down.
TAGAAGACAAAACGAGGTTGTTGCATTCAACAACATAAACAGATTTGCTCCATTGGATAAGGTTAAAATAAAATGCTTCAGGTGTTTCAAGTTGGGACATATTGCAAGGTATTGTTGGACTGTTCATCCTTCACAGAAAGAGATAAACCTTCCCAAAAAGCTAGCTCAAAGACATGCACAAACAATTCAAAGAAAACCGAGGGAACCTATTGATGTATCAGATAAAGCAGTTTGGGTTGAGAAATGACAAAAAGGAAAAATGATAAATTCCTTGGTAGTTCAAACAGCTTTCAAGGCTCATAGTAGTGAGGCACCTTGGATTCTTGATAGTGGGTGTTCCACACATATGACAGGTGACAAGAATAGGTTTTCAAGCCTTGATGTAGTGAAAGGTGGTTCAATGAGATTTGGCAACAATGATGGGGCCAAGATTGAAAGTAGAGGCTCAGTTAAGCTAGATGAAGGAAAGTTAAAATCCAATAATGTTCTATATGTGAGTGGGCTCAAACACAATCTTCTTAGTGTGAGCCAAATCTGTGATGATGGATATGAAGTTCTTTTCACTAAAGAAGGTTGTGAAATCAAGAAGCCAAAAAATGGCAAAGCAGTGGCTTTAGGAACCAGAACAACCGTGAAACTTATATGTCTTATCAAAGCAGTGCATGGTGAGTCAAGAGGATGAAAGCTTGTTATGGCATAGGAGATTGGGGCATATAAATTTCAAGAATCTTGCCAAGCTCAGTAAAAGGGAAGTTGTGAGAGATCTTCCAAAGATTAAAGGCCTTCAAATCATGTATATGGTCCATGTCAAAAAGGGAAGCAAACTAGAGCCACTTACAAGCCCAAGGAGTATCACATATGCAGCTCCCTTGATTTAATTCACACTGACTTATGTGGTCCTATGAGAACAGAAGCTTTTGGAGGAGAAAGGTACTTCATACTTTTCATTGATGAATGCACAAGAATGACTTGGGTATCCTTTCTAAAAGAGAAGACACAGGCATTGGACAGCTTTATAGCTTTCAAGAAGCTAGTTGAAAATGAAACGAGGAAGACTATAAAATGCCTAAGATCAGATCAAGGTAAGGAATATACATGGAGAAAATTTTCAGAATTTTGTAGTGAGCATGGCATAAAAATCCAACATTCAGCTGCTAAAACTCCACAACAAAATGGAGTAGTGGAAAGAAATAATCAAACTGTTCAAGAGATGGCAAGAACAATTCTCTCTGAAAGTAATATATCAAAAATGTTTTGGAGAGGAGTCTACAGTTCAGTCTACATCTTAAACAGGTGCATGGTGGGACCAAATAAATCAAAAACTCCATATGAAATGTGGTACAGCAGAAAGTCAACTGTGAAGCATTTTAGAGTTTTTGGGTCCAAATGTTTCATCAAGAGAAAGGAAGAAAATTTGGGAAAGTTTGATGACAGGGTTGATGAAGGTATCTTTTTGGGGTATTCTTCTAAGAGCAAGGCATACAGATGCTTCAACAAAAGACTTCGAAAAGTTGTAGAAAGCTCAGATGTGAAGATGGATGAAAATCTACCTCAGCCCAAATTTGTTGCAACTGAGGACTCAACCTTGGACAATGTTGAAGATAATGAAGAGTTTGAAAATAAGACTCCATATGGAGTAGAGTCCGATGAACATGAGTCTGATGTTGAACCAGAAAGAGATGGAAGACCCAAGGATAACAAATGGAACAAAGTGCATCCTCCTGATCAAATCATTGGCACATTAGATGAAGGGATACAAACAAGAAAGCTAAAGAAAAAGAAGACTACTTTCTCCCTGATATCTCAAGAAGAGCCCAAGTCAGTCCATGAAGCTTGTAAAGATGAAAATTGGGTGAAAGCAATGAATGAAGAGCTTGACCAAATTGAAAAGAACAATACTTGGGAACTAGTTCCTAGACCAACTGATAAGAATGTTATTGGCACCAAGTGGGTATTTAGAAATAAAATGAATGAAGAGGGCAAGTTGTCAAAAACAAGGCCAGATTGGTGTGTAAGGGATATGCTCAAGTAGAAGGGATAGATTTTGATGAAACTTTTGCTCCAGTGGCAAGGTTGGAATCCATTAGAATGTTCCTAGCTTTGGCAGTCTTTAAGGAGTTTAAAGTTTATCAAATGGATGTTAAATCAGCCTTTCTAAATGGTGATTTAGAAGAACAAGTCTACATTGAGCAGCCGGATGGATTTGAAATAGGTGATGATCCAAATATGGTATGCAAACTCAAGAAAGCATTATATGGTTTGAAACAAGCTCCAAGAGCTTGGTATTCATGACTTGACACTTACTTGCTACAATTAGGTTTAAGGAAAGGAACCGTGGACAGCAACCTCTATGTCATGGCTGAAGATTGTAGTAAATTGGTAGTTGTTGTGTATGTGGATGACATCATCTTTGGAGGTCACTGTGATGAAGTCTGTCAAGGTTTTGCAAGGAAGATGAGTACAGAATTTGAAATGTCCATGCTTGGAGAGTTATCCTACTTCTTGGGTTTACAAGTAAATCAAATGGCAAGTGGCATATTCATATCTCAAATAAAGTATGTTAAGGAAATGTTAAAGAAATTCATGATGGAAGATTGCAAACCAGTGGGAACTCCTATGGTGGTTGGATACAAGTTGAGCTCAAGTGATGAGTCCCCCTCAGTTGATCAAACTCACTATAGATCTATGATTGGGAGTCTATTATATCTAACAGCATCAAGACTAGACATTTTACAAGCAATGTGTCTTGTGTCAAGGTTTCAAGCAAACCCAAAGGAGACTCATCAACAAGCAGTGAAAATGATTTTCAGGTACTTAAAAGGGTCTATGGAATATGGGTTATGGTATCCTAAGTCTAAAGACTTCACACTTGTAGCCTTCTCAGATGCAGATTGGGCCGGAAGCATTGATGACAGAAAGAGCACTAGTGGAGGTGCATTCTACTTGGGGAGAAGTTTGGTTGCTTGGCATAGTAAGAAGCAAGATTCTATATCTTTGTCTAAGCAGAAGCTGAATATATAGCAGCTGCAACCAGCTGTACTCAAGTGATTTGGATGAAGAGACAAATTTCTGATTCTAGCATCAAATGTGATAAAGCTATAGCTATCAAGTGTGATAACATGAGTGCTATCAATATCTTCAAGAATCCAGTGCAACATTCTAGGACCAAGCATATTGATAGAAGATATCACTTTTTGAAAGAAAAAGTGATAAAAGGTGAAGTGAGCTTGGAGTTTGTTCCCACAGAAAATCAAGTGGCTGATATCTTCACAAAACCACTGTCCAAACATAGTTTTGAGAGATTAAGAGTAAAGCTTGGGGTTGTGGCTCCAAGGGGGAGTAAGTGAGAAAATACATAGAACATCATATCTCCATAGGATAGGAAGGTGCGATGGGCACTCCTATGGAAGAGTCTATGTAGGGGGAGCTCTATGGTAGGGGGAGCACAGAGCACCCTTTGTACTTGTTGTCAAAGGGGGAGAGAAAAGAGAAAAGGAGGTTGATTTGCCGACAATCCCAAAGGGGGAGATTGTTGTTCCATTGGCCTAAAATGAAGGTGTTGTCATTGTTGGCAACTTAAGTGGGCTTTGATATGGTACAACAACACACAAAAAGTTTCCGAGAGAAAGAATCCAATTCAAATAAAGAAAACTCAAGAATCCCGTTTTTGAGGATCTCTCAAGAATCCCGTTTTTGAGGGTCTCTGTCCAGTTTTGATCAACCTCTTCATCGGATGGTCATCCAGTGTCCGATTGAGCCGATATTTGGAGGAGAGCTCACAACTTCTTGATCTTCAAATCCAACGGTGGGATTGTTCATTGGAGATCTCTAAGTTAGTCCGATTTGTACATCAAAACACTCCTTGAGATGCCACAGCAAATCAAGATTATGAGACATTGGCGACCGATCGTTACAGTGTACCAGATTACGGGGAGGACGATATGCACGGTGACACGTGTACGTGTTACGACTGTGTATACCATGATTAGTCCTATGTTCCAGAAAACAAACACAATCCAAGAGATTGAAAATTTTGAGTTTCATATTTACCATTTAGTTAAAGACACTTATTTGATGTAACTCATTAAGAGATGTGAATTATTCATTTTCAATTTATCTTTCTTTGAGGATTAGTTTTATTAGAATTTGACTTCGCTTCTGCTTATTTGATTTTGAGATCCTTGAATACTTTTGATATTTATTCTTTAATATTAAACATTTGATTTATTCTTGCTCATGATTGTATTATTATGTGGAATGGTGTGTGATGTGACTTGAAACCGGATCTTGTGACTATGGATCACTCCCTCGGGTATTCGGCTAAATAGATATCGGCTGGGTGGATGTGACACGGTGTTTTCTAAAGTGAAGCCTAAAAAGATCCACAACATAATGGAACTTACAGCAGCTTACTATATGGTGAGTGGACAATCTGTCAATTTGAAGAAGAAAAAAATCTAGCCTCTATTTTAGCCTGAATACTCCAGGTAGACTTAAAAGATGGTTTTCTCATATGCTTAAGTTTCCTTACGATGATGGAACATGTAAGTATCTAGGATTACCATTGGAATTTGGTGGATCAAAAGTGGCCTTATTCCATGGTATAATGATAGGGTGGATAGACAGTTGAATAGCTAGAGTCAGAAATTACTATCCCTTGTAGGTAAAGAAGTGTTACATCAGGAATTCAGCACCAATAATCTTTAATTATATTTCAATGCATTTGAAAAATGCCTGAAGCATTCATAAGAAGAATTCTATAATGGCAGCAAGAATTTTTTTTTTTTTTTTTTTTTTTGGGGGAGGTATTGCTAGAGAAGAAATCCACTCATTGGATATCCAGGGAGTGGTTGGGTAATTCCAAGAACATGGGTGGATTGGGCTTTAGAGACTCATCAATACATAACAAGGCCATGGTGTCTAAGTTAGCTTGGAGATTGCTTACGAAGTCCAATTCCAACTGGGTGATCTTAATGAAGAACATTTACTACCCTCTATGTTCATTTCTTGAAGCTAATTAAGGTGGGTAGGAATTCATCGTCGTCTGGAGAAGTGTGCTGGTGGGGGGAGAAACTTTATTGAAGGGGATGCAATGGAAGAAAGATTCACGTTTGGACTAATAAATGGATTCCAGGATTGAAGGATTGGATGATCCCTAGGGAGGTAGTGAGAGATGACTCGTATCTCATGGTGGGATAGTTAATTAGGGAGGATGGTAGTTCAGATATACAAGCAATCGGATCTAATATCCTAGTGAAAAGTGAGTTGGGAGATATTGAAACTGATCTAATTTCCTAGTGGAAGTAAGTCGGGAGATATTGAAACTGCAACTTCCTCTCTTCCCAGTGGAAGATGAATTCATTTGGGGAGCAAACAAGAAAAGAGTATTCTCTATCAAAACAACTTATCATGTTTTAGCAAATGAGATGGTTGAGTAACGATGGACTAGAGCATCCACTTCTAGAGGGAAGTCACGGGAGAAGGTAGAATCGAAGGTATAGCGGACAATTTGCAGGTCTCATAGTGTGCCAAAAATAGGAGCCTTTCTCTGAAAGGCTTGCAATGAGGCTCTAGCTGCAGTGACAAATTGTGGGCGACGTGGATTCAAGGTGGATACTTGTGTAATGTGGCAAGCAAGAGACAACCGAGCATATCTTACTAAATTATGAGTTCGCGAGAGAGCAATATGGTTAGGCTCCTCTTTGGGAATTACATTCAAGAACAATCATAACTTGAATGTGGCTGATTGGATATAAGATTGAAGCAACTTCCCAAACCTCAACAAGGCGCACTTGTAGGGAAGTGCGAGTATCCTATGTTTCCTCTTGTGGTATCTATGGAGAGCGCAAAATGACAGAGTTTATATGGGGGCGGGGTGGAAACTAGAGGAGGTAATTCATCAGGCACAAAAGGTGGATGGTGACTTCTATGAGGCCATTGCAGGGACTTTTGAATTTATGAAGGAGGCTAATATAGCAAATAGAAGTTGGTTACCTCATAATAGGAGAGCCCATAACGTTAATGTTGTATGATGTTTTCTCCTTAGGTTGTAATCGTGGTTTTTCTTTATAATAAAGTATTTTCTTCAAAAAAAAAAAAAAAAAATAAAAAAAAAGAGCTCGTAAGGTTAACTGTGATGGGACATTAACTAGAAATGGGCTTAAGAGTGGGATGGGCTTTGTTATTAGGGATTGGAAGGTCTACCAGTGCTTGCTAAATCGGTGGGTTGTTTACTTAACTCCATCAAAGTCGGTAAGGCCCTAGCAGTTAGGACCAGGTTGCTAGAGGCGTTAGGTCATGAATTTGATCATACGATTGTGAAGTCAGATAACAAGGGGTTGATCAACATCCTGAACAATCCTATTGCCCCAATCCCTTTGGAGATAGCTCATGATTGCTGATGTGCGCCACTTAAGTACCTTCCCTTTATCTATTGTTTTCTCTTTTACTCTCTTTTACTCCAAGTAATGCCAATACAATGGCTAAAATCTTGGCCTAGGAGGCCCTATCACTAGAGGCAGCGATGGAATGGCCAAACTCTAGTACTACCTGGATATCTGAACTAGTTTTGGATGTAGCCTCTCATTTTTCAATTTGATAAATTGGCTTTCTTAAAAATAAAAAATAATAATAATACTAAACGATGAAAAAAAAAAAAGGAGGTAAAACTTTATTCTACCCCCTAAGTGGAAAATATTACTAGTAACCTACTTTCATCAAAAGCAAATATTACTCATTATCCACTGTTAAATTTGAACCCTAATTCGGTTTTTTTTTCTTTTTTCTTTTTTTTTTTTTTTTTTTTTTCCCTTTGTGTGTGTAATAAAGGAATTTTATTAGAAGAAAAAACCAAGAGTACAACCTAAACTTAGAACATCAAATAACAAAAGCCACCAAATATTCAAAGGGATGTAAAGAAAAGCATTTTGTGTTAAAGTGCCTTCCTTAGCCAAAGCATCAGCAACCATATTCGCCCTGGGCACATGAATGAAGGAAATGGAGTCAAAGGAAATAGCCAAACCCAATATGTCCATGATTATGGGAAAGATAGTCCAAGGCGCCTCAGTAAGATGTTTTTGAAGGATAGCTACCAATGCTTGATTGTCACTTTCAATCTCCACCTAGGTTAAAAGAAAGTCTTGTGCCCATGGTAAAGCCTACCTCATGGCCATTGCTTCTAGAATGAGGACATCTTGTAATGTGGTACCATCACCAAAGCCAAACAACATATTGCCCATATGATCACGTGCAATACCATCATACCAAACTAAACTCTTCTCCTTGAACAGCGAACCATCGACATTAATTTTGATCAGAGGAGGGTGAGGAGAAGCCCATTTGATCAATTTGGGAAGAGGTGCCAACTCTAGCTTCGTAGATACATTGGAGGTGTAAAATTGAAGACCTTTCCATATTTGGAAGCTGCGATATGCCGCCGGTCTATTAGAGGCCGCATCTAGTTGTGTAGTATAAGTTTTCCATAAGTGCCATAAAGCAAGAAAAGTGTCAGTGACCTTCGCATTAGCACCACTAGTATGCAAAGAGATATAAGTTGTTTAACAATGTCGACCACCAATCCTCCCGCGACCATCCCAGGGTATTGTAAATCAGTCCATACTTGTAATGTAGACGGACAATGCAAGAATATGTGATCTAAAGATATATCAGAATGTCCACAAAAAGGCACAAAGGGGAGCATGGGCAACCTTGAGCTGATAGAAGAGAAGCAGTAGGGAGTTTTTTATGCAAAAGCTTCCATAGAAAATGAAGAGCCTACGGAGGAACAGGTATCCTCCAGTCGACTCCATAAAGTAGATCGAGTTGTTGAATGCTCTGACCATGTAGATGAGGGAAGGCCAGCCTGTAAGTAGATTTAACCGAAAATGTCCCTGACGTAGTCCAATACCAAATGATGCGATCTTCCATAGGTAGCTGGGGGATTGCAATGGCAAGAATTTTGTAGACCATATGTCTAGGCCACCAATTGAGCTTGAGTCCCCGGTCCCAAGTATGAGAACGAGCGTCAATAAATTGAGCCACTTTAGAGGATCTATTCCTTGCAAAGGGATAGCAAATCAGGCAAAGTATCAAGAATCCAATTAGAAATCCAAGGATTAATTTGAGTGCCATTTCCGACCTCTAGGAACATGACCTACTTGATGAGATCCCCACCCCTTCAAAATAGAGCGTTATCCCCATGAATCAGTGAGTTGTGATTGTACTTCCAAAAAGTGTGATGTTTGCAATATTTGTGCTGCATTAATCTACCCCACATAGAATTTGAAAAAAGAAGTAATTCCCATGCCTTACAAGACAAAAGCGTCAAATTAAATGCCTGGAGGTTTCTAAAATTCAAACCACCTTCAGATTTTGGAGACCAAAGAGTATGCCAATCCACTGTGTGAACATGTTGCTTTTCTCCATTAGACCACTAAAAGGACAACATAAATTTCTCCATGCCCTTCAGAGTTGTCGAAGGAATCTTGAAGCATGACATGAAATGAGTAGGCAAGGTGGCAAGAGTGGATTGAATAAGAACCACTTTCGCCGGAGATAATAGGAGTTTAGTCTTCCACCCTTACAGCCTCCCATTAACTCAAGCTAGAAGAGTATCATAATGCTTCTTTTTTAACTTACCTAAAAATAGAGGAATACCCAAGTAGATATCCATTTATGACATCGGCATGATATGGAACTAGGTCAAAAGATCCCTCTTTAGACTAGCTGGTGTACTCGGACTATAATGAGCTCTGGTTTTGTTAAAATTCAGCTCTTGCCCCGATTTTGAGCAATATTCATGAATGATTTGGCCGAAAGTTGAAGCTTCAGCCTTTGTAGCTTGTCCAAATAAGATTAAATCATTAGCAAAAACAAGGTGTGATAAGCACTCACCTCCTTGTACTATTTGAATGCCTTTTAAATTCCTATGTTCCACAACCAGCTCTAAATGTGAGCTCAATAGTTAGCACACAATATAAATAAATACAATGAGAGAGGATCACCCTGTCGAAGTCCCCTGGTAGGAGAGAAGTTGCCTGCAACCGATTCATTAATAAGAAGGGAGTATTTAAGTATTGTAACACAGAATATAATCCACTCAATCCACTTAGGAGGGAAGATATAGAACCGAAGGGCCTATTAAATGAATTTCTATTCCAACCGATCATAGGCTTTGCTCATATCAAGTTTTACTACCATAAGACCTTTCTTTCTTATCTTGTGTTGATGGATCTTCGTAAGAATCTCACATGTAATAGAATATTGTCCTGAATGTGACGTCCTTTGACAAAGCCATTTTGTTGAAAGGCAACCAGATGAGGGACAATATGTTTCAGGTGATTCACTAAAATCTTGGAAATGATTTTGTAGCTCATATTGCAAAGGCTGGTTGGTCTAAAATCTCCTATTGTCTAAGGGGTGTCTACCTTAGGTATAAGAGTAATGAAGGTAGCATTATGAGATAATGAAAAGGTACCTGTATGAAAAAATTGGTGGACCATGGCCTGCACTTCATCTTTTACAGAATCCCAAGCATGTGGATAGAACAAACTAGGATAGCCATCAGGACTTGGAGATTTCATCTCGTTAGCATCAAACACTGCAGCTTTGATTTCCTCTTCAATGAAAGGTTTTAACAACCAAAGTTTGTCTGCCTCAAAAACCATGTTTGTTATAGGGGTAAAATAGGAATCAGAGGCCACAAGATTAGTGGTTGAAAACAAGATTAGTGGTTGAAAATAAATGCTTGAATTGTTGTTCAAAAGCAAAAGCAATGGCACCATGATCCAAGAAGGTGATACCATTTTGATTAATCAGCCTTATCTTATTGCGGGCCCTTCGAACCATCATGCTTTGATGGAAAAAATGGGAGTTACGGTCGCCATGCATCAGCCATGCACCATGGAATTTCTGCCTCCACTTATCAGTTTGTTGCATCAAATTTAATTTCAAAAGGGCGAGTTAGGGCTTTTCTTCAATATACCATTGCTCTGATCTGTCTGCCAAGTCCACATTTTCATGCACGGCAATAGAATTCCATAAAGCCTCTTCTTTGAGCTCCAACCTTTTCAGTGGCTTTTTATTCTAGGTTTTTATGGAAGAAGATAAAGATGATAGTTTCTTTGCTAGAATAAATGAAGGAGATCCAGTAACAGGCACTTGCCCAACTCTGAATAAGAAGGTCTAGATATGATTCTTCATGAGCCCAGAAGATATCAAACCTATAATGATGGCTCTGTTTTCTTGTCTGTGAATCCACCCTTAAGAAAAGTGCCTTATGATGAGAATAAGAGACAATAATATGGTGGACAGTAGCCTCTGGGAATTTAGAAAACCACTCCATATTGCATATATAACCCGATCTAGTAGTCCCTCAATCCGATTAGCATCTCTTTGTTTATTTGACCATGTAAACTTACTTCCAATAGAAGGGGTGTTGAGCATGCCAAACTCATTAACAAAAGATTGGAATGGAGCTAAGAATGCATAGGTTAAAGGCCTACCCCCTTGACGATCAGTTGGCTCAAAAGTTCTAATCTCCTCCAATGACCCATGGTTGGTTGATGAAAGATGCCTAATTTGAAAGTGTTTTCCGCTGATACTTTTGAATGGATGGATTCGAACTTAGATACCACAAATTCTTAGATTCTCCAACAAAAAGATAAACACACCACGAAGAAAACCACACCACATCCACATTAACGTAATCACTCCAACAAAATGAAAGACCTCCAGCCCGCCCCTCTAGGGGAACAGACACACACTTTGAAAACCCTAAATTTTTACAAAAGACACTAACATCAACAAGAACTGACTTGACTTCAGACAGAAAAACAAAAGTGGGTTGATTTTTTTTATGAGAACATTAATTTCTTTTTGAATAGAGGACCGACCCAATCCTCTACAATTCAACATAATACCATTCATTTCCCCTCTGATGGCTGATCAAGGTTGGCCATCATCACCCCAGTGCATTTCAAATTGGAACCATATTGGTCTACCTCAATTTGTTACCTCCATCTTCATTGTTGATCTTGATTAAGTTAGGTAGTTCATGCGGTACCAATTTTCTTTTAATTGGCAACCGGTGTAAAATCCAGCTTTTACCTAACCCTGACCCGACCCGGTCATTGTTATGTTTGTAGGTCCAAAGACCCGAAGTGGTGGTAGGAGGGACTTATGGGCCCTACTGGTTGATGACGTAATGTCGGGATTCCATTTTATGGACATTGATGATGCTGCTCCTTCCTTGAGCACATTACCAGTGTTAAGTTAGAATCTGCGCACTGATGAAGAGCGAGACAGTTGAAATAGCAAACGGACTCCGGTGCATAATCCGAAGGTACTCCCTGAAACTAGACCTCTTGAGTGAACTGTAGGAGAAAACCCCATGCAATTTGACCTTGTATAGCCCTCCAAGTCCGCACCTAAAGTTGTTGTACTATTCTGTAAAATTCTGCGAGTGTGAATTGGTCGATACATTGGTCGATACCATCGACCAAATGTATCGACCAACAAGTCTCTGGCCCGCCATTTAAAGATTCTTAGAATATTCTTTTCTATTTATTTATTCCTCGAGACTGGAGCCCTATCCTCGCGTCTTTAACATCCGGGAACGTGAGAGAGCCTCCCAAGAACTCCTCCTTGGTAGTGGTGAAGCATCTTCTTCATCAATCATTGCCAACCACTTATTCCTACCTTCTTGTTCCACTCTAAAGGTATGACTCTCTCTCCTAATCACTTTCTCACTCATCTTTTCTCTATTTTACTGTTGGGACCATGGTCAAGGTGCGCAACCTTGCATACACCTTGCCATGAACCTTCTAAACCCCACACAATGATGTTTTCACCGATGTGACTATGATTGATTCACCTCATGATCATTGACTACACATTTCCATGATTTATTGCTTACCAACTTGCTTTATTTACCAAAACTGAGATGGAGCTCGTGTTTTACTAAATCTATACCTTGCATATGTGCTCCATGTTGCTTCTAAATGATTCCCTACCTAATCCCCCATGTTTTCCCCTAATTTGCATTGAGTTATAGCCAATGCTATGATCTACAACTCTTAACCTTAATATGTCAATTTGGGGATTTCCAAATGGACCATTGGATTATGAAAGTTTCTTGATAATTAGTGTCCCCATGTTGTGCCTAGACTATCCTCCAAGTTTCATGTCAATCCGAGACCAGGAAGACCAAATCCGGGCAAGAATCCGGAAAGCGACGGCCCGGAATGAATTGGTCGATACTATTGGTGATACTATCGACCAAATGTATCGACCAATAGAGTACCGTCAGCAACTTTGCCCGGCGATTCGCTTGATCTCGATTGTCGATTCTCTCTAACCTTCATATATGCTGTTTAGGACTTTAAGACTATTTGGCCACGCGGATCTTGGACCATCTCCTCCGATTCAAGGTAAGGATAGTTATCGATGTAATTACCTAGGATATGGAAATCTTGACTTGGTATTCCTATCCTAGTAAATATAGTTTCTAATTCATATCCTTATCATGTTAGACTTGCTACATATGTAAAGAGAGCTTTGTGTTTACATTATATTACTTCAATGTTGTATCATGTTTATCAATTTCAACATATGATGACTTATGTCAATGTCATGAATCGAATGATTTGACGTGTATCTTGTGAACTGATATGATGAACTTGGGCATGTGATTGCAAGATAACGGGATTGAGGGTACCCACGGGGCCGGACACGGAGGGAATAGTATGGGATATTCTCCGAAGGTGCAGAGCCCGGGATGAATGACATGCATAGGATTGTCTAGATGATGGCTAGGATGTCCCACAATCAGACCCGACGGAAGGGCATGAGACCGAACAACCCGGGTAGTAGTGGGATGTGGGCGCTCAAGACGGATCCACCCGGAGAGGACATAAATTGCAACGGTACCCGAAAGGGGCCAATGGTAGGGTTACAAATGGCTAGACTGGGCCACGGGCACTCAAGACCGGTGAAATGATCCGTGAGAGGGACGGAGAGCCCGACCATGTGGATGACCAAAGGGTTGATGAGTCCGGTGAGTAATATCCGTGACTTAGTGTGAAGGATACCGGAAAGGACCCGAGAGGGGAGGAATGGAAGTACCGGAACCGGCATGATATGATTAAGTAGATGACTTGCATAGGCTAGGCTAACCCCGACATGCGCCAATACAGACCAAACGGGAGTGAGAGAGCGGGACCGACACCCCAACCATGGATTTGCCGAGAGGGATGCGGACCCAAGTCACCCGGTGATGAGGAGAGACTACCCAAAGAAGTATGGTGCATGACTTAAAGCATGTCTACCAAGATGACCAGCAACTTAGAATAATGTCATATTGCATTATATGCCTCATATCACGCATCAATGAATCTGTGGATATGGGAGGGATAACGCGAGTTCTGAACACCCCGGCAAAGAGGCACCACAGGGACCCGATGGTGCCTCCGAGACGGACGGATACCCATACTACTACCGGAGGCGGCACGCAAGACCGGTGACCATACCGAAGAAGAACGGCACGGGTAGCCGAGTGAGGGAGCAGATGTTGATCTCCATGGCTCACCGAGGAGGACATATCCAGTGGAGGAGACATGAGTAGTTACTACTTTTGTGACAGTTAAACTAGAAGAATTGTAATAACTAATACTCAAACTGAGACGTACAACAAGACCAGGGGAAGGAGGGACCGCCGCCAAGTATCCGATGAATATCCGCACCGATAGACACCTATTTGAATCGTGATCACTCATTGTTAGTTTATGATTATTATCTATCAGATGTATTATCGGATGTGGATTATGTGGTCCCCGAACTATGGATCTGCGTGGATCACATCCGGGGCGGATAGGCCGGGGTGGATGTGACAACTGGTCGAAGAAGTACAAACTTTCTTACCTTTATCCTTCTCATTTGATGTAGTGGAGGAAGGGAAATGAGCATACACAATAGCTTGCAGGTCCACTTCAAAAGGAATAGTAGAGAATAATGCAGCATCATCAACCGGTGTGGAAGGAGGGCTGGAGGCGGAGAATAAGGCATAACATTATCCAAAGACGATTTAGGCTAGCCTGCATGTGAAAACTTCAGCAAAAAATTGGTAGGATTAAGATGATGAATAATGAAATGCATATCCACATCTTGAATAGCCGACTGAATAGTAGAAGTAGAGTTTCTGCATGGTCGGATAGTTCCACTGCCCGCAAATTTATGCCCTCCACATGCTTAGGAATACTAACATTAAAAATAAAAGTAAACTTGAGAAAGCTTCTTTGAATGGCCTCTTCTTGGTCTCTCGGCATTGGCCCATTATAGAGAGAAGGATCAGCCTGAAAAATGCCAACAAAAATCCTATCATACAGCTCCTTAATTAGCTTCACGAAACCATTTTGCTTAGCAAGGATTGCCACTGGAGGTATAGCATATTTGAGCTCACTTGATTCAGCTGAGGAGCTAGAGTGGCTAGGAGCAAGACGTCTATAACAACAATCTCGGCTCTTATGTCCCAACTGAATACAATAGGAGCAAATCAAGGAGGGTCTCAGTCCATAAGTAAAGTTGACCGAAATAACCTCCGATCGAGAAATTTCAAACATAACTGATGATACCAAATCTTGATTTAAAAGGATGAGCACACGGGCTGCAGAAACCAACGGTGGAGTGCCATCCCCTTTAGGGTATTCAATCTCAAGAACATATATACCCTACTTTGTTAAAAATGAGGTTCAGAACCTCATGATCATGATACCACCTTAATGAGGTATAATGAATGATAATTTTGCCCTTAATGAGGGATGGGGTCATTTTGATCATTATGTTTTATTGAAGGCAGAACTGTTATTGATTACACTTTCACTAATAGAATGAAGGTGCTCTAAAAATTAACAGCACACAATGAATAATTTTTGCTTTTGATAAAAATAGATTACCATTTACTTTCACCCCCATTATGGTGGGGTGGGGTATTGGTAAAAACCACTCAACAAATTCAAACTGCAAAAGATTGCTGGATTTTTTTTTTTTTTTTTTTCTTCTAATTTAGTAATAAAGCTTTCATTACAAACCCAACCCAGCTGGAATCCACTTGTGGTCTTATCATACAAATCGCTGAAAAGAAAGTAAAGAACCTCTTTTAAAGAGTAGGCTCCTCTTGCAACCAACTGGAAATTTCATCCAAGACTTTGGCTCTTTTTTATATCAATTCTCATTCTCTATTATGTTTATTTAAAAGAAATAAGTACAAGAATTCACTATTAGTTAACAATGAAAAATGGTTTGGTGAATTTTTTTTAAAATAAATTATGAATGAAAAATAAGTTTGGTGTCAAAATAGAAAATTGTTAAAAAATAATAGTGAGCAAGTGATAAAAGAAGGCAAAAAAATATGTTTTTACAAAATATATAATAAAAAAGTGTATTGACTATTTTACCCTCATCTTAGCCATAAAATTTTAAGTAAACTTGTGCATAAATGAAGATAATGAAATTTCCACCATCATCCATAATAGACAAAAAATTCATTATGGATTATGGAAGTTTTTCTATTATTTTAAATAAAAATAAAAATGATATTAGATGCCAAACAACTTAAAATATTGAAAAAACTTCATAATTGAGAATGATAATTGATACCAAGAAAAGCCTAAAAAGTCAGGTTGCACAACCAATAAAGACTCAGGTTGCACCCCCAATAAAGACTCGGAAGTTGGGTTTTACTTTACTAGATGCATGCAATCAACATGTTTCAGGGAACAAGGAGGAGTTCATTCTTGCGGCCGTGAGCAAAGATTGTTACTATTGACAATGGCTTCCTCTTCTTGTTCTACTACAATTGGATATTTTATTTACAATGCGTTTTCAGTTTCAGTGGTGAAGATACTTGTAATTCATTCACAAGTTTTCTTTACGTAGCTCTGAAGGATAGAAGAATCAATGTATTTTTTGATAGTAAAAATTTATGGACTAGAGAATCCATTGGCTCAATGCTATTTGCAGCAAGTCAAAGTTCCAAAATCAAAATCACTATTTTCTCTTAACGTTTATGTAGAGAACAAATGGTGCTTGATCGAGCTTGCTCAGATTGTTGAATGTAATATATCTAGTCATCAATTAGTCTTGTCTATATTCTTCAATGTTGACCCATCAAATGTTCGAAATGAAAAGAAAGAAAATTTTGCGGAAGCATTTCAAGAACATGAGAAGAACTTCGAGCCCCATAGCCTAAATGTTGAAGGGACGCTTTAAATGAAATCAGAAGTTTGAAGGGAGAAGTTTTAAAGGATACCATGTAAGTCTTCTACACGTTATCATGTCTCAAACTTTGACACATTGCATGTTTATCCGATGCCTTTTGGTGCAACATTTGTTATTAATCAGCATGTATTCGATTTCTAAAGATCTAAAGTGGCTGTGATTTTTTAAGAACTAAATGCATTTCGAGTTATCACCTATTTATTGCTTTAATCCCAAGATTTGGTTTGTTGAATAATAGATTGTCTCTTTTTTTCTTTTTTCTTTTTTAATTTATTTTTCTCCAATAATGCAATCACTCAATACTTGAAATAAACTAGTTACTTAGGTTGTGCTCTGTTGTCACTCTCATGAAATTTATGTTAGCGTAAACAAGGATGCATATTGTTGTTATTTAATTATATTAAATTTTTGTTAATGTATATTTTTTATTGCTTTCAATTCCATAGGAAACTTTAAATTGTTTTCGCCCCAAAAAAGAATATTTATTTGTATTCAGTTTATAATGTTATTAGAGTGTTTTATGTGTGGGTCCCCTTAGTGGACCACAAACTAATGTTCATTCTCCTTAGTGCAATGTATCACATGTAAGTCCCAACCACACAAATACCATTAGCTGCCATTAAGTATATTCAAATTTCAAACTTGCAAAA
Organism: Hakea prostrata; assembly: GCF_041222555.1. Taxonomy (NCBI): domain Eukaryota; kingdom Viridiplantae; phylum Streptophyta; class Magnoliopsida; order Proteales; family Proteaceae; genus Hakea; species Hakea prostrata. Next base: position 63,475,484 of record NC_142606.1, on the reverse strand, counting down.
ACCAAAAAGCCCCTCCGATTATTTAATACATTGTGTTATCATATTTTTTTTCCTTTTTTGGATATATATTTTTTAACCATGCTTAATTACCAATTATCTCTTTTTAATATCATATATTAACACAATGTATTAAATAACGTGAAGGGCACTTTGGTCCTTTTACATTTGAAATTTGAATAACTTAACAATGGCTAACGGTGTTAGTCAAGTTTGAACCCACACGTAATATATTGCATTAACGAGACCCAACATTAGTTTATGCTCCACTAAAGGGACCCACAAATAAAAAACTCTTGTTATTATGTTTTTATTTTTTATATATATGAATTTTGTTGGGATCAAGTAGTGCTAGTTGAATTGGTTGTCAAAAGGGTCCTAGGTGATTTATGCAACAAAACCCAATTAGTTGAATCTAAAGACATGATAGGAATAATCCCCCAATAAATGATCTGCTATCTTTGTTAGATCTTGATCGTAGTGAGGTTCAGTTGATTATGGGAATATGGGGTATTGGTGGTATTGGAAAGACAACTATCATTGGAATTTTTATTCATGCATTACAGGGCCTTACTTTTTTTAGTTTTTCTTTTTGGGGTTAGATTTGATTCTTCTCTTATTGCAGAAGTATCGGCCAGGTCTCTTTGAAGCTCGTATGAAAATGTTGACCACAGAGATCTTTACAAGCAAACTTCCTTACTTTTTTTTCCCCCCCCCCCCCCCGCCCCCCCCCCCCCCCCCCCCCCCCCCTCCCCCCCCCCCCCCCCTTTTCCCCCTTCCCCCCCCCCCCCCCCCCCCCCCCCCCCCCCCCCCCCCCCCCCCCCCCCCCCCCCCCCCCCCCCCCCCCCCCCCCCCCCCCCCCCCCCCCCCCCTTTCAATCCCATATGTTGAATTTCATCCTATCATTCAATATATTTTACAATTTAAGAACTCTTCCGTTGTTTTTTTCTTATTTTTTTTGGGGGGTGGGGGGAGGAATTAGTAACTTAATATTAGAGGGTATGTGGGGACTATAACATATACCATAGGGAGTGTCGAACATGAGATCCCTTTGCTAAGAGATGCCAGTCATCATCGACTAAGTAATTCTATATTGATAACTCATTCATTATTTGTTCTTTCAATTATATTTTAAGGGATGCCAATGAAATAGCTGATTTGTTGTCATAAATTGGCCCTTTTTATAAACCTGTGGATTTTTTTGGCTTTTTACTAATAATCTAGGGTTCTTGAAGCAAAGGCAGAGCTACTAAGTGCACATTTGGTAACCTTCTCTCCTGAGAATGATGTTTTTTGCGAGAATCATTTTCTAGCATTTTTATTAAAAAAATGCAATCTAAGTACAATTTTAACCGTTTGATAAAATTTGTGCTATGAACACTTGAGACAATAGAGACATTTTAAAAAACAAAAAAAAAAAAGTTCTTATGAAGGCGGGAAGGAATTAGAAGGTTGTGTGTAAATGAAGTTTGGGTTGAGTTCCGTCTTTGCCTCTTTGACATAATTTTGACATACTTCTTATTATTATTTTGAATGATGTAACAAGCCAAAATTGTTTTGCAAAAAGCCTTCTCGAACACGAAAATTGTATAGGTTCATTTCTTTAAACGAAAGAATGACCCATTTTACCAAACGTTTTTTGGCGTTCTTTGGTGTTCTTGAGGATGAAAGAACATCAAAAATTGTTCCTTGGCCTATTAAAAAACTCACCCTAAGGGCTCGAGGGGGCCGTGGCCCCCCTCGATTTTTTTTTTTTTAAAATTTCCATATTCCTTCTATATATATATATATTTTTTCCCCTTGATTTCCTCTTTGTGTTTTAAATACAAGGGGCCTCCCTTCCAAAAATCCCTAAACTTTCTCCTAAAATTTTTCTTACTAATAGCAATTAAATCTTGTTAGGAATTTCAGCCATTGATTTTATAAGATCTAATCAAGACCTTTTTTTCACTTGGTGTAATAACTCAATGGGACCTAATCGTAAAGCTAGTAAGTTGGACCATGTTTTGGTGAATCAATGTTGCTTGTCAGATTTTCCTTCATCCTTCACTCACAGCCTCCTGGTGTCTTTGATCATTGTTCAATGGTAGTGACACTTGGAGCTCCGAGCAAAAGAAGAGGTAAGCAATTTTATTTTTGGAATCATTGGGCAGATCATGATGACTTTCTCCGTCTCTTGCACAGTGAGTGGAGCAAACACATTCATGGAAAGCCAATTTGGGTTTTCCTTCAGAAGCTCAAGGAGATCAAGGAAATTTAAGAAGGACCGCATCGCACCGTCCAAATGTAGTTGAGAAGGAAGTCCTCAGATGGAGTTAGACAATGTCATTGATAATGAGGAGCTCTCATCCAAAGAAAGGGAGGTTTATGATTGGTTACGACACTTTTTTTTGGTTCATGATTCTGAGCTTCAAAAAAAAGCTAAGATGAAGTGGCTTAAAGAAGCTGATGACAACTCCACCTTTTTCCATCGCTATGTTAAGGGGCGCCGGGCCAAGAACCTAATCAACATCAATTCAAAATGATGGGAGAGTGGTTCATTGAAAATGTAATTGTTGGTAACTTGTAATTTTGAGTGTGGGTGCCGTGTAATTTAGGAGATAATAGCTGGTGGTCAAAAGTTTTACCTCCTTTATAACAGCTACCGCACGATTGCTGCAAATAAAACTCTTGTAATGTATCGATTTATGCCTACGACTTAAATGTAACCGCATGTAACAATCATTTTTTCTTATGTAAATTATCGATTTATACCTACAACTTAATGTAACCACAAGTGAAAATCATTTTTTCCTACGGGAATAAGGAAGTTGTAGTAATTATATTGATTTAAGCCTACGGCTTAAATGAAGCCGCAGGTAAAATTCATTTTTTCCTATGTAAGTTATCGGCATAATGTAACCGCAGGTAAAAATCATTTGTTCCCAAGGGAATAAGGAAGTCATAGTAATTTTATGGATTTATGCCTACGGCTTAAATGTAATCGCAGATAAAAATCATTTTTTCCTATATAAGTTATCGATTTATGCCTACGGCTTAATGTTAACTGCAGGTAAAAATCATTTTCGCTACGGGAATAAGAAAGTTGTAGTAATTTTATTGATTTATGCCTACGGCTTAAATGAAACTGTTAGTATAATTTTTTCCTGTGGCTTACATGAAAGCACATGTGAAAATCATTTTTTCTTACGAGTGTAAGAAAACCATAGTAATTTATTAGATTATGCCTATGGGTATGGGAAGCCCGCAGGTAAAAATCATTTTTCCCTACGATAAGTGCGGCTTCCATAGAGAGAAGTTGTAGCCTTAAACCCTTTTTTTGGTAGTGATTGCTAGGAACTGTCCGGCTGATGTTGCTCTTGCTTGTATGGGAGGGTGTTTTGGGATTAATATATTACAAGCATAGAGACATGCCATTCTATGTGGTTTAAAGAGGACTCAAGCCTTTGGATGCTATAGGGTTCTAATTCAATCCAACTCCAAGGTTGCCATTGGAGCTATCTTGAGTTCTTTGTGAGCTTATTGGAAGATCCTTAGCATGTTGGAGGAGATTATGGAGCCAATAAGGAACTAGTTTGTGAATTGTGTTTTCTACCATGGGGTAAGGGAGACTAATTGTTGTGTGGACTTTTTGGTTGGGTTAGGTACGGTGACTACTTAGGTTCTTCTTGATCCTCATGCTTTGCCAAATCACCTCGCAAATCTCATTCGGAAGGAGCGACACGGGCGTCAATTTTACCAAACGTAATTTGCAATTTATTTTTGTGTACTACTTAATACTCTTAGTGGTGTGAATTTTTCTTTTCCTTCTAAAAAGGAAGGATTGCATTGATGTTGTATTGGTGCCAACGTGTAAAAGGACTTAGAGAGGAAAGAAAAGAAAGAAAAAAAGTATACCACAGCATGGGTCCACCCATGCAGATAGACATAAGTCGAAAAAGTATTATTTGTGCTGTGTACAGCAGTGCACATATATAACAAATAAGTAGACAAAAATAACCAAGAAATCCTAATCATGAAGCCCTTGAACCATAAGAAGTTTGCACATCTAATTCGTGTTGTGCACATCTGTGGTGAGGATTCGTTTTCCACACAAGTCTTAATCATAAAGTAACCGTTTTTGTCTCATGTATTGACAAAATTATGTCCTCATTATCTATTTTGTGTTTTCATTGGCTCCATGCGAACGCAGGAGTCATATTGATGGATGGATTGGACCAAAAAAGAAAGAAAATAGTGATGGATACAGAATTGTGGTCCAAAATAAATATTCGATGTCAAGCAATCTATTGCCGTTTAAGATGAAAATGTGTTGAAGCCGATTCGGACATTTTAAAACCCTAACCCAACTTGGAGTTTTCCTACTTGCTCCATTGCCGACCTGATCGCCAGAGCCCCCAGCGTTGACCTGCTCTTCTCCACTGGATTAAAATGGAACGGCATACCAATGTTGGGTTGGTCCAAGTGATAAGCAGCTTGGTCCGCATAAGCAAGGTTACGGAATCAAAATTTTGCGGATACAAAAAATCCTCTCTGGGAGACTCACCCACCACAACCAGATGTGCGACCCAGGTCGAACACCGGATTAGTCAGGACAAAGCCTAGGAAACCGGAGTTGGCAAACCAAAAAAAATAATAATAAAATAAAATGGAACGGTTTAAGATTTCACGCAAAGCATGCCATGTTGCAAATGCCACTTGTCACTAATGCAAGGTTGTTTGGTTGGTAAGATCAATATATCTTGAGCTCTTTTTTGTATCAATTCTTATTCTCTATTATGCTTATTTAAAAGAAATAAGTACAAGAATTCATTATTGGTGAAGAATGAAAAATGGTTTGGTGAATTTTGTCAAAAATAAATTTTAGAATAAAAAATAAGTTTGATATGTCAAAATAAAAAAATGTTAGAAAATGACAGCAAGCAAGTTAAAAAAGAGAAAAGAGAAAAAAAAAAAGTATAGTTTTTTATGAAATAATGTGTATTGACTATTTTACCCTCACCTTAACTATACAATTTTAAGTAAACCTTTGTATAAATGAAGAGAATGGAATTCTCAACATAATCCATAACAGACTTATCTATTATGGATTTTGGAGGCTTTTTTATTCTTTTAAATAAAAACAAAACTGATAATAGATACTAAACAATTTAAAATAATGAAAAAATCTCATAATTTAGAATGATAATTGATACCAAAAAGACCTTAGAGAAGAGGTTGTGGGTTTGACTCTTGTTGACCTCATATATTAAGGATATCAATTGAGTATCGAAACTATTTAATCTTATCAAATCGCATCGTCTAAAACTACACAGTTCAAAATTCTGTACAGTATGTATCGAAATCGAATTTCTTGGGTATGGTTCTAGTTTCAGGTATTTATACCGTCGGTATGTACTAAAACCGTATTGCACCAAATCAAGGGATATAAATATAATTTTGCAATTAAAACACTTTACCTTTACCTTATCCCTAATTCTTTGTTTCAGTTTTTCATTTCATCATTCGCTCTTCTTCTTAGATTTACTTGTTTTGTCTTTATTAATTAGATTTATTTGCTTTGTCTCTATAAATATTAGGTTATATTAATTGTTTAATCATAATTTCATTAGGATCTTAATGAACTAATAACAAAAATGGCATGGGTTCGTTCCTACCAAAATTGTACTACCTATTTAATACCGTAACTGTACTGAACCATTTTTGCAAATACCAAACCATACCATACTATATAAATTCGGTATAATACGGTTATGGTTTTTGGTATTTAAAGTTGGTATCATACCGAAACTGTATTGATTGAGACCCTTAGCATATGTAATATTTTCATCCTTTACTTATAAAAAAAATACTCTTGTACCAAAAAAATGTCAATTGTCAATCATAGGTTTTTGACTAAACCTCTTAGTGAAGAAGTCGTGGGTTTAATTCTTACTGATAGTATATATAATATTCTTATCCCCTATATACACTAAAAAAAGCAATGACAATTATCATATTTTCCCATCATTTCAAATGTAGATTTTTCCCTAGTTTTTTTTTTTTTTTTTGGGGGGGGGGTTTGGGAGGGGTGGGTTGAGTCCAACACGAGAATCCACGTACCAAAATAATATACTGTGATAAAAAAGAAAAACTTTCACTATGTAGAGAGAAAATTATAATAAAAATCTCTCAATCAATCCACAATCACCAAGCCTGCATTTGTTGTGCTGGAATAATGGTGGGGTGGGAAAAAAGGGGTGGAAAGATTCTTGAAAAAATAAAATTTTTCTACTTTTTCTTTAAATCCTAAAAGTATAGATTGTTTGGTGTGAGGTGGGAAAACTAGAGACAAGTTTTTTTTAAATTAAGAAAATTTGTCTCGTGAGCCGACAACTTAACTTTTCCATCCCAAACATTTTCAACCCCACAAAATGTGTGGAATTTTGTAGAAAAATGTGGAAAGTAAAATGTATGACTCATAATTAACATTTTTCCACAAAATCTCTTCTTTTCATTTCCTTCTCCCTCACCCTCACCTCACCTCACCTCACCTCACTGCACATGGGGCCCACATTTGCAAACAAACGCAGCCCAAAGTAATGTTTTTGATGAGGTAAAAATCACAAATCTCACAATTACTTCATAGGAGAACATAAGTTGCATATCTATAATATTCAATTAAGTAGACATGTTGATCCATTGGGTCAAGTTGTATTGTGTTGTCCTAAATCCATTTGCTTCCATCACAAATGAGGCATTCAAATTCCCACCAAAATATATTGGTGGACTCATTTTTCAATACTTAGTACAAGAATTTGAATCACACATAAAAAGGAAGGAGATTCCCTCTTTTTCATTCAAAGTGAATTAATCTTACTTTTAAGTTTTCAAGTATTGTGTAGTCTCGAGTGAAGATCAAAATTTGTGATTGAGACAAAATCTCGACTACTTGTTTTGCAGTTAAACTCTACAAAAAATAAATTCATCTATGCAAAACAAGGCAAATGAGTAGTCGAGATGATTAGTTCAATTTGGACTATAGGTTGTATGGTGTTGTGGCACCACCAAAGCAATTCTATTACTTACCACCTATAACCAAAAAAAAAAAAAAAAAAAAAAAAAAAAAAAAAAAAAAAAAAAAAAAAAAAAAAAAAAAAAAAAAAAAAAAAAAAAAAAAAAAAAAAAAAAAATATATTATATATATATATATATTCCCAATATAATTTTAAAACATCAGACATGTTTATCCCCCAAATCCAATGGCAATCATCCGATATATTTTGATATCCTACTTGAGCGAGTAAAATTCCCACATTGACACGATAAAAATAAAAATAAAGATATTTATGCCAATAAAGGAGGAGTAGGATGGTTAAAAACCTGACTTCTCAGTGGAGAGGTAATGGGTTCAACTCCGACGACATATGTAATATCATATCCCTATATATAAAAAGCGCGTTTGTAAAAAAAAAAAGGTTTTTTTTTTTTTTTCCATCTCCTTCATTCGTTGATCAATGGAACCACCACCCAACAAAGTTTTAGTTATCTCGTGGGTCCCTCCGGTCTTCGTATAAACTAACACCCTGTCCTTGAGCTGTGACGTCCCCACCTCATCAACACTATCTATCGTGACCATAAAAAAAGTTCAAATTTTACCAAAAAAAAAAAAAAAACTCTGGAGGACGAGTCATCGAAAATGAAATAGATATTAATTAGCCCCCAAAAATCAACCGAAAGATCAAATCGCCCTTACTTTTCTTCTATAAAAAAAAAAGAACTTGACCAGACGTAGACGTGCTGCAGACATCAGAGAATGCAGTCGAATGTCCTCCCTTGGATTCCTCATTCCTCTGCAGAAAATGAAAACACAACCCTGACTTGATTCTCCATCCATTAGCGCAGTGGTGAGAGCAAATCCAAGAGAAATCATGGCTGAGAATTTTCTCTCTTCGTTCCTGACTATGGTTTATAGTTGGTTCACTCCAACTATGCTTTTCGTTCTGTTGAACCTGGTGATCGGCACCATAGCCGTGATGTCAGGTTTGGGTACCCAGAAAAATCAAAAGCTCACTCGAGCTCCTTCTGTTCTTGAACGATTCAAGTCCTTCAATTTCTCTCGTTACAGATCCGGTGAGATGAACCCAGTTCCATCCGGCACTTCCTCCGTTCAGCCACCGGAGACGGCGGTGAGCCATCAAACAATTGAGCAGCCGGCGCCGTTTGAAGAGCCTCCTGTTAATGAACATGAGGTTCACCGATCATACTCGGAAAAAGGGGTTTCCAGTGACAAGCCTGTGAAACAGCTCCGGAAGGTGAGATCGGCGGTTTTGATGGCAGAATCAGAACATTTGGAAGAGGAAGACGAAGACGAAGATGAGATCGTCGATCTTCGTAGGCCATCGACGGTGAAGGAAGGGAAGAGCAGAGGGAGCGAATTACAACATTTTGGAGAAGACCAAGAGGTTGATACCAAGGCCGACGACTTCATCAACAGGTTTAAGCAACAGTTGAAGTTGCAGAAACTCGACTCCTTTAAGCGTTACGGGGAAATGCTCACTCGCGGACTTAGATGATTTCAACCCTTTTCTTCCTCTTCTTCCAGTCATGATTGCCGTTAACAGTGTAGCTTTTTGTTTAGAGTCTGTGGAGGAAACCACCGAAACTGGAGGTGATTTCGATCTTAATTTCTTCTTCTACTTAGGGTTTAAAGTGAGAACTGTGGCAGAAGTAATAGTAGTAGTAGTAATAGATTCATCATCATCATCATCATCGATCCATGCATCCATGAATGTTGCATATATTTTTCTGAATATTGTGTTGTATGAATCTGTAAGGATGAACGTTTCATCTCTTCTCTTCTGAACTCGAAGAACACACCACCACGGCACCACCACCACGACGCTTTGTTGTTATGTCGTGTTCTTGAACTTTCGACGAAACATATGGGTTTTTTGGTAATTTAAGCATCTAGAACGGAAGTCTGTTGCCTGAATTGTAAATAAACTAGTGGCCATGGCCGCTACATGTTGACGGAACGGTGACACGGCAGTTTGGGTTCCTCTGGTGAGTGCAACAAAACGGCTATCCGTTTCGGGTAAGATCAGTGGAGAAAGCATGGGCATTTGAGTAATTTAACCAGGACCTTTTCTTCAATCTTCTGTCCTTCCAGCTTCGGCTACGACTAAATGGCCCATTTCCACATGGTTGAAGAATGATTTTGCACTTCTTCTCGGTTTTGCCATCTTAGTAAAGATGTGGGGTCCTATAAAAAAGAGGAGAAGAAAAAAACAAATTCATGAACCGGTTAATTATCATATTAGCAACCCTTAAATGGATGAAGCTAAACGGGTTGAGGCAGAATGATTCGATTTATTCCGACTTGACTCGGAATATCAATAAAAAAAAAGCATTGGCTACTATTCTACCTTTGACAATAGGGTTGCGTAATTTATGGAATGAAAAAGATTTTTTTGTAACTATTGTCCAAAATAGATAATGAAATGAAAAATATGTTTGGTAAGTACTCTAAAATAGTTCTACAATATTAATTAAATAAATGCAGGCTGGTTACTGAATCTCAAGAAAGAAATAAGAGGGGGGGTATTATAAGGGTGTCAATTGATACCGTTTCGGTAATTTAGTATGGTATCAACTTTGAATATCGAAAATCTGAATCGTACCATACCAAATTTAAACGGTATGGTACGGTTTCGGTATTTACAAAAACGGTTCGGTATTAAATCGATACGGGAAAATGGTTTAAGCACGGTATCTAGTGCGGTATAATTTTTGTAGGAATGAGCTTATGCCACTTTTGTTATTAGTTCATTAAGATCCTAATGAAATTGTGATCAACCAATTGATATAATTTGAAATTAATATAGATAAAGTAAGTAAATCTAATTAATAAAGACAAAGCAAGTAAATCTAAGAAGATGAATAAATGATGAAATGAAAATTTGAAATAGGGAATTAGGAATAGGGTAAAGGTAAAGTGTTTTAATTGTAAAATTACAATTTATATCCGTAATAACCCTTAATTTGGTATGGTACCAATTCGGTATGGTTTCGGTACGTACTGACGGTATGAGTACCTAAAACCGGAACCGTACCGAAGAAATTCGGTTTTGGTACGTACCGTACCGAATTTTGAACGGTACGGTACGGTGCGGTTTTAGACGGCGCGGTTCGATACGGTTAAACGGTTTCGACATGCAATTGACACCCTTAGGAGGTATATGTTTTCTAATATTTTAGTAAACAATTTTTCATATTTTTCATTGTATAAGTACATGCTCGTTAAAGCTACTTAAAAAATGATAAGAAATCTTTTTTTTTCCAAAATCTATATTATGAATTTTTTTTTATAGAATCATATATCAAAAAAGACACAAAAATAAAAGATTGTCGAAAATAAGAAAATAAAAAATGATATCAAAATGACGTCTAGAGAATGCATCTGAGCTTTCTTTATATTGTAATTTTTTGGGTATATAAGACTTTATATCGTATTTCCGAGGACAAACATAGGGATCCTTGAATGAATACTAAGAAATAAATCCATACATGTCAAAACATTTTATATATGTCAGATTATTGGATTACTTTATTTCAGCTACATCCCTTTCTTCCCACTTCAAAATGATCATCAGTACTTAATGGACCTTTTATTTCCACAAATTCATACTCACGCTAACACTCACGTATCACGTATTCACGTATTGTAACTTAGGCATGCATAATTCTTTTTGCATGAAATCATAATGAAATGCAATTTAGACTTACATATATGTTCCACCCCAAACTATTTTCTTGTGAAGTTCCTATAGCCAGATGAGGTGATTTTAGTGATCTGAAATAGAAGTATCCTAAGTCTGTAGTGAATTGAAGAAATTCAAAGGGAACAATATTCATCAACTTCCTAACTGTTCAATTTTCAAAAAAAAACAATAAGAGACTCTTATTTAAGATATGAGATATTGGAAGAAATTGATGGAGTAGATGGTTGACAGTAACAGAAATATTTGTTTTTTTATAAATCCCAGAAATCCCTAGCGTGAAAATTCTTCTTTCTTTGATTTTTCAATGGGTTTTAGAAAAGTGCTTCGTCAGTTCATTTTCCGAAACGGCTCCTTTTGCTGCTTATTCTGCTCATTGGGCTCTCTTTAGTGCTTATTCTGTCCATTGGCTATTGTTCATGAAAATAATAAATTTTTAATCTATCTAGATGACGCTCATGCAGAGAACACTGCTAATTATTACCCAAACCAATTCGAAGTTGAAACTAGAACATTTCTTGTGACGATGACCGAACCTAGACGGCTGGTGAGTTGGAGTCAAATGCCAACAAGGAAAATCAGGTACAGCATATGGAGCCAACTTAGACATCTAGAAAGGGATAAAGACCAGAATTTCTAAGATTTCTTTACAATTCCCTTTGGTTTGCACAACCAAAAGGCTATTCCGAGAGTCTTCAAGAAGATAAAAAAAATTCGGGATTGTATTAAGAATTATGTACAAAAAAAATAAGAAAATAGTCGAGGGAATTGCATGTATAGAGATTCAAAAAAGAATCGATCTGATCCAGGTGAGGAATCGAAGAATTATAGACCGACGTAATTACCAGCGGTGAAATCCTAACAAAATTTAGTTTTCCTAGAGGGATGATCCCGTTCCATAACAAATTACTCATTCGATATCATTCCTATAAATAGATATGTAACCACGAAAAGAAGGCAAGAAAATATAGTTTGCTACTTTCTCCAATTTCTTTTTCTTTCCATCTGCCTTGTTCCCTTCGCTCTCGTTCTAATTCATTTTTGAGATTTAGATGGTGCAGTTCTCCTCCACATACACATTGAATTCCACAAAAGTTAAAATGTTATTCAAATATGAATAGTTGAAATAAAAATCACTGTTTTTGCCTGACAATTTTGATAAGATTCAATAAGATTATTAAAAAGTTGACTCAGTCCAAGGAAAGCAGCTGAAGCATTTGAGAGTTCAGTTAAAAGTTCATAAGTCATGCCTTACTTTAATTTACTGATTTTGTGGATAGCAGGATTTCTAATGCCTAATTAAAGTGTGCCATAGGTCAGTGTTCGAATTTTCTTGAGGCCTAAGGCGAAGCCTTGCTTATATTAATTATATAAAAGCCCCATCAGTAATGCAGTCGAAAGATACATAAGCTAGCCTGAATGACCTCAGATCTCCAAAAAAATAAATAAGCAAGTGTACAGACTAGTCTTTTTGGCTAGTTTTGCAAGGATTTGAAGCCTCATAGTCATATAAGTAATTTCTTTTCGCTGTTAAAAAATAGAAGAAAAAAAAAAATCCATACATACATATCAGATATCACTCTAGTTTGGAAAAAGAAAGAATAGATAACACATCCAAACTTGTAGTGAGTTCTTAATTTTACTTACCTAAACAAACTTCTTCATCCTCTTATCTACATATTGAAGGTGGCACATTAAAAAATGTTCCTAATCTAAAAGTGGGGACCAATAAGCTAACTCCATATATGGTCTTGGTTGAACAGTAGGGCAGCTTAGGATTCCAATCATATCACAAATAATCACAATAAAGATGGTTTCCCTTCTTTTAATTTTTTTTATTATTATTTTTTTTGAGAAGATTGGGAGCCAACACAAGGAAATCTCCACCATCCCTTCCCTACTTCATTATTAAAATTATAATTTTTTTGGGATAAGAACTCCATAATCAAAATTACCTGGTTGATAGTGATGTTTCTTTAGTTAAAATTTTAATATTAGCTAAATGCATTTTCGTTCCTCTGTAAAAGCTTCTTTGACTTTTGTAAGATGAATCAAGGTGAGAAAAGTTGAAACAAAAATTAAAACGAAATGTTTTGGTTCCAAAAGTCCATAATAGACCATGTACAAGATGGTGACAGGAACATTAGATTTTACCACTTAGCAATTAGAATCCACACAAGACAACAAAGGAAAATTGAACTCATAGAGAAGGAGACAAATGCTCTAGTGAACCTTCAAAAATTGTAGGTTGCTTCACTAATTTCATGCAAGAGTTGTACACTTCAGCTCATCCTGAGCAATGCCATTTGATTGATATTTTGTTTCCCACGATTGAAATGTTGTTGTGAATGAAACATCATGTTTGCAAAATAAAAAGTTGTTTTCTCTATTGAAGCCTACAAGGCCCCCGGTTTTGATATATAGTTTCCAAACCTCTTTTTTTCATAAGATGTGGTACGTAATTGAGAAGGATATAACATTGTTTGTACATAATTTTTCTAGAACTGCCTCTTTGCCTCTTTACCGTTTAGGGTCAATCATACATTCCTTTGTTTTATACCGAAAAAGGATGATGCAAAAAAGAATGATGCAATAATGGTGTTTGATTTCAGGCCTATATGTCTACATAATGTCTCATACAAGATTCTTGCCAAAATTTTGGCACTTAGGCTTAGACCCCTATTAGCTAAAAGTATCTCCCCTTTCCAAGGGCTTTTGTACCTAAGAGGAAAATAACAGATAACATCTTCATAGCTGAGGGAAATCTTTCATTTCATGAGCAAAATTAGAGCATAGTAAGGTTTTTTTGCCCTCAAACTAGACATGTCTAAAACCTATGATAGTGTAGAATGGTCAATTTGTTTGGCACTCTGTGACCAGACAGATGTCCATCTGCAGCACATAGTGCACAAACAAGTTGAGACTTGGATTTGATTGGATTTTTGGTATTTCTAGTAAAACCCTAAGCTTCATACACTACTCTCCTAGTATGTCCTAGGTCAGTCTAATGACATCATATGCTTATAATTTAATACAATTACATGTGAGTGCATATGCAAGTGTTCTAAGTCCTAAATTCATCTAAGTTTTAAACTAGACTTGATCTTCGCATCTTCTTGTGCTTTGAACTTGATGCTCATGTTGACCTTGATTCCTTGTCTAAGATTATTTGATTTTGATTTGGGTTTGAACATCTTGTGATCGAATTTGGTCCAATGAGTTGAATTCGGTCCACTTGTTTTAATAATGAACTTGACAATCACAACTTAATGTAGACATTAGTAATTTGTGTATGTTATCATCAAAACTAATAGAGGTTGACGTGAAAATGCTGACATGGCATTTCCCAACATTTTAATTCCTTCTTATTATAGAAGTGGTCTCAATACTCCTTGATCGGTTTTTGAGGCTAATGCCTTCAAAGGGCTTTTTATTGCATGAATTGTGCTAGAAATTTTCCACCTTTTTTTTCTTGTTGATGATACATTTCTCTTTTGTAGCTCCACTATTGAGGATGTGTGTATGAAAAATGATATCAAAATGACAATTAGAGAATACAAGTGGTTTTTTATTATTTTTTATGTTTGGTAATTTTTTTTGGGTACATAATAATTTATATTGTATTTTCGAGGACAAACATGGGGATCCTTGAATGCATACTAAGGAATAAATCCATACATGTCAAAACATTTTATATATGTCAGATTACTGAATTACTTTAAGGCCTATTTGGTTACATGAGTTTGGAGATTTCAAATATCTAGAGATTTTAAATCTACAGATTTCAAATATATGGAGTCATAATTCATAAAATTAACTGTTGGGTTAACCTAAATTGTGGAATGAAATATGTGGGTTCATCTGTGATTTTTGTGAATGTGCAAATGTTTAGCGCTTTTATGGTAGGGGTGAAATCTTTGGATTTCACCTCATACCCATAAATCTACAAATTCACGTTCTTAGTGTAAAAGGATGAATCTCTAGATTTCATGAATCCAGGAATTTTCACAACCAAATCGATATAAATCTCGCATTCATGAATCTAGAGATTTGAAATCTCTAGATTCATGTAACCTGTAACAACCCCCGTATTTCTAACCCGGAATCCGTATTGCAAGTCCGAGAACCCGAAGGTCTAGTCGGATTAATTTGTGGAGTGTCCAGATAAAAGTCCATGATCCATACCCTAAATCGATGGATCTGGATTCTCTTGTTGAAGAACCTGCCTTACTGGGAAGTTTGATCTCTGGTAGAAGGCGTGTGGTATTTGGAGATGTCCGGAATGAAGGTAAGACCCCCCATGTGTTGATTACGGCTAGGTTGTGTTTGGGTTTCAACCCCCCTGAGCAAAGCACCCTTATATAACAATATACTAGGGGGAGATTGCTAGTGGCGGTTGATTGAACCAAGCGACCACCACCGATTTGCTTCTTTGGAAAATGCCCTATTTTGCCCCCTATTCGTTATAAATAGCATCCATCGCCCTATTAACGCTTATTATGTTCAGGATTGCTATTTTGGGCGATTAGGCAGCAGTGGAAACGTGCTGGAAGGTGGGCGAAGTGTTGTTAGTGTTCTGGAACCTTTTTCCTTCTATTCTTGGTGATTCTGGTTAAGGTAATGAATCTCTATTTGCTATTCTCTTCTTTTTAACCTCTAATTGATATGAACACATCCCCATTTTGTTAGTGGTTACCCAATTGATTAGTTGTAGCTCCCTTTCTAATGTTCTTGATGAGATTCTATCCAGAAACGAATCCCTGCATTTGTTAATGGATGGATCTAATCAAGGGGAGAATTTTGGGTAGTTGATCTTTGTTAATTTTAGGGTTTTGTTCCACCCCTTTGTTATAGACCTATTAAGTTTGAAATTCGGACTAAGATCATCCCAAAATGGATTGAAATCGGATGATCAAAAGTCTAATTTTCGGAGTTGGAAACTTTCTGAAACAGGGGCTGTCGCTTGTGGAGGTCGCTCAACCTAAGCGACCAGCTGGTTTCCAGTGACTGTGTAGGTTTGATTTTGGATTTGTTTTGACTATTGACTCTTATACATTCTTGTAATCCTATGGCTAAGTGTCCTCTGTTTCTACTAAAAATCTTATAATTATTATTGGATTGCAACTTAAAAAGGTTCTATTAAATTACAAGGTAAGGACATGCATTCTTATTTATATGCAATTACATATACATGATGATTCAGCTGTTCTATTTACTATTCTTTGATCATGTAACTTGTTGTAATTGTATAAAGCATGTGAATCTTATAGTATACTTGTTGTTTGTGGTGTTCCTTGATGTCTTTCATCTTTTATGATATTGCACAATTGTTCATGGTATGATAAAGAGTGATGTAGTGTAGTTGTGATGGAAGGGGTATTTCAATGGGATATATTGGCTGGAGATATCAGAGAGCTGTGGGACACATGCTCATTGATGCCTCTAGCACTACCATGATTATTGGATGACATACCTAGGAGAATTTAGAATTGCATGGCTAAGTACCCCATATGTTATTACCCTTTCGGCAAGGGAATTGAAGTTGGGTGACCCGTGACAATGGTGATGTGACTCTGTTTCATCCTACAACGGTAACCAATCCTGTGCAGAGACTCAATGGTCCATTATTGGTCATGCAATGGTAGGGTTGCATATGTTAGGGTTGGGCTCATGGACGTCCAAGGAGCTGATCGGGTGTCGTGAGGAGTCATGAGAGCATCCGCCCCAATAATATGTGAATGATCATAGGGTTAAGGAGTGGAGTCCAATAGCGGTAGCTAGTCCTTGAGGGTTCTCACTCCTAAGTTGCGAAGGATACTGAACCTAGTTGGTTGGTGCCATAGGGGAAGTATCTGGACTTCATATAGTATGTTACTATTATGACTTGCATTGGATTAGAAACTCCGACATGCGTCAGTACTCATTGCCAATGGTCGTGGTGAGAGAGTGTTGACTTAACCCCCAGCCATGGTTTGAGAGCCAGGTGTGGACTTACCCCTTTGCCCAGGATCCCTACAGAGGTAATCAGTCCTTGTCGGATCAGAGTGATTAGACCTACCCATAAGAGGGCTGGTGTATATCTTAAAGCATGTCAACTGTTAGAGACTTGCATAGTTAGATCTTAGTAGCATTCATATTTCTGCATACCATCCATATCATTTCATATATGCATTCATGGATTGTATTGACATATATATGAGAATTGTCTATTCCTTACTGAGTTCATCAGAGCTCATTCCTTTCATTTTATATATTATATGAGTGTACAAATGGCAGCACAACGTCAGAAGTTGGAGATGATTCGTATGAAAGAGCCTTCTCGTATGAAGTTGATGTAGCATAGATAGTGGTACATGAACTTGCAGAGCATAAAGCCTCCTGAAGATGCTTGGTGTGCGCTTATAGCACCCATTGATGGCTGACGGAGGCAAATTGCCAAGATTTTGATAATCGTATGGAGAAAGATTGAAGGACCCCCTTTACTTGCTAATTTAGAAAACCAGTTTTTCGATTTAAAATAGGGTGGATGAAGTGGAGAGGTGTGTCTGGGGTCTTATGTGATCGGCGTATTCCATTAAAGCTTAAAGGAAAATTTTATAGGACCGTTGTTCGACCAGCTATGATGTATGGTGCAGAGTGTTGGGCTGTTAAAAAGAATCATATAGATAAACTCAGTGTAGCAGAAATGATGATGCTAAGATGGATGAGTGGCAAAACTAGAATGGATAAGATAAGAAACGATTATATTAGAGTTGGGTTGGGAGTTGCTCCCATAAGTGATAAGCTTAGAGAAAGTCGTTTGAGGTGGCACGGCCACGTTCAACGGAGACCTATAAATGCTCCTGTATGGAGAAGTGATATAATCCATATTGAAGGAACTAGAAGAGCTAGGGTAGACCTAAGATAACCTTAGGAGAAGTGGTGAGAAAAGATATGTATAGCTTAGGCCTTGTATCTAGCATGGCCTCGAACAAAACTGATTGGATGGCAAGAATCCATGTAGCCGACCCCATTTAGTTGGGACAAGGCTTATTGTTGTTGTTGTTGTTGTTGTAGATTTAGAAAAGAAAACCGGAAAAAAGATTATTTATTTTATTTATTTTGCTTCCGCTGAACTCGATTCTACATTTTGATTCTTGATTCTTTCCTTTGATTCTTTCTTAGATATTTATTGGAGTATTTGGACTACTGTAACCTTTTTATTAATTATTGCACTTATTCTTGCTTTTGATTGTCTATACTTATGTTTATTATTATTGATGGGTAAGACCGTGGATTATGTGATGGTTCACTCCCATGGGTTGTCGGGCGGATAACCGAGACCGACGGATGGGGTATGACATAACCAAATAGGCCCGAAAATCTTTCGTGAGATTTGAAATCTCTAGATTCATGTACTTCAGCTACATCATAATCAGGAGCAGAACCAGAATTCAACATTTGGGGGGCAGGGGGGGCGAAGAATGAAAGTCTAGATCACCTTCCTGTTGGAAATGCACTAATGTTTTTTCACCACAAATATTATGTGGACCCTTATAAGACCCACCGGGAGTCCCACCTTTGAATTTGATGTGTCCTAAAAGAGTTTAGCCACCAGTAATGGATCATGACAAAGCTCTGGTTAGTTTCAGAGTTTAAATCGAAAACGATAATGGAGAGAAACGATTCAGATACCTCAATTGTGGGTGAATATATAGTTTATATAGGGTTATCTTCTTTCCTTAACCGTTGGATTCGTTCGTGCTTCTTCTTGGTGACCGTTCAATAATAAGGGTTTTACCCTTATTTCAGAATTAGTGGTAGTTACCTTCTAGGACACGATTGTCCACCTTGTATTAGTGGCAATTACCCTTTATAACTCAATCACCTATCCCAAATTATTCGGGATCACGTTCATCTCCATAATTCACCCTCATGTTAGTTATTGATTTGAATTCTAGACTGACCCTGACCGGGTTTCTTGACTCGACCATGGTTGAGCTCGTCTCCAACCGGAGTCAATGACACGACCAAGGTCGAATATGTTCCAGTGTTATTTTATCCTCATCAGAATTATTTTATTATATTAAGGCATATGCCCACATATATTTTGTGGGGCCCACGCATATTTGAAAAAAAATAATATTGATAATGATATTTTTTTTGATAAAATATAGGTAAATTAAAGTAATAATACAAAATGAAATGACACATGACTTTCAACCCTAAAAGTTAGATACAAGCCAAAATTTTATTTGGTAGAAGATGCAAACCAATGGTAGTTAGTTACCTTACTAACTAGACACAAGATTTTTTTTTTTCTAAATTTCTCTTAACCTACACTTATAGAAAGAGAAGAGAAATAAATAGGAAGAAAAGAGTAAAGATGAGAGAGGAAAGAGGAGAGAATAAATAGAGATTAAGGAGTTAGTTTCTAATTAGGAATGGCATTTTGAATACCTAAATAAGATTATTTTTTCAAAATTTCCTTAACCCACAAAAAGAGAAGAGAATAAATAGGAAAAAAAATGAAAGAAAAGAGAGGAGATAATAAATAGGGATTGATGAATTTATTTTTAATTAGAAATAAGATTTATATCTATTATTTTACCTTAAAAAATTATTCTCAATAAATGGGAGGAGGCATGGCCCCTCCCGCCCCATGTAGGTTTGCCTTTATCTATTAGCTTTCAATCTTCCAATTACAAGACTCGTAATTACAAGTATAATATCGGATACAAGTTCCAAAGTGGGGGTGATATTTTTACAATCCCAAGTGTAGGTTCAAAATCATCCATCAATCATCTTGCTAATCTACAAAGACATGTTTGTAATAATATATTGGTTGATTGTAGGTTTGGTCAAATGGTCTCAATCACATTAATCTAAGCTCAGATTTCGGTTGGATCCTTCTAATATTGCCAACAGAATAGATAAGCTCGATTTTGTGAGTTTACTCGTAATCTTTTAGGCCTATTTGGTTATATGAGTCTTTAGAGATTTTAAATCTATAGATTTCAAATCTATAGAGTCATAATTTTTAAAATTAAATGTTTCGTTGTGGAATGAAATTTGTGGATTCATCCTAAAAAACTATTTGATCGACGTGATTTTTGTGAATGTGCAAATGTATAGCTTTTTTGAAATCTCTGGATTTCCCTCGTTACCCATAAATCTACAGATTCACGTTTTTAGTGTAAAAGGGTGAATCTCTAGATTTCATGAATCTAAAGATTTTTACAATCAAATGGGTATAATTCTCAGATTCATGAATCCAGAGATTTGAAATCTCTAGATTTAAGTAACCAAACAGGCCTTTAGATTCTCAGATTCATGAATCCAGAGATTTGAAATCTCTAGATTCAAGTAACCAAACATGCCCTTAGAGGTTTTACCCATTTGATCTTTAAAGCCAATTTTTATTTATTTATTTATTTTTTATATCAATTCTCAATCTCTATTTTGTGTATTAAGAGAAAAATAAATACAATAATCTATTTTATTTTGTTAAAAAAAAAATTGGAAACTTTTGTTCATAATAAATTACATAATGAAGTTTGGTATGTTAAAATGGGAATATGATAAAAGATTGACAAATGTAAATTGAGAACAAATCATTAAGTTTTGAGAGTGAGAAAAGTAAAAAAGAATAGTTTTTTTTCTAAAAAAATTGTATATTTACTATTATATCCTCAATTTAAATTTGAATTTTAAGTAGCTTTCACAAAAATGAATACAATGAGTTTTTCATCCTTACGGATACTGGAGGTTTTTTTTAAACAAAAATATGATTTAAAATAAATATCAAATACATAAAAGATATATAAAATATTAAAAAATGAACACTAATACAAAACAAAACCCTTTATTAATATTTAAATATGATTTTGCATTTTATAAAAGCATGGTTATGTGGATTTTTTTTTTATTTTATATGATATTTGATTGATTTGATTAGCACTAGGACAAAGGCAGCTATCCATTGATTTGGGGTCTATATTAATCAACTTTAATGATAACCTTGTTACAGTCGTGTACATTTAATTTTATTTTTTTGGTATTTGAGGTTCATCTGGGCCAGCTTGTGCGCACATTGATTACATCCTCAGGGGGATGCTTGTAGTTTGCAAGGGTCAAACCCATGACCTTTCCACTAAGAAGTATGGATCTTACCACTTTACCAACTCTGCATTGACTAGTTCTGCACATTTAATGTGTAAGACTATCAAGCCAAACATTTTTGACCGTCGGATCAAAATTTCGGTCGAGATTTGATCTCAAGGACGGAAGCAATTCCCTTCAACGATCTCAACTATGTGTAAGTTGATCGAATTTTTATTTGCAAAACGGCTGCTGGCTACTGTCAAAGGTATTGATTTGCCACTTCATTACAATATGATTTAATGGTTGAGAATCAAATTATGGGTGTATTTGTAAATGATTTTTTTTTAATTTTTTATATTTAAAATTTAAAATTTTATAAATTTACAAAATAAGTCCTCGGATCGATCTACCCGATCCCAAACCCCCCATTTCTCAAGCCCTAGGTTTTGACGGCAAGATTCAAGCTCGCGTTATTGGAGTTTAGAAAGTGTAGTCATAGGTGGTATGTTAAAGCGGTTAAAGATCCAACTTTCCTAGGAGAAGTCTTGGGTTCGCACCCACTCTGTGGCATTAATATAAAAAAAGCTCCCTTGAGGATGTAAATCGTGATGCGCGCAAGCTGGCCTGGATGAACCACATATCAAAAAAAAAAAAAAAAAAAAAAAAAAAAAAAGAAAAAAAAAAAGCAGCTATTTTTAACTCTCTCTTATTTTGAGGAAAGAAACGAAACCTGGTTTTCCCTTATCAACTTCTGTTCATCGTCGGAAGTTTGAATGTTTCTTCCTTAACCTGATAGAAGGAAATTTCAATTACATACATACGCAACACGTCAAGAAACGAAGGGAGAACGATTGCCCCAATCTCAGAATAAGCGGGCGTTCCTGGAATCGTTCGCCGTTCGATTTCGTTTTGCCTTTGAATTGCTCTATCTGGAACTGCTTCTTCACTGTCTGTGAGGGTAGTGTACCTCTTTCCTAATTTTCCTACTCCTTCAAATCGAAAACCCTAAACCCAAGTAGCGAAGGTTTTTCTTTTCTCTCTCTGCAGAAACTTCCCCTGCTCGGTCACAATGGTATGTGAAATTCGATTGTGATGACGTTTATTTTGTGCAGATAACATGCTTGTCTTAATGATTTCCTTTACTGACTACAGTTCTCCTTTCTTATTCTTTGTTGATCTTCTTTAGCCGCAAGGAGATTATATCGACCTTCATCGCAAGCGACATGGCTATCGCCCTGATCACTTCGAGCGCAAGCGAAAGAAGGAAGCTCGTGAAGTTCACAAGCAATCTTCTATTGCTCAGAAGGTATTCTCTATTTTATTTTTTAAAATGTCTATCGCTTAACTTCTTGTTATTGCTTTTCCTTCATTTTTGGTTTCCCTCTTGAAAATTTGTTTTTGTTTTCTCTAAATTTTAACATATTAAGATATGTTCCTTTGAATCAGGCCTTGGGTATCAAGGGTAAGATGTTTGCGAAGAAACGTTATGCCGAGAAGGCTTTAATGAAGAAAACGTGAGTTCTGTTACGTTTCTATAGCTTTGTGGTTTTAAAACGTCTTAAAGATTTTATTTTACTATTTGATATCCTCCTGCGTTATCTTTTATTGTCTAGCTTTGACTTTTATTTGGTTTCCAAAACGAAGCGAATCCTTTCATTTTAGAACGGTTTGGAGAGATGTGCACAACTTACAGTGTAAGAAATAGGTTTTTTGTTATTGAACCTGAGCTAGTTTTTGTTTAACTTTAGCTGCTTCACTGCTTTCGGCAAGTCTAGTTACTGCAAGTAGGATATTGCTGGAGTAACTGAGGTCTATATGGAGTACAAATTTAAATGTCTATCAAAGTTGCATTTCATTTCTCTTCATCATCATAAAAATAAAGTACCACTTCGGAAGTTTCATAATAGAGTTACAGTTTGCAAATTTAGCATTGAATGTCAGGGGTGCACTTGTATGTTTTGCCACAATTTCATTGATAAGATTTAAGAAAGAATACTTCTGTGACAAGTAATGAGATAGTAGAAGCTACAGTGCTGTAAAGATTGAGAAGTAATCTATTTGGGTGGTCTACTGGGTAATTGATCCTGAATATCAATTGTAGATCGTGGAGTATCTGGAATTTTATGTTCCTCTTCTGGTACCTACTCGAAATAAATTACCGAGTCTTCAAGCCTATGAGATTGTTGCTTCAACTCAAGCAGTGTAGATTTTTTAAGTGGAACTATAGGATTGTCAAACCCATAGGATGGATTTGAGCTGTTAATAGATATTGAACTTGCTTTGCCTGTCTGTCTGTTTTCATTTAACTTGCTTTTCCTATCTGTCTGTTTTCATTTAACTTGCATTTCCCAACTCACTGGTGGTCTTGGTTACTCCCGTATGTTTCTACTGATTGTCAAATGTCCATGACTTTTGGTGGTCCACTATTGCTCAGGGAACACCCATACGAATTTAGTTGAAAGTTGCTTGCCTGTCTTGAAGTCGGAATCTGTCCATAACAAATGAATGACAAGATGGATACCATGTATAGAATGTTGCTTTCTTCTTGAGGATCTGTAGGAACCCATGCATGGTAGGGCCCTTTGGAAAACCTGAGTGGTTGCCCTTGTCAATAATCTCTTGGCAATGTACTACACTAATTGTAATTGTTCCCTCCACCCCCCCCCCGCCCCCAAAAAAAAGAAGGATTAAATGTTGGTTCCCTTGAGATATCTTCTTAGGAAATGCCATTCTTTGGGAGGTATCATTGCATTAAGTTAGATTTTTTACTTTGGAATGGTTAAGCTTACTCCAATAATGATGATGAGTGAGGTCATACAAAAATAACCATCATCTTTAATCTGGTGAAATTTCTTCATGCCAATCTAAATTGGAAGTGGTTGCTTTGGTCTCGGCAAAACATGATGCATTTATAGATTGGAGAAGGATCCATTAAGAGTCAGTAGCGTGGATCTAGGGTGAGTAGTGGTTGGGTTATACCTTCCTCAGCTGTTTGGTGTTAATCGGTAGTGAATTATTACTCAAGTTGGAACAGCAGTGTGTTAGGGTTTGTTTTCTAGGTTAGATGAGGGGAATTTGTTTACTGAAATTTTCAGATGAGGCTGCAACTTGGATCTAATTCTTCTAGTGCTGTGAGGGTGATACAATCCAATTATGGTATTCTGTTAGTTGGATTGGTTTATGGAGATTGTTGTGGATGACTTCCTGAGATGGGTGTGTTGTTTAGAGGATTTAAAGAAATAAAGTGGGTTGGGGATGATCAATTATTGGTGAGATTATCTTGACAGTTTAAATGAATGAATATGTTCCTGGGAGAAAGAAAAAAGAGGAAGATAGTAGACAGGAGAAGAGAAAAAATCAGGTTTGGGTTGTCAAGCTAGGATCCCCAAATAGGATTCAGTGTCAAATCCTTATGCAACTCTGATTGGTAAAAAAAAAAAAAAATTCCCGAGTACTAATCCTGTGTAGTATTATTTCTACTGTATAGGTCTGTAATCTATTTCGATAAACCCAAAAACAAGAAGCCTAAGGCCTATAAAAGCAAATCATGGGTCAAACTAAGGTTTCCTGAGCCAATATACCCATCTGGACAATTTCTGTTGCATCAAAACATTTTAGGAAATATTCTGAGTCACAAGATGTGATAGATGATGCTGGTCATGATGATGACCTTAGTGGTGGTGTGGATTTTCTGGAAGGGGAGTGGCAGTAGTAATTGAGCTAACAGTATACCTGAGTAGAGATGATTGACAATGGAGATTGGCAAGAATTGGAAATAGATAAGAGAGGGGCTGCGAAACTTGTTTTCTTAAGCCTTGAGCAAATCCTTCACTTCTGGAATGGGTCTCTAAATATTCATCTTTTGATCTGGTTTAACTGTGGCCTTCTCTCCTTTTTTGTTTGGTATACTGTAGAAGGAAGTAATCATGTCTAGAAACTTGTCTAAGAATCCTTGCTTCTGCTTTTAACCTGTCATGGTTACCACTCGGTCCTTTGTATACCCTCACTAGGTATTCCTGTCCTTCAGCCAAAGCATGGGTCAAGTGGCAGCCTACTAATTTTGTGTTAGAATCAATTTTTGTAAAGTTGAAAGGAAATTAAGGCATCTGGATCAGGTGTGGGATTAAGGGACTAATGAATTGGCACCTCCTTTTCAGCTTTGTCAAAGAGTCTGATTGTTTTAGTTTCATTGTATTGCTTTTGAATTTAAAAATTATGGCCTGTTAATATTTTCACTGGTTAGGCAACTGCTTCATATCTCGTGTTACTCTACATTTGTTGGAAGTTCTGTTAGTTTTAACCTCAGCCTTTCAACTAGGTTTGTAGTAAGATTCTTTATACTTTGACAGGCTTGCTATGCATGAAGAATCATCAACTAGGCGTAAGGTGGACGATGAGGTTCATGAAGGAGCTATCCCTGCTTATCTTCTGGATCGTGAAACAACAACAAGGGCAAAGGTTTGTAGTTCATGTCAATCAGCTAGTTTTCTGTGCTGCTTTCATGCTTGCACGCATGTGGATGATAAAATCAATGGTTTATCCAGGTCCTTAGCAACACTATTAAGCAAAAGAGGAAAGAAAAAGGCAGGCAAATGGGATGTTCCACTGCCTAAGGTAGGTTTATCTTTTGACTTTTGGACTGCTATTATTATCTATTCATGTCACCAGACAAAAGGCTAAGTTAATAGTTTGCGTTCACTTGGTAGAATTTTTTAATCAGTACACTTCTAACTCCTGGAGATCATTATAATGGGGAACTATTTTTCCCTGCAGGTAAGACCTGTGGCTGAAGATGAGATGTTCAGGGTTGTCAGGACTGGTAAACGGAAAAGTGAGTTTCCTCTATTCTATTTTTATTCTTATAATGATTTGTAAGTTTTTATATTTCATTTTGTTTGATGTTGTTTCATATTTTCCTTTTATTTTTACTCTACATTTTGTTTTTGCAAATTTTGACTTCTGTTAGTCTTAAGGTTGTTAGGTATTTTCCATTCATGCTGGTGTACATGTTTGTGAGCTTATTTGATGTGATGAGATGAGATGAGATGATTTTTGGACTTCTTTTCTCCAACATGCAAACATGGGATTTTGGTTCCTTTTATCTGTGTACTAATTGTACTTAGCTATAGGGTTCTGAGACAGCAGACTTTGGGATTGATGGGTAGTGAGATTGAGAAGCCTAGAGTTGGAAATGCAACTTAGAAGTAGTTCTAATAGGTGACAAGATTGAGGAGGTTACTGGGTGAGGTGAATGCCTGTTTGAAGCAGACAATTTTTATGAAGGAAGCTGTTTTTTTTAATCAAATGAAATGAAAGATATTGTTTGAATCAAATTCCGAGCTTAGTGTACACCATATAGTAGAGATCTATTTGAAGGTTGACATGGATGCTAACCTTACGAAGGACTTGTCACTGCATGTATGATTTGTATCATTATTTAAGAATTGAACTAGAACATTTTCAGGGTTTGTTGCATTCCCATGGAAGGAGTCACAAAACAGAATCAGACCTATTTTGTTGTCTCCAGTGGATGAAAATAAAATTATTTTTGTTCTTGTTTGGTATATGTATTATGACTCGCTTGCATGTCATTCCAAGCTGGGATTAATATAGAGTTAATCCCCTCTCCTTTCTTCTGGGCATTGTCATCCCCTTTTGCTGTTAAAAATTGATGAAAGTTTCCTAACATTTTTTATTTTGCAGCAAAGCAATGGAAGAGGATGATAACCAAGGCCACATTTGTGGGACCTAGTTTTACAAGGAAGCCTCCGAAGTATGAAAGATTCATTCGTCCTTCTGGCTTGCGGTTCACCAAGGCCCATGTTACACACCCTGAGCTTAAGTGTACATTTAATCTAGAGATAATAGGAGTGAAGAAAAATCCCAATGGTCAAATGTATACTTCTTTGGGTGTTATGACCAGGGGAACTATCATTGAGGTAATATTAAGGCCTAGCCTTGGTAGTTCTTTTGATAGCTTCCACTCGTTTAAACCTTCCTAAACATATTTCTCTGATTAATGAAAATTTTAAAATTTTGCCATTTCTGCAGGTGAATGTTAGTGAACTTGGTCTGGTTACTCCAGCTGGAAAAGTAGTGTGGGGTGAGTAGTCTTCTTGTATTTGAGTTTGTTCATATTTGTTCATGTTTCCTTGTGTTAATGCTTCTGCTAATGTTGGTTGATGGTTACAGGAAAATACGCTCAAGTTACAAATAACCCAGAGAACGATGGTTGCATCAATGCTGTTCTGCTAGTTTAGAGGAGTTTTTAACGCTTGGTATCATCCCTGTATCTCATCTAAAGAAAAGATCCTGTTTTTGTAATATGAGAGCAACCCAAACTGTACTGAACAATAGAAATTCTATTATTTCAGTACAAAGAGTAGAGTGGTCTGTCTACAAGTTACAGGTCCTACTCCTTTTTGAGTACTTTAGGTATTTTGTTCGGCAAGAATTTCCGAAGAGAATATAATGAATATCCCACCCAGGCTTCTTTCTGTTTGTAGTCCTGTGGTTTGCTTACAAGTATGATAGCTGTAGATCAGTAAAATTGCTCATTAACATATAATTTGCTAAGGGCAGGTATGTATGTAAATCGATGGTAGAAAATCCGCATTTGTTTGTGCCTTTGTTTAATTGATTAAAAAATCTGTATTGAAAAATTGGTGGCTTTGGAAAACCATCTGAATCTGCTTATGGTGTTGGTTTAATCTTATTTGTTCTGTTGAAAGGGATTCTGAGTACGCAATACAAAATTTTACCTCTTTGGTCCCTGACGCCCTATTCTATTTTGTGACGAGTGTAAATTGATTTATTTAGTTTCATACTAGAAAATAGTTACAATAAAATCAAGTAATTTCTCCCACTTGGCCTCTGAGCAAGCAATGGGTCGATCCAAAGTTACCAACCAACCATCAAATCAAATTTCTCCCAACAACTTTGACACTTTACATGAATAAAACGGTTGAGTCCACTTATTCACATTACACATTACAAAGCTGGCCTTTGGATACTCATACTTTTTAGTTTAGATAATCAATTGAAACGATCTGGCTTAAAGCAACCACAAGTGTGGGCTACTCCCATCCCTACCAAAAAGAATTAATCATATTCTGGGTGATGAATGTTCCCCAGATCAAATCTCGGGTAAAGATTTTACTGTGAAGAAATCATGCAACCTCACCCTTCTCTAAATTCTTTGTTTCATAATCTTGCAGCAAGAACATGACATTGTGGAGCCATTTTCAGAGGCCGTCAGGTTTGATTAGACTCCAAGCCATGAACTTGTTTCTCGATGATAAAACATCTAAGATGTAGTATAAAGACAGATGGGTGGATCAGAACTTCTCTTCCTACCATAAGTGCCTACTCTATTATTTCTCTAGATCAAGACATAATCCATTTTTTTTTTGTGTAGAATCAAGACATAATCCATTACTCTAGTTACACACAATTTTAGTCCAACTCTAGTTGGTATATACTAAAAACTTTACATATAACAATAATTATCTAAGTAACACAGAATCATGGACAAAATTAAGATACTAAAATATTCTGCAATCATAGAAATATGGTTCATCTTAACCAAAAAAAGTACTCTTCCCCATAACTCCCGATCCCAACACAAATAATTCAACTGGGTGGTTGAGAAAAATGAAACAAACATGGTTAGTTCACTTACAGCACTAGAATCTTGGCCAATAACCAGAACTATCAATTCTGGTTCAAACTTCTGAACAGCAGAGACAACCAATTCATTCATGGCGTACTCATTTCCCCCCATTAGGTAGACATATATTCAGATTAAAACCTAACCCTAGCCCTTCACCATTTCCATAATGTACATCGATGTCAATTGTCACAACCTACTTGCAGCCAGAGTCTAAAGCCAACTGAACAGCAAGACCAGCGTTGTTGAGGAAGCAATAACCATCAGCTTGTGTAGGCTGAGCATGGTGACCTGGAGGACGTACTAATGCATAGCAAATCTTCCCATACCCATCTAATATGTATTTCATTGCTGATAGTGTTGTACCAGCCGCAAGAAGGGAAGCATCCCAAGAGCCAGGGTTCAAGAAAGTGCCCGCACAGAGTGTCTTACCCCCTGCTTCATCCGCTTGCACTAGTTCTTTAATAAATATACTCTGTAATTGAAATACAGAAATAGATCTAAGTTAGGGGGAAAATTGTGTTTTTTGTAATTGATCAATGCCAGTATTCTTAAGGAATCAGCAAGAAAAGAAGAAGGGATGTCAAGTAGGGAAACTGAAGTACCTGAAGTATGAAACGGAAGTAAGCAATTCAGGAATCTGAGCAGGACTTCCTGTATGCCAGGAGATGTAGGGAGAGATAGGACCCTTTTTTGAGAATAGAAACCATGTTCTTCACCTGATCAGAGTTTTCAGGATGTTTTTCCAATACATCGAGGAACCCTAGCTACCCTGGATCATCGCGGTATAAAAAACGCCCGGTTCCTGCATTATGATTAAGCATGCCTTCGTGCCAAAACACTTCAATTCGATGGAGTGATGAAGAGGGAAGTGAATCCATGAACATGTTCTTAAAGAAAGCAATCGAACAGATTAGATTAGAGAGACTCTGTAGAAAGTCTAAAATCAGATGATTGTATTTAGAATGGGTAAAGGTATTTATACAAGATACTACACCTAAAGTATATATGTACTTTACAAATGACAGCTGGAGTCATTATCTCTAACATGCCCCCTCAAGCTTAGCGGATCTATAACCGTAAGCTTGTTACGGAGTAAATCAAAACGACCACGAGGAAGACTCTTAGTAAGACAATCTGCGAGCTGGTCCAAAGTAGAGATATACCGAACAAACAGCTGTCGAGAGGAGACTAAATCTCGAACAAAATGAAAGTCGATCTCCAGATGCTTAGTCCGAGCATGAAATATAGGATTAGCTGTCATGTATGTAGCCCCAATGTTGTCACACCAGATCTCAGGAGCTTTAGGTAGAAAAGCATGTATTTCTCCAAGTAAAGAACGAATCCAAATGAGTTCAGCAGCGATAGAGAAGCTATGGCACGATACTCAGCTTCAGTGGAAGAACGAGCAACAGTACGCTGCTTTTTAGAACCCCAAGAAATGAGATGATTCCCAAGAAAAATACAAAAACCAGTAGTGGAACGACGATCATCCGTATTACCAGCCCAATCAGCATCACAATAAGCACTAAGAGACAAAGAAGATGTACTGGAGAAGAAGAGACCCATGGAGGAGGTACCACGTAAATAACGAAGTATACGCTTGACAGCACTCCAGTGGACATCAGTTGGACTATGCATATATTGAGCAACTCGACTCACAGCATATCCAATATCAGGACGAGTGTTCGACAAATATTGCAATGCACCAACCACACGACGAAATTCAGTTCCATCAGGTAATAAGATTCCATCATGTAGAGAAAGAGGAACTTGAGAAGCCATAGGTGTAGAAACTGGCTTAGCAGTACTCATATTGGCTTGAGATAGTAAGTCCAGAATATACTTGTGCTGAGATAAAAATAACCCTTCAGCAGTCCTAGTGGCTTCAATTCCCAAGAAATAATTCAAGTTACCCAAATCCTTAATAGCAAAGGCAGTGGAGAGAGCTTTGATGAGAGAACTAATAATACCCAAATTACTTCTTGTTACCAATATATCATCAACATATACCAAGACATATAAGGTAACCTTGGAGGTATGATAAAGGAACAAAGAGGTATCAGTTTTAGAGCCCACAAATCCTTGAGATAAAAGAAAAGATGCCAACTTCGTATACCAGGCACGCGGTGCTTGCTTGAGTCCATATAAAGACTTGCGTAGATGACACACATAATTTGGTTTAACTGAGTCAACAAAACCAGAAGGTTGATGCATAAAAACATTTTCTTCTAAATCCCCATGCAAGAAAGCATTTGAGACATCAAGCTGTCTAATAGGCCAATTTTTGGCAAGAGCAATAGAGAGAATAAGCCTGATAGTTGTATGTTTGACGACAGGACTAAATGTATCACCAAACTCAAATCCTGGCCGTTGATGAAAGCCTTTAGCAACAAGCCGAGCTTTATAACGATCAATACTCCCATCAGGTTTTCTTTTAATTCTAAAAACCCATTTGCAGCCTATCACATTTTGTGTTGGTGAAGCGGAAACTAATTCCCAAGTACCATTGTCTATCAAC
Source organism: Hakea prostrata (assembly GCF_041222555.1). Taxonomy (NCBI): domain Eukaryota; kingdom Viridiplantae; phylum Streptophyta; class Magnoliopsida; order Proteales; family Proteaceae; genus Hakea; species Hakea prostrata. The sequence goes on along the minus strand of NC_142606.1, from coordinate 63,444,454 downwards.
GCATTATATTCTTCTTGCATTGCTTTTCGCCAATGTGGAGACAAAACAGCTTTAGAAAAACAAGAGGGTAACTCATCATCAACAGTGCTAGATAAATTCAACCTTAGTTGGGGTTTTTGAATACCGGATTTGGACCGTGTAGTCATTGAATGATGAGAAAACTGATTTGGGGATAAAGCAACTCCAGAAGTGGATTGATCCAAAGAAGAACTAGTAACCGCAGTAGAGGGACCATTTTGCAAAAGAGAACCGGAAGCTCTTATGTTAACAATTGAATCATGAATAGGATGATCACATAAGGCAACAGTTGAGCCATGAGGGACTGGGCCTCTTAAAACAGTAGTTGGATGAGGAAATACTTGTCCTCTTATGTCATTAGATGGGCCTTGATCCAATGGACTTCTCAGATTAACAACTGGACCTGGAGTTACTTGGTTGCTGATATTATCAACAGAATTTGGAGGCAAATTAGAACAACAATCTAACACTCGGAGGACTCGAGAAGTAGTCCTTGCGGGCCGAGATTCAAAACATGATCCACTCAACGAGAGGGGGGAGGGGTAATTTCATTATTTTGAGTATGAGAACTACAAGTACAATTCGAAGAACTCATCCCGCAATCGATGAAGAGTAATCGATGACCGAGACAAATCAAACCAAGCTGAAACAGATGAAAGTGAAGATGTAGTCCCAGCAACAGTATATGGAAAGCAGCCCTCATCAAACTCAACATGTCTTGAGATAAACGTCTTGCCAGTTGTCGGATCATAACAACAATAACCTTTGTAAGAAGTGGGATATCCTAGAAAAACACAAGCCTTGGATCTAGGATGTAATTTGGAAGTTGCATAAGGTCTAAGCCATGGAAAACAGAGACATCCAAATACTCGAAGACTTGTATAATTAGGTGAATTACCAAACAAAACCTCAAGAGGAGATTTAAATTTCAAAGCAGCTACTGGAATACGATTTAAAAGATAAACAGATGTACGAACTGCAGCAGACCAAAATATTTGAGGCATTCCAGCTTGAAATAATAGTGCCAAACCAGATTCAAGAACATGATGATGCTTTCTCTCTGCAGTACCATTCTGAGACGGAGTGTATGGACATGACAACCTATGTGTTATTCCACTTTTCGCAAGAAGCTTAATCAGAGGCAGATATTCTGTACCACCATCAGTTTGAAGAGAACAAATATGAGTTGAAAAATAATTCTCTACTAAAGATTTGAACCTTACAAACACATCTGAAAGATCAGATTTAGTCTTCATTGGATACAACCAAGTATACTTGGAAAATTGATCAACAAAAACTGCATAATATCTGAAACCATCATAAGATTCAACAGGTGCAGGACCCCAAAGATCACTATGTATGATATCTAAGGGTGCTCTACTTGAAGATACAGAAGAAGAAAAGGGAAGTCGATGACTATGTGAGCATTTGCAAGCTTCACAAGTTGGCAGTGAAGAAGAACTAACTCCAATTTGTTGAAGAACAAACTTAGTTCGTTGTGGAGCTGGATGTCCAAGACGTCTATGCCAATCAACCACAGATGTAACTAGTGCAACAGAAGAATTACAATCCACTAAATTCCTATCAGACATCACACTAGTATGATGACAAATTACAGAGTTTACATCACTTTGCTTGGAAGAAACAGAAGCAACAGAAAATGAAACAGTGTAGAGCCCATTAGTACACATCCCCTTCAACAAGACTCTGTGAGTCTGCAGATCCTTAACATGAAAGAAACGAGAACAAAATTCAAAATAAGCACAATTATCCTTTGCAAACCGAGATATTGACAACAAATTGCACTTAACATCAGGCACACACAACACATCAGTAAGAACAAAACTCTTCTCAGAACTAGAAGCAGGAGCAGTACCAATATGAGAGATGAAAAGAGAATTACCATTGCCAACAAACACCCTATCATTACCAGAATAAGGTTCATGCACACTCAAATTTGCCAAATCTGCAGTCAAATGACTATTAGATCCTGAATCGAGAACCCATATCGAATTATCAAAAATCCTCTGAGAAGAAGAAGCTGCAGAGGAACAAAAGATCTTACCAACAAAGGCATGATTGAATCTCTGTGGACAATTCTTGCATTTATGCCCAGGCGCATCACATAGCTGACAAACAACTCGAGACTCGTGCAAGAAAGAGGGAGAAACCTCAGTAGATCGAGACTCACGAGAAGCAGAATCACTATTGCGATCAGAAGAATTCCTGGACCGATTATTCCAAGAACCATTTTGAGATCTACCACCTCTCCGATTCCAACCTCTGCGATAGTTACCACTTCTGCCATTTGAAACATTTGTCTGAGGATACCTCATATAACCAGTATTCTGAGAATTTAGGCGAGACCGAGTTCCAATCTGAGAAGACTGAGTCGCAAGATTGGCTGTAATAATCGGATCAACCGAAGCAGACGATGACTGTCTCATATGCAGCTCCTGAGTGATTAGATGACCTGAAAGATCATCAAAAGAAAACAAATCTGCCCGTAGCCGAACAGAGGTAGAAAAATCTTGAAACTCAGAGCCTAATCCTTGAAGTGTAGACAAAACCAAATCATCATTAGAAACAGAGGAACCCGCTGCAGCCAAAGCATCAGCAAGAGAACGAATCTCAAGTAGATAATCGGAAATGCAAATTCGTTCCCCTCGAACATGAAACAACCGATCCTTCAAATCAAGAATCCTAGCCTTTGAAGAAGAAGCAAATATACGATTAAGAATACCCCAAGGCTTGTGACGAGGTTACAGCCTGAACAACGTGGGGAAGAATCGACTCAGAAAGAGACGAGAGCAACCAACCCAGAATTAGTTGATCCTGTCGATCCCACTGTGAGGAAGAAACAGCGCCAAGAACACTATCAGAGCTTGGACGAGGAAAAGATCCATCAATATACCCAATTAAAGCATAACCTCTAAGATATGGAAGAAATTGAGCCTTCCAAATGAGAAAATTAGTAGAGGTAAGCTTGATAGGTAAACCACCTCCAAAGTTTAATGTCACAAGAGATGGAGCAACCGAAGAAGATGAAGAAAAAGAAGAAAAAGTAGCAGCACGATTTGGTGCATCAGATGCTTGATTAGCAGCAAAAAATGGTGGATTATCGGTGGTAGCAGCTTGATTATCAGTGACGGAAGCGTGATTAACACCAGGAAAAGCCATAGTTACCGGTGAAAAATGCTTAAAGAAACCAAAAAACAAGAAAGGACGTTTGCCCTAAACAACTTCGATACCATGTAGAAAGTCTAAAATCGGAGGTTTTTTTTTGGAAGGGGTAAGGGTATTTATAAAAGAAAAAACACCAAAAGTAAACGTAAAATTAAAAAAAAGAAAAGAGGGATAATCATTAACATAGAGAGGGGGGGGTCCCTTATTTTTTTTTTTTTTTTTTTTTTTTTTAAAAATTTTTTGTGGGGGGGGGGGGGGAGGAACAATAAAAAATTTTTTTTATCTGGGTGGTTGTGGTGGGTGGGGGGTCGTAGGTTCTTTTTTTTTTTTTTTTTTTTTTTATTAAGGCCTGTTTGGTTGTGTGAATCTAGCCATTTGAAATGAAATGAGATTTCAAATCTATGGATTTCAAATCTATGGACTCATGAATGAAAAAATTAACCGTTTGATTACTTGAATCTGATGAAATGAAATCTGTGGATTCATCCTGAAAACTGTTTGGTTACTTAAATCTGTGGAATGAAATCTATGGATTCATCCTGAAAAACTGTTTGGTTATCCTAAATATGTGGATTTGAAATCTATAGATTCACCTTGAAAAACTGTTTGGTTATTTGAGTCCAGATTTAAGGCCTGTTTGGTTGTGTGTATCACGTTTTGCTTTTCCAACTAAAGGAATTAAGAAGTCTACCTTTAACACCGCCCATATAATATTTTCTTCAAAAGGTGTCATTAAAATGGTAGAGAGAACTGAAGTCCAAAATGATGATTTCATGTGAACGGTATTGTTCTGTGCACTACCATTGATATGATTCCCTCAAACGATTTCTTGAAAATAAAGGAAAAGAGAACTTCATATTGTGAAACCTGAAGTTACAGACTTTGAAACTAATAGAGCTTCACAAAGGGTATTCATCGTTAATTTGAAACAAGATGTACACTTAATTAAACCATATTGGCACCAAATCCACTAAAGGATCTCAGAGTTGAATGAGGATATCCAAAATAAAACTCAAAATTAAGCCATATGGCTGAATTGCAGGGAACGTCAAGGCCTATTTGGACTCTTACAATCACCCTGAAACCAAGATATGACCATGATGGATCAAAACTAAATCATGTTGTGAACTAATTAATCAAAAAAACCAGTTGATACCATTGGAAGAACCGTAACTTCTTGAATTAGTGAAAACTACCCAAATGGGTTGCTTGAAATGGTTTACGGCTCTGCATAAACCATATTAGTTAATTTGATTAAGATAAATTTTAAATATCACCCACGACAAAATCAACAAGGTGCTCAAAAAAAAAAAAAAAAAATTCTAAACGCAAACTACTAACCAAACAGTTTTTCAAAATGAATCTGTTTCTTAGTCTGAATTGAGATTCAACCATGTAAATGCCAAGAGCTTCTGGGTTTGAGTTCCCAGCTTCCATATATATTCAGCATAAGGTGAGAGCCTAATACCAACTTTATCAGCTCCAATCTCATTGCCAACAGCCTCAACAACTTCAAGTTGGAAGCGGTCATTAACTTGGTCTTTCATCTGTTCGGTCATTAACTTGGTCTTTCATGAACTGCTCTAGCAAGTAGCCATGAGCCCCATGGATTTCAACTCCATCAAAACCTGCAATCCAAGGAAATTTTAATCAAAATCAACACCATCATAGCTTTTTCATGGACAACATCAGATGCATTACATATCAGATTTGGAGGTTCTAAATTCACACATTAATATTTCCTAACACAAAGAATTGGACTGTTTCCTCCATTGCATTGCAGTATAAAAAATCAGGAAGACACCATCCAAGTGCTTTAATCTAATCTGCAAGAGTGTACAGAATACAGATCCAACGGCATACTAGTTACATCTATCCCTTGCTTTGGGTGGGATTTGATGGCTGCCTCTCTGGAACTTTCGCACAACACTCCCCCCCGAAATCAACCAGTTGTGATTTGCTGCAAGATCTCATCTGCTGAGCATTATGCATTATGCTTCGACAACATTAGAGTGCTCTATTTACATGAGACCTCAATGCTTAAGAAGATCCAGTAGATCCACCTAATGTCTTTCATGGATGTCCATTCATCATCATACACATTGAACATACAAATAATGAGAAGACCATGGAGAAACAGGCAAACCCACAAATATATTCCTTGTAGAGGAAGTTACTTCGCTATGACCTGCACCTATGCAAAGAAGCTATAGAATGAGACACAAATCTGACATAAAATAAAACAAGCTACTCAAGGAAATTATACACCCAAGAAATGACATGTAGGATACACATCTACTACAATATATGTTAGCAAATTATACAAATTGTCCAAAAAATTCATGCAACAGAGAAGTTAAGCACTTCTTATGACTGAAGCCAAAAGAAAAATATCTGGACAAAAGAAAACAAATACATCATAAAGCATCAAGTTAAAACTTAAACAAAACAGTTTATCCAAACAAGTTTTTGGGTACATTTGATCCAGTGGCAACAAGGACCAGCTCATCCAACATTATCAACTTCTCTTCATCATCATAGTCCAAGAAAACTTGGGCTTCAGCTTTGTGGTTGATGAAGTAAGTCTTGGCTGCCATTCTTCGACGAACATCGAGGCTAGGAATTGCTTTGAGTGCTTCTGTAAGCCTTTTTGACATAGTTGGGAGATAATCCGATTCCACAAACATGTCAAAGGCATTAGCCAACTGCTTGAAGGGACTTACTATCTTATCAACCGCAGTCTTGGCCTTCTTCTTCTTACTTGAAGATCCCTCGGCAGCCCTCGATGTTGGCCTACCTCGAGGTGTCGACCTTCGACCACTCGGGGTTGGTTGAGCACTTCCCTCTCCATCGGTCTCTAGTGTCATGTCAGCCAAGTCCACATCATCAATGCCTATAGTAGTTGGGTGACCCGCATCTTGACCTGTGGCAATTTCATTGCCAAACCACGTAAGCACCTCATAGTGGATGGGGAGGACTTGCGTGTCCTTCCAAAACCTTTCTTCAGTTTTCTACAAGAAATGTAATACAAACATGTTGATATGTAAATGTATTTCAAAAAATAAGTGTTTCCAATGAAACATATTGACTAAAAATCAGATTTGTTCATACCTGAAAGGAAGCCCACATGTGCTCAGGTCCATCGAACCTTGATTCTTCGCCATTCCACCCAAGGCCGCTGCATTTGATGAGGTCCATTAGGGCCTTGATTCTTGCCCTCCACACTCTATAATGGTTCTTGATTTGATCAGCCACATATGAAGTTTGGAGTGTTACATTAATTGTGTTTGTAATTTCTGCAAACTGAGCTGGCCTAAGACCATTATCTCCTCCTTTCCCAGACCTATGGTGGGTGACCAAAGTCTGCAAAAACAAATGCGAGTGTGCCTTGGACCACTTGGCTGTATCCCTTCTTCTTGGTTGAGTTGATTGGGATTGTGATTGTGATTACGCCATCTAACAAACAAAAAAAGAAGCATCATTATGGTAGATTAATAGATCAGTTGTAACAAAACAAATCTGAAAATAATATTAATATAATCACATGGTGATTTTAACTATGTCCTCAAAATGATGCCAAGGACAACAAAGACAACAACAACCAACCAAATGATGCTGAGGACAACAAAACAGCAAAGTACTGTTTTACTCTCATTAAAAAGAAACAAAACAAGTGCATATTTAAGTTATATGTAGCTATTTATCTAGTATGAACAATATTAAACAGCAAAGATACTGTTTTACTCTCATTAAAAAGAAAGGAACACAATTCACCACACGGTTATCACATATGAGATTGATTAAGAAACTATAATGGATGCATAAGACTACTAATTACAGTCATGTGCTAGTCACATGCACGACTTAAATTGAAGGGACTTACAATGCATCCTTGTTCAAATTGAAAAGTGTACTAAATCATATATACTAAACAAGTCGTATGAGAAAAAAAATGAAGATACGAACTAAGGAGAAAAAACCAAAATACCTTCTAATCTCTATCTTCCATCTCTCACTTAAAATCACCCTTTGACCTTATGCGGATGTTCAAGGTATGCCCGGGAGATTACCAAGCTAAGGACAACCTCCAAACCCAAAAAGAAAAAAGAACAGAAAACAGTAATAATATCATATTGTTCAAAATTCAAATTTTACTCACAATGGTTGCTCTCATTTAATGGTGCCACTATTTTGAATGGGTAATAACTTCAAACAACAAGTTGATTCTAAACCAAAACAACTTAAACTATACTAGTTAAATATGTTAAGCTGATTAGCATCGAGGTTATATCTTGGTTCATCTTAAGCTTGGTTAGCCACAAACAACCAATGCTGCCATAGGAATCACTAGCGAGGGTATGTGCAATCAAGCTCGTGATCAGCAAGGCAATATGTTGCTCTGTTTTGGGGAGGATGTAATTCACAAGGGAAAAAAACACAATGTAGAGGACATGCAATCAATAGTAAAGAAATAGTTAGGGCAAACAACAACTTTCTTTCTTCGTGAAGTTCTGACCAATACAATCTTCCAAAATGTGCCACAAAGATAGAGGGGAGGGGATACAAAAGGATGACATAAAAATAATAAAAAAAAGCAAACTGAATGCTTATCAAAATAGTCTAAGATATGCCATCAGTAGTAATTCAAAACAAGACACATCATTTAAGAAAGTTCATTCAAATCAACTCCTCCATCCCAATCATCCCACATTGTTTGAGCAAATTGATGACGAAAATGTTCTGGATCAAAGGCAATGTCATCGTGAACTTCATGACTGGTAATGGGAGGGTCTTCATCAGATTCTTCATCGGTTTCTGGATCCTCACTTGAATTTGATTCTTCATCGTCCTCATCAGATAGTTCTTCATCAGATAATTCTTCATCCTCTTCTTCAAAAGTGTTTTGGCTAAGTATAAAATTATGTAGAAGAACGCAAGCTAAAACAATCTTCACTTGTGCTTTGAAAGGATATTCTGCTTGAACCCTCAAAATCTTGAAACGCCTCTTCAACAAACCAAAGGTTCGTTCAATGACATTTCGCACAGAAGAATGTCTCAGGTTAAACAGTTCTTTCAAATTTTTGGGTGATTCACGACAGTTCCTCCATTCTTTCAAATGATACCGAGTACATCGATACGGTCTTAAGAAGCCCTTTCGATTAGGGAAGCCAGCATCAACAAGAAAGAACTTCCCTTCAGGTACCGTTAGTTGACTTGGTCCTTGTCTATTTACGCAGTCGTCCAAAACTCTTGAATCCGAGGCTGAACCTTCCCAACCAGCTAGGATATAGGTGAACTTGTGATTGTGATCGCATGCAGCCAAGATATTTTGAGTAACATTTCCCTTCCTATCCCGATACCTTTTCTGCTCGCCCACCGCTATCATTGCAGGGACAAGGGATCCATCTATGGCACCAATGCAATCCTTGAAGAAAGGAAAATATTTAGCTCTATATTCCCTCGTGCATGGAGGCTTCAATAGTTCCGGATGCAATTTTATTATTGCATTCAAAACAAAATTGAAGTGTCGACTCACAGTCTCTCCAGAATGACTAAACTGATGAGCAAGGTCACGATTCGAATGGTTGAGGCCAACTACTCTCAAAAACATCACCAATTGTTCCTCCAAACTGAGAAACCTACTATCAAACATGACACCCTTATCCCTCACCAATTGAAACAAGTTGAAGAATGCCTTTCTACCAAGCCTAGTTTGCTCTCGGCAAGTACGATCAGATACCCCAATGATTCTCTCTCTCTCTGTTGGCCACGAAGAGTCTCACCCCGATATGGAGCTCTACTTAGGAACAGTCTCTGAATCTTTTCCATTGCTAGGGCCACACCCATAATGACAAATATCACGGCTTTCCTCCGCCTCTGTCTCCTCAGTTCTTCACTCTGCCTCCTAAGGTGCTCATCATCCATTTTAATAGAGGTCTACAATCAATTTCAATAAATTAAAATTATATAGTATTCATATCACAATACCTTTCAAAGTAGTAATCATATAGTGACAGCAAGAGATCAATGAAAAATGTTTCATTACAATCATAGTAGATTACATAGTCTAAATGTCATGGTTTCAATACAATATTAGGCATAACTACAATCCTTGATCCAAATACATACTATGATGTCCTAAAATTACCATCGCACTCCTAACATTTGAAGAAATAGTACTACCCCAATCAGAATCAAAACATTTTGGATCAGTCCTAGCTTTTTCTCCACTTCTTTCACTCTTTTCTTCAAAGCTCTCATCTCCACCTTCGCTACATCTTCTTCCTGCCTTGTATCCATAAGAATTGCAGGATTGGATGTGCTAACTTGCTCTAGTGGTTCACACCACTTAAAGAAGCCACATCCGTTAGGAAAGGCTACACAACATTGATATAGTCTGTTGGGATTTCGTGACGACTCAGCAATCTTAACTGGGGCTTGCTTCCCACATTTGCATTTTGTATTAGTATACTTCAAATACGAACTTGAATTTTCGTTAACGCTAGAAGCTGACATCCTATAAATGCACAAACAAGCAGGTATAGTAATACCTAAAATCTTTGTAAAAGAACAAATGCTATATTGGTGCAATGTAGCAAATATTATGACCTAACTTAGTTGCCTAAAATAACTAATACAACACTGCTAATCTAGAGCAGCCAACCTGCTTTCAGGAAACTATATACGAGTAATATTAGCATTATGATATCTGTACTAGCAACGATGCTCATGAGAAATATGTTGTCCCATTGGTACACCTATGAGTCAATTTTAAGGAAATAATTGAATCAAATCAAACCAATGTTGGGCCAAAAAATCACTTCTACAGTTAACATTATAACTACTAATAGTTCTACTAGCCAAGCTGTTTAGGGAGTTAAGGAGTGCTAGGGATTTATAGTCTTAGATCACTTCACCCTAGAAAGGCCTTAGTCTTCATAATGCAGCAAATTCTGCTTCTTTTGTAGCTTGTATACTGGATGAGCCTCTGGCACCATTGTCGGATGTTATTGCTAATGAGACTCATCACTCATCTTTGTAGCAAGAAACTAGGGACGGGGGATCTGGTCAATTGTTTACGTGGAATAGGTTGTTGAACGATGCAAACTAAGAACACAATTCAACAATACAAAGAGAACTCAAGGGATGACATGAATCTGGAGATGCGAGATTTAATTGAATAATAAAACAAAAATAGTTCCACTCGAAGGGTAGAAGCTAAAAAGCACCCCATGAGCATTATTGGCTTATTGCATCAAATTCAACCATGTTCTAAACTATGATTATGTTTACCATATTAGAATAGTAGTTGAGACTTCGAATTTGAGAGACCTACCTCTCTAATTAAATATAGCAAGGAGGTGACTTCAATCTTCTCTCTCTATCTCATCAAAGGAACGTGAACAAGAAGTGACTACCACTCTTGACTCTAGTGAATGATGTTCTAAGCTTTTTTCTATGGACAAAGATGAGTGGAGAAAAATAAGTTTAAAACTCCTAAGTTACAATGACAATTGAATGAAAGAAGAAGATAAAGACATTATTGAATGAGTTCAACTAGATGACCAATCTGGAAATCGATAAGGTATTTAGATGGGTAACCATAGTATCAGAAAAATTTATCTCTAGTTTTTTTTTAAGAAATATATAATTGGTACATGGAAAAAGTCAAAAAAATTGAGGCTAGGTTTGATCTATACGTTCTCAAAAATGTTTATTCTTGATTTTCTTGCTTCAAAAGGTGTCTAACATGTTACCCAAAAGAAAAAGTGTCAAATGCATCTAAAATTTTACTCTATTCGGAGAATGCACACCAAACCTAGGGTAGGACTTATCTTGTTTTAATAAATTCTCTTTGTGATGTTCTAGTCTTTTTTTCCTTTTTTCTGTACGATGTGATGTTCTAGTCTTATCCACCACTATATTTTAAAGGATATATGTACTCTCCGATTGGAATTTGATTGAGCCAAAATTCATTTTGCTATCCTTTATACTTCTCAAGAAGTCCTAATTCAAATGGGTAGGGTTCTCATTCCTAAAACTAGAAATCTGACAGGTGCCTCTATGTTCCTCACTTATGGATCACTGACCTAAATAGAAGGCCTGTTCTTTTCTCAAAGTGAAACTTAACACAAGCAATGAACATAGACTTTCTCTCCAGCAACCAATTATTGGTTATCATCTTATCCCAAAAGCTCACATTCCAGACTTTTCACACCCACCATAAGAGCCCTTCCCTCTCCCCCAAAAACCATCTTTATCACCCTTATCTCCTGTGTCCATGTCCCTCCCTTCTCAAGCAAGTTTATCTAACACCGGCAAATTAACTATGAGAAAACAATTACTAAAATGAAGCAAGAAACAAACCAGTCATCACCCAATAGCAATCAAAACAATGGAAAACTTTTCAAGAGAGAGTAAAGTAATAGCAATCACTTCAATGGAAAACTTTTCATTCCAAGAATTCAAAAAGTAAGAATCCCTAGCTACCAACTAGCAATCTTCATGTTTCAAACATACAATAGCTTTCGTACTCTAGATAGCACAAGATTAACAAGAGAAAAAGAATCTGACTCAATTGAAAAATAAAATAAAATAAATAAAGAGAGTAGCACAGAAAGGCCGAAAGGGCAGCTCTCGGTTTGTGCTTGATCGCTATACCTCGGGACTCGGACTATGAGGAACAGAGGAAGAGAGTATCTCGAGAAAGAATCGCAAGTACTTGCTCGGTCTACTTGTATGACTCATAAAACAAAGAAAACAACTCAAATCAGGGTACTGCTAATAAATTGAGGAAAAAAGAGACAAATTCTATACCCACTTACCCTGTTAGTCTGTTACCCAGGTGTTCGTCTCGATCTCTCTAGTCTCTGATCAGAGATGAGAGATTTCTGCTCTATCTTGCTGGTAGAGTGAGAAGAATACAAAGACGAGAGTGAGACAAAGACAATTTCTGCTCTATCTTGCTGGTAAAGTAAGACGAAGACGATTTTCTGCTCTATCTTGCTGGTAGAGTAAGACGAAGACGTCTGCTCTATCTTGCTTGTTGAAAGAGTTCGTTCACTCTCTGTTCGTTCCCCTCCGGGAAGCGAGAGGAGACCTTCGTTCGGGAGGGGCCTTCGTTCGGGAAGCGAGAAGAGAAGAGGACGCCGTTCGAGTTCGAGCCAGAGGAGACCTTCGTTGGAAGCGAGAAGGAAGAGGACGTCGTTCGAGTTCGAGCGAGAGGAGACCTTCGTTGGAAGCGAGAAGGAAGAGGAAGCCGTTCAAGACACCGTCAAAACGAAATGTGGAATGTGCTCATTCAAGGGGTATTTATAGAAGATGCTCATCCCACTCATTTCACCCTAATTGTTGAACTCGGCTGATTCACAATTTTAGCCTAAATTTTGAAATGAGTTGATTTCTGAATGGGCTCATGTTTTCCAACCAAACAGGGTTTTTATGCCCACTCATGAGTCCAGGGATTTGAAATCCCTGGACTCACACAACCAAACAGGCCCAAGGGCTTGGGGGGGCGGGGGGGGGGGGGGGGGGGGGGGGGGGGGGCCCCCCGGCCCACCGGGTGGTTTTTTTTTTTAAAAAAGAGGTTTTTTTGGGGGGGGAAAAAAGCTGGGGGGTGTTTTTTTTGTTTTTTGTTGGGGGGGGGGGGGGGGGGGGGGGGGGGGGGAAACTATTGTACACAAAAACGCATGCATGGACCATGCATCAATAATAATATTAAGAGCAAATTGCACAGACACCCCAAAATGGAGGCATTAAAGCACTGCCACCCCATTTTATGTTTAAAAAACACAGACACCCCAATTCAATAAACATACTAGTCCATTCTGTTATTGAAACAATTAGTCCACTGTTTATTTTTATTAAATTCCAAAAATGCCCTTATGTAAAAAAAGCCAAATGTATTTTCTCTCTTCACTCGGCTCTCCACCCTCCTTCACCGTCGTTTTTTCCTCTTCTGGCTTTATCTCTGGTTCAACAGCCGACATCTCTTTTGAGTGATAACTTAGAAACCCAACAATGAAATTAGGACAGATAAACTAACAAAACGGTCACGAAGGAGTTGCAAGGCAGGGAGGTACGGTAATGCAAGGTGGGGTTTAACGGCTAGTTGAGGGAAGAGGATTTGGCCCCAGATCTGAAAGGGGGAAAGGAAAAAACGAAACTTGAACCCTCGTTGAAACGAACAAAAAAAAGTGGGAAACAGAAGATGTTAGGTTTTTTTATTAAAAATCTATATTAAGTTTCAAAATTAGTTTTTGCATTTCTTTTATTTAATTGTTGTTAGTGTGTGGGACCCATGAGGTAAGGGTGGTAATGAGGCACCATGAGTAAAGGGGGCCCTTCATGACCTTGGTTATGGGTCTTAATTGTCTTGATCATGGTGGTGTGGTGGGGTTACTTGAAGGGTGGAATTTACTTCAATTCTAACTCTTGACCATCAATTCTCATTTCAACTTCATGACCATTCATGGCCATTACCATGAGTGGGGTTGAGGTTATTGAATGGACTAAATCCAATTCATTACCTTAAGAATCCTAAGGGGTGTAAGGTGAGATTTGGGCCTATATAAACTCAACTTTTCCTTGCATGTGGTGAGCAATTGTGGTGTGCAATTGAGACACTCCTCACTCTCACAATATTTGTTTTACAAAGTTCATTTCTTTCTTGAGTTGTCTAAGTGTTGTGCTCTAGCTTTTGGCTCCTTGAAGGGACTAGAAGAACTACCTCATCTTCTAGTTGGAGGTTGTTTTATCTTGGAGGTGGTGGTGCGAAGAACCCTTGGTAGTAGGGTGCATCAATTACCTTAAAGACAGCACTCAAGGTGTGACTCAACCTCATCGATCGGTGGTTCGTTTGGTTGCAACTACAAGCTCTTCAAATTTGCTAAAGATCTTCATCTCTCAATTGTATTGCAATTTCATTTTTGTGTGTTTGAAGAATTTGTAATACAATTACCCCAACAGAAGACGAAATAGAAAAATGTGAGGGAGATTAATTTCGTTTGCTTCCTCAATTTTATTATTTATTAGATTCTGGGAATGGACCAGCTCTCAAGAAATCAATCTATCACTACTTTATGGCCAATGGGTTTCCATTTATTTGGGTTGCATTTCAATTCAAACCGGCACTTCCAATTCTCCTCCTCAACATTTTACCTCCATTTTTGTTTTTCGAAAAACAAAACCAACAAAATAGAAAAACGACTGTGAAGGAGGGTTTAACGGCTAGTTGAAGCTGTTCCACAAGCTTCTGCAATCGGTAAACTTCACCTGCACATCCATGCACTGTTCTTTGCAGTAAGCCACGAACTCAACACCACTCTCCTCTAGCATTTTCATAAACTCCTTCTGTCGATCCACCATCGGATCCTCTGCGCCGTAACAAACCAACCACCTCTGGCTCTTCAACACCGCTAGCTACCTCCGATTCCGATAACCCTTTCGCCATAGGGTTACAAAACTCGTGGTCTCGATCGGCGCCGCTCGGCAATGACAGCTCCCACAGCAGATCCGTCGACGGCAGCGGCACAATCTGGTCATCTATCTTTCTCAGCTCCGATTCTGTCCTCTTGACACCAGTGAAGAAGGGCTGATTCAGAATCATCCCACTAATCTTCAAAGGGTGACATTCTGATCCCTTCGCCCCCAGCCGCAGCACCACCTGGTAGATCGTGTTAGCCCCGGCGCTGCTGCCCATGAGGTAGAACTTGGAGAAATCGACATAGTCCTTCAGCCATGGCTCGCCGGTGGACTGGGAAGCTTGGTTCTAAACCCATTGGATCGAACCATTATATCGTCGTAGGCCGCCGGAAGACGGTGTTCAGGAGCAAGGCGGTAATCGACGGAGGTGGAGAACCGAGTGAAGAGAGAGAATACATTTGGCTTTTTTTTACATAAGGGCATTTTTGGAATTTAATAAAAATAAACAGTGGACTAATTGTTTCAATAACATAATGGACTAGTATGTTTATTGAATTGGGGTGTCTGTGTTTTTTAAACATAAAATGGGGTGTCAATGCTTTAATAGCTCTATTTTGGGGTGCCTGTGCAATTTGCTCTAATATTAATAATAATAATAATAATTTTTCAGAAATGACACGCTGAGTTATTCAATTTATCAATCGGACGCTTATAGGGTAAAAGTATATTGAAAACACCCCCCAGTCAATGATCATTAGAAAATTATTGTTAAATGTTGATATGAGCAAGTTAAACATTTCAAAAGGACAATAAGAACATTGAACAAAAAATCCGCACTCAACTCATTTTTCCGTCTCCCTCTATTGTCTATGACTTCTTCCTCTCTCAATCACAAAAATACTCAAAAAATTTGAAAGACATACATCATATTTATTGTTCTTAAACTTGAGGGATAGATTTAATGTTAGAAAAATAATTGAAACTAACGGTATGATGACAGGAAGACTTTAATTGATAAATTAAATAACTCATGGGATATATGACATCAATATTGGGGGTAACTCAGATTGGCGTTAAACACTGAAATGAGCTTACTTGGAAATTCCTGATTTAAGTTGACTAAACAAAGTCAAATGTGAAATTGAATTTGGAAGAACCAAAGTCAACACGTAATTTTGGTCCCAATTAATTCCCTCGGATATATTCCCTCATGTGGTTATCGGAATCTGATCTTCCCCACCCTTCACCTTTGCGCCCCACCTTTGGTTGGCTATAAAGAGAGGCTTCCCAACTCTAGCAGCTGCATGGGCATCAGCATTGTTGACAGTGAAGGAAGGAAATGCAAACGGAAGTTGCAGCTTGGGTGTTCTCTCCAAAGGAAAAGAGATCTTACATGAACATAAGAGCTGTGTTTGGTAGCCAAGGATGACTTGCCTATGTCCTCTCTAGAGCGAATGGGCCTGCTACCTTGTTCAACCAAAATATCATCTCTGCCTCCTCACCCCCCTTTGGTTGTTCATAGCAAGTTTCCTTGACTAATTTGACCAGCTCTTACATTTCATGTTAGACCTGCTTTTCTTCATTAATGAATGATGAACCTGTTGCCCTTAATATGATGAGCCTTTGGAGAAGATAAATGATCTAGTCAGGAAGGGAAGTATATAAATGGTTTCTAATTTTTCTAGTTCTTCTTATTGTTTATTTTCTTTAGAGCAAATTGCATTGGCACCTCAAAATGGAGGCCTTAAAGTACTGACATCCCACTTTATGTTTGAAAAATATAGATATTCCAAAGTTGAATTTTCATCGGATACATTAGTTCAATTTGTCACTGAAAACTGTTAAGTCACTGTTTATTATAAGATATTTTTTAAATTGAAAGAAAAGAAACAGTGATTTAATGGTTTTCAGTGACAAATTGGACTAATGTGTCCAATGGAAATCCAATTTTAGAATCTTTATGTTTTCAAATATAAAGTGGGGGGTGTCAGTGCTTTAAGGCCTCCATTTTGGGGTATTGGTGCAATTTACTCCTTTCTTTATCTTGTTTGACAAGCTTTACTCACTGTCCATGTTAGGGTTTTCTTTTTTATTTTCTTTCAAAATTGAATTTTAAGATCAACCTTCGAGACTTTTGGAGCAAATCTTTGTTGGGTGAAGGCTGGATTCTTTAGAGGACACCACCTCACTGTGAAGGAGGTTCAAGGCTATCTTCTCGAGCATTGATTTTAAGAAGTTGGCTTGCAAGGTCTCTTTATAATGGCCCACACCTTTTGGAGGATTATGACAAGTTTCTCTATGTAGTATGGTTTTTGATTTAGTTTTGATGTTTTTTTGTAACAAGGATTCTTATCTTAATAAGAGTACTTATGCTTATTTTTTCAATAAAATTTTGACTAAGAATTAGATTTTATAGCTTAATCTGAAGCATGGTTAATAGCAATTAGTGTTTAACATAAGGGTTTTGTTCTTCGATGTAAATATAATGCTTCAAGAGACACATACGCAATGAATGCAAATTTGGATTTATTTTGACCAGACATGCACCTTGAGTGTTTAAACCCTTGAAACCACATAGATTATAACATAAAAGAATCATAATTTTTTCCATTATGTTTTACTCCCTTGTATGTTTGTCTTGTTTCATCACACATCTAGAAGAAGTTGTGTCTTAAATATCTTAATCCATTGCTTCCAATATAGGGTTAGATCATTTGGTATTAAATTGTTTGGAGGAGAGCAATAATTAAGTTGTGTTGGTGATTGAAAACTTGTGCTTCATATTCAGACAATGAGTGCTCATTGACAAAGATGATCACTTAAAGGAAATTCACTAGTTTTAGATATAAATGTTCCATTAAAGCTTCATAGAGTCTCACCTCCAAATGACAACAATGTGGACCAGTTACACATTGATTCTAAGATGTGTTCGTTGACTTCATCTAATAAAGTTAAGACGATGAAATGATGTTGTAGATGAGCAAATGATCACTAATAAAATTTCCTTTTTAACATCACCATTTTAGTTGTGAACTTGTAATATTATAAAGACTAATGTTGAATTTTGACATGCTTAGGACTTTGGATAAATTTATTGCACTTGCACCATCATAGAGAATAGACACATCTTGAAATTATTGATAATGACTTAAGCCTTTACTTGATTAGATAGCTTTTCGTTGCAAAATGTCCAAGGCAATTCAATGAGATGAACGTAAGAGATAATTACATATCTTTAATTAATGATAATAAAGATGGCAGAATAGCTATATAAATAAATCCTATCATTAAATGTGTTGAATTAAATCTGAACCGTTTCATGGATGATTCAGATTTAATCCCACCAAATTTAATGGTAGGATTTCTTGAACCTTTCAGCCAAGTAATTTACACGGCCGTTCAGCCACCACCTTCCCATAAAAAATTTAAATGATGATGAGTATTATCTAATATGATACTACAATGATGTACTTAGCAAATTCTTTTTTTAAAGAACTTTTGGAATTTGAATTACAACCTAAGTGTTAATTGACAAATACGTACATCCTTTTATGCATTATAATTCAAAACCGCAACAGTTGAATTATGCAAGATATTAAGAATTTAGGAGATCGAAAAAGGAAAAAATTGGACAAATGATCAACAATATTAGTTAGATAGATTAGATACCAAAAAGATTTTAAAAACACTCCAACTTCTAAATTTAAAAGAGAATAGAGGAACAATTTTCCAGCCCGTAGATCCTCTTGAAGCTTAATCCTAAACCTAAACCAATCTATGCCTTTCCCAATTTCATCTTTTCGATCATTAACAGTGGGAAGTTTCGACCCAAGTTAGTTATTTGGCATAAATGTGTATTGCAATGCACAGCAGATGATGCTTTTCCGTTGAATTCACAACTGTTTTTATTTCTTAAAATCAATTTTATTTTATTTTCTTTAACATGCATGGGTTTGGATATGTAGGAACAACCCAAGCAACCGAAGTTGGATGAGAATTAAGTTTTAGGGATTCGTATAGAAACTATAGAGATGGAAAAATCGTCAATGGAGCCAGAAAAATATATGAGAGAGAGTTGACATTCTTCATTAGTTTAAATGAATAGAAGAGAAAGAGAAAGAGAAAGAGAAAGAGAGAGTGTTGACATTCTTCCGTTCTTCAGATGTGATATCTATTGACAGCAGAAAGTCAAACATGGCAAGGTATTTGAGAGAACTAAAAGCAGCTTGCATGGATCAAATGCTTTCATCTCTTGCATACCCTTTCGAGTAATCTATTGGGTCATTTTTTCTTTTTTCTTCTCTTTCTTTTTACTATTTTTGATCTTATTCTCCTTCTCCATCCAGATAGCTAGGCTCCACTGGAAACACAGCAACCTGAAATGAGCCATAAGCAGCCACGAGTAAGCTGGTCCCTCTTAATTCTCTGGAATATATTCCCTCACCTAAAAATAGAACCTATCGTTATACCATGTAAAGGTGGTCGAAAAGTAGATTTTATGGGCCAGCCACTAGGGCTGCAATTGGGCCGGGTTGGGCCGGGCTTTTGCAATCTCAAGCCCAGCCCTATATATTATAATCTGAGCCCATTCCTGCCCTGATCTTAGTTCAGGGCCAATGATTATTATCCCTGGCCCTAAGCCTTACAGGGCTAAGCCAAACCCATTCCCGCCCTAATTGGCTCTAATTGGGCTGAGTCGGGATGGGTTGGCCATGATTGGCCCTGGCCCTGACCCTGATTAGCCCTAATTGGCCCTATCCCTAGCCTTAATTGGCCCTGACCCTAATTAGCCTTGTCCTTAGCTGGCCCTAGCCTTAATTGGTCCTATCCTGGGACCTAAAATATAAAATGTAAATTCATAAAATAATAATAAAAAAATAAAAATAAAATAATAATAATAATAATAATAATAATAATAATAATAATAATAATAATAATAATAATAAAATTAAAGTATCATAAATAAACTAAAAATAAAATTCATAAAAATATAAGATGATTTAAGCTCATACAAAATGATAAAATAATCAATAAATCGATAGTTTTGCTTTAAACATAAATAAATTAATACTCCATAGTTCTATATTGATCTCTGGAAGTTCCTCATTGCTTTGATGATGGAAATTGAAAACATCTCCCATTATTTTGGTGATAGAAATTGAAAACCCCTCCTATTGATATCCTTATTCCCAAAAAAAAAAAAAAAAAAAAAAAAAATTTAAACCTTTGTTAACAAGTAAATCAACGATAATTTAGTATTGATATTTTTTTCGTAGTTAAAGAAAAGGGATAATTACTGTTGCCCCCTTATACTTTGGTTTTATTACTAATCAAACCCTATTCTTTGTGAAATTACTATTGTCCCCCTCATTTCTAACGATGTTAAGTGGCTGTTAACATCAAATATGAAATGTCTATTTTGCCCTTAGAATTAAGAAGTCAAAAATATTGCATTACCCTCATTTAGAGAAACTATATTGAATGTCAATTATATCCTTAAAATCTTATATTTTAGAATTAGTTTTGGATTTGGTGGGCCACATACTTATGGTTGTTGAAACTTTCACATTCCACTTAAAATTTTCATTATCACCATGATGGAAATTTTACAAACAAATTAGCATATAAGATGTTAATTGATAGAAAATTTGGTAATATATATTATGGTCAGCATATATTAGGTGATTTTCAATTTCTAACTTTGAATTAAATTTGATATTTCTTAATATTTTAGTTTTCATTTTAAGTTTAATTACATTCCTTTATTTGGTGGTTTCTTTTAGAGAAAGAAAAATCACATCTTTCCTTTATTATGTGGTTTATTTTTAAAAAGAAAAGTTAATTTAAAGTAAAATTTTTCCCATAGTTAAGTAAGGGTAGTATTATAACTTGACAAAAGAGTAAATAAGTAAAAAGATAATTGCGGGGTTATTTTTGAAATTTTGAATAAATATATAGATGTTACATCATCAGTAAACTAACGGAGTTTAACGGTAGGGGGGCATTAGTAATTGTAGACAAAGTTAAAGGTTGGATTAGCAATTTTTAAAAGTACAGGGGATAAAGTAGTAATAAAATCAAAGTACAAGGGGGCAACAATAATTATCCCTAAGGAAAATTATATTTTAGTTACAAACATAACTATATGTCCTTAATAAATTATTTTTTTCCCTCTGAAATATCACATTAGAGGCAAAAGAAATATGTCAATATTCATGATGAGAAGTTGGGTTATAGATTTGTTAGATATTAATTCTCTAGATACTAGCTTTTATTATTTATAATATATTATCTCGCCTTAGTCAAAAAAAAAAAAAAATCTATGATTTTTTGGAACTAAAAATGAGTTAGTTCGAAAATAAAAAATTATCTTAAAAATAATATAAAAAGTGAACTATAGTCTAATATGATCAAAATGACTGAAGGTCAAAGTCGAGACTTACAGTTGTATCAATGTTAATGTGAAGATTAGGGTAAAAATCTAATACATGATTAGGGTCAGGATCGGGCCAAAATAAGGTGGATGCTTCCTACAATGGTAATGAAAATATAATTTATTTTTATTAATTTTTTACAAAACATGATCATGTTTTTAAAATTTGACATGTGTCAAATATTCACCCATGTGGATTATAATTAATTCCTCTCCATATGGGTGGGGGGTCCAGACTCAAATCAAGGCCAAAATCATGGGCCTAGATCAAGGCCAAGATCAGGGTTAGGATCAGGGCCAAGATCAGGGTCAGAATTAGGGCCAAAATCAAGGCTAAAATCAGGGTCGAAATCAGAGCCAAGATCAAGGTCAAGATCAAGGTCAAAATCAGAGCCAGAATCAAGGCCAAAATCAAGGATGGGCCGGGATGGGCTAGGTGGGCCTGAGAGTAATCCAACCTTGGCCCTAGTTCAGGGCCAGAATATTTTGGCCCTAACCCGCCCTTAGGGCCAAAATCTTTAGCCCAAGCCCTATTCGGGCTCAGGGCGGGTCAGGGCCGCCAAAGCCAAACTTGCACCCCTACCAGCCACTAGAATCTGATCTCCCCTACCAGACCTGCCTTTCACTATAAATGTAGCTCCTTATCACTCAGCATTGTCATTCAATGTTGGGAAGTTTTTTTTTTTTTTTTTTTGGTAGAAAATGTTGGGAAGTTGGCTATAGTGATCCAGAAGAAGAGAGGTCTTGCATGAATACAAGAGCTGCGTTTGGTAGCCAAGGATGACTTGCCTATGTCCTCCCAAGAGTGAAGGGAAGGGTTCTTCTTTTTACTAACTCGTGACCTATCATTCTCTCTCTCCCATTGATTCATCACTTATGTCTGCAACTCCCTTCCCCATGCAATCTTGTGCTGTTCATAGCAAGTCTCCTTGGCTAACCTTACTGACTCTTGCATTTTATGTTAGACCTGATTTTCTTCATCAACTAATGATTAAAAACCTCTTCCCCTCCCTTGTGATAAGCCTTTGATGAAGGAGGTAAATACTTTACATATAAGAGAAGCTGGTGATATACAGGGGCGGACCCACTAAGGGCCGAGGGGGGCCATGGCCCCGCCCGGATTTTTAAATATTTTTAATAATTCCTTTCTTATTTCACTTTTTATATTAATTTTCTTCATTTTTTCAGTGTTTTTCTCTTCTCACATGTGAAATGTCACTATTTGGCCCCCCCTCAATTTTGAGAATAATTTTGAAAGGTAAAATAATGGGTATAATTGTCATCCCTAGTTAAAAACTAACTCCTCAATCCCTAATTATTCTCCCCTCTCTTCTCTCTCATATCTTTTTTTCCTATTTATTCTCTTCTCTTTCTATAATCGTGGGTTAAAGAAATTTTTTGAAAAAAAAATCTTACTAGAAATTCAAAATGCCATTCCTAATTAGAAACTAACTCCTCCTCAATCCCTATTTATCCTCTCATTTCTCTCATCTCTTCTCTTTTCTTTCTATTTATTCTCTTCCGTT
Organism: Hakea prostrata; assembly: GCF_041222555.1. Classification (NCBI taxonomy): domain Eukaryota; kingdom Viridiplantae; phylum Streptophyta; class Magnoliopsida; order Proteales; family Proteaceae; genus Hakea; species Hakea prostrata. The sequence goes on along the minus strand of NC_142606.1, from coordinate 63,421,867 downwards.
TATTTTTTCCTATTTATTCTTCTTCAACTTTCTATAAGCGTGGGTTAAGAAAAACTTGGGGAAAAAATCTTCTTCACAATTAGGTATTCTTTCTCTTTCTCAATTTATATATTGTTTATATTTTTTTCATTTTTTTTTGTTTTTCTTTATTAGATTTTGTATTTTTGTTTCTTTATTTCTTTTGTTATTTTTGCTATTTGATTATATATTGTATCTCTTACCTAAAAAAAAATAGTTTGCATTTGACTTTTTATGGTTGAAAGTCTTTTTTTTTTTTTTTTTTTTTGTACTGATACTTTAATTTACCTATATCTTGTTGAAAAAAAAATCATTATCAATAATTTACCTATTTTTGTCAAATATGTGTGGGCCCCATAAAATATGTGGGCATATTCTTTAATATAATAAAATAATTCATAGGTGGAAGCCCCAATAAAGGCGCACACAATATGTGGCGAAAAAGCATTTGTTCTTCCCCAATCTAGACTTTCGTTCTTCGCCCCCCCAATATTCAATCCTGGGTCCGCCCCTGGTGATATAGATGATCTGATATACACTCTTAACGGTTTGGAAACCCCTGGATTGAATTTGTGTCGATCTTGTCTTATATAAAACTGAAAACAACACACCATATAGATTTTCGTTTTTTTTTTTATTTTTTGCAGGAAGACAACATACACTCATATTCCATTTACGGCATGGCCAGCTCTTTATGTAAAGATTTTTCTATTTTAGACTTTATTGAAAAATTTCTCTCCTTATGATTTTGTAGTTATTTCTGTGCTTCTGTGAATCACACATGGTGGGAAAGAAACATGGACGGTTGGATTTTCTTTGCCAAGTACTTCAACAAATTTGAGACTCCAACATTGACTCTGTTTAATCTCCTTCATTCTCCAGAATCAGTTAGAACAAGGAGCCATCAGATTGTCTTGGGATTTTTTGATCACGCATAGTTGTTTGCTTTTTTTTTTTTTTTTTTTTTCTTTTTCTTTTTGAATGGCTAAATTCTTATTTTCTTTATTTTTCTAATAAAATTTCTTCATTCTCAAAAAAAATTTATGCTTAATGGAATGACCGGTTTTGAAATTGGTTTGACTTTATGTGGAAGTAATTACAAAATTGTGAACAAAAGATGAAGGTGAACTCAATCCACAATCAATAATTACAAGAATTTTTTTTCCAAGTCTTACCTGAAACTAAAATAGTTCACGTAAACCGACAATTTAATAAGGGATAATTACTATTGCCCCCCTGTACTTTGATTTTATTACTAATGTATCCCCTGTATTTTGCAAAATTACTAATCCAACCTTTAACTTTGTCTATAATTACTAATGCCCCCCTACTGTTAAGTTCCGTTAGTTTACTGATGATGTGGCATCTCCATATTTTTTAAAAATCCCAAAATACCCTTTTACTTATCTCTTTACTTATTTACCCTTTTGTCAAGTTACAGTAATACACTTAATTAATTGTAGAGAAAAAAATAATCATAATCTGTTTTACTCTAAAAAAAAATCACCAAAATAAAGAAATAATAATTGAATAAAATTAAAATAGAAACCGAAGAGGAGGGAAGATAGGTTCAACTCAAATTTGGAAACTGAATATCACCTACTTCGTTAATTCCTTCTTTGGCAAGATTTTGTGGTTTCGTCAATGGTGGGTTAGTAAAGCGGTTAAAAGTCTAAACTCCCATGGGGAGTTGTTACGTTTCGTTTCCAATATTAAAAAAGCACCAATCCCCCCCCCCAAAAAAAAAATTGTGGTTTCCTTCCCTACGTATGCTAGAGGAGAAGGTGGGAAACCAAATCGAATTTGAATTTTGTCAATTTCTTTAATTCAAAATAAATATGTTTAGTGAAGGTGGAAAACCAATATTTTTTTAATTCAAAATAAATGAAGTTAGGGTAAAATTGACATTTAATCTGGTTTTTATAAATGGGGTAGTATCGTCTTTTGATTTCTTAATTTTAATGAAGGACAAAGTGGACATTACATATTCAAACTTAACGGCTACTTAACACCGTTATAAGGAAGGGGGGCAACAATAATTTTGTAAAGAACAGGGTTTTATTAGTAATAAAATCAAAGTACAGGGGGGCAACAGTAATTATCCCATTTAACAAACACAAAATTGTTGCATGATTCAATTCAATGCTCACATAATATGCAGACTCACAAGTGTCTTGGAATTTCCATTCATAGGTATACACATTGCAATGACAACATAAAGTTGGAAGTCCAATACCATCATTAGTTGCGAAACAATTTTAGACTAAAACTTAATCAATATCAAGTATTTCTATTACATAGTGCAAAAATATGGACACTTCAAATAGTATCATATAGTTATGTATGATTAAGAATTCTATGGCAACCAAGATGCACAAGATCCATTTGAATTTATTCTTTCACAATCAATCTTTTCCAGAAACACTAGTGCAACCTTTTTTCTTCTTTCTTTGCAATAATGCTCATCTATAAGTGGATTAGCCTACGATCACATTAAGCCACTAGTTCTTCATTCTAAAAGGTATCTAACAAATTCCTTGATTCGAACATTCTCCCTACCAAAACTTAGGTTAAATGAGTAGTGGCAGTGACGCTGAAACGACAAAGAACAACGCCAAATAAAAGATTGGATAGAAAAGTGGAGAACTCTGTCTCTCAAAAATTTCTTTAGAAACAACAATATTCAGCTGCTCTCCAAAAGATGCACAAAACATTATAGTGCCAAGAAATCTTAAAACAAAAAAAAACACAAAATTACAGAAATGCCATTGAAAACAATAAATGCCCAAAACGCCCTCAAAATGATTATAAAATGCAAATACACGACATTCATCATTGCAAAGCAGTGTGTCCCTCCCATGAGCTCATTTTGGATTAGCATAATGAATTTCAACCTATTCTGAGTCCGGGACCCTGAGATACCTCATTGTTAAAAGTCATGTGGTAGGGTTATAGAGACACGTTTTAGGTGATGGAAGGATAGAGAAAACGTGGGAGTGAGAGAAAAATGTGGGAAAGAGAGAAACTCATTTTTACGTGGTTCAATTGATCTCTATAACCTATGTTTACGGGAATGTGATTTGCTTTCTTTAGATTGACTGTAGTACATATTACATATTTATAGTTACAAGAGTCCTGCTCAACATTAATCTTGGACTCTAACTTGAATTACTCAAGTTATCTATTTGTGTTTGGTATGAACTGCGTCTCTAGTGTGTTTGAGTGCAACTTTGAGTCTAATCCACTTGTGGATGAGATGTATTCTGCTGGAATCTCTTGAGTAGTTGAGTTTGAGTCTGGTTCTTGAAGTCTTGCACACATGGAGGTAGTTGGGTTTGACTGGAATTCTTCAAGCCTTGCACGCATGGAGTAGTGGTGGCTAGGGCAACCCTAGATTCGGCTCGGGTTGCCTATGATTTTCCTGTTTTGCCCTCAGACTACGTAAGACCATTATTATCCTTAACACTCATGTGCCACCCCATATGCATTAGGCAGTCAAAGTGTTTAGGCCAGCTTACGCATGTCTCAATTAATTCTCAAGAGAGACTTGCCACTCGAATTGGGATGCTTGAATGAAGAATCGAACTTAAGGCCCTTTACTTCCATACCATCTCTTATTCATCTTAACCATCTAAATTATCCACTTAACATTCCAATGTCGACCGCCTTAAGGGTTCCTCACTTTTTAAGTTAAACTACCTTTCAAAGGCTTCAGTCCAATTTATGCTTCACTTGTGCTGCCACCTCGGTTCCTCACTTTTTCTTCTCCTGGTTAAGGTTTAGCAAGATTTTTAACTTATGAAGAGAAAGTTATCGGGGGGGGGGAATCCCACCTAAAGAATGGTACTAGTGAACAATCCGATACTAACTTTTCTTGTTATATTATGCAAATTAGATTTTAGTAGGATTTCTTTTTTTTTTTCTAGCTTTTCCCCCTCTTTTTTTTTTTCTGTTTTTTTTTCTTTTTCTAACGAATGTATCACTCAGCAAAGTATCTCAAGAAAAGCTAAAAGAATAATTCTTTCTCCTCTTCACTCATGCCAACTACTTTCTCTAGTCCTAACACAGTACAAGATGAATCGTTCGGATATGATGAGTCAAATCCATAGATGGATAGATAGAAAGAGAAAATGAGAGGTTTGACATTAATCTTCGTTATTCCTAGCAGATCAAACTAAGGGATAATATAAAGATAGAAGAGTAACACCTGAAGGAAGTCAAAACGTCGAACAGATCCAGGTTGAGACTAGCATTTTTTACGAAGAAGCTTCTCTTAGTGACTGACAAACATAAAGTCAGAGATGGGCATGTAAGACTTTTAGAGAGAAGCAAAAACCACTTGGGTCAAATGCTTCCCTTTTTCTTATTCAATTTATCCTTCCGAACTTAATTGAGACATAACAAGTAAGCTGGTCCTGTTAATTCTCCAGAATATATTCCCTCACCTACAAGCAAAAGTGAGTGATGGAAGAGAAGCAGATTTTATGGGGCGAGAGGAATCTCATTTCCGCGTTTCCCTAAATGTGTCCTTTACAGTCTATAAATAAATGGATACATGCACTCCTAACCCAGCATCGTCATTCATTGCCATTGTTCTAAAATTAGCAGGGACTGAAATGTTGAAGAAGTTTGGTATGTGATCACAGGAAAAGAGGTCTTACGTGAAGATAAGAGCTGCGTTTGGTAGCCAAGGATGACTTGCCTTATGTCATCCCAAGAGTGAAGGAGTCTTTTATCTTCTATCTTCAACTATAACACATTACCTTCCCCTCCCTCACCTTGTGTTGTTCATAGCAAGTCTCCTAGGCTAACTTGACCGGCTCTTATATTTCATGTTAGACTTGCTTTTCTTCATTCACAAACAATGAAATCGAAGCTCATCCTTGATCCCCACGAATGCAATGGTAAGGTTGTAATCATTTTCATTTTTTTACTTGTATCAAAGTTTAATTCTCCCTGTGATCCAATAGTGAAGATGATTTAGCTATCCTGAGGATGTAGTCGAGGTTAAACTGGTCTAAATGAGTCTCAGGTTAAAAAGAGAAAAATTAAAAGTTTTAGAGACACCGCAAGATAATTAGCAAAATGCATAGACACTCCAAACATGCCAATTGGTGGTGGCCCTTTTTCCTTTAGAGCTGTCAATTAGCTAGAGGAGATTAAATATATCTTTAGTTGTATTATTCTATACCTTATTATCTTATAAAATAATGAATGAAGGAATAAGTGTCTCATGGAGCAAGAACAAAGATGAAATTTAAGATTCCATTTTATGAGGGACAACATTGTAAAGTCACAAGAGACTAAGGGTAATAAAAATTATGAAATTATCTAGCCATAACTTACAAAATTTCCCCCCCTCCCCCCCCAAAAAAAAAAAAAAAAAAAAAGAAAAAAGAAAAGAATTTACAAATGTATGTACTATTGTGCAACTTCAAGAGATGTTTTAGGAGATCATTGCTAATTTGGTGTAGTTTCAATAGTTAGTTATTTTTGCAAATTATCTTGGGCTGTGGGGTGTCCCTCAATTTTTTTTCCAATTTATGCTTCATTAGTGCTGCCACTTCAGTTGACTTTCTATTTTGTTAAAGTTTGGCTTATGAAGAGAAAGTAAAAGAAAAACTAAATAAAAATAAAAAGCCCACTTAAGGAATAGTTTTTTTTTTCCTTTCCGCTAAAAGGGTCATTTGTATTAAAAAAGAGAAAGCATAATATTAATCATACAAGAAGGAACCAAACCTCATACCTGCAATATTAGTTACCCCCAATACACCCAACCTCATAGGTTCCTACTCACAGATAAACAAGAGAAAAGAAACTAGAATCTGAACCAAGAGCGTCTAGATGCCTCGAGATCCAGTTCACATTTTATAGATGCTGTCCAGGGCGAATTAACCTCTGAATGTCCCAATCTGACAGCCTCATTTGCCAAGAAATCAGCAGCCTTATTATTTTCCCTATAGCAATGGGAAATCTTCCAAACAATGCTGGCTAAGAATGATTCTAGGCCTCTCCATCATTGTAGGATGATCCAGGGGATTTTTCTTTGCTGTATTAATACCACCACAGCCACTGAATCACATTCAACCCATAGCCACTGCACCTCCATCTTTTTTTTCCATTCCAAACCTTGCATGAAGGCCTCCATTTTAGCTTCAAAATTGGTTTTAACACCCCCAAAAGTACTGAAGTTAAAGACAACAGCTGCTGCCTCATCTCTAAACATTCCTCCCACACCAGCTTTCTAGGATTACCCAAGGAGCATCCATCTATATTAAGCTTTACCACCTTGCAAATGGTGGCATCCAAAAAATTTCTTGACAACTAGAGCTCTTAATAGTGAGAGTCAATCCTATCGCCCTTGATTGCGCAAAAATGTTTGGTGAGACCATCCTTCCTTCAATCACATAATCATGATGGGCAAGATCGAAGAAAATCTGAGGCATCACCCAGTCTTTAGAGAGCATCACTTCCTTGAATCTACATTTATTTCGGACAGACCACAAGTAGTATAGGAGGAGAAGACACCCATTCAGCCAAGCAGCCCCTAAAGGTGAGGATTTTGCTTGTTGTCTCCACCTCTTATAGCTATCTTGAAGCAAAGGCTTAACCGCCCAAACCTTACCAAACCTCGATGCCAAGCTCTCCCCACAACTACGTGCAAAAGGACAAAAGAGAAATAGATGATTTGAATCCTCAGAAGCTCCCAAACAGAAACTGTAGTGGGGAAACCAAGGGGGTTCCCTTGGTCATAACCACACCATCCATTGGGAGTTTCCCCTGAAACATACGCCAACATAACTTGCTGCCTAGGTAGCAAAGGTGACTTCCAAATCAGATTTTCCCAATCCACTGTCACTGGCTTTCTCCTGTACAAATCCAAAGTTGATAGTAAAATTGCCATGAATCATGCCTTTTCAGTGGCAAACATCACACTGATCATCTCTAGGGAGATGAGTGAAAGTCACTAATTTCAGTATCTCCTGTAATCCTGTGATTGTACTGCCTGTAAAAACCATTGCTCATCATGAATACAATCCGCCACTTTAAGGGATAAGCTATCCGCTAAATCATGAGGAAAACCAACATGATCAACAATAGTAAAGTCCCCCAACCATCGATGTGTCCAAAAATTTATACACCTTCCATTGCCCACCGTCCACTTCTCATTCTGATTTACAAAGTTCCAAACTTTTTTCAGGCCAAGAATAATTGAAGAACATTGTCCAGAAGTTCTCAAATTTCTGTGAGAGTCCAACAATTTCCCTCTCAAAAACTTCAAGAAGAAAGACCCAATCTACATAGGCAGGCGAAGTTGACATCCCGCAGACGACAAAGACCCAATCCCCCTTCACTCTTTGGAGCACAAGCAGAGTCCCCTTTAACTTTATTTTTTTTAACATATTCGATGCTCCCTGTCCAAATAAAATTGCGCATCCAGGATTCAACATGCTTTAGGAGGTTTCCTAGCCACCAGTACACAGAAAAGTTGTGAATTGCCATACTGGAAATAACAGAGCGAACGAGTTCCACTCTACTTGCCAGTGTAAGAAACTTCCCTTGCCAACCTAGAAGCCAATTTTTAATCTTGTCAAGTACTGGCAGCAACTTTTGATCAAGTTACTCTCCCTCTAAAGATGTCAACCCCAAGATATCTCGTAGGAAAATGGGAAACTAGAATGGGGAGAAGATCTGATTTTTTTTGCTTCCTATGAGGGGCAATGTGGCCAAGGAAGAACTTACTTTTCTTTAGGCTTATATGCTGCTCAGAAAAGTCTTGGTATTTTTTCAAAAACTTGACTAGACCGTTGACATATCTCAAAGACGCATTTGAAAAAATAAATATATCATCAGCATACAGGAGAAAAGAAGGAACTACCACACCCCTAGGACTAGGCACCACACCCCTAGGACTAGGCAAAGCCTTAAGTTTCCCTCCAATCATCATAGAGCGAAGGCCCTTACATAGAACTTCTTCAACAAGAAGGAAAAGGAGAGGAGAGATGGGGTCCCCTTGACGCAATCCCCTCTCAACATTAAAAAACCCTACTGGTCCCCCATTCAATAGAATACAAAATTTTGAAATGATCAACATTTCATGAATCCACCCTACCCATTAATCAGAAAAACCAAAACCCCGCAAGATGGCAAAAAGAAAATCCCACGACAAAGAATCATAAGCTTACTTGAAATCAAGTTTAAGCCCCGTACCACCCCCTTTAACTAAAGTATGTAACATATTGGTAAATTTTGAAGCAACAAAAATATTTTTAGAAATCAATTTACCTTTCTGGAAAGCTCCTTGTTCTTTTGAAATCAGTTTGGCGCTGTTGCCGGGGAACCAAAGCACGGTTGCTAGGATTGTTTTTTTGTCAATTAGGCATAATTTTACGAATAATTTTAGTGTTTTTAAGTTTTTTATTTTTAAAAACTAATATTTTTTTCTTTTGTTTTGTAGGTAACTGCAAGAGTAGCGATTTGATAATTAGTTTAGGTTGTTATCTTTTATTTCTTAGATATAATTGTATTTAGGACTTTTCAATTGTAATACTTGCATTAGATTGGGCTGTTTAGGTTAATTTTTAAAAATCCCCATCCCTTCAATCCCACATGTGTAATTTTTGTTCGAAAGATCACGTGGATTGCCTAAACTCTTCTTTTGTTGCAGTTATTTTCTTTTAATTTTATTTGTTTAGCTATTTTTTTCCTATGTGTATGCGTGCTCTATCACAATTTCTAGAATCAGGGACACTCTCTCTTTCCCCTATTTGCTTCTATTATATTTTTCTTTTCCTTTATATCTTGCGTGCACTGAAGTCACTGCATAATTTAAGTGTGGGGGGTGTCAACTCAAGTAGTACTCATTGATAATTGGTAGAGCATTGTCACAAAAATTAAAAGTGCCTAAATATTTTTTTCTGGCTTTGGTAAGAATTACGTTTTAATTTCTGGCTTAGATACAAAATGAGAGTTTAAGGGTTCTAGAAATCCCATCTGATGTGATGAGAACCCTCTTGAGAGAATAGTAATGGTTTTTTTGTTTTTGTTTTTTTTGTTGTGGAAATGTAGCTTGTTTCTATGGGGTGGGAATTAAATTACTAATATATGCAGCTGAATTGGGTGCGAACCCAGGACTCCTCGTGGGAGGGCGGGTCTTTAACCGCTTGACTAACCCATCATTGGCAATAGTAATGGGTTTTACATTTTGAGACTGAGGTTGAATCGGAAAATAGGAACTCCAGGTAGTCCGAAAGGTTTGACCATCTAGTTGTCTTGTATTGCCTTGTGCTTATGGTGACAAGTTGAGACCGATTTTAGACTGTTTAAATGTGAAGTGAATTGAAGTATAATGTGAAGAAAAAAAAAAAAAAAGAAAAAAATATGCTGAAGTTTAAAGTTAATACCTCCTTCTTAGTAACCAGGTCTCGGTGTCACCAACATCGTGCCTCGTGTCAAACAGTTGGGGTGTCTTTGGTCTAGTCTTGACCTGTAGCCTGGTTGGCTTGAGTAAGTAAGTTCGAGTTCTATGCCTAGTCCCTTAAGGCCATCTCTCTTGAGAGCGGCTGACCCAATACTCGTTACATAGGCCATCTAGAAAGCTTAAGAGGCAAGACATGGCACGGACTAGAACTGTGAGCGTTAAAGAAATAAGTGAATTAATGTGCTTATAAAGGTGAAATGTCTAAGAAGGTCAATATTGCTTAGATCTTGAGTTCTTGGTATTATTTGGTACCTAGATTAGTCTTATCTGAGGGTGAATTGGTGGGCTAAAGATAAGAGGAAACTTCTCGATTGAATTGTTTGCCTAGAGCTAGACTCAAGAGAGGGTGTAAAGAGCTTAAGTGTGGGGGTGCCTACATTCCCTTCAATCTTGAATGGAGTGTCTTTGTCTTGGAATCTATCTTTTTACTTTACTATTGCTAGAATAATTAGAAAAGCACTTAAGAATTTTGTGTGTATATTCTCTGCAAACACTTACGAGACACAACTCGTCCACTAGGGTAACCTTGGGGTTTAAAGGCTTGTTGCATATGCTAAGTGCAGCCGTGATTCCTACGAAAGTGAGTTATGTTTTTCTTTATTTATTTTACGTATTGTTTTTATTTTTCGTTGTTCGAGGACTAACAAACACTTAAGTGTGAGGGTATTTGATAAGCATGCATTTATCAGACGGGAAAGCATGCATTTTGACACCAACTTGCAATAAAAACTGCCCATGCAAATCGGCTTAAGTTTCTCCAAAGATACTGCATTCTTCACTTTTGGAACCAAGGTAATGAAACTATTATTCACACCTTTAGGAAGTTTCCCTCTCCTAAAAAAAGCCTTTACAACAACCACAAAGTCATGAGAGATGACATCCCAACTTTTTAAAAAAAAAATTCCTGGAAAGCCATCAGGCCAGGAGCACTTTCTAGATTTAACTCCCATACCACACTTTTGATTTCATTGTCAGAAGGTAGAACTTCAAGGGACCTACAATTATTCTTCAGATAACACCTTAGGTTTGACCTCCAACAAATCCTTGTGAGAAATATAAGTACCTCTTTTATGGAAGCTTTCAAAAAAATTTACAACATAGTCACATAACTCATCTTTTCCTGACGTCCAGGAACCATCCTCCTTCCTCAAGGTCTTTACACAATTTTTAGCTCTACGAATCTTTGTAGACAAATGAATTTTTTTTTTTTAATTCCTATCACCTTCTTTCAACTAGCGAATCTTGGCCTTTTGTCGAAGCAAAGATTCTTGCCATTTGATTGCCTGAAGCAATCTGGTCTTGTTTGCTGCCTCATGATCATACAAAGTTTTTGTCCAACCCTGTTGATCAATCTGCATTTGAACTTTTTCTAACTCTCGTTCAGCTTGCTTCACTTCCAAAAAAAATATTTGGAAAGGTCAATCTAGCCCAAACCTTAAGACAACCCTTCAACTTCTTTAATTTCTGAGCCAAAACAAAAATAGGTTCACCCAAAATAGGGGCTTGCCAGGCATTCCTTATCACATCCAAGAAAGATAAATTAGTCATCAAAATTTATTGAATCTAAAAGGAGTGTTAGAAGGTTTTTCACCATGCTCTGCCGACAGCAGAATGGGGTTATGATCGGAGGCTTGAGCAGGAAGAGTGAATTGTATTGTATCTCCAAAATTTCCCAACCACTCTGTGGTACAAAAGCTTCTGTTCAAAACAGATTGAACATTCCCACAACGGCGCTGATTTGACCATGTGAACTTTATGCTAGATGACGAATCTCAACTAATTCACAAGCATCCACCATTGCCTGAAATTCTGCTATAGAACCCAAATTATATCTACGAGGACCTCTTTTTTCTGAAGCTCGGAAAGTAGCAGGAAATCCCCCATTACCACCCACAATTGTCTCCGGACATATTGAAAGCAGTTGCCATGAACCACAGTAAGGCTGAATCTCTCTCCTTTCCAGACATATTCAAGCGAGACATGTTGGTCCGAGGAAGCTAGCACCACTTGATGGGGAATATCCTCTCCACCATAGGTTCAGTAATGCAAAAAATCTCTGGATGGTAAGTCTTTAACAATAGCTTCAAGGCCCCCTTTCAGCAGATTTGTTTGATTCCTCTAATGTTCCAATATAAGAGATTCATAATAAAAATTTAATGAGCTGAATCCTCCTCCCTTATAGAGAGGACTCTTGTCTGAACTGTCTCCTACACTATAAGAGAGTCAACCCGTTGAATTTCCTCCACCAAGCCACTCTATTAACTACCTTTGCAGTTTTAGTGTGATGAGTTTTCTTCGACGGCCAGGTATCCAGCGAATTAAATCTTTACCTAAGGAGTAGTATTAATAAAAATCTGCTACTAATTTTCACAGTTATACGTTCCAAATTAGATTTTAATGCAGCGCCATGCACCCAGTCGTCTTTTTTGTCCCTTGAGGTTACGTAGATGATCAATAAAATACATGATTGTCCATTGGTTTGGGTTTTTGATGCTCTAAAATTGAGGTGAGGAAACTAGAATGTTAATTTGTCAACTTAAGTACTTGAGAATTTTTTTTTCATGAGTGATAGTGTGACACTCACTCGGCAAATCATAATTCAGAAAAAGCCAAAAGAAGATAATTGTTTCTCCTCCTCATTCATGCCAACTACTTTCTCCTAACGCAGTGAAAGGCGAATCGTTTGGGTATGGGCTGTGGCGTTCCAATCTCTACACGTAGACATAACGAGCCAACTTCATAGATGGATGGAGAGATAAAGTGAGAGTTTGACATTCTTCGTTATTCCTAGCAGATCAAGCTAAGGAATTTAAAGATAGAATAGAATGACACCTGAAGGAAGTCAGAATTTCAAACAGATCCAGGTTGAGACTTGCATTCTTCACGAAGAAGCTTCCTTTAGTGAATGACAAACACAAAGTCAGAGATTGGCATGTAAGACTTTCACAGAGAAGCAAAAACCACTTGGGTCAAATGCTATCCATTTTCTTATCCAATTCCTCCTAGTTTTATCTTCTTTCTCCATTGACGTACAGAGGCTCTGTCAGGAAGTTGGCGAACTTAAATTTGATATCACAAGTAAGCTAGCTGGTCCTGTTAATTCTCGAGAATATATTCCTTCACCTACAAATAAAAGTGATGGATGAGAAACAGATTTTATGGGGCAAGACGAATCTCATTTACGCGTTCTCCCTAAATGTGTGTCCTTTACAATCTATAAATAAATGGATACATGCACTCCTAATCCAGCATCTTCATTCATTTGCATTGCTAGCTCCAAAATGATCTGGGAAATGAAGTGTTGAAGTTGGGTATGTGATCCAGAGGAAGAGAGGTCTTACATGAAGATAAGAGCTGTGTTTAGTAGCCAAGGATGACTTGCCTTATGTCATCCCAAGAGTGAAGGAGCCTTATACATTCTACCTTCAGCTAACACACATCACCTTCCTCTCCCCCACCTTGGGTTGTTCATAGCAAGTCTCCTCGGCTAACTTGACCAGCTCTTACATTTCATGTTAGACTTACTTTTCTTCTTCTACAAATAATGAAATCGCAGCTCAATCCTCCCGTTTGGTCGTACATATACAATGGTAAGGTCGTAATCATTTTCATTTTTTCACTTGATCAAAGTTTAGCGCTCCTTGTGATCTTATATAAACCCATTGTTTATTAGAATAAAATAAAGTGGACAAAAAGGGGGTGTGCCAAAAAAAAAAACTGCTATTTTGCTTGTTCTTGCAGGAGTAAAGGCAGTAGGAGCAAGGGCGATCAAATGGATTTTTTTGTATCACCTCAAATTAAGAGAGTTTGGCTAACCATCAAGGAAGGTGTCCCTGTTTTTGGACTGTTGGACAGACTGCCAGTCGTGTTTTATCAAGGATTGCAAACAACATCAGATATGGGACTTCATGTAGCCGTCTTGATATCAGAGATTCAATTGCTATATTAATTAGATGAAAGTTCTCTTGAAAATATAGTCGAGGGGTGCATAAGCTGGCCTGGATAATCTCATATCCCCAAATAATAATAAATAAATAACTAAATAAACAAGTGTGCAAACTAGCCTTTTTGTGTCGTTTTGCTTGGGTCTAAAGCCCCATAGCTATTGGGTACGTTGGAATGGACCACTTTTGAACCTACTATTGTAAAAAGCTATAAGGGCATATTTATTGGTACTAATTGTGTGACTTTATCTTCCCTATTCCCAACTCCTTCAAAACCTCCCCTATATGCTTACCAATTTTGAACGTTGTAAATAGGAGTGGTAATGTTTGGGTATATATAAACCAGTACTTCGAATGTATGTATTGTAACCAACGGGGGTTGGTCCAAGTGGTAAGCAGCTTGGTCCGCTTAAGCAAGGTTCCAGTATCGAAACCTTGTGGATGCAAAAATTCCCCCCTGGGAGACTCACCCACCACAGCTAGGTGTGCGACCCAGGTCGAACACCGGATTAGTCAAGGCAAAGCCTTAGAAACCGGGGTTGACAACCAAAAAAAAAAAAAAGAATGTATGTATTGCAATATTTGGTAGGATGCAATTAGAATGAGACACTAATCCATGTTGCTTCTGGTTTAGTCCTATAAGTAATTTCTTTTGGCTGAAAAAAAAAATACCCATACATATCACTCACGTTTGAAAAAGATCTGAGAAAGAATAGATAACACATCCAAACTTGTAGCGAAGTTCTTAATTTTACATACCTGAACAAACTTCTTCACCCTCTTCTTTAAATATTTAAGGTTGCATGTTAAAAAAAAATTCTAATCTACAAGTGGAGGACCAATAAACTAATTCTATATATGGTCTTGGTCGCACAGTAGGGCAACTTAGGATTCCTATCATATCGCAAATAATTATAATAAAGATGGTTTTCTTTCTTTTTATTTATTTATTTATTATTATTATTTCTTGTGTTCGTGTTTAACTTAAAAGAAGATTGGGGCCAACGCAAGGAAATTTCCTCCACCCCCTTCCTATTTCATTATTAAAATTATATTTTTCAGGAAGAGAATTCCAAAATCAAAATGGCTTGGATGAGATTGATGTTTGATTTAGTTAAAATTTTAATATTAACTAAAAGCAATTTCGTGCCCTTTCTTTGTTTGTAAAAGTTGCTTTGACTTTTATAAGAAGAATCAAAGGTGAAGAAAGTTGTAAAAATTAGAATGAGATGTTTTGGTTCCAAAAGTCTATAATGGACTATGTTAAGGGTGTCAATTCGGTACCGAAATCGTTTAACCATAATAAACCGTGCCGATTAAAGCCTTACCGTACCGCACCGTTTCAAATTCGGTACGGTACGGTTTTGGTATGAGGATTCATACTGTTGATATGTACCGCATACCGTACCACAAAACCAAAAACTGAATTTCATACCGTATTTGGGTTATTTTTGTGTAATTTTCTCTTTCAACTTATAACCCTAACATTTAGCTTTAGCTTTTAGTTCCATGCAATTTAGAGCTTCATTTTGTTTATTGGGCTCCAATTGTCATTAGCTTGGTGGTATACTTGTACTTTTGTTTCTCTAATTCTCTATTAATGGTTGCTGGTTAGAGCTTTCTCAGGTAGTTAGTTTCATGGATTTTACACTCCTGGGTAAAACCTCACTTGACAAAGTTGATTCTACGTTAAGGTAAAAGCCCAGCTAGCCCAACCCAATTTTGTCACAACCTTAAAAATGCAAAATCAATACAGGTGTAGAATCTAGGAATAAGAATGTTGAAGATACCGATACTTTTGTGTTGCATTGCAATAAAACAATCAATTTATTTTATACTAATTTCAACCAATCTCCTGTAGTATTTTATGATGAAACAAAAGCAAGTTCCAGGCAATCTATATATGTGGGGTTTGGGAGTAAAACCCAACATTATGATTAGAAAATAGACTTTCTTATACTGAATTTATACAGTACCAAATACCGAACCGTGCCGTTTTTTTATACCGATTTTATACCAAAATCATATCCCACCGCTTTTTAAAACGCCGTTTCCATACCGTACCGTATAAATTTGGTATGGTATGGTTTCGGTATGAGGTTTTCAAAGTCGATACCATACCATACCGTATCAAATTACCGGTACCGTACCGAATTAACACCCTTATGTACGAGATAGTGACAGTAGTGGCTCTAGGGGTTGGGACCTTCTCCCTTTTTTTTTTTTTTAATTTTTTTTATTATTATTATAAAATTTGATTACTTCTTTAATTTTTTCCTTATTTTTCTCACTCCATATGTGAAATATTACTATTTGGCCCTCCTCTAAATATTAAAAATATAACTTTAAAATAAAGATAACAGGTATAGATGTCATTTTTAATCATTTCCAACTATTTCCATTAAACCCTTATTTTTAAGGAATAAAAAGTTCAAACTTAATTAGAAACTAACTCACTGTCTATAAATTTTCCCTATTTAATTATTCTCTCCCGAGTTTCCTTTTTTATTTCCTATTTTTTCCCTCTTTCTTTCCTTACACTTCTCACTAACTATTTCCTTATTTTTTTATTCTCTCTCTCAATTTTTCTGGTATTCTTTTCTAGAAACATAGAAAACCACAAAGGCATGAACCAATTGATTTGTTCTTTTTCAACTTAATTACTGAAGTAATTATTTTTTATAACATTATATTGAATAATTATTTAAGTAATAGGTATTCTCTCTCAATTTTTTTATGTTTTTATTTTAAAAAATGACAATCTAATTTAAACATTTTAATTTAATTATTGAACTACTTATATTAATTGTTTTTTTACCTAACATTGTATACTTGTATAGTTATATTGAACTAATTGTTTTATTAAAAAATAAAAAAGTATTATTGAAGTAATTGAATTAAAATATAATAAAATAATCTAATAGTAGGTCCCGCATGAGCCTACATAATATGTGTGGTGGCTTAATGCTTGCCCGTTGGGGAAGTGATCCGGATTTATTATTCATCCCCAACCCCCCCCCCCCCCAATATTTAATCTTGGTTCCGCCCCTAGTGACAAGAACATTAGATTTTACCACCTAGCAATTACAATCCACTCAAAAACAAAAAAAGAAAATTGAACTCATAAAGAAGGAGACAAATGCTTTAGTGAACCTTCAAAAATTTCTGGTTGCTTCACTAATTTCATGCAAGAGTTGTACACTTCAGCTTATCCTGAGCAATGCCATTTGATTGGTATTTTGTTTCCTACGATTGAAAATCTTGTTGTGAATTGATATGCCTCATGTTTGCAAAATAAAAGGAAGTTTTTTTCTCTATTGAAGCCTACAAGGCCCCTGTTTTGATAGTTTCCAAGCCCTTTTTTTTCATCATATGTGGTATGTAATTGAGATGGATGTAACATTGTTTGTACATAATTTTTTTAAAACTACCTCTTTACCTTTTGGGGTCAACCATACATTCCTTTGTTTTATACCAAAAAAGAATGATGCATGCAGCTATAATGGCCTATAAGTCTATGTAATGTCTCATACAAGATTCTTGCCAAAATTTTGCCACTTAGGCTTAGACCCCTACCAGCTGAAGTCATCTCCCCTTTACGAGGGGCTTTTGTACCTAAGAGGAAAATAACAGATAACATCTTCATAGCTGAGGAAATCTTTCATTTCATGAACAAAACTAGGGAAAAGCAGGGTTTTGTTGCCCTCAAACTAGACATGTCTAAAGCGTATGATAGAATAGAATGGTCATCTCTTCTGAAAATTTTAAAGTGTCTAGGCTTTAACCACTAGTGGTGTGAGATGATCATATGTGTTATCACCACAACCTCTTTTTTTGTGAAAATCAATGGAACACCTTTTTCTTGGTTTCATGGCTCCAAGGGACTTAGGCATCGGTGCCTCATTAGCCTTTATCTTTTCCTTTTTATTATAGAAGTGCTCTCAAGTCTCCTTGACCAGTTTCGGAGGGCCAATGCCTTCAAAGGGCTTTCTATTGCACGAACTGCACCAAAAATTTCCCACTACTTTTTTGATATGCCTTTCTCTTCTGTAGGGTCACTATTGAGGATGTGTGGATGATCAAGACAATTCAAGAGCTTTATTCAAATATCACAAGTCAAGTAATAAGCCTGGATAAGAGTAAGGCCTTCTTCAGTAGAAATGTCTCCAACACCCACAAACACAAGTTACTGGGAATTTTAGGGATTAAGGAAATGCAAAAAAAGACTAGTTATCCAAGAACATCACTCTTTCACAATCATTCAAGATCCAAAGACTTGGAATCCCTTATTATGAAAATGAACTCTAGACTTGTTGTCCAGCCAGCTCTCTGTCCTTTGCGAACAGAGCTATCCTCATGTAATATGTGGTTCAAGCTATACCTATTTTCTATATGCAATTTTCTATGTTTCCTAAAAACATTTGCAGGAAAATGGATTCTCTATGCCTGAGATTTTGGCTTGGCCAAACAGGATAGGTAAACACCCAACTCTTACAGCATGGGATAAATGTTGTACACCTAAAGAGCTAGGTGGACTTGGATTTAAAAAGATGGAAAACATTGACAAGGCCCTACTACTTAAAAAGGGTTGGAGACTCTTGAATGAGAATAACTCAATTTGAGCTAAATGCCTGAAGGCAAAGTATTTCCCTCAAACCTCCATCTTTGACCTCAACATTTACAATAAGACTGGGTCTGTAACCTACAAAAACTTAAGGAAAATCATCCCACTTTTGGTGAATATGGTGACCAGGAAAAACTGGAAGTGGATGTACCACTTCTTTCTGGTTTGACCCGTGGTTGGCCACAGAAACAACCATGAGACTAGGTGTCACATCACATCCCACCCGTTGGTATCAGTCCCGCTCAATAACCCGTGGGCGCGAGCCATAATCACAAAATCCACTGTTTACCCATAATTGATGATAAATACACGAAGTAATAATCAAGAGCAAGAATAATCCAAATAAGTAGATAAAACGAATTACATGAGTCCAACACTCAAAAAAGAAGGAATCAATGAAAAAGAATAAAATAATCAAGTTCAAAAGGAATCTCAGCGGAAGCAAAAGGAATAATCAAAGTTTCAAGTTTTCTTTTGTTCTCTTTCATAGATGATATATTTCTCTTAAAATTTCTCAATAAACGGAGTCAACCTTCCTTATTATCCTATCAAAATGACAGGTAGCTTGAATTCTCTTGCCATCAATAGGAGCAGTAAGCACACTCCAAGCACCCCTAGGTGGCCTCGTGTTGTGCGGCGCTATCTCCCACTGGTGCCTCCAAAGCTTCTTTACAGGAGTCCTTCCAGTCTTGCGAAACTTCTCCTAATCCAATATACTCATTTGTATAATATAACAAAATACACAAAAGGAATGAGTTCTGCCGAACTCAATAAGGAAACACATCTCACATACAAGTCAACACAATATCATGACAGGCCATATGTAAAGTATGGTATGTAATGTATGGATGCAACTAGAATGTAACTATGCAAGTCTCTAGTATGGTAGATTTGCTTTAAGATATAACATCAGCCTTCCTTTGGGTAGGTCTAGTCACTTTGATCCCTCACAGACTAATTAATTACCTCTGTTGAGATCTTGGGCAAAGGGTTCAGTCATCGTCAATCAACCATACTGGGGTTTAGGTTCACACTCTCTCACCGCGACCATTGGCACGAGTACTGGCGCATGTCAGGGTTTCTAATCCAATGCAAGGTCATACAGTGACATGCTACATGTTGTCCAAATACTTCCCCTATGGCACCAACTAATTCGGTTTAGTATCATTTCCTACTTAGGAATGAGAATCCTCATGGATTGGTTACCTCTGTTGGATTACATTCCCTAACCCTATGGTCATCCACATATTGTTGAGGCAGATGCTCTCATGTCCCCTCAAGCCTCTCGGCCACTCCTTGGACACCCATGAGCCCAACCCTAATATATGCAACCTACCAATGCATGATCAACATTGGACCACTGAATCTCCGCACGGATTGGGTACCACTGTAGGATGAGACAAAGTCACGTCACCGTCATCACGGGTCACTTGGCTTCAATACCCCTACCGAAAGGGTAGTAGCATGTATGGGTGCTTAGCCATGCAATCTAGACCTCCTAGGTATGTCATCTAGCAATCATGACAGTGTTGGGAATATCACTAAGCAGTGTCCCATACCACAGCCCCTGATATCCCAAGCAATGGGTACCCAATATGGATACCCTCAACCATAATTACATCATATTATCAACCATCATCATGTAATTAAACATTCAACATTTCATAGCAATTGGAATACATCTAATCACAATTCACAATACATGACTAACTATAACTCATATGAACATACTATTATAGCAATTTACAAAACTACAAATGCATTCAAAGTTATTGTAAATCATCATATATATATATATTTACTTGTAGAAGTGTAAAAGATTACTAAAGTGCGGTTAAACCCACATCAATTTCAGAGAGCTTAAAAAATCACCTAACATAGGGTTACAAAGTTGCATTAAGAACAAAATTCAAACAGAGCAACAACCAATTTGATTGGGCTACTGAGATCCAGCCGGTCGCTTATGGCAGTTGGTTGGGCCAATCAACCACCTTGAACAACTGCTCCTAATTCAGGCAGAAATTCAAGTCCGAAATTTTGACTTTTGATCTCCCAAATTTAATCCGATTTTGGGATGATCTAAATCCGAATCTTGACTTTACTAACTTAACAATCTAGATACAATCTAGAACCCACAACAAAAAAATGGTTTAGTAGTCACATCATCTCCTTTAATTAAATCAATCCATTATTTGGATGTAAGGATTTGTTTTTGGATATAATCCAACCAAGATCATTGATGGAATGATCATAACCATCACAATTAACCATCCATAGAATTATGGGGAAAGAATCCACACTACTTTAAGAGAAGAAAATAGATAAAGAGGATGTGAGATCATCTTACTTCCAATTGACTCGCTAAAAGGATCACAGATTGAAGCTTCACTTCTTCACCTTCCAACACGTGCTCTCTGTCTCCTAACCGTCCACAACAACAATCACGAATATAATAATAAGAGAACAAGTCGAGGTTGCCTATTTATAGTGGACTGAGCAAAATAGGGTTTAATTCCCACAAGCAAACCTAGCCGGCAAGCAAACCTAGCCGGTCACTTGTGGCGGTTGGTTGATCAATCAACTGCCTTAAGCAACCGCCCCTAATACTTTTTAGTACTTGGGTGCTTTGCTTAACCAGTTGATCCCCAACACAAACCTAACCCTAATCAACATGTGGGGGGTGTCCTTACCTTGATCCCGGACATCTTCAATCTCAACTTGACTCCTACAGGTAATCTACTTTCCCGGTCTATCAGGATTTCCAATGGATTTCCTTCAAGTTTTCAAAATGGCAGGTTCTTCATCAGCAGAATCGAGATCCATGGACTCAGGGTATGGATCATGGACTTCAATCCAGATTGTCCACAACTTATTATGGCTGGACCTTTGGGTACTCGGACCTGCAATATGAGTACCGGGTTAGAAGTACGGGGGTTGTTACATTAGGGGATTATTTTATACCCAATTTCATGCCTACGGAAGCAACTGATGTAGAGATAGTAGAAAAGATGTTTGAAAAGATTTAGCTAGTCAAAAATTGATGTTACATTACAAGGTTTTCCCAAACAGTGACATCATTTTAATGTGTGTAGGAATTTTTTGCCACAAACAGAAAATAACTGTTGTATGCTAAGGATTGCTTCTCAAACAAAAGATATGATCGAGGCAATTAGAATATTTCAAGATGAAAAAGCTATGACAAAGGGAATGTTGGCTGGTATCTTAGATGGATTGCAAATTGCACAACAACGGCTACAAGTAACTTTGATTTGCAGTTGTACCTCACCTCTAGCGTGGCTCCAAATACTAAAGAAAGCATGGCCGATAGAGGTAGTGCAAAAGCTAATTCAATTAGCAGCCCAAACTTCCAATATTAAGATTAAACAATTCAAATGCAAACTGTAATTCCCAGATTAACACTGAGAGGGGGGGGGGTGAATCAGTGTCTTCAAAAATTCACCACAATGTGGCTGGGTCTACCAGACATTGTACCACCACTCTACAATCAAGGCACTTCAATATGTGCAACAAAGAAAAATAAACAAAAAACGCAATGCACCAGAGTTTACGTGGTTCGGCCAAATTGCCTACATCCACGGAGTAATACCCTACCTAGGGTTTCGTATATTACTCAATACACTTCTAGATATTTTGACTGGTACAACAGTCCAGGAACACCAATATCTGCTATAGTCTAAAATGCAATTTAGACAAGGGCACCAACCCCAACCCCCTAGACAAGCTCCAACTTGCTAGGTCACAATGTAAACCAATAATTCAAGTTTCCCAAATTACATTCATGATCTAGGTTCTTCATCATTAAACATAACCTAGACAATAACTTGTGAATACGGGTTACCTCAACTTGTGTAAGATGCATGGTAACAATACTTGTTTCTCTTTTTCTCCAACTCTTTTTTTCTCTTTTCAATTTTTTTCCAGTTTTCTCTCTTTAAAAAAAACCATACAACCATGTTCCCTTCTTTTCTTCTGCTGCTTCTTCTTCCTTCTCTTTCACTTTCTTTCTTGATCAACAAAACAAAAGACTTCTTATTCCCAAGCTTCAGATCTCCAAAGCCAACCAACGTCTTCTGGTTCGACCTCCACGCTCTTCCCAAGCTCCTCAAAATGTCCTTTTTCTTCTGCTAGAGTTTGCTCTCCTTTTATAGATTAATTAAACTCAGAGTTTGAATCAAACTCAGAGTTCCTATCTGACTTAGGTCTGCAATAAAATTTAAAACACAATTCCACGAGGGATGAGTTCCAAAGAACTCAACGAGTAATTGATATAAATATGCCTATCTTTCATTAATACAAAATGTAATAACCATAATATGCTAAGATGGTATGAAGTGTCATGATTATGCAATGCAATGTAATAATGTTCTTATAATCTAGCCAATGTAGGTATCTATCTAGGTAGACACACATTAAGATATTACTCCAGCCTCCTCTGATTAGGTCTTATCACTCTAATCCTTCTCAAATCTTGGGTAAGGGGGTATAGTCCACATCACACCTTGGCTGGGGTTTAGGTTGCCACTTTCTCATCACACCATTGGCATGAGTACTGGCGCGTGTCAGGGTTTTACCTAGCCCAATGCATAGTCATCCACTTTACATATTACTCAAGGTCCATATACCTCCCCTCATGCTTCTCAACTTCTTGGTTACAGTATCCTTTCAAGTCTAGGGTTGTTGTATCCTATGACACCACCTAACTCGGACTATGCACCTGTAACCTTATTGATCATTCACATATAATGGGCGGGAAGCTCTTGTGTCCCCTCATACTTCTCGCCTTCTTGGGTGCCCACGAGCCCAAGCCTATTATATGCAACCCTACCAATGAATGGCCGCACAACAATGTTGTGTCCCCTTATGCTTTTTGCATTCTTGGGTGCCCACCAACCAAATACCATTGCCATGAATCACTTGGCCTCAATTCCTATACTGATAGGGTCAGAACATGTTAGGGGTATTCTTAACTATACCAATAGACATCCTGAGAATGCATTTTAAGTGACATATTCATACTAAGGCTCTTGGGGCAATGGTTGTACCACAACCCCAGATCAAGTACATTTTTATTTTGCCTAAAAAATTACACTTGTAATTCAGTAGACACACATGATTCCACAATTTTAGATCTTTGCAAGAATATAGAAGTCTCAAAATAGTAGCATACAACTTAATACACAAGTCCAATATCATATTAGGAATCAAAGATAAGCATAAATAAATGAATTCCCTCACCTTGCGAATAAGTTGTACTTCTTTGAAACAATCAAAAGGTGTCTAAACACGTCCCAAATAATCCTATTTAAGCGTTGGTTAAAAGTTAGAAACAACCCTAGAAGTTCTACGTCGAAAAAGAAAACAAAAGACAAACTGCTGAGTATGGATCTCATGAATAGTAATAGGTATGGGTTGCCCAGGGAGACCATGACCAATCAACCCAAGGGGGTATGAGTCGCATGAATAATAACCATATGGCTTGGTTGGGGAGACCCTTGGTCAATCAACCCAGGAGGTATGGGTTGTATGAACAATAACTGTATGGGTTGATTGGGGAGACCCTTGGTCAATCAACCTAAGGGGGTATGGGTTTCTCGGGGAGACCCGTGTTCAATCAACCTAGGGGGGTATGAGTTTCTCAAGGAGACCCATGGTAAATCAACCTAGGGGGTATGGGTTGAATGAATAGTGTTTGGTAGGGGTTGATTGGGGAGACCCTTGTCGGGAGACCCATAGGGGGTATAGGTCGCCTAAACAATTGTAACAACCCCCATATTGCCTAACCAAAACCCGAATTGAAGGCCCAAGTACTTGAAGATCTAGCCAAAAGAAACTGTGGGCAATTTTCGAATTGATGCCCACATTTTGGCCCCAGAGTCCGTGGATCTGGATAGTGTTGATGAAGCAACTGCCTTATTGAGAACCAAAAGAAAATTCTGTCGGAATTTGGGTGGATTGGGTAGATGGATATCTAGCACGAGAAATGTCAAGTTGGAAGATGACCATGATCGAAGTAAGAGCCCTCCACATGTTGGTTAAGGTCATTACCAAGCTAGGGATCAATTAGAGAGAAAAATGTCTGATTATTGAAAAGTACTAGGGGGTGGTTGCTTTAGGTAGTTGATTGGCCAAGCAACCGCCAACCCTAACAGTTGATTGGAAAATTTCACTGAAAAACCCTATTTTGCCCCCAACACCCTATTTAAAGCCTTCTACAACCTAATTTCGTATTATTTTATTCTTGAAGGCTGCCATGGACTGAGAAGAGTTAGAGAAAATGTGGCTGGTGGAAGAGAGCCTCTTTTCGCGGAGAATCTTTCAAGTTTTCAGATCTTTAGTGAATGTAAGTTTAACCACTCTCTTAATTAATTGAATTTCATCCTATTACAGAGCATTTATTCTTCCTCTAGTTTTGCTGCGGTGGTTTGGATTAATATATTGCCTTCCCATCGATGATCTCAATTAGATCATGCCAAGAGGAATGGATTTATATCCAATTTGATGAATCTTATCGAAGAAGATGACATAGATCTAGATTTTCCCCTTCTATGATCTGTAGTTTGAGTGGCTTCTCTGGTATTCTAAGGACTTGGTTTAGACTTTGATTAACCCAAATACAGATCGAGGATGGGTGATCCAAAGTCTAAATTTCGGACTTGGAATTCTGCCCGAAACTCGGGCGGTCGCTTGAGGCAGTCACTTACAGAGCAATCGGTTGGTTTCCAAAGGCTACTTAGGAGTTGTCTTTTTTTCAGTTTGAATCCCAGACTCTAATGTAACTTTATAATCTTAATCTAGAGGTTTTTTGGGATCTACTAGAGTACTTGCTTGTGAGACTTAGCACGTTTTTCCATACTTTTCCGCTAAGTTAGGTAAGGATGCAATTGCATATGTAACCGAATTGCTTTATATGATGTTTTGATAATTGATTTAAGCATGTTAGTGATTTTATAACTTGTTGTAATTATTGTCATGCTTGTTTACTCATTTATTATGATTTGTGAATAATGTGTATTGCATTTTTACTTCTTTTGTGGAATGTGTTGTTGTTTGGCGTGATTATGAATTGGGGAATACTTGGCTTAGTAATTCTAGCTTGGAATATCAGGGGTTGTGGTATCGGACATTGTCCTCTGATGCCCCTATCACTTTTATGGTTGTTGTACTTCATGATTAGGGTGTCTAGATGCATGGTTAGGTAACTCATACATGCTACTACCCTTTCGGCAGGGATATTGAAGTCGAGTGACCCATGATAGTAGTGACGTGGTCCTATGAGTGTCCAACAGAGGTAACCACTCCATGAGGAGACATATTGGTCCATTGTTTATCATACAAATGGTAGGGTTGTATATGTTAGGGTTGGGATCATGGGTGTCCAAAAGACGACTTGGGTGTCGTGAGGAGACATGAGAAGCATTTGCCCCAACAATATGTGAATGACCATAGGGTTAAGGAATGTGGTCCAAAAGATAACTAGTTTGTGAGGTTTACATTCATAGGTGGAGAAGGACACTAGACAAAAAGGGCACTAGGCATAAGGAAAGGTATCTGAACCACATGTAGTGTGTTACCATATGATCTTACATTGGGATAGGATCCCCGACATGCACTAGTACTCAAACTAATGGTTGGGGTGAGAGAGTGTGGATTTGTACCCCAACCATGGTTGATGATGAGGACCGTACCCTTTACCCAAGATCCCAACAGAGGCAACCAGTTCCGTGAGAGATTAAAGTGATGAGACCTACCTAGAGGAGGGTTGGTGTTTATCTTAAAGCATGTCTGCTTAGCTAGAGACTCACATGGTTAGACGCTTAGCTGCATTCATAACTTAGCATTTCATTTATTCATTTTCCTTACTGAGTTCTTTAAAATTCATCCTTGTGGATTGTCGGATTGGGCTGGTGATCCAGATATTAGGAGATCCACCAATTGTTTTGGCATCTATATTGGCTCTCATCTTAATTCATGGAGTTCCAAAATGATAGAATAAAAGAGCTTTAAGTAGTAGGAAATATGAATAACAACACAATAGATGCAAAGTGATCCGTCTCTTTTATTGGATAATCCAAAAACTACAAGCTCATAACAAAGAAAACAAGCTAATAAATAACTAAACGTAAGCAAACTAAACTCCTAGAAATCAGAACGTGATAACATGGGATCCCCACTTAATATGGACTACTAATGACAGTTCCTACAATCATGAGACTTATTTAAAACCACCAAGACTAATTCCACTAGCCGTTAGTGGTTTGAATCACATTCCTAACACTGGAAACAATGAACTATTGCTCGGTCTTCAACTGAAGTTGAATATAGAGAGATTGCCTCTACAACAACCAAGTTAGTTTGGATCCGGTCTCTTCTCCATGAACTTGGGGTTTTTCTATCAACAACTCCTTTGGTCTATTGTGACAATCTCAATGCTACTTTTCTCACTATAAATCCGGTGTTTCATTCTCATACAAAGCACTTAGAGATCGACTTTCATTTTGTCCCTTGAACTTGTTGCTAGCTAGCGATTGGCCATTCAGATACCAAAATTTGGGTTTTTTATTGTAATATGTTTTGCTAGCACCTCATTGCCTAAAGATTTTGACTTGACAATTTTCACTGCAAAGTCATGTAGTCCAAACATAATTGCTCTGAATTTTCATAATCTTTCACAAAGCATGTCAGTGAAGACAAATATCATAACTTTGTTCTATGTCTAGGTGCTTGGAACTACCCGGATCTATAAGAAACGTGTATCCTCTACTGGGATTCTGTCTGATCCCAATTTAAACTATTTTAAGGATGGTTTATATTATCAGTGGGAAAGAACAACAAATGAAGGTCAGTTCATCATGAAGCATGGAGCATCATTTTCCAAAAATTTAGACCTAGTGCTTATTGTTGGCCCTCCAAATGCTACTGAGTTTCCGTAGATTCCCATTTGAGATCTTGTTTAAGGTGTGTTCTTTGGTTCAACATGGATACCTTGCAGGGCCAACACTTGATGCACATTTTTTCAAATTGGTTCATCCTTCTCTGGTTCCAGTAAACTATAACTACATATAGCATGCAATGGAGGAAATGTATCATTTAAAAGATTGCTGCAATGAGCCTGTTGAATGGTTGAGAGAGCAATACGAAAGATACGACAGATCCAATCATATATCTAGTTCTCCTGGAATTTCCTTTGGATGAGGACTTGGTATATATATGTTTGCAGGGTTCAAATTACCCCTGGTAGAGTATATTTTTGGCGTACTGGAATTTATAATAGGATACTTTCTGCTCTAACAAATGGCATCGTTATTGGAGAAAAGAGGTTTGATTTTCTTTGCTTCTCAACAAGTTAGATTCGGGTAAGTTCCAGACAAATGTTTGCAAAGACAGATGATGGGCTTACAACAGTGTTGTGAATAAATCATCCCGGACCTGGTTCACGTCGATCTGGCCGGGATCGACTAATGGTTCAAACCAAACAAGGGGTCACCCCAAAATACACACATGGATCTAATCCTGGCCATCAGATCTAAACGTTGAATTGATAGTTAAGAAAAGTTCCAAATCAACAAAAGGAATCTATAAATAGGGTTGTGGCGTTCATTGAAGGTAAGACAACGCTTCTGAAGCTTTAAGGAGCTCTGCAACCCTAATTCTTCGACACTCACTGACTTGACTATTGGGAACGAAACGCTGATTTAGCTGGTTGGCTCCGTTTCTAATCGTTCTTCTTCTACCTTGCAGGAAAGAGTGATTTCTACTTTAGATCGAGGGAGACCTGATAAAGTTTGGTGTGAGATTCTATTAGGGATAATGGATGCACAACCACGAACGGGAAAAACACAAGCAAAACACACAAGGGATTTAACGTGGTTTGGAAAAACCCTGCCTACGTCCACCAGAGAGAAAAAGAGTTTCACTAGTTCCAGGAAACCTCACACCACTCTCACACCCACAAAGTATTACCCTTTGCTTCCGTGTCTACTAGGTTATCCCACAGAGACTATTTATAAGGAAACCTAAAACCCTAATCCTAATGTAATTACAAGTTTACCCTAGTACTAGTAATTGACCCAAACCCTGTTTCAATTACAAATACAACCAAAACCATAATTACATGGACCCACAAAATACAAGACACCCAAACCCAACAATCTCCACCTTGGCTAGAATTCTGCAAACCACCTTGAAGAAAAACCGTTGATGATGTCTCTTTGCAATCATCAGTCTCTGTGTATCCACCACACCTTACCGCATGGCCCACATCCCCTCCAGGGATGCTTTTGTACCGCCATCACTAAACCAGCATGGCGCACACCCTCTACCTAGGGTGTCCCGTACAGCTCACCGCTATACGACGTGACGTGGCTCCATCTCTCCTATCACAGCCAGCTCCTAGAGATCACTACCACTCACCAAATCCAAAGCGAAAGTCACTCACTTCTTTCTAAATTTGCCCTTGTTTTGTGCCTGAACAACCTGCAAATTCTGTCTACCTGTACCCCTTGCCAAAGTATCAACTGGAGCTCCACTTGTTTCAACACTCCCTGCAAGACTGTACAACTTACTAATCATCTTTCCCCACATCACAACCATTGATCCCCTTGAAACGTTGAGAACTCCACCTTCATATGACCATCTGAAACCTTTAGAATCTAGAGTACTCAATGAAATCAGATTCTTCCTTAGATCTGGCACATGTCTAACCCCAGTCAAAGTTCGCACAATCCCATCGAACATGCGAATCCGCACAGCCCCAACTCCGACAACCCTGCTTTCCGCATTATTTGCCATCTTGACTGTACCACCTTCACATGCATGATATGTAGAAAATTGATTCCTGAGTGAACACATGTGAAAAGAACACCCAGAATCTAAAATCCAATATGAAGTATTCAAACTTGATGATGAAGTCAAAAGGACATCATCTCCTCCATCATCGCTCAATAAGACAGCAATAGATGATTCATCACTCTCCCCGTCCTTCCTTTTCCTATCCTCCTTACGCCTTAGACAATCTTTCCTTATATGACCTTCCTTTTTGCAATAGTAACAAGTTACTTTGTGACCAGCAGACTTTGAGCGACCCCTTGACTTGCTAGAACCCTCCATTCTCCCATTTGATTTTCCTCTACTATGACCACCCCTTAAAACCAAGGCACTACTTTCATCTGACTCCTTATTACTGCTATTTTTCCGCCATGTTTCATTCATCAGCAATGTAGTAATAACATCGTCAAGTTTCAAAGTATCCTTACCAAAAAGTAATGTGGTCACAATGTGATCAAACGACTGAGGCAATGATGCCAACAAAAGTAACGCCTTGTCTTCCTCCTTGATCTTCTCATCAAGAGCCAACAACTCCGTCAAAATCCTGGTGAACTCATCTAGGTACTTGTCAAAATTTTCTCCCTCTAACAACTGAATGCCATATAACTATTTCTTTTAAAACAACTGATTTGTCAACGACTTGGACTTGTACCTGCTCTCCAACTTTGCCCAGACTTCATCTGGATCTACCACCCTGATGACTTCACAAAGAACATTATCTGCAAGATACAACTGGATCATACTATTTGCTAGATCCCTCAACTCTTGCCAACGTCTTCCATCATCGCCTCTAGCTTTTCTGATTTTTTCCTGAGAGCCTTAACAATCCCTTCCCGCGTAAGGATGTTCTTCACCCGTTGTTGCCACAAGGTGAAATTTTTATGACCGTTAAAAAGTTCTATGGAGAAATTAGAACTCTTAATCGCCATCTGATTTGTGCCCTTCATACCCGTCAACAACTAAAAAATCTTGTTCGTTGACCTCCGTACGAACTCACAAAATCAATACCAATGGAGCAAAATCTCCTTGATCCGTCACTTCCACTGCGTCCGAAACACCCAAAAACCTTAGGAACACTTAACTCCGTACAAAAAACCTTCACACAAAAACATGTGGAAACAGTATGTACGATACAATCCGATAATACAAAAAAAAAAAAAAACAAAAGAAAAAATCCCTTTTCTTTTTTCCGTTTTCCATCGAACCCTTCTTTTTTTTTTTCCCTCACCTTTTTCTTCCACGTTCCAACTTCACTTTTTTAACTTTTCTTTTCTTTTCTTTTCTTTTTTTTTTTTTCAACCCAATGTAATATTCATTACATTAAAAAAACAAAATAAAAAAAACTTTTCTTCCACGGTGGAATATCCACCCGCCTACGATCTAAAGTGGACCGCCCTGTCCCTTTTTTTTTTTTTTTAAGTGATCTAACCCGATTAAACTACAAGAAAAAGAATAAAAAAACTTAACGATTCTAACCTTCGATCAATCCGTCGAAGCCTTCTCCGTTCTCAAAGCACTTATCTTCTCCTTTCTGGATCTTCGCACACCTCTGGCGACGATTCACCGAATCTAGCTTTGATACCACTTGTTAGGGATAATGGGTGCACAACCACAAACGAAGAAGAACACAAGCAAAACACACAATGGATTTAACGTGGTTCGGCAAAATCCTGCCTACGTCCACTAGAGAGAAAAAGAGTTTCACTAGTTTCAGGAAACCTCACACCACTCTTACACCCACAAAGTATTACCCTTTGCTTCCATGTCTACTAGGTTATCCCACGGAAACTATTTATAGGGAAACTAAAACCCTAATTCCAATGTAATTACAAGTTTACCCTAGTACTAGTAATTGACTCAAACCCTGTTTCAATTACAAATACAACCAAAACCATAATTACATGGACCAACAGAATACAAGACACCCAAACCCAACAGATTCATGGTTCACAGACCCCGGTGAAATTTGCACTAACAAGTAGCAACAATCAGAGAATCTGATGGATGATTTTGGTCAAATAAGAAATTTGGCAAAATATTCTGCTAGATTGGGTCAATCTTTTTCAGCCTTTCTAAAGACGCTCTTAAAATTTATATGCATGAAGTTGAAATTACCCTGACATAGAGCCGGAAAGAGGACAGTTAAAATATGTTTTCTTAGATGGTATTGGTAAAATTTCTGCTGATTTTGCAAGGAAAGTTGCAGTAAAGTGTAAAATAGAAGGTTCTACTCCCTTTGCCTTTCAAACAGTCAGCTTGTTTAATTTTTACCATATTGGGTCCGTGATAACTTTCTGATGTCAATTGGGATCTTGGAGAGAAAAATTTTCAACCCAAATGTTTAAATTATTGGCCGAATCCAAACCATTTCCACCCGACCTGCATGTCAAACTGTTTTACCACACTCACAGGATTTGCCTGTGTCAACCAGGGCAATGTTGATGTCACATGGTGAGTGTATGAGGATAGTCTCGAAGGCAAGTTGTGTGAAGAGATCTCAACTATTCTTGACATGTGTCAAATCTCAGTGCAAGATCTTCCAATTTAAGTAAATTAGCTAATATATACGTCAACACTTTTAATCACAATTACTAGAAAAAGATCTCGCTTTTGACATTGGACACTTGTCAAGAATCCAACTATGCGAGTTGAAAACTTTCTTCTCTATTTAAGTGAAAAAATTCAAATTGAGATCCACCTTTGATCTACTTTTTAGTGCTTAGAAGTAAACTCTCCTTTTAAATTTATGATTGAAAAAATGTGAAAATAGTGGAGAATAAGGCTATCTTTGGTATGATTATTATTTTTTGTTTTTTATTTTTAATTATTGTTTAGAAATTAATTAAAAAGATTATTTTGGGTAAAAAATATATTAATCGTTTGGTAATCAATTGTTAAAATAGATTTTTTACTAAAACAAAAACGTTTGGCATATGTTACTGTAAAAATAATTTTTATTCTATGAATTTTAAACTTATATAGGGGGAAATTTTTTTGGCATAGAGTCATCATTCTCAAAATCCCAAGCTATTGGCACTAGTGAAAACTGTGAATCAGTGACTTCCTCAGTCCTCACCCATTCCATTATCCCCCTCAAAAAAGAAAGAAAGCTTTCCTCACCCATTCTAGATATGCACCATAATCTGATGCATCAGTGATGTGCAGCATATGCCAAAGGCCAGAACGCATCAGGAAATTGCCTTTCGCCCTTGAAATCCATCAAAAGATTAGTAGTTATAGCTGAACGGAACCCGTATGAAATCCAATTTCACCCCAATTTCATCAATCACAATACTGAACAAATTCAGTAGCTAACTGATTCCAACTTTTCGGGATTCATGATCAAACTCAGCAGCTACAAAAGAAAGAGACAGATTTTATGCTGGTTCACCTCAATGTGAGGCTACAAGCAGTATTAAATATTTCATGACTATATTCAATGTTCGATTACAAGAGAACATATATGAACATTACAAGAGAACATATATAAGTGCTTAAAAACCCTAAACCACAACGATTCATGGCCAAAGCCAAAACTGTAAAGAAACTGAGTCCCACAGAAACATGGAATCTCTATAGACTATGGGGCGCTGCCCCCACATCCCCATCGGGCGGCCTCCCTGGACCCCCTCCCGCTCACTGGGGAGTGAGACCCGTGCCCATCGGTAAAACAATGAAAAACATGAGCCATATTCAACAAAATGCATTAGAACAACATAGTTTTTTTGGATCCACAATCAACAATCAGCCACGGCGCAGATTTTGCCCAGGCCCATGACTTTTGATAACTATAGTTAATCATCAAAGACTCACTAATCCTAACTGGTTTCACATCCCAGACAATCTCATGTAGCAAAGAGATACAAGAATCACGATTCACATTCACATTCACAGCAGACAATACTCATAAAAAAAAAAAAAAATTGAAGGGAATTATGGTGTGAGATGGACACCTACAACAAGTGTGAATGGAATAGTGTGAGTAGCCAGAATGGCTGAAGACATAGGAAGCTGTAGAAATTGTACCAAACACTGTCATTTCTATCTATTTGAAAAAAAAAAAATGAAAATCATGCCAAAGCTGCCTAAAGAATCGAAAGCCAAAATAGAAAAGATAACAAACCTAAATTATTGAGTGGATTTAATTTTGAATTTAACACAAAAAGGTAATTAAAGTAAAAGACGAGAAACAGAAGAAGATCAGTGGAGAAAGGATATTCTCAGTTGCAGGTTTACATATACGAAATTTTAATAGAAAAAATGCTGTTGTCAAAATAGTATATACAAGTTTTCTAAAATATATTTTATGTTTATTCACTTTATTTTTGGATTCTAACAATGGATTCTCTAGTTGCCTTTATGTCCTTTCAGACAGTGACTTGGTTTGTCATGCCTGCTTCATTTATGAATTATTGTTCATCATTCAACCAACAGAACTGAAAGCATATGGAATTTGCCACCCTTGAAGGTGACAATGCGTAGAAATATTATATATATATATCCACTTTTTTTGTTTTTTTGGTAGCCATATACATATCCAGTCCACATCCACCCTTATATAAATACAAACCAAAACCCCTATACACATAATTTCTTCTAGAAGTCAAACCAATAGTTTTCTGATAAAACCCAAAATTTATTAGATTAAGTTAATCTAACATCATTCTTAATTATGAAGGAAACCCTAAATTTTCAAGGTAATCTAACTACATGTTTAGAAAATTTCACTTGTAATGAAGTGGAGCTTTTTTCCCCCACAACTGTAATGAAGATATTCTCCATTCTCTCTTTTTGTTAATGAAAATTTTTATTTAGGAAAAAAGAAAAAGAAGAGAGCTCTTTTTCCCCAACTATATTTACTGTAGCATGTGATAGTAACCAGGGAACGATTGTTCGTTGGTTTCGCCCGGTTTGCTACCCAGCGAACCGGGCGAAAGGGCGAAATCTCGGCGATATTTCGCCCAAGTTGCCATTTAAATTTCAAAATTTAAAAAATAAAAATTATAAATGTCAACATCAATCGGTCAGTTCTACATTGCTATTCATAAATAAATATAATGATGATTTGAAATACCCTGCAAAAGCAGCAAAATATCACGTGGTTCTCCTTGAACCACGGTGACTGATTTGCAAATATCAAAAAGATTTAAAACTTAAAACTTCTTCTCAATTCTCACTTCATCTTCGTCGGTATTTTTTGCAGGTGATTTCTTGCAGGTGTCGCCGATTGTTTCTCGCCAACTCGCCGGAGCAGGACAAAGTATTAGTCACCGGAACCTTTCTTCCATTCTCTCTTCTGTTTCTTTCTCTTTCTTTCTTCCTCTTCTTCTCCGGCTATTCTTTCTTTCTTCCTCTTCTTTTCCGGCTATTTTCCTTGGATTCACCAGAAAATCGTCGATTTTCCGGCGATTATAATAGAATATCGTTTCGCCCCCTGGTTTCGGTTCGCCAGGGGGCGAAATCACCGAATTTCGGCGAATTTCGCCGAAATATCGGCGAAAAAAAGTTCCATGATAGTAACCTCTTTTTTTCCTTATTGGTTAGAATTATGTTGAGAATGGTGAAGCTCAGTTGAACTGTGAAAGCATCATAATCACTTCCGAGGCTGGATCTGAGGTAGGTGGAGAGTAAGGAAGGTTTCGTAGCAGAGAAAATTAAAATTGAAAAAAGCACTTCTGGTGAATTGGGTTCCAATAAACAATAATATACCCTTGCACCCCTGGATAGTAATTTATAAAAGAACAACAACCACCGGGGCCAAGGGAGCAGCGGCGCCAGCAAGGTTTCACGAATCCGGGATGCAAAAATCCTCGCGGAGACCACCCACCACGCCGGTGTGCGACGCGGGTCGAACACCGGTTTAAAAATTGGGGTTAGCAAAAAAAAAAAAAAAAAAAAAAAAAAGAACAAAACCAGATCCAAATTCAGAGATAAAAAATGTTCCAAGAATTATTCCTCGTTCCCACTCTAGACAATGAAAGGCAGAATGGGAGACTTGTTTGTTTCTCTCAAACACCCTTAGCTGAGACTTTCTTAGGTGTTCGGAATTCAAACACAGAAACCCTACTCTTTCAAGGCAACAATTGTTCTGAACCATCGGAAAAGGCAAAGAAATTCCCCTGAATTGATTCAAGCTGCACTTATTAATCGCTTCAACCTCTTTCTAGATTCCCTTCTTGGGGAGTCTTAGGATCCTATTTCACTGTTTTGGGCTATTTGGGGCTCAATGGAAGCGTGCTATCTCCTCAACGCCAACATGTTGTTGCAACCATTTAGTCAAATAGCTCCCCAAACGGTCTTTCAGAACACAGCTATCGAACCTATAACTGGCGTCCCCCAGGTCTTCTCCTATCACAAATATTCAGATTTCTTTGACTGGTGTATTGTGATCTTTATCTCTATTATTGTCATTTTGCATAGTTGGTTCAAAAATATCCCTTCTAAAGCAAGAAATAGGTTCTTTACTTAATTTGTCTTTGTTTTTGGTGGTTGAGATAGGTTGTTCTTTATGATTGCAATCTTGTTCTACTATTTTTATTTCAATGTGAATAAAGTTTGTTAGAAATCTTGTCTTGTTTTGCTCATATTTCTCTCATTGCCCTTTTCTCTTCCTGATCTTGTGTTTCTTTTCTTTCTTGTCCTCTTCACCTGTGGTCTATATCTTGGTGTTGGTGGTGTGTAGTTGTTGCTTATCTGTGGAGAATTCCTTATCTGTTTTTTTCTGCCATTTATAACTCTCTAATTTGTGCCATGAAAATTCTTGCATGACATAGATGGAAAATTTTCTCAGCAGTGCTTAGCTAAATTTCTTAAAAAACACAACCCCGATCTTTTGTTCTTATATGAGACCAAATGCCAAAACCATCCGAATCTGTTGACGTGCAAGAAAAAACATTTTCATAGCTATTACTCCATTGGCCATGTGGACAGCTCGGGAGCCAAAGGTCTTAAGGGAGGTCTATGGGCTTTGGGTTGCAGTAACATGGATGTTGAGCTGATCCATGCTGAGGAATCTTTGATCATGCTCAAGTGGCTTCACCTACTACATCAACCCTCATATTCATTATCTATGTTCCACCTTCTTAATAGGACCGGAAACCTTTCTGGGAATGATTAACCTCCTTAGTTCACCCTGTATCAGAACCTTTAATTGTTGTCGGTGACTTCAATGAACTCATTCATGTCAGTGATAAGTTTGGCTCATAGTTTAAGCCCTTTGCAGCCCTACCTTGCCTACAATTGCTCATTAGGGATGCTAACCTCTTTGAGCTCTCTGCCTCTGGGACCTACTTCACTTGGACCAATAAACAGGAACCTCCAAATCTCGTTAAAGAAAAACTAGACAAAATCTTTGCTTCACCATCCTAGATTAGTCTCCACCTGAACCCCTTCGTGATTAAATTACTTGCTATTGGTTTGGACCACAACCTATCCTACTTCAAACTATATCCCCTCCCCCCTCCTCTTGGAGGGAAGAAACTGTTTCACTTCCAATTTTTTGTCTGAGGTAAACCATGCATGGAACTCAGATGGGAAGCTCTCCCTACGAAGTAAATTAGCAAATCTCTCTAGGGTATTCAAAAATGGAACAAAAAAGTTTTTGGAAATGTGGACTTTTTTTCACAAGTTGACTAGTGAGATTGAGACTCTAAGTCAGAATACTAATCCTGACCAGACTACAATCTCTTAAAAGAAGATCTCTCTTTATTGGGCTTTGGATGCTGAGGAGGCTTTTTGGTTCCAAAAGTCTAGATGTTCCTATATTTCGATGGAGACAAGGAATACAAGATTTTATCACTTGTTAACCAAAATTCATCACCACAATAGAAAATTGTAATAACCTCTGTAATTCTAACTCAGGATCCGTATTGCAAGTCTTAGTACCTGAAATGCCAACCGAAATAAGCTATGGATTATCCAAATTGAAGCCCATGATCCATACCATGAGCCCATGGATCTGGATTTTGCCGATGAAGAACCTACCATACTGGGAACCCAAAATTGATCCAGTAGAAACCCTAATGGACTAGGAAGGTGGATCTCTAGCCTGAGTCAAGTTGAGTTTGAAGATGTCCGTGATCGAGGTAAGAAACCCCCCACCACCATGTTGGTTAAGGTTAGGTTAGTGTTGGGGATCAACCAGTTGAGCAAAGCACCCAAGTGTTGAAAAGTACTAGGGGGCGGTCGCTTAAGGTGGTTGATTGACCCAACCAACCGTCCCAAGCGATCGGCTAGGTCTAAATGCGGGGTTATACCCTAATTTTGCTCCGGCCCCCTATAAATAACAATCCACGACTTAATTTCGTATTATTTTATTCGTGGAGGTTACTGTGGACGGTTAGGAGGTAGAGTACACGTGTCCAGTGGTGAAAAACGCTCGATTCACAGTGAGGCTTAGGTTCTTGATCCGTCTTGTGAATCAATTGGAGGTTGGTTGATCACATGCTCTTCACACTTGTCTCTCTTGAGAATTAATGTGCTATTTCTTTTCTTCATGATTCTATAGACAATGAGTTTGATGATTAGCATCTTTCCATCGATGATCGTGATTAGATCATACCCGAAGACGGATTCTCATATCCAGATCAAGGGTTGATTTAATTGAAGGAGATGAAGTGAATTCTAAACCTTTTTTATTTATGCTTTTTGGATTGAATTAGGCTCTTTAGCATGTTAAGGACGAAATTCGGATTTGGATCACCCCAAAACTAGATTGAGGATGGGTGATCAAAAGTTGAATTTCGGACTTGAGAATCTGTCTGAAAGAGGGGTGAACACTCAGGGCGGTTGATTGATCCAATCAACTGGCATAAGCAATCGGTTGGGTCATAGTAGCCCTATTAGTCTGAGTTTTGCTTTGTTTTGACTTTTGTTTTTGATGAATCTTTTTAACCCTAATCTAGGTGATCTCTGAGGTTTACTGGACTTGTTAATTGTGAAGTTTGATTGCACTTGCAGTAGTTTTTTTTTTCTTTTCACTTCAATAGGTAAGGTTACATTTCTGAATATATGCATTGACATGTATTTATGATGAATTGTGTAGAACTTCAAATGCATAAGTGATTGTATAACTTGTTGTTACATTAGTTTAGATGATTCATTAATTATAATATGTTGTGAATGATGATTAGTTGTACACAATTTTTTATGTGATGTTGAATGACTTGTTATGTGACAATGAATGATGAGTTGGTATAGCTATGATTGAGGATACCTTTTTGGGTATCCATCGCTTAGGATATCAGGGAAGTATGGGACACTATTCTCTGATGCCCCCAACACTCTTATGGTTGCTGGATTACATACCTAGGAGGTCTGGATTGCATGGTTAGAAACCCTTACATGCTACTATCCTTTCGGCAAGGATATTGAAGCCAAATGAACCATGATAACGCTGATGAGACTTTGTTTCATCCTACAGCGGTAGCTAGTTCATGCAGATACTCAGTGGTCCACTATTGATCATGCGTTGGTAGGGTTGCATATGTTAGGGTTGGGCTCATGGGCGTCCAAGTGGCTTGGGAGTCATTAGGGGACATGAGAGCATCTGCCTCAACATTATGTGGATGACCATAGGTTTAAGGAATGGAGTCCAACAGAGGTTGTCAACCCGTGAGAATTCTCATCCTAGATGGAGAAGGATATTGAACCGAGTTGATTGGTGCCAAAGGGAAAGTATTTGGACCACATATAGTATGTCATTGTATGACATTGCATTGGGTTAGAATCCCTGACATGCGCCAGTACTCATGCCAACAGTTGTAGTGAGAGAGCATGGACTTAAACCCCAGCCATGGTTGTTTGACGAGGACCGTACCCCTTGCTCAAGATTCCAACAAAGGACACTAGTGTGTGAGGGATCAGAGTTACTAGACCTACCTAGAGGAGAGCTGTTGTTATATCTTAAAGCATGTCTGCCATACTAGAGACTTGCACGGTTAGCTAGTAGAAGCTTTCATACTTATGCATATCATCTTTCACATGCTACTTTCCATGATATAATATTGACTTGTATATGAGATATGTTGCCTTACTGAGTTTGTCAGAACTCATCCTTTTTGTGGATTATTATTAAATTATTCAGATGGTGATATTATATCAGGAGAAATTTCGTACGACTAGGAGGACCCCTGCAAAGAAACTCTGAAGGCGACAGTGGGAGATTGTGTTGCACAACACGAGGCCACTTGCGGGTGCATGGAGTGTGTTTACAGCTCCCATTGATGGTAAAAGAATCCAAGTGACCCGCCATTTCGATAAATTGATGAAGGTTGGATGACGACTTCATTCATCGAGAAATTTGAGGAAAAATGTGTCCCCCTTGAGAAAGAACAAAAGAACACTTAAACTTTGATTTTCATATGCTTTCGCTGAGATTCCTTTGGACATGTTACTTTATTTATTTCTTGATTCATTCCTTTTGGACGTTAGACTTATGTATTTCCCTTTTCATTTCATTATTGAATTATTCTTACTCTTGATCTATTATTATGTGTATTTATTATCATTGATAGCTAAACCGTGGATCATGTGACTGTGGATCACATTCACAGGGTTGTTGCGCAGACTGATACCGGCAGGTGGGGTGTGACAAAAATTAATTTCATTGAACATAATGGTGATTGATTCTCCCACCCCAGAGAAATAGCGGAGGTTTTTGCTCACTTCATGAAGAATTTGTATTTTCCTCTAATCCATTAGAAATGGATTTCATTGAGAGCCTCTTCTCGCCCTAAGGGATTCCATTAGAAGAGTTGTCTGTCTACCCAAACTTTAATGAGGTTAAAAATGTAGTATTTTCTATTGGACCTCATAAAGGCTGAGGATTTGATGGATTCAATGCCCTCCTCTACCAGAAACATTGGGATTTGCTTGGCCAAGATGTTTTAATTTTTTTCACTTCTTTCTTTCTTACTAGCAACTTACCACTTGGGGTAAATCACACTCTCTTGTGCTTTATACCCAAAAAAGATAATGCTTGCCTCGCCTCTGACTTTAGACTAATAAGTCTTTGTAATGTGAGCTACAAAATTATTGCTAAAATCTTGGCAAAGCGCCTTAAGTCCCTTTTGCCCACATTCATTTCTCTCTTTCAAGGAGCGTTTGTTGCCAATAGACAAATCATAGACAACTTTAGGAAAATTTTATTTTATGAGTAAAACTAGGAGCAAAGAAAGGCTACATAGCTCTCAAGCTTAACATGTCTAAAGCATATGATAGATCTGAATATTGAATCATTGTTAAAGTCTTTCAGTTCTTAGGGCTTGACAACCATTGGTGCCTTCTTATCCACTCACTCATCTCATCTACTTCTTTCTCTATCAAAGTTAATTGTGTCCCTTTTTAGTGGTTCTTTGGAACTAGGGTATTAAGATAGGGTTGCTCACTTAGCCCATATCTTTTTCTTTTAGTAATGGAAGTCTTATCTAGACTCTTAAAATGAATATAGGGCTCTCAACCTTTTTCAGGGAATCAAACTCGACAAAGCTTCCCCCGTGATTTCTCACCTCTTTTTTTGTAGATGACAACTTTCTTTTCTACAGAGCCAAGATGGAGGATATAATGGCAATCAAGGCGGTGTTAGAACTGTTCTCAGATTTGATGGGCAAGAAATTAATTTGAAAAAAGTGAGATTTTGTTTAGCCGAAATGTTTAGCATTCAAAACGATGCCAAATTCAGAAAGTGCTAGGTGTCCCTGAAATAACAAAGGAAGCCACCTATTTGGGT
Source organism: Hakea prostrata (assembly GCF_041222555.1). NCBI lineage: Eukaryota > Viridiplantae > Streptophyta > Magnoliopsida > Proteales > Proteaceae > Hakea > Hakea prostrata. Next base: position 63,381,227 of record NC_142606.1, on the reverse strand, counting down.
ACCAATTTGTTCCAAGGGCGGAAAAAACTCAAAAATTCAAATTCATTTTGGATAAAATGACAAGAAAATTGGCAACATGGAAAGCATCAAATCTGACATATGCAAGAAGGGGTACATTGATGCAATCAACGCATCAATCTATGGCTTTGTATCATATGTAGAGTTTTCGACTTCCCAAAAGAAATTGCAAAAAAATGGATTCACTTTGTCGCAGATTTTGCAATGGCAACACAGAAAAGGCCAAACCATTGACCTTTGTATCATGGGACAATTGTTGTACATCAAAGGAGTTGGGAGGGTTAGTTTAGAAAAATGGAAGATCATAACATTGCTTTACTATTAAAACAAGGGTGGAGAATGCTCATGAACCCTGAGGCTCTATGGATCAAAGTATTGCATGCTTGATACTTCAAAGGGACATCTCCTTTTGACCTGAAGGTTATGAGTAAAAAGGGTTCATTTATTTGGAACAACATCTCCAATATCCTACCCACTCTTAAGAATATGGAGGTCCAAAAAGTAGGAAATGGGCAAAAAACTTCACTATGGTTCGATCCCTAGAACTCTTCTCTGCAAAGAACCATCTCTCAATAGCAAGATTTCTCCATTTGGCCAATAAATGCAATAGTGGCTCATGTGGCTCATGTGGTAGGGGATCTTCAAGCACTTAACAGGGAGTTATCTGATGCCCCTGATACTTCTATTCCTCCTATTACTATTCCCATTTCAATCTCTAATCAATTTGACTGTTGGTTCTCTCTACTTTCTTCAATGGGCAGCTTCACCACAAAATTGGCAGCCCGTGCTCTAGGGTGCTCTAGTGAGACAAAAATTTATGCGGATGAGGAATGAGTCCTTGAAGTGGTGGAAATACTAATGGAAAATTCCAATTCGCCCCAAGTTTAAAATATTCCTTTGGAAATACTAACAGATCGAGATGCTTTATCTCGATGGACTCAGTAGCTAGGAAATTGTCTACTATGTAACCAAGAAAGAGAAACAACGTGGCATGTCTTTATTTCATATAGCTAGACAAAGAGGATTCATGCAGCAGGACCACTTGGATTGAGGATAGAGAATTGGACTTACCAATCCATATTACTTCTTTGCAAGGCGTTTCACTCCACTCCCCAAGTGGATAAGCAATCCAAAAATTGGTTTCTTTCTGTGTTTACAATTACTTGTTACTTTATATGGAATGAGAGAAAAATCTTGGCCTTTTAAAAAAAGTTCAACCAAACCCTACCAATGTTTTATGGCAAATCTCAAAATGGACTTTGGATTCATCACCACTAATAATTGAACCTATAGACCCTTAGCAAAAACTGTTGCAATTTGTAGATCATATAGACCCACTCTTTGTATGAATTATACTAATCATCCGTTGTTGTTCTGTGCATGGATATATAATGAATGGATAGATAGCACAGGATGGAGCATGGACATGAATAGTGATGGTCATATCCGGTATTGTAGGTATGGAAGACTAGCCAATACAGATGCAGTGGAGGCGATTTTGGTGGCAATCCAAAAAATTTTGGACAAAGCAAAAGCGACGGATCTTGAGATAAAGGAGATATGGAGCAACAATCCAGATCTTTTAACATTCCTGCCTGAACCTGCTAAACCTTGGCCGAATAGTAGTATTAATAGGCTAGTAGTAGTGGTTGAAGGAACAAGACAAATTAATTACTCTATGTTTAAGCCTCCCATGCTTATATTAATAGGCTAGTAGTAGTGGTTGCTTACCTCTCTTTTGTAACTGCATGTTTCTAAGTAATGCTTTAGCTTTCTCATTAAAAAAAAAAAAAAAAAAAAAAAGCAAGCATAGCTACTTGGCTTTTCTTCATTGGCTTTCTCTCTCATAACTACCTTACTTCATTACAAGAAGACTATTGCAGGCTTATCTTCTTTTCTTATGTGTGGGGCTCACCCCACTTTCCTGATACTTCCTCAACTTTCTGAATTCTTTTCTTCATTGGAGACTTTTCAATCTTAAATATTAGTTCCATCTTGCCTTACATAAGTTCTTCTTTGTTTTGGTTCCCTCCAGTCTTCCTGTTCACAGAGTTGTGATCATGGCTGCTTCATCAGGTTCCTTCATCAAGAAGTCTATGGCTATTTGGGCAATCACCCTCAGCTTGTGTTTTATCTGTACATCGGCTGAGCTCCCCCTCATCAATCATGTTGTGAACTCTGATGATTCACTCAGGTTTCTGGTTATTGGAGACTGGGGAAGGAAAGGTTTGTACAACCAAACAGAAGTTGCAGTTCAGGTACTCCAATCTCTCTCTCCCTTTCTCTGAATCAAAATTTGTGGACTGGAAAACCCTTTATTATTTTTGTTTTTGGGTTATTGCTTCTCCCTCATATCTTCTGCTTCTTTTCCTTGGAATGAACTCTCTCATCCATTATTAGAACCTAGTGCCAAATTTTCTAGTTTACCAAGTTAGGTTCTTGCTTTTTTCTTACATGCTCACCTGAGCAATATATACTGTGTTTATTTCAGATGGGAAGGATTGGGGAAGAGCTGGATCCAGCTTTTATAGTCTCCACCGGTGACAACTTCTATGAAAATGGACTGACCGGCATCGACGACCCGGCATTTGAGGAGTCATTTTCCAAAATCTACACTGCTAAAAGCTTGCAAAAGATATGGTTCAATGGTGTGTTCATTCAAACCCAATAAATCACTCTTATATTGTAAATTTTTCCAATACCAATTTAATTAGTTTGGTTTGAGTTTTTGCAGTTTTGGGCAATCATGATTATAGAGGTGATGTTGAAGCACAACTCAGCCCAGATCTTCCTTTGAAAGATCACAGATGGCTGTGCATGAGATCTTTTATTGTTAACACAGGTACTATTCATTATTATTCTTCCCCAGCTTTAATGACAGTTTCTGTGAGTTCTTAAAATCTAGGCATTGAAAACAAGGTGCCCAAGTTGAGCTTACTCACAGCCACCTTATGCATAGAAACCCTCTATGGTGATCTAATCTTTCTATTATTTCCTTTATTCTTTAACAGGAATTGCGGAGATCTTCTTCATTGACACTACTCCTTTCCAAGACAAATACTTCACTCATCCAGGGCATCACACTTACGACTGGAAGGGTATAGTTCCTAATAGAAAGGAATATCTAAGTAACCTTTTGAAGGTAACTCATTCGTCCACTTCCTTATTATAAACATCAATCTTAAGCCCAAAAAAGGCTCAAGCTTTAACATCTCTGGAAATGGTTATCTGAATAGAATCTCGAATCAGCATTGAAAGAATCAACATCGAACTGGAAGATCGTAGTTGGTCACCATACATTAAGAAGTGCAGGTAGCCATGGTGACACCAGAGAGCTTGTGAAGCAGCTTCTACCAATCCTTAAGGTGATCATCAAAGAAGTTTTACTTAGTAACACCCACATAAAATAAACAGATGATAACATGATTTCTTTGAATTTGTTACAGGCCAATGATGTGGATCTTTACATTAATGGACATGACCATCTGGTGCAGCACATCACTAGCTTAGACAGGTAATTAAAATCTATTTCAAGCTTTTGAAAATGTTAAATAGAACTGTTCTGAAAGTAACTAAAGGGAATTGGATTTTGGAATGCAGCAAACTCCAATACTTTACTAGTGGAGGAGGTTCAAAGGCATGGAGGGGTGAGTATGATCTAAACAAACCAGGACTGAAATTCTTCTATGATGGGCAAGGATTCATGAGTGTAAAGATGACCGAAACCCATGCCGATCTCATTTTCTACGACGTTTTTGGCAAAGTTCTGTACAAATGGAGTGTGTCCAAGCTGGCGTATACTGCCATCTAGAGGGCTCATGATCAGTGTATACGAGGTGACTTAAGCTATTAATGGAGATCTGTAAACTCACTCTATTGAGTTTACGTACAAGCTATTTTTAGTTAATGATATTATGTAAGAGTACTGAAGGGAAAACAGATCCTATATATCCTACGTGAATAAAGAAAAATAGTAACAAGAAATTTATCTGCATGTATTCATAGACTAAAGACCCATACATACAAGGGTTTCCTGTTTGAACTTAGAAGCATGTACGTTGTTAAAGAAAGTGGTTTGGTGTATATGTGGGTTTGGGCTTCTTCGAAATAAAATATATGTGGACCTGGGCCAAGGTTTAGACATTGAAGGGAGCTTATTGTCCCTTCTCTGCAGGAAATACACATGCTTGTGTCTGTCTCTTCTCTGGAAAATAGTGATGACGACAGGGAAATGTTGATGTGTGGCTATAAGCCTAGTGCTGAACCATTCCTCCGCCGGGGGGGGGGGGGGGCAGATGTTCCCTTGGTGTTCTTGAAATGAATGTCTGTGAGCTTCACACGTGAAGGTTGTGCATTGAGTGAGGTTAATAATTGTCATTAGTAATCTCAAAGACAAGGTTTACAAAACCAATATATAATTACCAACAGCCTTCAAGTGAAAAAGACAAGGTAGAGCAATCATGATCCTCTCCTATGACCTGATCGACCTACCTCCCTTCTATCAAACACAAGAGGGGATGGTTATACAAACATACTTATGCCAACCCTAGCCCAGGTGACCTCACACACGAAGTCTAATTGGGTGGGGAGCATATATGTATTAACTTGATGAAAAGAGAATGATTCTAACAAAGTGCTAATTGTGCTTGGAGAGAGATAATCAATGAGTCTACAATAAAATTGGGTATTATTTTGTTGATGTCACATTATTTTACTCGTTGGGCTTATTGAACTTACCGAAGAGTCACAGTGGTACTTATCACAATATTCTTGGTTGATGATGATGGGGTTTCTCACATTTTTCATGATAATATTCTCAAATATAACATTAGAAACTTCGTTATCTTCTAATGCTGGCCATGTTTTGATCCGGATGCCATTATCAGTTCCAGTAAAGTACAACTCTTCACTGTGAAACTGTTCACTTCCTTTTCATTTTGATATCTCTCAAGGCTTCCCAAGCTGCAAAAAACAAAGAACAAAACTTGGATAAAGCCATTTGAAATGATTTTCATCATCCCTCCTTTTCTTTTTTCTTTTTTTTTTTTTTTTTTTGGGGGGGGTGGCGGGAGAGGGGGCTTTCAGATTTAACCCAACCGTAGGAGCCTTAATCTAATACCCACCCACGCATACCCCTGCTAGGGCCAAGCATAAACTTGACTCAGACCAACCCTAGTAGGGTTTTCCCAACAACTACCCACCCCTAGTTCACCTTGATTATCATGCACCCATTTAGTCATGGAACTTACAAACCCATTGCATCCTACTAGGGCTAAGCCCAAGCGTTAATGCACATATATCATGGAAATAACGAATAAGCTCGTCAAAGCCCATTTATACCAAGCATATACTTTATATATGTCGAACCTAGCCCACACCTAACTTCAAATACAGGCCCGGGCTAATCCTATTTGGGCTCAGGGGCTTGTGCTAGTTGGTTTTTCTCTACCACCCCTTTATTGTTTTAGATCAGCTGTACTAATTACTAGGAGATTTATGGAAGTATTTAGGCATGATTAATATGTCATTACCTAATGCCATGACCTGGTCCATAATTCACATTGGAGACTAAAATGTTGGAAGTACCATCTCCAACAGAAACACAATCATCACTGGTTCCAATATTACTGTTAGCAACAGTGATGCTGGATGAGTGGCCGATGTGCTCACCGTCAATGTTTCGGGTCATAACAGGGGCTTGGATCTTGATATCACAGACGGAAAAGTCACTGCTTTCAACAATAGCCATGTGAAAACTCTATCTGTTGATTAAAGTGATCCACGCTTAATGATCCCCAGTAATTGCAAAAAAGCGCAAGGTCTGCAACAAAAGCGAAAGTTCAAAAGGGAAACAAATATTAAGGATCCATTTGTTTTCATGTAAAAATACAATAACTCACTGATTCAGCCATTTTGTAGTTTGAATTGGCAGTGTGAACACAACTAATGCCCCAACTGAGGAAGTTGGAGCTATTAATTTGCCACGTATCTCAACACGAGGAGATTTCTTGTTTCCACAAGGACCACTAAACATGATTGAAGTAAGAAAGTAGTCACCTTTTGGGACTAAAAGGTTGGATGGTTAAGTAGATTTACATGCGATGCGTCCAGAAATTGTCAAGCCTTCAGATTCCTCAACGACTGCCTGCAAAAGAGAGTCAGATGTGGCTCGACTGTAGGGGTCGGGAGGCCACCTCCGAAGTTTAAGTCAGTTCCTAAACTAATCACCAGAAATCTGATAAGTTGCAGAGCTAAATAATGAATGCGTAAATTGGAAACGGTTCAGATACCTCTAGAATGAGTGGATCACTCGTTTATATAGATTTTACCTCCAATTCTTGATCGTTGAGTGAAGTCTTGATCTCTGTTAGTGGCCTTCCGATTGTAGGGTTTCCTTCTAGACATTCGGGACCGCTATTGTTACCAATCGGCATATGATTCCCTCATTGCTTTGTCGGTAGTTGCTTCCTACAAGTTAGCTTCATCTACCGCAACGTTCAGGAGATCTTACCAGACTGCTAACCAAAATGTGGTGCCTTTATGATCATTAAATTAGGGCTTGGTGGGTCCTTGGTTACGGTCTAACCTGGCTGAGGGTTATGAACCCGGTCCACAGGTTCGATGCAATTTTCCTCATATCAACATGCAACGGTCCATGCATTAAGGAAGGCCTTATTATTATTTGTTTTCCCATCGCTAACTGTTCCATACTTGGTGACATAAAACACTATACCCTGTGAATCATCACTTGGTGCTGATCCTAAAGCATTTCCAGGTGGCAACGCTGATGTATCTCTCGGTGCTAGTGCTGAGGCGTCTCCTGGTGCAGATGCTAGTGATGGCGTTCTAGTAGAAGTTTCACCATCCAAGGTTCCTTTTTTATCTTTTGATTCGAGAAGCCGAATCTCAATAGTTCTAGCTTTCGCCTCCCATAAAAGGAAGCCTAGTAAACATATTAACATAAGAAGCTTGCCTAAACCCATCATTGATTTCTCCTAAGCAAATAAAGACTCAAAGACAAGTGAGAAAGGCAAACGAGCTATGATCATAAACAAGGATCAGGCAGAGCCTTAGAGACCTTGCTTGGGACGAGAGGCTTGGTTGATCCCAACTCCAACAGATGTCTAGTGGACTTCATTCAAGTTGTAACGCTTTTGGGAGGGATTTGATATTTATGCTCTGAATTTCCATCCTTATTTGGGCTTTACACGTGAATTTAGTGAGAGAGATCTTAACTCACTGTTCTTGTTAATATTAACTGTGCGGTAGGAAATCGACATTCAAATAAGGATTGGCTGCCCTTTTCTTTAGGAATAAGAATGAGAAAAAAAGAAAGAGAAGGTAATATGTGGTTCTTTGGCTTGTAAGTTTGGTGTTGCTATTTTGCAATTTGTTTTTCTCTCTATTTGAGTGAGTGGAAAGTTTTCTTAAACAAGGTTCTTGGTTAGGGGATTCTCTCTCGACCGAGTATACCACTTGATAAGGAATTGGTGAGCGATGGGTGTACTAGGGCTGTTGTTGTTGCCGGTTTGGGTGTTTATTGTTCCTTGTAATCCTTTGTATCCCCTTTTGATAAAGATGTTTTATTTCTTTTTTCAAAAGAATGAAGAAAAAAAAAAGGTATATGTTAGTTTATGTGATCAAGTTTTATCTACGACGATAAATTTATAAACTTGGATCCTCAAGGGTGCTTGAAGGTCACCACATAATGATGTTTAATTTTCAGTTATTGTTGATAAATTTAGGGACTTGGATCCTCTATGGTGCAAAGCAGGTCACCAATCTGGCAACTAGGGATTACCCCAGCATAGAGAACCACACATGGAAGAAAGATCCTAAATGCCACTGAATGATTATAGAAGAAGCCTTACACATTCTTAGAATTTTTTTTGGTACAACACATGTTCAGTATTTTATTTTTTTGTTTCAGTGAATATTTTCACTTGTTAAATAGAAAGTTAAGATGATTTTGTTTGGTTTGGTTTTCCCTACAAGTAGAGGATGGCCCATTACTTGAGTTGTCCCATGTGGTTTATGGATGGGCAAGTTTATCTTTCTCTTTAGAGGTCCAAAGGGGGAGAAATGCTTGTTTTTTGTGGAAGAAACAATGAAGGAAGGAATCCAAAAATATAGAAAAAGATATTGTAGGGTTGAAATATTGAAACTAAAAATGGAAGAGGAAAATTTTGCTACTAAAATCAACCCATTTAAATTAAAGTTAGTTGTTTCAGCAGAAATTCAGAATCAATGGCAAACTTTAAATCCTTCAAATGCAAGGAAATATTCAAACTAAAGCCCGAATGAGAGATTACTATACGCTATCAGGACGCAATCTCAACTCTATGAAAAAAAAAAAGAAAAAAAAAACACAAAGAATTATAGAGATCAGGGATGCATGTGATTGTGATTGATTTATGAAATATTAAAACTAAATATGGAGGAAGAATAGTTCAAAATCAAATCATAGATTAAAAATAAAAAAGTCAATAAGATCAGAAAGCAAAAGCAAAAGAACCACTCAAAAATCTCAACTGAAACACAAAAAGAGATAGCTTGTTTGCTGGAATCGCCAAGAAGATGAAGAGCAAAGACGCTGGAAAAATGAAGCAGAAAAATTGCTTGATTTCGTGAAGGTTGCTTGATTTCATGAAGTTGTGAAGGAGAAATAGAGAAAGTGAGAAAGATTGTTTGATTTCTTTGTGAAGATTGCATGATTTCATGAAGCCATGAAGGAGAAACAAAGAAAGTGAGAAAGAGAAAGTTTAGAAACCCTAAAGACTATAAGGTGTTAGAGGTTTTCACATTTTAATTAGTTTTACTTATAACGGGTTTAACGGGCTGGTTCGATTTCGGGCCAATCGGTTTGGGCTAGCGGGACGCATACGGCTTGGCCCAAACTAGCGCAAACCCGTTGGGTTGGGGCTGCTCAACCTAAACACAGAGTATTAGGGTTTGGTTCGGGCAGGTCCAGTTTGGTTTTAACGGTTCGAATTGCAAATTAACACTCCTAGAACGAATATAGCATGAAACAAATGATTTGTTGTCTTGTGGAGCTGGTTTAATTGCCACAACCATTATCGACTTCTAATTACATTTGAGGATTTTATTATCACCTTTCATGGTAGTGAAGTTTAGTAGTAGTACTATGATTTATATAGTAAATTAAATAACAACTTCATTTTTTTTTTCAATTCAAAGAAAGTCCTCTGCTCTACTATGCACTGCAGTACACTCTTTATACCAAATAAAAGGCTGACATTAATAGCTTAATTTTAAATTTGAAAATTCCAAAATAGCCTTTTAGGTCTTTTGTTTTCTCAGCCTTTTATTTGGTATATATGTGCACTGATGTGCATAGTAGAGGATGTTTACTCAAAAGAATTAGTCAACCAACTTACATAGCACCTACTAGACTGCAAAATTCTCAATTGCTTGAATGAGGTTTCTGTGCCAAGAAGAAGTACAAAGGTGTGCAGATCCCTATCCTACATGATCTAGTTTCGTGTGTGAGAATGTCGGCATAGATTGGTCATCTTTATTAGAAAATAAATGAAAAAAAAAATTTGAGTTCATTGAAAATTGTTTTGTTTTTTATATTCATAGTGAAGAGTTCTGGATATCTTGGTCTTAAAAATGTCAAACATTTATTTGTTGTAAAAAATCATCTCATCTTCCACCTTGAAGAACCCACTCCTCAGTTTCTTGCAATAGGAGTTGAAATTTTTAGATTCATTTAGGAGAAGGGCCTACAAATTTCAAGGTCTTGACCTGCAGACGGGAGGTTTATTGAATTTGAAGCCAAGAACAAAAAAAGAAATCTCACGCATCCAGTGGAGAAGGATATACATCCTCCATTCACAAACACAATTGTTGAAGCTTTTTACCAGAGGAATATTGCATTACAAACAGGAGAAAGAATCTGAAAAATATCTTACCATGATATTTGTGATGAAACGTGCTGGAGTTGTTAACCGGATGCTACTAAGTGAAAGGTGGCTTGTATCCAACAGTAAAAACCAAGGAAGAGGTGAATCCATGGCAAGATCCTTCTCCCACACTATCTTTTGGTTCAAAAAGGCCATACATCAGTCAGATCGTCTACCTTATTCAACTTTAGATGAAAATACTGATTAATAGCAAATCGACCGTGGGAGTAACCTAAAATCCAACAAGTTTGAGTGTTTCAAGGCATTGTCTTGTTAACCATACGCCTGCAAGGTCATTACCAACTACAATTCCTTCCTATATCAACAAGCATATGCTAGCATAATTAAGCATGCAAATCGATAGGAAACAAATGCAATTAGCTATGTATCTTTTAGTACGTCACCTCGATTCTCTGGTGTTCTAGGTTGTCAGGATCAAAAAAATCAGTCAACCACAACACATAAGCAGCAAAACATTGACCTGGCTTTAAAACTCTATAGATCTCTTTGTAGCATTCAAGCTATTCCACCGGGAACAGAGTGTGAATTAGACGATGGAAAACCTTACATTGAACCAAGATGATTACTGTGACAAGTAAGAACGGTCTTCTCCGAAAGATTTACCATAGCTAATTGCATATAGTACATCATAAGTGGTCAGAAAATGATATTTTCATGAAGTCAGCCAGAATCACTATATAAAAATGATCATTATTAGTTAGGAAATCAAGATTGATGGAGTGAAAAAAATCTCCACAAACATTTCCTCTCAAGAATCAGAGCAATAAGCAAGAATTGAACTACAAAGTTAGAAGAGCACAAAGAACCAAAGCGAACGAGAGAGAGAGAGAGAGAGAGAGAGAGAGAGAGAGAGAGAGAGAGAGAGAGAGAGAGAGAGAGAGAACAAGGCTTGAGGCGTGAGAATAGAGGAAACGCAACCGCGAAATAGAGAATTCTATTTCAAGGGAGAGATATTGGATGGAATCGATTGCTAGAGTTGATTGACAATTTTTGTCCTTTGAAAATTTTAAAATATTCACTTCTAATACTTATATTACAAGTATTTGTAGTTGTAAAATAGGATAATATAATACACGAATAAAAAATAATTCACCAAAAAAGGACCGATAAAAAAAAGGTTAAAAAAATAAATGGACAATATTGCCCTAAAGAATAATGAAAATATATAGGGATAATTACTATTGCCCCCTTATACTTTGGTTTTATTACTAATCAAACCCTATTCTTTGTGAAATTACTGTTGCCCCCCTCATTTCTAACAGTGTTAAGTGGCTGTTAACATCAAATATGAAATGTCTATTTTGCCCTTAGAATTAAGAAGTCAAAAATATTACATTACCCTCATTTATAGAAACTATATTGAATGTCAATTATACCTTTAAAATTTTATATTTTAGAATTAGTTTTGGATTTTGTGGGATCACATACTTATGGTTGTTGAAACTTTCAAATTCCACTTAAATTTTTCATTATCACCATGATGGAAATTTTACAAACAAATTAGCATATAAGATGCTAATTGATAGAAAATTTGGTAATATATATTGTGGTCAACATATATTATGTGATTTTCAATTTCCAACTTTGAATTAAATTTGATATTTCTTAATATTTTAATTTCCATTTTAAGTTTTATTTAATTACATTCCTTTATTTGGTGATTTCTTTTTAGAGAAGAAAAATCACATCTTTCCTTTATTCGGTGGTTTATTTTTTAAAAGAAAAGTGAATTTAAAGTTAATTTTTTTCCCATAGTTAATTAAGGGTAGTATTATAACTTGACAAAAGAGTAAATAAATAAAAAGATAATTGCAGGGTTATTTTTGGGATTTTGAATAAATATATAGATGTCACATCATCAGTAAACTAACGTAGTTTAACGGTAGAGGGGCATTAGTAATTGTAGACAAAGTTAAAGGTTGGATTAACAATTTTAAAAAGTACAGGAGATAAAGTAGTAATAAAATCAAAGTACAAGGGGGAAACAGTAATTATCCCAAACATATAACTTCAGGTAAATATATGAAAAGTCTTTGTAAAATATAAATAGAGTAATTTTATCCAATGAATGATTTTTTTAAAAAAAATAGATTAAAAAAAAATTAAATGGACAACATTGCCCAAAAGAACAATTAAAATATATAATTAATTCCAAATAAGTAAATGAAAAGTCTTTGTAAATAAAAAATTAGATAATTTTGTCTAATGAAATATTTGTCACGAATGTTTTGTTATATAAAGTATGATATGAAATGATATAATAAATATAAATATATAGGAAAAGATTTTAAAAGAGAAAAAACCTAATTAAGGGTCTATTTTTACCAAAGAAAAAAAATAATAATTAAGGGGAGGAGGAAAGAAAAGAAAGAATTTAGAAAGTTATATTTAGAGAAAATATAGTCTGAAAAGTAAATAAACAAAGTTCAGAAATAATAAGGAATCAAAGTTCCCCCCATCCCAAAAAAAAAAACAAAAACCTAGCTAAGGGGAGAAGGATAGAAAGGACATAATTTAGAAAGTTTTTGTTGTAAAGAGAAATATCGTTTGAAAGAGTTTAAAAATAAGAAAACAATTTTTATTGTGATTTATTGTGATTCCTGATTCATAAATCGCGTGAACTCTTTGATAAAAAAAATTTGTGTGTGTTATAAATAATATTGATTGTGGATATCCAGCACACTCAATAGACAATACTTCCAATTGAAGATCTCAACCATCTCAGCATACAATCTTGGTGATTCACATTCGCATCTTAATTGAAGATTACAGTGATCTCAACATGCAATGTTGGCAGTCAATATTTCCATTCTATGCACCTTCTATCTCGGGCGGTAATCTATCTTTCCATATCAAGAATATCTTATTGTGTGCAAGAATCATATATTGTATTTCCATATCAGAGTAGATGCTCCTTCTACTATAAATATGTAATGCACTCAACTGAATGAATTAGTTCTGATTGAACTCATCTTGTCTTTCTTCTTTGTATTCTATGTTTTCTCTTTATTTTATAATACGTTATCAGCACTATTCTGCTCGAAATAATTGTGAACAACTCCACTCAAAGCATTGCGTTTTGAGAAGAAAGACAACATATTATGTATCATCATGTTTTCTATTCCAAAGTGAAAAGAATGATCGACCTCCTTGCACGTTTTTATAAACAATGGAGTTTACCTTGTCAATCTTGTAATATAAGTGCATCGTGATAAAAAGGTATGTATTTTATTGAATCTAAGAATCAATTAAGATATGATGTTACCTTAACAATTGAGGTTTGTCATTAATCAATAATGATTTTATTTATTTATATAGTGGTTGTTAGACTTGCACCACAAATATTGTTAAATGCACCTGAAGTTGCAATATTTGAAACTGTAAATGAGTACAGTTTCTGAGATGCACATGAAGTTGCAAGATTTGAAACTGTAAATGATACTGATTTTTGCAGATGCACATAAAGTTGCAAGATTTAAAACTGTAAATGAGTACAGTTCTGCAGATGTACATGAAGTTGCAAGATTTGAAACTGTAAATAATACAGTTTCTGAGATGCACATGAAGTTGTAAGATTTGAAATTGTAAATAAATACAGTTTTGTAGTTTTTTTTTTTAAATTAATTCTCTATTGAAATTCTATAGAGAAAATATTATTGATGAAGACTTGCCAGCAAATTTTCAAACTTCAAATCTGTTGTTACAATAGCAATATTGTAAAAGGAGTTTTAAGAAATACTCTGAATGATATCATGCCTATTTGTGGCTGAGTAAAATAATGGACTATTAATGAAAAGTCATGAAGCTTATCTTATTAGTTTTGCTCCATTCCCTGAAGTGAATGCAGCAATTCATGATATGCCTGAAAGAAGGCAAAATTAAAATTATGATCATGACTGTAGAAGAGGATGGGGCAAAAGACGGAATAATTACCGTCATTATTATGAAAATAAATAAGAGAATAATAAGGATTCTCAATATAACAATTCAAGGAATGAAGATAATATTTGTTACCGATGTAGTATGAAAGACATTAGACATGTATTTGTCGTACTCCACAATATTTAATTAAGCTTTGTCAAGCCTTAATTAAAGAAATAAAAATAATGTGAAAATAAATTGGATTTTCCAAAATCATGATACTTGAGCAATTTTTTGCTATTACGCATATTATATTAAGAGAAAAATATACATATTTATCTTATTTGATGATGCGGAAGCCAATGTTCATATAAAATCGGTAGTACAACATTGATTGGAAGCTCCGGAAGAACTAATCTATTATTATCTGGGAGATAAAATTGGCTATGAATAATTCATTATTTTGTAGTAAATCTCAAAAAAACTTATTAAGTTTCAAAGCTAGTTGCCAAAATGATTATCAGATTGAGACTACAAATGATGGTCTAAATAATTATCTATACAAAGGTATTAGATATTTCTCCCAATTTGTACTACACGAATATCGCATGGTTGAAACACATGCTTGGGTAAATCAAATGAAAATTGATTCCAATAATTTTATTATTGACATGACCGGTTGGACAATCCCGGATCAAGTATGATGCGAAAAATTATTGAAAATTCAATTGTCATCCATTGAAGAACCAGAAGATTCTTCAATTAAGTGAATTTTCATTGTATTGCTTGTTCTCAAGAAAAATTTATTATTAAATATTCACCAGCTAAAATTGAGATTGAACATTCTACGTTTTTGAAACGTATAGAGGGTGAAATATATGGGCCCATTCAACCATCATGTGGACCATTCAGATAATATATGATTTTAGTAGATGCATCTATAAAGTGGTCACATGTATGTTCATTATGAACTCGCGATTTGGTGTTTGCAAGATTGTTTGCTCAAATAATGAGATTAAGAGCATAATTTATGGATTATAAGATAAAGACAGTTTGTCTTGATAATGCTGGTGAATTTACATATCAGGCTTTATGATTATTGTATAACAACTGAGATCACAGTTGAATAGCCTGTTGTTTATGTTTATATCCAAAATGGTTTAGCAAAATCATTTATTAAATGTCTCCAATTAATAGCTAAACCATTGGTTATGAAAACAAAGCATCATTTGTACGCATTAGGCCAAAAGGTTGTCATAAATTCTCCCTGTTACAATTGGCTTATGGTCAGAAGCAAAATATTTATCATCTTAGAATTTTTTTGTATGTGCGACTTATGTTCTAATTGCTCCACCACAGCGCACAAATATGAGTTCCCAAATAAAATTGGGAATATATGTTGGATATGAATCTCCTTATATAATGCAATATATTGCCAATGATAGGAAATTTATTTAATGAATTAGTTTTTCCAACATGAGGGGGAGAAAATAAACAGTTGGAAAAAAAAGATTGATTGTATGCATTATCATTATCTCATTAAATCCTCGCACTGAGCACTGTGAACTAGAAGTTCGAAGGATAATGCAATAAATATTATGAATCAACTGCCAGATTTGCTGGACTGCTAAGAGTTACTAAATCTCATATTCCAGCTGTAAATGCTCCAATTAGAATTGATGTCCCAGCAGGACAATCTATCAGTGCAAATGAAATTAAACCACGTTTAAAACGTGGAAGATCAATCAATTCCAAGGATAAAATCATAGAAAAAGAAAGAAGCAAATGATCAAGATGATCATAATATGGAGACAATTGATTATGAAGATCCTGAAGACATAACTTTCTATAAAACCCCAAAAGAGGTTCAGGTACCTGAAAATAATGAAGAGATCTCGATTAGTTATGTCATTGCAGGAAAAAGATGGAACTGAAAATATAAAGTTGTCGACAACATTTTTGCATATTATGTTATTGTTGAAATAATACAACAAGACGAGGATCTTGAACATAAATTTGTTGATGAATATAAATCAAGAAATGATTAGTCAAAATGTAGAGACGCAATTCAAAGCAGAATTGAATTTGCTTGGAAAAAAAAAGTTTTTGGATCTGTAGTCCAACATCTGAAGGTATAAAGCCAGTAGGGTACAATTGAGTTTTCTGCGAAAAATGAAATGAGAGAAAGAATGAAATCGTGATATATAAAGCATGAATTATGGCACAAGAATTTTCGCAGATGTCTGGCATTGATTACATGGAAACATGTTCTCTTGTGGTGGATGCAATCACTTTCAGATATCTTATTAATCTGGCAGTATATGAAATTTTAACATGCGTCTAATGGATATTATTATAGCCTATTTATATGGCTCACTTGAATGTGAAATATATATATATGAAAATCCCTGAAGGATTCAAAATGACTGAAGCATTTAAAAATTCCTAAGAAATTTGTTCAATAAGGCTTCAAAGATTATCAAGGCATATATGATATAATCTCCTTAGTGGATATTTACTAAATGCAAAATATAAAAATGATCCAATTTATTATTGTGCCTTTATTAAAGGATATGGATCTAATTTTAGTAAGTATATATGATGATGATTTAAATATCATCTAAACTCCTGAAGAGTTTCCAAAAGCATTAGATTATTTGAAAAAATTTGAAATGAAAAGACAATGTTTTGTCTTGACTTGTAAATTGAGCATTTAACGAATGAAATATTCGTTCATCAATCAACTTATATAGAGAATATTTTGAAGAGATTTTATCTAGATAAAATACATCTATTGAGTACCCCAATGGTTGTGAGATCGCTCAATATAAAGAAAAATTCATTTTGACCCCAAGAAAATAGTGAAAATTTTCTTGGTCATCCATACTTAGTGCAATTGGGGCATTAATGTATTTTGCTAATAGTATAAGACCAGATATAATATTTTCTATAAGTGTATTAGCAAGATTTATCTCTTCTCCAATATGAAGACACTGAAATGTTATAAAACATATATTTCAGTATATTCGAGAAATTATTGATATAATATTATTTTATGAATGTGGACATCAACTTACTTGTACTGCAGATGCAAGATTTTTATTTGATCTATATACAACTAGATCTCAAACAGGTTATTTATTCACAAGTGAATGTTAACTATTTTATATTTGGTTTAGATCAATGATACAACACATTTAGGAAGCATGCAGTCTTCTATTAGAAGAAGAGGTTTGAACAATATTATATGAAGATTATGTTGCATGCATAGCTTAATTGAAGCGAAGATACATCAAAGGAGATAGAAACGATACATATTTCACCTAAATTCTTCTTCATTCATGGTCTTCAATAAAATGGTGAAATCGATGTTCAACAAACTCGTTCAAGTGATAATTTGACAGATTTATCTATTGAGAAGTTGCATACTTCAAATCTTGAGAAGCTGGTATATGATATTAGAATGTACGTATTCAAAGATACTCAATGATGTTATCATCAGGGGGAGTAAAATACGTGCTGCACTCTTTTTCCCTTAACCAAGGTTTTGTCCCACTGGGTTTTCCTAGTAAGGTTTTTAATGAGGCAGCTACCAATACGTATTATTTAGATATGTATACTCTTTTTCCTTTACTAAGATTTTTTTCCCATAGGGTTTTTTCTTAGTAAGGTTTTAACGAGGTACATTATCTATTGATGGACATCCAAGGGGGAGTGTTATAAATAATATTGATTGTGGATATCCATCACCCCCAATAGACAATACTTCCAATTGAAGATCTCAACCACCTCAACATACAATTTTGGTGATTCACATTCCCATCTTAATTGAAGATTACAGTGATTTCAACACGCAATGTTGGCAGTCAATATTTCCATTCTATGCACCTTCTATCTTGGGCGGCAATCTATCTTTCCATATCAAGAATATCTTATTGTGTGCAAGAATCATATATTGTATTTCCATATCAAAGTAGATGCTCTTTCTACTATAAATATGTAATGCACTCAACTGAATGAATTAGTTCTGATTGAACTCATTTTGTCTTTCTTCTTTGTATTCTATATTTTCTCTTTATTTTGTAACAGTGTGAACTCTTTTGGAGAAGAATTGTGTTTTTTAATTTGATTTTGTCCTTATGTTTTTTTTAATTCCATTAGATTTGTACCTTCTTCTTTTTTCCTTTTCTTTTCTTTAGTTACTTTTGTAGGGATATTTATGATATTTTAATTTTTAATAATAAATCATAAATATATATAATATCCTATACGAATTTGGAAGATTCATGTTTTAATTTCTCTCAATCTCCTCCTATGACGAAAGGTATCGATCTCTCTCAATCTCTCTCAGTCTCCTCCTCTCAGGAAGGGAAGACGGAGCAAGCAGGTAGCTTGAAAAACCTGCTAGCCCTTTATGTTTCTTGATGATTCTTCCTGTTTTCACTATATCAGGCTTCAAGAACTGAAAACCAAGATCCAAGACAAGGAGGGGATCCCACCAGATCAGCAGAGGCAAACCAGGTAGAGTTGTTGTTATGCAATTCCCAAGTAGTCAATTCTATATGTTAATTCTACTAAATCATCTAAGAGGTTGTTTTTAGTATTTTTGAATGGATTTTGTTTGTTGTTTAGTCAATTGTTATTGTATTCTACGTACTCCAATGGAAGTGTCATGAAACATCATCCTCCTATCCGTTCTAATGCTAACACAATCTGGTAGTGCATGTTACAATAGTTCGTTTATGAGCCATGGGATGTTTCTTTTAATGATTGCCAATTTATGTACATAGTTCAAAATAATAACTATTCTTGATACAATGACAGGTGCTTTTGCTAGATGAGGTTACAGTTAATCTAGATGTTGTTGCAATGATGGACTTACTCGAATTCTTCAAGCAATAATGTGAACAGGTTAAGAGTTTGGAGGTTGCCAACTTGTTGTCAGTGGTTGAGTCCTGGCTTCACTCTGAAACCAAAAGTGAGAAGAAGAAACCCATTAATCCCCCAACCCAATCCAGAAAGGCATCTCCCTTTGACAACTCTCCTTTTAGATCATCGAGGCATATAGCCTACTACCGCTGATGTCATCTCAATTTCAACTATTATGCTTATGGGTTAGGTTTAATCCTTCAAAGTTTCTAAGGTTTCCCACTTTGGGGTTATAAGCTAATATATTCTAGCTTCTTAGAGGTAGTAACATTATATGTTCTCTTTTCACTTTGTAATTGTATCCATTAGGTTGGAGACAATACATGTTGGTGCAAGAAATGTTATCTTGGTTCCTTGGTTCCCTCCAAATCCAACCTTTGTTCCTGAGACCAAAGTAATGTGAAAGTGGGCCGCCTCTGAGGACGGGAAGCCACCTCCGATGATCTAGTTAGCTCAGGCCAGCAAATAAGGGACTCCATAGAGGAGTGAAGACCCCAAGAGATGCTGAAGATCATCCTCTTGAAGGGTTAAAAAGCTAAAAGAAATGGTGGCTGGAGTGTGGAGAGCTTACCCTTTTTAGGCATGATGAGGAATTATATAATTGAGCCATACCTCAAAAGATTGTATGCTTCATAGCCCTTGGATGTTGATTTATGAGATGGAGGGTGGAGATGGCTTCTAGAGTGGATTGCTTGACAAGCTAACTTGCTTGAGTGATCTTTACATCAGCTAGATATTTGTTGGTGGATTGATGAGTCAACATCACCTTTAGCCTTGATGTGACACATGCCTATGGTTGAGGAGACAAGGTGGATGCAATCTCCAAGACAAGCTTGGGCCACGTGATGGACTTTTTTGTCAACAAGGGCATTTAATGCCTTTTGAGGACCTTTAATGCTTCAGCTGAGAGTCTTGTCAGGGCCATTTAATGTTGAGAGGATAGCTGGGGATAGAGATATGTTGTGCATCACTTTGTCCTATTCTTTGCTGAGAAGTCCTAAGAAGCTGGCAGGAAGGCAAGTCCGAGAAGTGCCAAATCCGAGAAGTGTCAGATGATTCTCTTTGGCCCAGATTTTAGCCCCTGGACCTAGCCTAATAATCTGAGGTGGTCCGTTGACTTGAACCATAATTTCTGACCATAACAATACCTATGCATCGTATTCAGAACCCAGTTTAGTGCCCTGGGAGTGATAGATCACAAGAATAGATTCAAGTGAAACTTTGTTGCATTTTCAGTATACATATACTGTGGATTTACAAGATAGCAATGAACCGGGCTGGCTGTTTTTAGCTTCTAATAAGTGTCAAATGGCCTCAACCATTACCTTCTATGGAGATGTTTTCTCTTACCACCTGCCTCATAAATGTATGTTTTTTTTTTTTTTTTTTTTTGGGCATTATAGAGTCAACAGATTATCATGTATTCTACTGAACTCTTTGCTCAAATTCTGGGAGATTCATCATTTTCTCCTTGGCAGTTCAATTGACCAAGTTCAATTTATTAAAGAATTCTTTGATTTACTATGCAGATTACATTCTAAGATATTTCCTTTTAGAAGTTGGTTTTTCAATAGACATTTCAAAATTAGCGATTCAAATTCCAGTATAACACTTAAATTGGTCAGCTACAATTCAAAATAGTAGAAGCTCCATACTCCGGTTTACTAAAGGACCTGTGTGATACTGGGTCCCTAACACCTTATTAATAACAAAGAAGAGAAAATCAAAAAATAGCAAATTGACTGAGGAAGGTAGCTTGAAAAACCTACTAGCCCTTTACGTTTCTTGATGATCCTACCATTAGATCTAGGATACCTTTGTGTTGGTCTACGTTCTTTTGTGAATCGCTTCACTTGAGGTTCTTTAGCCTCTTCTTGTGGGGGCTACTCCCCCTGCTCAATATCATAATGCTTTCTATAGAATCATCTATAATTATCTTAGGATCATCATGATTAACATGTTCTTCATGAATGGCTTCTCCTCCTGGAACAGATGTGGGATCAAACATAATATTCTTAACATAAGTAAACTTCTCATGCTTCTCCAAAGTGTGTAATATTTTCAGCTTTACAAAATATTATATCTTTGCTTCTGAAATTTTTTTTTTTTTTTTCTCTTCTCTTCTGGATCCCATAACTTGTACCCAAATTCTTTGTTTCCATATCCCAAAAATATGCAAGGTCCCTATCATCAAACTTTGATCATTATTTCTTTGGTATATGTGCA
Source organism: Hakea prostrata (assembly GCF_041222555.1). Classification (NCBI taxonomy): domain Eukaryota; kingdom Viridiplantae; phylum Streptophyta; class Magnoliopsida; order Proteales; family Proteaceae; genus Hakea; species Hakea prostrata. The sequence continues at coordinate 63,360,246 of NC_142606.1, read as the reverse complement.
AACACTTTCAGATGAGAGTAGGAGACATCCTTCCCTCTTCACACCCTTTCTAGAATATCAAACCCTAAAAGAGCTGATAGAGACCTATTCATCAAATAATAAGTTGTGTTGGCTACTTCTCTCCAAAAATATTTTGGCAACATAGCCATTTTCAACATGCATCTCATTTTCTCAACAATGGTCCTATTGTATCCCTCTACTATCCTGATGTGTTGAGGGGTTTCAAGAACTGAGGCTTTGCAGTTTCTCGACTTGTATTTCCAGGTAAACACACATTATCTTCCCATTTACGATCAATTGTTTTCATGTTTGGTTGTTACTTTTTAGATTTATGCCTTCAAAAAGATCTGAAGCCTTAATCTCATTTTCAGTCGACTGTATTGTGGTTTCTTCTAATCTACTCAGAAATCCAACCATTAGTCTACTCTTGTTGGTTCCTCCCCCCGGTCTATAGTTAGTTTCTAGGAATATCCAATTGAAGGTTATTTGTTCACCAGTTTTTTATAAGAATTGCATCACAACTAGCGACTGTACTATTTGTGGTGGTAGTCTAACATATGCATGAATGAGGGAAGGCGAATTCTGCAAAATTTATAACTCACTGTCAGCAAAATTTCATGGGAATTCCTAGAATGGAGAAGGAATGCTGATCTAATGTATGGTGTAACTTTGTTTTTCAGCTCTCACATGGGGGATTCTTTCTATATCTTTACATATTTTGACCTTATTTACCATAGTTTTCAGCAATAAAAATGATTCTTGTCTGACCCCGTGTTCTTCAGCTCTCATATGGGGGATTCTTTCCATATCTTTACATATTTTGACCTTATTTATCATAATTTTCAGCAATAAAAATGATTTTTGTCTAACCCTGTTATGATTAGTTATTTTGTAATCTAAATCTACCCTTCGGATAATTTTGGTTTCTTGATGTTTGACCTTATTTGGGAGTGTGGTTTCTTGATGCTTATAGAGAATGGACCAATGGCACCATCCATCATTATTGTTGTCTGTTTTGATTTATTGTGTAGTTTTGAAGGAGTTGGATGATTGCAGTAGTGAAACACTTTAGGGATGTGTGGGGTAGAGTGTTCTTCTTTTCTTTTTAAGCATTTACATATGTTGTAAATTAGCTGAAAATCAAGTCCCAAATGGACTAAGCTTTGAAAAGCATCCAGCGGCTGTAACCCCTCCTTCAATGCCAATTGGTTAGGTGTATTGGCTGGAGTATACACTAGTTTTCGATACATAAACAACAATGATTTATTTGCATCATAATATTTTTTATGTTTGTTATTGGGGTGGCATTTGCACGTGATATAATTTTCTCATATAGACTAATAATTTTTAATTATTTAGAAATAGAGAAAAAACGTGTCACAATATTGTTCCTATATTTTTTGCTAGAATATTAAATTTAAAAGTGGTATTCTCAATATTGGATTAGAATGAAGTGTTAAAGATTATAGAAGGCGGCCGCGCGGCTCTGTCTTTCCTTTATGCCATTTTCCTTAGAAAGTTATTATTTCTCCACTTGTGGTTGCTTTTATTTTATTGCATATTGAAATATCTCATAAACAATTTTCAAGATCTCACTTTCTTAATCCTTCATAGATGGTCACGGGCATTTGCTCGTGTATAAATTTGCTAGTATATATGTTCTTAATCTCCAAATTACACGTGTCCTCTTTGAAAACAGTAAAAGGAAGCAAATGTTTTCCATTGGTTTTATGGTTCGTCTCCCATAAAGAGAAGCAATAAAAAGCATCTTGATCTCCAACAAAAACCACATTTGAAAAGAGAAGATGTGCTGCGACTGTACATGGACCATTGGTTTTGATGTCCGGTCCAGCCATTTCAGTGAAGCATCTTCAATTAAGGTTCCCTTGTGAAGGCTCATCTGGACAAAATGCAATTACAGCTCCCTCCACTTGCAGTAAATATTGACTCTTGAAACTGAGACTGGCCACCATCCATCAGGCGTGGAGGTTGTTTTCAACAACTGGGTTTTCAATTCAAGCGTGGCATCAAAGCTAATATTAAGGAATTAATTTGCTTTTGCAAAGGCACCTGTACTAGTGTAGTCATCTTGGGCTGAAACTCTGGTTTAAATTGTCTAAATTCTTTTCTTGTTGGGTACCTAGCAGTCAGATTTGTGGATGAGGCCTTCTCCGTAAGTGCAACTTGACTAGGTTTTGGATTGTTAAAGAAATAGAAAGAAAAGATATGAAAATTAGAAATTTATCCAATTCATTTCTGTCAAGGAAATGAACTATCTATTTCCTTTATGATGTAAGGCATGTGTCTCAACATCACATCAAATGACTGAAATTTATTTATTAATCACATCAAAGACTACGATAATTTTTTTTTAAAATATAATGCGACTTATAAATAGATCTCAACCTTTTGATGTGATGTTGGGACACATGTCACACGTTTACAAAAAAATGAATATCAGAAATGGACTGGATATTAGTCCCATGAAAATTCACAGGAACCCCCAATAAATGAAGTGTAAATAATACCAACAGTGGCAACGCTATTTATAATGAAGCTAAGCTAGATCCAACGCCAAAAAGAGCAAATCTACAGTAATGATGTCAAATGGCAGGCTTTTAGAACAGTATAGAAAAAGGATACGTAAAAAGCTTTTACTGTAGAGTCAAGGTATGGTATGATTGTGGGTATAATATTAAATGGGACATACATGGTTTTTTTTTTTTTTTTTTTTTTTTTTTTTTTTGAGTTTTTTGAGTTTTTTACACCGCACTCACTATTATTAGTTGAGATATTTTTGAGTGACTTGAATGGCAGTTAAATAAGGAAAAGGGTATTTAGGTAATCTTATCCATTATTTAATAGTAAAACTTAATAGGGAATAACTTGTAATTTTTCAAATGAAAATACTATATAATTTACAACATAACAGTGGGTGGTTACTAGTTTTACATGTGCCGATAAAAAAAACTTTTTTAATTTTTTTCCAAAGCACATATATGATATTAAATGGTACGATACTTGTTGTATATAAAATCATATAAAACAGTACAAATGGTTTTGTGCAGTACAAGACATATTGCTGCAGTGCACCCAAATTACATATCGTACCCATATCATAGTAGAAACCATTTTTAAAAACTGCACCATACTAATTTTGAAACGATTTCAGAAGGTATATGCATTGTTTAATTTATATGAACTGTTTTAGCCTCAGCATCAAATTGACACCCTTAACTCTATCTGTATAACCTTTCACCTGCAAATTGCGCCCAACTCTGTAAAATAAAATCACATTAAAGTTGTTGGTGGAGAAAATGTAGTCTTAACTCCACGTTTCGCTCTAGGTCCAGCCCTTGCTCCTGATACCAAAACAAAGTAAAAGTGGGCCACCTCTGAGGACAAGAAGTCACCTCCGACGATCGAGTTAGTCCATGCCAGCATAATCAAAGACTCCATTGAGGAGAGTTGACCCCTAGAGATGATGAAGATCGCTCTTTCTGGGTTAAAAAACTAAAGAGAGATGGATTGAATGTTCAGGAGCTTACCCTGTTCATACTTGGTGAAGGGTTATATAAGTGATTCATACCTCCATAGACATCATGCTTCTCAGCCTTTGGATGGTCATGTCATGAGATGGAGGGTGGAGATGGCTTCTGCAGCTTGAGGACTCGAGGCGCAAATAAGGGAGTCACCTTAGCCGTCAAGGGGTTCCATTAGAGGGGAACGCACCTATCAAGCCTTTCTGCTTATATGTGACTGAGGCCCATGAGGAGGGGTTAAGCAAGCCGCCACACTAGGGCTTGAGAAGATCTTTGAGTGCACATAGATCTTGTCGTCTACAGCCAAGGTACCGAGCTCATTTAATATTGTCTTGCCACGTGGGACCTCCTTGCCAAATCATGTATTGGTGATTGATATGGGCTTTAAATTACTTCTCGGTCTGTGGGTCTTCGGTGAGACATTAATCAGAGAATAGCCCAGCATGTTGCCAAGGGTTGGCTCCAGAACCTGGTTCTTTGGACCATACGAAAATGTCGATAACATTAGCCCCTTAATTTTCATGGTAAACATGTGCCATGAAGATTGCATTGGACACCCTGCGACTGGGCGAAGCCTTTGGGAAGATGTGCATGCTCGTCAGAGGCGACGTGGGTTGTTGGCACAACTGGCAGTTTCTGGCCAACATTAATTTATGTGATTATCCGCATATAAGAACTCACTAAGAGGATATGCAACTTAGTGGGAAGCCGTTTTGGCTTCCCGAGAAGTCTATCGAGCTTTAAAGGCACCTGAGGCGGGAAGAATGCAATCTTATGGGAACTCAGGAACTTTCTTTGTCAAGTGTGTGTAGACACCTGAGAACCTTGGCATTGTCATTTATATCTATAGAAATTCCAAGATCAACCCAATAAGCTCCTCCATGTCCAAATTTGAAGCACATTTTTCTCCTTAGGCATTCTCTTAACTGGTGATTTTTTGGTTCCTCCACAAACCTACTGTCAAACAACTCGTCATCTAGGAGGATCAATTTTAGTTTGTTCTTTCTTCTTCTTTCCAACAAAAGGTGCACCGTTTGAAGTACCAATTGTTACGTTTATCTTAGACAACATATGGGTTTAAATTATTTATTTATATCAATAATTACTCGGGGTTACATGTTGGACTGATGCATTATCTTCGACATGGGCCAGACCATCTATTGTGAAAATAGACTAGGGTATGAGATTACTATTAAAAATAATCATTGATGAAATCCCTCTAATTGTTAAATTTATCATAACAATTACATACAATAACCAAAGAATTAATGTGATTCGACATTCATTGTAAAGCCTACATCCACGGTAAAAAAACTCCAATCAACTTATTTCTGGGGTAAGATTTCATTATCTTTAAATAGAAAATAGTCAGAGTTCCACAAGAAGTTAAAATCTAATATGACTCCCTCTCTCTGCTAGCAAGTTACATTCATAACACTAATCATCAATCATTTAGTTATTTTCTTCTTTTCATATGTAAGAGGTACAAAAAAAAAAGACGAGGAGGAGGTTGAAGAAGGTTTTGTCCCTATACAGATTATCCAAATTTTTGTATGGTTTCAATTATACTTTTGTACAATTCACATGAATATTCTAACTACACCAATAGCTGAACAATCCAGCGAACACCCATTTGACTGAAGTGGAGCTTGTCTATTGGAGTGGCTGATCTTCAAGGCCGAGTAATCAAAAACCTTCAAAAAGCCATCCGAAGGCGCATTGAAAAGCTTTACTTCTAGATTCCTCACCTCCATCCCTCCTCCCTTACCAACACAAGGAGAAGTAACAGTTTTATTATTACTACTCTAATAGTGTAGTCAACAAGTTTTCCACCTCCACCGATTCCAAATTTTAACAGAAACACCACTAGTAGTTGCTAAGTATGCGTTTGGTAACGTTTCTGTTCTGAGAAACTAGTTTTTATGCAAAACCATTTTTTAATGTTTTTTGTGCTAAAAGACCGTTCTTTGTTTGAAAATGGCGTTTGACAAATCCGTTCTAAAAATATTTTCAAAACACTAATAATGGAATAAGTTGGTGTTTTTTTTTTTTTCTTTTTTGAGTTGAAAAATAAAGTTTTAAAGCTTCAATTTGAACCAATTTTATCACGTTTGTTTTTGTTCTTTGGTAAAAACATCTTTTTTATGTTCTGTAAATAGCGTTCTTTAGAACACTTTTCTGACCGGTTCGTTCTTAAAGAACAGAAGAACGAACCGTTTTATCAAACGCTTCTAACCCGTTCTTCAGTTCCCAAAGAACAGAAGAATGCCAAAAACTTTTTTTAAGAATGTTATTAAACGCACCCTAATAAACCTTGAGAAAGAAGAAAAATAACATCTTCAACACGTTCTCCTTGATTGCAAAAACAAAAGAATAGTAAAACAAACGGAGACTCCAATGCATGTTATGTTCACAGATGAAATTAATTTGGAGTTATTCCACCATGTCGGGGGGGGGGGGGGAATTGCAGATAATTGAAGCCATTATCTAATTTGAAAGAAGGGGAAAAACAATCATTGAGATGAAATAACATAAATATCTAGGATAAATAAAGATGGCCCACTAAGGCTTCTTCTACGAGCTAATTCATGGATATGATGTAACTCTCTCCTGGTCTTTGAAGGTTCCTGGAGAGGCGGCTGACAAGCTTCTAAATGTGAACAGGGGAAATTCATTACATGCAAAGCAACAAAAGCATCCAACCAAAAAACCTTTTGTTGGAAATGGGATCAGAATGCATTGAATCTAACTCACATTGTCACATCTCACAGGACCTCCTGTGTACTGAGGATTTTCAACATGATAATTATATTCTTCATGACTTTGTTATATCACCCACCAAAGAAGAGAAGAATTAGACTCGAAGCCTGTTAACCTTTGGGGGAGAGAGAGGGGAGACCCCATCATCCATGGAGTAGAGGCCCAACCTTTGAAGAATCCTATATCTTATAAGTAGGAGCTTCCACCTTATTGTTAGGATTAGAGAGATTAAGCACACACAATCGATAGAAAACAAGGAAGGAAGAGACACGGATTTTACCCTGGTTCGTCTCAATGTGAGGCTATGTCCAGCATTAAGTTTTTCACTATATTCAATGTTCTGCTACAAGAGAATATATATAAACACTTAGAAACCCTAAGCCACAACTATTTATGGACCCATGTTCAAATTGTAAAGAAACTCTGAGGCCCAAAAAAATATGGACCCTCTACAGGCTATGGGAGCGGGACCCCATATCCGTCAGCAATACAATGAGAAGCATGAGCCATACTCAACACTTATGTATGGTGTAAATATGTTCATTTTTATTGTTATTTCGACTGTACTAAGCTGGTTCAAGATCTCATTTCAAATCTCGATTTAGACCATGATGGCATGATACATGCTGGCTGAAGTGCAAAAAAAATAAAGTTACATTTTTTCCACAAATCAAGTCTTTTAGATGTCTAACGAGCACTTCATCCTACATAAATAAACAAGTCAATCCATTAAAGCAAGTTCTACCATAATGGCCAAGCCCACTCTGTAAGCAATGAAATCAGTGGTGGGTGGGCTTGAAAGCTTAAACATTCTATTACCATCATAGATCTCTCAAAAGAGTCCATTTAGATCACAAATTTTGAAATAGATCAATCTCTTTACTCAATACAAAAATCCTTGATACACACTTTAAGAAAAGAAAAGAAAAGAAAAGAAGAAGAAGAAGAAGATTGCTTTAAAATTATTATTTACTTTGCTACACATGGGCCACATATTTAAACTATACTCCACTATAAACATATGAAATCTGGGTATTATCATAGAGCAATTTATTGGAATATCATATCAAATATGACGTTAACCATATTAATCTATGTTGTCTTTTGAGATAATCAAATTGTCTATGTAGAAACTTAAAAGACACAAAGTTAAATAATTGACAAAAGATGCTCTGCATTTTGTTGTTTTCCTGAGAACATATGAACCAGATTTGATTGAATTCAGTATTCCGATTTTGTGGGTCTCATACACTCCAGTGTCACTAAGCTTGGATATGAATAATATATATATATGACAGTTCTTGATTCTTGATTCAGTTCCACTATTGATTGCAAAATATTTGTCGGTAGGTTGGGATTAAGATATATTTCATGCCTTGGAATTTAGATGAAAAATGTACAGAGTGACCTTCCCACCCTTGATCATTGATGGAATCTAGATTTGTTTATATTTTTAATGTGTTAAGGGTGTTAATTGGTTTGGTTTGGTTTGGTTTGGGTTAAATGGTCTGATTTTATTTGATTTTTATTAATGGTGTTAACAAAACCTTGGCACTCTGAGCCTGGTTCATTCGACTTTTTAATCCGAAGGGTGGGTTTGGATTATAAGTTTTAAGTAGTCTAGGCAAAATTGGGTAGCGGTCGTGTTTAGCCCCTTAACCAACTCGGTTTGAGAGTCTGAATCAGCTACCCATCTGGAGAGCACTCTGTGCTCCCCGACGGCTTCACCACCATAAATACAGGGGCACCCAGGGGTTGGGTGATGGGGTCTTTTTTTATTTATTGTTTTATTATTTTTTACATGTGGGTCCCATAGGATTTGTGGTGGTAAAGTCGTCGGGAGCACAGCTCCCCTGACGGGGGTGATGATCCGGATTCCTCGGTTTGACCCTACCTAATCTTGTGTTAATTTAACTAAATTAGAATTACATATTTGAAAAAGAGAAGAGCCAAAGATGGCATGGAGGTCTTGCTTGTTTCTTTTTGTTTTCAGTAGAACAAATCATATAGGTGTGTCAGGAAGGAAGGGACAAAAATTAGATTAGGATTAGCATAAATTAGGTAATCGACCCTACTCGATCATATTAGCGTAAGTGGGGGCAATTTACATTGAGAAGAACACAATAGAGTTTGGGTTGAAGATCCTTAAGCCCTAATGAAATCAAGTAGGTTCAAGTTAAGGTTTAGGTCCCTAAGATAAGACTAGGGGTTTAGACTAACCTTACCCAATCCTGCCCATTAACAACCCTAAATCTTACTTGTTTGAAAATGGAAATTATAGTCAGGATTACCAAACTATTTGACTAAACAACCTCAAAATCAAAATCATGATCAATTAGTAAACGGTTTTCATTAAACAATTACATATGCTGATTTAAACTGATTTTGGGTCTGGTGACTCTGGTCTGGTTTGATCTGATTTGGGTCATTCCATGGCAACCCATTTGTGAACCTGAAGTGTACATGTCCAAGGAGCTTTTCAGTTGAACATATTTATATTAACCAGCCAAATTTCACTAATTTCACTGTCACAGTCAAATTTGTGAACTCTTTTGGAGAAGAATTGTGTTTTTTAATTTGATTTTATAAGTAAAAAAAAATATAAAGGGTACCTACAATTTGTAAAAGAAAAATAAAAGAAATGATATGAAAATTAATACACAAAATGTTAACAACATTTAGAAAGTTTTTATTTTAGAGAGAAATATCATTTAAAAAGTAAAGAAACAAAGTTTTATTGCAATTCTAGAGTCTATTTACCACCAAAAAAAAAACCCTAATTAAGGGGAGGATAATAAAAAAGAAAGAACTTAGAAAGTGTTTGCTATAGACAGAAAAGTTTGGAAATAAGGAAACAAATTTTTATTGTAATTTATTGTATTTCCTGATTTGTAAACGGGGGTTGGTCGAACTGGTAAGCAGCTTGGTCCGCTTAAGCAAGGTTCTAGTATCGAATCCTTGTGGATGCAAAAAATCCCCGTTGGGAGACTCACCCACCACAGCCAGGTGTGCCACGAGTCGAACACCGGTTTATAAACCGGGGTTGCAAACCAAAAAAAACATAGAAGGTTGACATTTAAATAAAAACAAAAGATATAGTAGTTCAGGAAAAAATTTATCACAAAAAAGGAGTACATGCTTTTATATAATAATAATAATAATAATAATAATAATAATAATAATAGTAATAATATGATAGTATGATATATCATACTATCATACTATTATATAAAAGCGTGTACTCCTCTTTTGCAACAAATCTTTTTTTGTCATTTTTTATCTTTATGTTTTTTTTTTTAAATTCCATTAGATTTGTACTTTTTACTTTTGTAGGGATATTTATGATATTTTAATTTTTAATAATAAATCATAAATAATATATATATATATATATATCGAATTTGGAAGATTCATGTTTCTCTCTCGATCTCTCTCAATCTCTCTTAAGGGTGTCAATTTATAGCCTGCACCAACCCGAAACCGAACCGCAACCCGTTTTGTAATTTTACATTAAATAGTATTTGAATCATTATATTACCATTAGGTAGTTGGTCTAGACAATTAAAAAATTAAGAGTGAATTCAAACATCAAATAGTCATTTTACTACTTAATATCTAGGTTCTTGATTTCTATAGAATGGGTGGGTTTTTTTTAATGGAAATTGACCAATAGCAACTTGCTTTCCATATAATTTTCATTTTTGTTGTCAGATGTTTAATTGTTTTTTCTTGTTTTTTTTCTTACACACATAAACCGTTAGTCAACCTGAATCTAACCGTTAGCTCAAACCGTTTAGCCCGAATCCAAACCACACCAAACCGAAACCGGCCCGAAATCGTTATTTTGCTAATGGGCCATATTTGGGCTAGGTGTTTTTCAGCCCAAAATTGTTAGGCCCAACCCGAAATCACCCCAAACCGCACCGTTGACACCCCTAATCTCTCTAGTCTCCTCCTCTCAGGAAGGGAAGACGGAGCAAGCAGGTAGCTTGAAAAACCTGCTAGCCCTTTATGTTTCTTGATGATTCTTCTTGTTTTCACTGTATCAGGCTTCAAGAACTGAAAACCAAGATCCAAGACAAGGAGGGGATCCCACCAGATCAGCAGAGGCAAACCAGGTAGAATTGTTGTTATGCAATTCCCAAGTAGTCAATTCTATATGTTAATCCTATTACATCATGTGAGAGGTTGTTTTTAGTATTTTTGAATGGGTTATTTGCTGTTTAGTCGAATGTTATTGTATTCTACGTACTCCAATGGAAGCGTCAAGAAACATCATCCTCCTATATGTTCTAATGCTAACACAATCTGGTAGTGCATGTTACAATAGTTCGTTTATGAGCCATGGGATGTTTCTTTTCATGATTCCCAATTTCTTTACATAGTTACAAAATAATAACTATTCTTGATACAATGATAAGTGCTTTTGCTAGATGAGGTTACAGTTGATCTGGATGTTATTGCAAGGATGGACTTACTCGAATTCTTCAAGCAATAATGTGAACAGGTTAAGAGTTTGGAGGAGGCTGCCGAGTTGCTGTCAGTGGTTGAGTCCTGGCTTCACTCTGAAACCAAAAGTGAGAAGAAGAAACCCATTGATCCCCCAACCCAATCCAGAAAGGCATCTCCCTTTGACAACTCTCGTTTTAGATCATCGAGGCATATAGCCTACTACCGCTGATGTCATCTCGATTTCAACTATTATGCTTATGGGGTAGGTTTAATCCTTCAAAGTTTCTAAGGTTTCCCACTTTGGGGTTATAAGCTAATATATTCTAGCTTCTTAGAGGTAGTAACATTATCTATTCTCTTTTTACTTTGTAATTGTATCCATTAGGTTGGAGACAATACATGTTGGTGCAAGAAATGTTATCTTGGCTCCTTGGTTCCTCCAAATCCAGCCCTCGTTCCTAAGACCAAAGCAATGTGAAAGTGGGCCGCCTCTGAGGACGGGAAGCCACCTCCAACAATCTAGTTAGCTCAGACCAGCAAATAAGGGACTCCATAGAGGAGTGAAGACCCCAAGAGATGATGAAGATCATCCTCTTGAAGGGTTAGAAAGCTAAAAGAAATGGTGGTTGGAGTGTGGAGAGCTTACCCCGTTTAGGCATGATGAGGAATTATATAACTGAGCCATACCTCAAAAGATTGTATGCTTCATAGCCCTTGGATGTTGATTTATGAGATGGAGGGTGGAGATGGCTTCTAGAGTGGCTTGCTTGACAAGCTAACTTGCTTGAGTGATCTTTACATCAACTAGATATTTGTTGGTGGATTGATGAGTCAACATCACCTTTAGCCTTGATGTGACACATGCCCATGGTTGAGGAGACAAGAAGGTGGATGCAATCTCCAAGACAAGCTTGGGCCATGTGATGGACTTTTTTGTCAACAAGGGCATTTAATGCCTTTTGAGGACCTTTAATACTTCAGCTGAGAGCCTTGTCAGGGCCATTTAATGTTGAGAGGATAGCTGTAAAATTCAGCCCAAACCTAGCCCGAACACCCTATTTATTTTGGGATAAAGAAAGACTTGTTCAATGTTAGACCTTAAAAGTTGGACTTTAATTTCAATATTATTATCTTTGAAAACCTTAGGAAGCCATGTCAGACCTTTCCCTTAGGGTAGATCTGTAATGTCTGGCCTTATCCTAACCTTGACCCGGCCCAGGGACCTATTATGTTTGTAGGTCCGAAAACCCGAAGTGGGGGTAAAAGATACTTGTGGACCATTTTGGTTGATGACATGGTGTTTGACCCGAACCCATGGGCATTGACGATGATACCCCTGGTTTGAATACATTGTCAGTGTTTAAGGAAAGTTTGGGCATCGGAGAAGATTAATCTAGTTGAAGTACCTAATGACCTCATGTGCACAATCCGAAGGTATTCCCCGAAACTAGACTTCTTGATTGAATTGTAGAAGAAAACCTCACTCAAATTGATCTTGTATAGCCTTTCAAAATCCTACATGAAGTTGTTGAACTAAAGCTGTTTTTCTGCTAAGAAACATTTTGGTCGATACCATCGACCAAGGACCATCGACCAAAGTTTCCCAGTCTGCCAAGTTAATGATTCCATAGAATATTCTCATTCTATTTATTATAACCTCGAGCCTTGAGCCCTATTGCAATCATTTTCTCACCTAAAAACGTGGGGGGAGCTTCCCAAAGCAACTCCTTGGGTAATGTGAAGGGTACTCCACAAAAAACTCCTTGTTTATCATTGATTCTTGTCTACATCTTCAACACCAAGGTATGAATCATCATTCCACTCTCTATCTTACCATTTTCTATTCTTTTCTATTCCTATCTTGCTGATGAGACATTGGAGATGGTGTTGCAACCTTGCAACCACCACTCCAAGTGTCTATTCATGCTCAATTCATGATTTTCTTAGCCATTCATTGATGCTATGCCTCCATCTCATGCCTAGCATATGTATTTCTTGATTTTTCTTTTAACATCATGCCATTTTGTACCAAACTGAGTTGTATGGTATGTTATGTTCATGTTTATCACTACTATATGATTCCAATCGAATTTCTATTAGTTCCCATAGCTATTACATGCCATTTCCATATCAATGCAATCAATTTCAACTCATGCCATGATGTTTGTCACTTGAACTTGTTAGCTCAATTTGGGGCTTTTTGTTTGGACCATTGGATTGGGTTAATTTCTTGACTTATAGTGTCCTACTACTGTTGTTAAGCATTCCTCCAAGTTTCAGATTGATCCGAACACCGGAAAACCAATTTCTGATGAAAACCCCCAAAATCCATTATTCTGTCCTGAAGAGAATTTTGGTCGATACCATCGACCAAAGTTGTTGCTGACAGCAACCTTAGCCAGTTTTGATCCAATTGACATCCGATCTTCCCGACTTCTTCTCTAACTTATTATTGATGTTTGTTTAGGGTCTTAACAATTCTTTTGGACTATTTCTTGGTATTCTCAATTCATCATCAATTCAACCTAAGGTAAGGATGGTTATCTCCATAAACATATAGATCATCAATTTATGGTTCATGTTCTTATTTATGAATAGAATCTCTTGATTTCTTTTAATCTTTATAAGACTGTTATATATGTGTTAGAACAGTAGTATTGAAATCTTTATACTCTTGTCATGGTACATTACTATTCTTGTTTACTTATGTCTATGATGATTCATTTCAATATCATTATTTAACTTGTATTATGAAGATGTATTGGATGCATGAGAAGTGATGAACTTGAATATGTGATTGCCTACATATAACTTGGGATTGGGGAGTGTCCTATTGACGCTTCTGTCCTTGGACACCGGAGGGAATAGTATGGGATGTTCTCCGAAGGTGCCCATTGACACTTTCCCGAGTTATTGGATGACATACATAGGACTGTCTAGTTGTTTGGCTAGGATGTCCTCGTCGTATCGGACCCGAATCGGAAGGGCATTGAGACCGAACGACCCGTGGTAGCAATGGGGATTTGTGGGCACTCAAGACCGGTAACCAACCCGTGAGAGGTCATGAATCTCATTATGGGAGCCATTTATTGGTAGGGTTGCAAATGGATAGATTTGGGCTCACGGGCGCTGAAGACCGGTAACCAACCCATGAGAGGACATGAGAGCTTCCCGTTTACTATTTGTGGATGACCAATAGGGTTGATGAGTCCGTAATCCGGGATTACGCTGACTCTAGTGTGAAGGATACCGGAAAGGATTGCCGGGGGCGAGGAATGGACGTATCTGGATCTGAGATGATATGACTGAGTAGATGACTTGAACTGGGCTAGGCTTTACTGTAACATGCGCCAGTACTTATACCAAATGGTGATGTGAGAGAGCGGTGACTGATCCCCTTACCATGGTTTTTGAGATGACTTTACCGATATTCACCTGGCATTCCCAAGATATGGAATGGGAGAGTGACAGACGACCCAAAGAAGTATGGTGCTATGACTTAAAGCATGTCTACCTTAGAGACCAGCATTCATAGAGTTAGAACCATACTTGCATCATATGTTCCATATCATATTGCATCATATTATGGCTTGTATCATATGGTTTATATTTTATGGAATGACTACCTTGCTGAGTTCTTTTGAACTCACTCCTTTTTGCAACATATTTTGTTAGACTTTTCTACAGGTACTACTACTATTGACTGTGGCAGTCAACCCTCTGGAGGCCGAGTTGAAGACTTGTATCATACTGGTGCCGATGAACCAGTTGATAAAGACGAGTAGACTGAGATCGGGACTTGTTTGTTTGTAGCAGTTCAGTTTTATATTTGTGTGTTAGGGATGGGATGTCGCCTCATTCCCTTTTTAACCTTTTTTATTTGAATTGTCAGGACTATAGCTTAGTTGTTTCACTTGTTATTTGGTGAATCGGTTGTAACCTTTACTTTTAGTCGATCCATCTTCCGCTATTTTTATAAGATAGGTTTCCTCCCTCCTTTTCACACTTAATTGTTTATCCTAATTGAATCATTCCTGCACTCTGATGTTATTTGTGAATCCTGCTGAGATCTTTCTCAACTTTTATTATTAAATTATTTGGATACAAGGGAATTGTTCTTGCTTTTGATTATATTATTGTGCTAAGTGACTATGATCGTTCCTAAACTTGATCGGCGGGACTGTAATTCACTCCTCGGGTAATCCAGATAGGGTATCCCCTTGGTGGATTAGGGCGGGATGTGACAATAGCTGAGGACAGAGATATGTTGTGCATCACTTTGTCCTATTCTCTGCTGAGAAGTCTTAAGAAGCTGGCAGGAAGGCAAGTCCGAGAAGTGCCAAATCCGAGAAGTGCTAGATGATTCTCTTTGGCTCAGATTCAGCCCCTAGACCTAGCCTAATAATCTGAGCTGGTTCCTTGACTTGAACCATAATTTCTGACCATAACAATACTTATGAATCATATTCGAACCCGGTTTAGTGCCACTGGGAGTGATAGATCACAAGAATAGATACAAGTGAAATTTTGTTGCATTTTCAGTATACATATGCTGTGGATTTACAAGATAGCAATGAACCGGGCTGGCTGTTTTTGGCTTCTAATAAGTGTCGAATGGTCTCAGCCATTACCTTCTGTGGAGATGTTTTCTCTTACCACCTGCCTCATAAATGTATGTTTTTTTTTTTTTTTTGGCATTATAGAGTCAACAGATTATCATGTATTCTTGATGCGTCCAAAATCTGCTAAGCCCTTAGATCTCCTGAGAGTGACCTGCAAAATAAAGCGTCAGATGTGGCCCGACTGCTGGGGTCGGGAGTCCACCTCTGAAGGCTAGGTCAGTTGATGAACTTAATCACAAACGGCTCTACTAGAGCACAGAGCTAAGGAATGAATAACTGGAATACGATTCAGATAGTAAGCATCTGAGTGTTTTCGTCCGTCCCTACCTTGTGGGTAGGTTGATGTCTTATATAGAGTGTACCTTCCAATCTCCTTCGTTGGATGTATTTGAGCCTTCTTCGGGTAGTCGCTGGATCTTACTAGTAGATGACTCCTAGGACAACCCGACTGTTATCTGATGGTTATCCATACGATAGCGATGAGTGACCGCCGCCGGATTCTGCTAGCCGTCATTAGGTTGATTAACCTACTCCAAAAGTATCGGATTAGGGTGTGCTTGTGGCTGATTTAGTTTTCTTCCTCAGCAAGCTACCTCCTGAACCCGGCTCGCTCTAAAGCGAGTCGATTCCCTTCGTCTCGACCGGAGTCGAGGGTCGAACCAAGAATGAACCAAGTTCGATCATATTTTCTCCATATCAATTCTCTTGAACTCTTTGCTCAAATTCTGGGAGATTCATCATTTTCTCCTTGGCAGTTCAATTGACCAAGTTCAATTTATTAAAGAATTCTTTGATTTACTATGCAGATTACACTCTGAGATATTTCCTATTAGAAGTTGGTTTTTCAATAGACATTTCAAAATTAAGGATTCAAATTCCAGTATAACACTTAAATTGGTCAGCTACAATTCAAATAGTAGAAACTCCATACTCCGGTTTACTAAAGAACCTGTGTGATACTGGGTCCCTAACACCTTATTAATAACAAAGAAGAGAAAAGAAAAAATAGCGAATTGACCGAGCAAGGTAGCTCGAAAAACCTGCTAGCCCTTTATGTTTCTTGATGATCCTACCATTAGATCTAGAATACCTTTGTGTTGGTCTATGTTCTTTTGTGAATCGCTTCACTTGAGCTTCTTTAGCCTCTTCTTGTGGAGGCTACTCCCCCTGCTCAATATCATAATGCTTTCTATAGAATCATCTATAATTATCTCAAGATCATCATGATTAACATGTTCTTCATGAACGGCTTCTCCTCCTGGAACAGATGTGGGATCAAACATAATATTCTTAACATAAGTAAACTTCACATGCTTCTCCAAAGTGTGTAATATTTTCAGCTTTACGAAATATTATATCTTTGCTTCTGAAAGTTTTTTTTTTTTTTTTCCTCTTCTCTTCTGGATCCCATAACTTGTACCCAAATTCTTTGTTTCCATATCCCAAAAATATGCAAGGTCCCTATCATCAAGCTTTGATCGCTATTTCTTTGGTATATGTGCAAACGCCTTGCAGCCAAACACCTTCAGATGAGAGTAGGAGACATCCTTCCCTCTTCATACCCCTTCTAGAATATCAAACCCTAAAAGAGCTGATAGAGACCTATTCATCAAATAACAAGTTGTGTTGGCTACTTCTCTCCAAAAAGATTTTGGCAACATAGCCATTTTCAACATGCATCTCATTTTCTCAACAATGGTCCTATTGTATCCCTCTACTATCCCGATGTGTTGAGGGGTTTCAGGAATTGAGGCTTTGCAGTTTCTCGACTTGTATTTCTAGGTAAACACACATTATCTTCCCATTTACGATCAATTGTTTTCATGTTTGGTTGTTACTTTTTAGATTTATGCCTTCAAAAAGATCTGAAGCCTTAATCTCATTTTTAGTCGACTGTATTGTGGTTTCTTCTAATCTACTCAGAAATCCAACCATTAGTCTACTCTTGTTGGTTCCTCCCCTCAGTCTATAGTTAGTTTCTAGGAGTATCCAATTGAGGGTTATTTGTTCACCAATTTTTTATAAGAATTGCATCACAACTAGCGACTGTACTATTTGTGGTGGTAGTCTAACATATGCATGAATGAGGGAAGGCAAATTCTGCTAAAGTTATAACTCACTGTCAGCAAAATTTCATGGGAATTCCTAGAATGGAGAAGGAATGCTGATCTAATGTATGGTGTAACTTTGTTCTTCAGCTCTCACATGGGGAATTCTTTCTATATCCTTACGTATTTTGACCTTATTTACCATAATTTTCAGCAATAAAAATGATTCTTGTTTGACCCCGTGTTCTTCAGCTCTCATATGGGGGATTCTTTACGTATTTTGACCTTAATTACCATAATTTTCAGCAATAAAAATGATTCTTGTCTGACCCCGTGTTCTTCAGCTCTCATATGGGGGATTCTTTCCATATCTTTACGTATTTTGACCTTAATTACCATAATTTTCAGCAATAAAAATGATTCTTGTCTGACCCTGTGTTCTTCAGCTCTTATATGGGGGATTCTTTCCATATCTTTAAGTATTTTGACCTTATTTACCATAATTTTCAGCAATAAAAATGATTTTTGTCTGACCCTGTTATGATTAGTTATTTTGTAATCTAAACCTGCCCTTCGGATAATTTTGGTTTCTTGATGTTTGACCTTATTTGGGAGTGTGGTTTCTTGATGCTTGTAGAGAATGGACCAATGGCGCCATCCATCGTTATTGTTGTCTGTTTTGATTTATTGTGTAGTTTTTGAAGGAGTTGGATGATTGTAGTAGTGAAACACTTTAAGGATGTGTGGGGTAGAGTGTTCTTCTTTTCTTTTTAAGCATTTGCATATGTTGTAAATTAGCTGAAAATCAAGTCTCAAATGGACTAAGCTCTGAAAAGCACCCAGCGGCTTTAACCCCTCCTCCAATGCCAACTGGTTAGGTGTATTGGCTAGAGTATACACTAGATTTTTATACATGAACAAAAATGATTTATTTGCATCATAATATTTTTATGTTTGTTATTGGGGTGGCATCTGCACGTGATATAATTTTCTCATATAGACTAATAATTTTTAATTATTTAGAAATAGAGAAAAAAACGTGTCACAATATTGTTCCTATATTTTTTTGCTAGATTATTAAATTTAAAATGGTATTCCCAATATTGGATTAAAATGAAGTGTTAGAGATTATAGAAGGCACGACTCTATCTTTCCTTTAATTAGAATGCATGCCATTATCCTTAGAAAATTATTATTTCTCCACTTGTGGTTGCTTTTATTTCATTGCATATCGAAATATCTTATAAACAATTTCCAAAATCTCACTCTCTTAATCCTTCATACATGGTTACGTGCATTTGTTCGCGTATAAGTTTGTTAGTATATATGTTCTTAATCTCCAAACTACACGTGTCCTCTTTGAAAACAGTAAAAGGAAGCAAATGTTTTCCATTGGTTTTATGGTTCCGTCTCCCATAAAGAGAAGCAATAAAAAACATCTTGATCTCCAACAAAAACCACAATTGAAATGAGAAGATGTGCTGCGACTGTACATGGACCGTTGGTTCTGATGTCCGGTCCAGCCATTCCAGTCAATTGAGCATCTTCAATTAAGCTTCACTTGTGAAGGCTCATCTGGACAAAATGCAATTACAGCTCCCTCCACTTGCAGTAAATATTGACTCTTGGAACTGAGATTGGCCAACCATTATTTCAACAAGTGGGTTTTCAATTCAAGCGTGGCATCGAAGCTAATGTTAATTAGGTTAATTTTAAGGAATTATTTTGCTTTTGCAAAGGCACCTGTACTAGTGTAGTCGTCTTGGGCTGAAACTCTGGTTTGGATGGGGACGAAGTCTTTTCTTGTTGGGTGCCTAGTAGTCACATTTGTGGTTGAGCGCTTCTCTGTAACTGCAACTTTACTAGTTTTTGGATTGTTCAAGAAATATAGAAAAAGAGAAATGGAAATTCACGGGAACCCCCAATAAATGAAGTGTGCATAAATAAATAATGTTACTTATAAATTGATCTTGACTTTCACATCTACAAGAAAATGGATGGTCCAGAAATAGACTCGACATTAATTTCATAAAAATTCACAAGAACCCCCAATAAATGATGTGTAAATAACACTAATACTGGCAGCACTATTTATAATGAAGCTAAGCTATGCCAAAAGAGCAAGTAATGATGTCAAATGGTAGGCTTGTAGTACGGCATAAAAGTTTTTACTGTATAGTCAAGGTATGGTCGATTGTAATATAATATTAAATGGGACATACATGGTATTCTTCTTTCTTTTCTTCTTTCTTTTTTTTTTTATTTTTTTTTATTTATTTATTTTTTACACCGACCGACATCCACTATTATTAGTTGAGATATTTTTGTAATTTCTTTACCTAAAAGGCATTTACGTAATTTGAAGTTGAATTTTTGAGTGACTTAAATGGCACTTAAATAAAGGTAAGGGTATTTAGGTAATTTTATCTACTATTTAATAGTGAAACTTAACTGGGAGTAACTTGTAATTTTTCAAATGAAAATACTATATAATTTATAACATAAAAATGGGTGGTTACTAGTTTTACACAAAAAATAATAGGTACCGATAAAAAAAAAAACCTTTTTTATTTTTTTTCCAAAGTACATATATGATATTAAATGGTACAGTACAAGTTGTATATAAAATCATACAAATGGTTTTGTGCAATCACAGACATACATTGTAAATCCATTCTTTCGGAGTAACCCTTCAAGCTTCCTCCCTGTGAGTGCTTCCCTTTCCGCCTGGTGCGTGTGTTGTATTCTCTTTCTGTTTGTCTTCCTTCTGTCTGTGATCTTTTGAGATTTTTGGTGCTTGTCTTGCTTGGGTTTCTTGTATGGAATATCATACCCCCTTACTACTGCCTCCATCAGAACATGATCCTTGCCCTTCATGGAAACCTGGAGAAGAAGATGATGGTTACTCTCATTGGAAGATCTTCCTCTTGAGAACCATATAGAAGTTGATCCTGAATACACTTTGGTTGGAAAAATTCTTGAAGGTAGACCATTTAGAGTTCAAGCTATTATGGATGCTCTTGTTAGAGCTTGGAGCCTCCTGCAGAAAGTGAAAGTGGAGCAGTTAGAACCTCAGATATTTAGCTTTATTTTTGAGCATCTCATGGATGTTGAGAGTGTATTAGAGGGTTCACCATGGTCAGTGTCAGGAAATCTCATGGTTTTAAAATACTGGAATGCTGAGGAGGGATGGGATTTCAACAAACAAGAATTTTGGATCCATCTTAATGGTATACCAAAGGAAATAATCAAGCTTGAGGTTGGCAAACAACTGGCTACAAAAGTTGGGGTGCCTATGAAGGTTTTACTTATTCATGGAACTAGAGATGGTGTGAAGAAACCTTTCATCAGGAGTAGGGTTGAAATCGATATCAGCAAGAAGCTGAGGAGAGAAACTGGTCTTAGAAAGAAGAATGGAGATCTCATACCTGTGGCTGTTAGCTATGAAAGACTCCCCACATTTTGCTACTACTGTGGTATCTTGGGACACACGAATAACAAATGTGAGGAATTTTTCCAAGAGAAGAGGAAGCATCAGGTAAGTCATAAGTGTAGGAATGCTTCATTTTGCTCTCTTTTTCCTCCTCCCCTTTATACAGCAAGTATTAGAGCTTTCATGCCAAATCAGCGTATGCTGGAGGAGGCTGAGGTTCTCATGATCAATTTCCCTCCAAGCTATACTTCCCCACCTCCCCCACCTTCTTCTCAGGGAACTCACTGGAATCCAGCAACCCAAACCAAACAGTTCCAATCTGGGACTCAAAGCTACAGTTCCCAAGCTTCTCCCTCTTCCTCCAGCCTTGTCACATCGGGGGACAGGCATGGGGTTCAAGGCGAGTTGGTATGGCTGATTTTTCTGATAAATCAAGATCTCAACATCTAAAAGCTGATATTCAAAAAGGTTCCTGGATTTCCTCTGATATTACCTCTCAGACAGTAGAGTCTACCAATGCTAACAACTCCCCTTTACCTTTTGTGAGTTCCAATGAAAACCCTGCCATACAACTCCTTGCTGCTATACAAAGTCAACTCCATCAGTTTCAAGAGAACCCACCCAATCTATTGAATCTGTTACCTATGCTGTCTAACTTCTCTATCACTCCTCAAGCTACCCTAAGAGCCTCCCAGATAAGCCTAGCCTCACAACAGTCAAATTTGTCCCGTGATTTTGAGAGTAAAAGTCATTATAAGGTGGACCAGGTGGGTTGGACTACAAGATACTATGGGGTCGAAGTTACAAGGACTAGTCTATTGGGTAGAGAAGGTCTCAGTCAGCAAGAGGAAAAAGGAATATATATATATATATATATATATATGAAAAGCATAGTCAGCAGATGAGTGTTAGCTGTCAAGGCGGATCAACTGCATGTGGCATCCAGAATGGTATGGAAAACCGAAATATGAAGAAGTTAGCCAGAAGAAGAAGTACTTTTCAGCCTTATACTATCAGATCCTCATTTGGTAAGAAGCATAAGCAAGCTCAATTAGAAGAAGTGGAAGAACAACAGCTGAATGAAGAAAGCAATGATCAGAGGATGAAGAGTCAAACCAAGTCCCTTCATTTTTTAGAGGAGGGTTCCTGGGTTGTTGGGAATTATCAACACCAAGAGAAATTATGAAAATAATAAGCTGGAACTGTCAAGGTGTTGGGAGATCACTGACAGTTCATGCTCTCAAGAAGAGTCAAACCAGATATCATTTTTCTAATGGAGACAAAGAACAAAGTGGAGATTCTGAAAAAAAAATTGGTAGAAGTTTAAAGCTAAGGAATGTGTTCACTGTAGAGCCTATTGGGAAAGCTGGTGGATTGGCAATGCTTTATGATGACTCTACTTCTCTAAATATTTTATAATCAAATAAAAGATTCATTGATGCAGAGGTATCTTACAATGGAGTTGATTCTTTTTACATGACCATGGTGTATGGGGATCCTGAGAGGGACAAGAGAATGGTGGTTTGGGATAAGCTCAGATGTCTAGCAAGAAATAGAAGAGGGCAGTGGCTGTGTTTTGGTGACTTCAATTCTTTTATCTCTTGGAGAGAGAAGAGTGGAGGAGCTAACAATTCCAACTATGATAATGATAATTTTAAGAAGATGATGAATGATTGTTCCTTCCTTGATTTAGGATCTCAAGGTCCTCAATTTACATGGAATAATAGAAGGAAAGGGGGAGCAAACATTAGAATCAAGTTGGATAGAGCTATAGCTAATGTTGAGTGGAGGAATCAATTTAATGAAGCATCAGTGGTAGTTTACCCCATAACAGGTTCAGATCACTTACCTATTGTGATTGATACTACGGGTGGGAGAAGCTCAAGTATAAGACCATTCAGATTTGAATCAATGTGGTTTCAGCATAAAGATTGCAAAAATGTAGCCAGCCAAGCTTGGAATAGTGCAGGAGGAAATGATGTTGCTGAAAGGTTAGTAGCTAAACCCAAAAGTGTTAAAAAGAAGTTTACAAAGTGGAATAGAGACACGTTTGGTCATGTGCAAACAAAAATTGCACATCTTCTAAATGAATTGGAAGAGGTTCTTCATCAGCCAAACAAGGACAATGAAGAAAAAGAAGGTAAGTTACATCAGCTGTTAGAAATTGAACTGAAGAGAGAAGGGGAAATGTGGGCTCAAAAATCTAGAGAATTATGGCTGAAGGCAGGGGATAGGAACACTAAATTTTTTCAAACTTCTACAATCCAAAGGAGAAATCACAATAAAATTTTGAAGTTGAAGCTAAATTCAGAAAGATGGACCAACTCTGAAGATGAAGTCTTTAAGGAGGTGCTAGATAAGTATAAGGAAGTCTACTCTTCTCAAGGTATTGATGAAGCAGCCCTCCGCAATGTAGTCTCATCTATTCAACCTAAAGTTACCCAAGCAGATAATGAAATGCTGATGAGAGTTCTTAGCAAGGAGGAGATCAAGGTTGCTTTGAAAGAGATGGCTCCTCTCAAATCTCCTGGACCAGATGGACTCCCTCCAGCTTTCTATCAACACTATTGGGATTTGGTGTTTGAAGACATATGTAAGTTTGTTTCAGATCTATTCTCTTCTGGTCTTATGCCTAAGGAAATCAATTCTACTTGTGTATGTCTAATTCCTAAGTGTAACCAGCCTGATGCTATTGACCAATTTAGACCTATAAGTCTTTGCAATGTTTCTGTAAAAATTGCTACTAAAGTCATTGCATCTAGACTAAAGGGTATACTGGATAGGATCATTAGTGAACCCCAGTCTGCTTTTGTCCCTAATAGAAGTATTTCGGATAATATTCTAGTGGCCCATGAATGCTTTCATTACATCAAAAACAAGAAGAAAGGGAAGAAGAAAGTAATGGCCTTGAAACTAGATATCCGAAAGGCTTATGATAGCATGGAGTGAAAATTTGTAGAAGAAGCCCTTTCTAAATTGGGGTTCAGTGAGAAGTGGGTGAGTCTAGTTATGTCCTGTATCAAGTCTGTATCTTATCAGATACTGATGAATGGAGCTGCTAGGGGTGTAATTGAACCTACTAGAGGGATTAGACAAGGTGACCCTCTATCTCCTGCTATCTTTGTGTTGTGTACTGAAGCTCTTAATGCAGTTCTCAAAGTTGCTTTACAGGAAAAGTTTATTGTAGGGATGAAAGTGAGGAATAAGACTAATCCAATTTCTCATTTGCTGTTTGCTGATGACACAGTGGTATTTTCTGAAGTTAGCCTACAGGAGTTTTATAACATCAAAGCATGTTTGGATCTATTTTGTGTTGCCAGTGGCCAGCAAATCAACCAAAAGAAGTCCTCTATCTATTTTAGCCTTAATACTGCTCCTAGAGTCAAGAGGTGGCTGTCTCGAGTTCTGAAGATTCCTTTTGGAGGTCCGCCAAAAAAATACTTAGGTCTCCCATCAGAATTCAAAGCTTCTAAAAAGGAGAGATTCAAAGATATTCAAGAAAGAACTAGTAGAAGGATGCAGGGATGGAAAGCAAGTCTATTGTCTATGGCTGGGAAAGAAGTTCTTCTCAAATCTGTGGGCCTATCCATCAACAACTATGCAGCCTCTCACTTCATTCTTCCTAAATCTCATCATGAGAAGATAAAGAAAGATGCGATCAGTTTTCTTTGGGGAGGAACAGAGGACAAAAGGAAGATTTGTTGGGTGTCATGGGAGAAAATGTGCCAATCAAAGGATAGGGGAGGGCTTGGATTTAGGGATCCTCATCTGCAGAATATGGCCCTTTTATCCAAATTAGCTTGGAAGATATGGAGCAGTCCAGAGGCATACTGGGTGAGATTTCTGAAACAAATCTACTTTCCCAACTCTGATTTCTTATCTGCTAAAGTTGGATCTAATCCATCATGGGCGTGGAGAAGTATTATGGAGGGGAGGAAGATTCTAAAATCAGGACTTGTGTGGGCTGTTGGAAATGGAACAATTATTCGTGTTTGGGAAGATTTATGGATTCTATCTAACCCAGGGTTTAAAATTCAGAGCTGCAATAGAGATCATAAAGGAATCATATGGGTATCTGAGTTACTTGATGATGAATTAAGAATCTGGAAGAGAGATCTAATCTATGAAGTCTTTGGTAGGGAGGATGCAGAAGCAATTATTAAAATTGGGATTAGTTTAATTCCAAGGGAAGACAGACAAATATGGGGTCCAGCAAGAAATGGAATGTTCTCTGTTAAATCTTCATATCATCACATTCAAAAGATGAAAGAGTGGGAGCATAGCAATTAACCATCATCATCAACAATCTCAAGCAAAAATCAGATATCATCGATGGTATGGAAAAATATTTGGAACTGTGACTCTGCTCCTAAAATCAAACACATGCTATGGAGAGCTTGTTTAGGGGCTTTACCTTCTGCGGTGGAGCTTTCCAAAAGAATCGAACATTTTGATTCATGTTGTTGCAGGTGCGGAGAACCTGAATCAGCTGACCACATTTTGCTCGATTGCCAGTTCACTCGCAGGGTTTGGTTTGCTTCTCCTCTCTCTTGCATAAGGTCATTAGTGAGTGGAGAAGTTGTTTACCCAATGATAAAAAAGGGTTTAAGGAAGCTTCATCCTTGATCGCTCATACCTACTGGAGGATTTGGAAGGCGCGAAATGATCTGATTTTTGAGGGGCGATTTTGATCTCCAGAACAAGTGATGGAGAAATCGGTGGCTGAGATGCTGGAATACTCGAGCTTCAACGAGAGGAAGGCTGGAGTGGAAACCCTTGATCGTCATGAAGAACCTTCTGGAGATAGCAATCAATGGTGTAAACCTCCTTGTGGTTCAGTGAAGATTAACGTTGATGCTTCATTGAATAACGTTGGGAGTGGGCTGGGCTTTGTCTGTCGGGACTCAGAGGGAAGGCCCATCAAGGGGTTTGCAGTTCCAGCCCAGTTCAATACAATATTGGTGGGTGAAATCTTGGCTCTTCGAGAAGGAATCACTTTTGCATTGGAGAAAGGATTTTGCAGTGTCCTTATTGAATCAGATTCATCGGTTGCGATTAAATACGTTACCAAGTTGGAACTGATTCCAGTGGACATTCAACACCTTGTTTGGGATGTGGTGATTTTGGTGTCTCGGATTCAGAGTATTTCTTTTGTTCATGTTAAAAGGGAGTGCAATGCGGTAGCTGACTTCCTTGCCGGTAAGGCTGTGTCCGTTACGTGGCCTTGTTTGGATCCAGGGTTTTTAGATTTATGTAATATTGATGCCTTGCGTGGGTCACGCGTTAATATTTAGACCTATTTCTACCACACACAAAAAAAAAAAAAAGACATACATTGTTGTAGTGCACCCAAATTACATATCGTACCCGTATCATAGTATGTTGTTCCATTGGCCTAAAATGAAGGTGTTGTCATTGTTGGCAACTTAAGTGGGCTCTGATATGGTACAGCAACACACAAAAAGGTTCCGAGAGAAAGAATCCAATTCAAATAAAGAAACCTCAAAAATCCCGTTTTTGAAGGTCTCTGTCCAGTTTCGATCAACCTCTTCATCGGATGGTCATCCAGTGTCCGATTGAGCCGATCTTTGGAGGAGAGCTTCACGACTTCTTGATCTTCAAATCCAACGGTGGGATTGTTCATTGGAGATCTCTAAGTCAATCCGATTTGTACGTCAAAACACTCCTTATTTAAGTCAGATAGGAACTCTGAGTTTAATTAATCTATAAAAGGAGAGCAAACTCCAGCAGAAGAGAAGGACGTTTTGAGGAGCTTGGGAAGAGCGTGGAGGTCAAACCAGAAGACGTTGGTTGGCTTTTGAGATTTGAAGCTTGGGAATAAGAAGTCTTTTGTTTTGCTGAACAAGAAAGAAAGTGTAAGAGAAGGAAGAAGAAGCAGCAGAAGAAAAGAAGGGAACATGGTTGTATGGTCTTTTTAAAGAGAGAAAACTGAAAAATATTGAAAAGAGAAAAAAAAAAAAGAGTTGGAGAAAAAGAGAAACAAGTATTGTTACCATGCATCTTACACAAATTGAGGTAACCCGTATTCACAAGTTATTGTCTATTATTTTATAGGTTATGTTTAATGATGAAGAACCTAGATCATGAATGTAATTTGGGGAACTTGAATTATTGGTTTACATTGTGACCTAGCAAGTTGGAGCTTGTCTAGGGGGTTGGGGTTGGTGCCCTTGTCTGAATTGCATTTTAGACTATAGCAGGGATTGGTGTTCCTGGACTGTTGTAGCAGTCAAAATATCTAGGAGTGTATTGAGTAATATACGAAACCCTAGATAGGGTATTACTCCGTGGATGTAGGCAATTTGGCCAAACCATGTAAACTCTGGTGCATTGCGTTTTTTGTTTATTTTTCTTTGTTGCATATATTGGAGTGCCTTGATTGCAGAGTGGTGGTACACTGTCTGGTAGACCCAGCCACATTGTGGTGTATGGTGGACGTGTCCTTGTGCAGTTGATAACTACGAGAATGTTCTAATTAATCTTGTTTTGAGATTAAAGAAGCTTCACATTGAAATGAATTTTTGAAGACACTGATTCACCCCCCCCCCTCTCAGTGTTAATCTGGGAATAACATAGTAAAAACTAAAAACTGCATCATACTAATTTTGAAACGATTTCAGAAGGTATTTGCATGGTTTAATTTATATGAATTGTTTTAGCCTCAGCATCAAATTGACACCCTTAAGTCTATATGTATAACCTTTCACCTGCAAATTGTGCCCAACTCTGTAAAATAAAATCACATTAAAGTTGTTGGTGGAGAAAATGTAGTCTTAGTTCCACAGTTCGCTCTAGGTCCAGCCATTGCTCCTGAAACCAAAACAAAGTAAAAGTGTGCCGCCTCTGAGGACGGGAAGTCACCTACGACGATCGAGTTAGCCACGCCAGCAAAATCAAAGACTCCATTGAGGAGAGTCGACCTCTAGAGATGATGAAGATCGCTCTTTCTGGGTTAGAAAACTAAAGAGAGAGATGGATGGAATGTTCAGAGCTTACCCTGTTCATACTTGGTGGAGGGTTATATAAGTGATTCATACCTCCACAGACATCATGCTTCTCAGCCTTTAGATGCTCATGTCATGAGATGGAGGGTGGAAATGGCTTCTGCAACTTGAGGACTCGAGGCGCAAATAAGGAAGTCGCCTTAGCCGACAAGGGGTTCCATTAGAGGGGAGCGCACCTATCAAGCCTTTCTACTTATGTGACTGAGGCCCACGAGGAGGGGTCAAGCAGGCCGCCACCCCAGGGCTTGAGAAGATCTTTGAGTGCACATAGATCTTGTCGTCTACTGCAGGGGTACCGAGCTCATTTAATATGGTCTTGCCACGTGGGACCTCATTGCCAAATCATGTATTGGTGATTGATATGGGCTCTAAATTACTTCTCGGTCTGTGGGTCTTCGGTGAGACATTAATCAGATAAATAGCCCAAGCCCAGCATGTTGCCAAGGTTGGCTCCAGAACCTGGTTCTTTGGACCATACGAAAATGTCGATAACATTAGCCCCCGAATTTTCATGGTAAACCTGTGCCATGAAGATTGCATTGGACACCTGGCGACTGGGCGAAGCTAGCCTTTGGGAAGATGTGCATGCCGTCGGAGGCGATGTGGGTTGTTGGCACAACTAGCAGTTTATGACCAACATTAATTTATGTGATTATCCGCATATAAGAACTCACTTAGAGGATATGCAACTTAGTGGGAAGCCGTTTTGGCTTCCCGAGAAGTCTATCGAGCTTTAAAGGCACCTGAGGCGGGAAGAATGCAATCTTATGGGAACTCAGGAACTTTCTTTGTCAAGTGTGTGTAGACACCTGAGAACCTTGGCATTGTCATGTATCTCTATAGAAATTCCAAGATCAACCCAATAAGCTCCTCCATGTCCAAATTTGAAGCACATTTTTCACCTTAGGCATTCTCTTAATCGGTGATTTTTTGGTTCCTCCACAAACCTACTATCAAACAACTTGTCATCCAGGAGGATCATTTTTAGTTTGTTCTTTCTTCTTCTTTCCAACAAAAGGTGCACCGTTTGAAGTACCAATTGTTAGGTTAATCTTAGACAACATATGGGTTTAAATTATTTATTTATATCAATAATTACTCGGGGTTACACGTTAGACTGATGCATTATCTTTGACATGAGCCAGACCATCTATTGTGAAAATAGACTAGGGTATGAGATTACTATTAAAAATAGTCATGATGAAATCCCTCTAATTGTTAAATTTATCATAAACATTCACATACAATAACCTAAGAATTAATGTGGTTTGGCATTCATTGTAAAGCCTACATCCACGGCAAGAAAACTCCAATCAATTTATTTCTGGGTGAGGTTTCATTATCTTTAAATAGAAAAGAGTCAGAGTTCTACAAGAAGTTAAAATATAATATGACTCTTCCTCTCTCTGCTAACAAGTTACATTCATAACACTAATCATCAATCATTTAGTTATTTTCTTCTTTTCATATTCAAAGAGGTATAAAAAGAAAGACAAGGAGGAGGTTGAAGAAGGTTTTGTCCCTATACAGATTATCCAAATTTTTGTATGGTTTCAATTATACTTTTGTACAATTCACCTGAATGTTCTAACTACACCAATAGCTGAACAATCCAGCAAACACCCATTTGACTGAAGTGAGCTGGAACAGAAAGAGAAGTAAGAGTTTTATTATGACGACGCTAATAGTGTAGTGAAGAAGTTTTCCACCTCCGCCAATTCCAAATTTTAATAGAAACACCACTAGTAGTTGCTAATAAACCTTGAGAAGGAAGAAAAATAACATAGAAATCTGGGATAAATAAAGATGGCCCACTAAAGCTTCTTCTACGAGCTAATTCATGGATATGAGGTGACTCTCTCCCGGTCTTTGAAAGGTTCTGGAGAGGCGGCTGAAAAGCTTCTAAGCATTCATTTACATGCAAAGCAACATAAGCATCAAACCAAAAACCTTTTGGTACGAAATGGATCACAAGCCTCGATCTGTTTCTTCCATGCATCTTCTCCTCCCTCACCGCCTCTCTTCTTGTTTCTCTTTGTCGTTTTTCTCCGGTCTTTTCCATTCCACCACCCTTATCTCTTTGTTTCTCTCTTCTCTCCATCTTTTCGTCTCCCATTTCTCTCTTTTCCATCATTCTCTCTTTGTTTTTAGAAAATTTTGATTAAAAAAAATAAAATCAAGTTCAAGTAGGCCTTGGTGTATCCTGCGAAAGAACTCCAGATCTAGAAGTGCAAGTTTTGCTACAGCGCGCTATGTAGGTATTCCCTATTGCTGCTGGTCTCCACATCTACATAGTGACGGATGACAGTTCACTTCTCTGCAATATCGGTGCTACCATCGCGACAACCGAATTTTCGCCCTTGTAGTGTGTTTTATCTCCGCCCTTGTGGCGTGTACGTCTCCCCGTCTTAGTGGCGTGTCTACCCCTCTGTAGGCGTGGGTAATAGAAGATACATATATCGTACATCTACTGTGCTTAACTGTTGCTGGATTGGTATAGCTCTCATTCTAAGGGTTTATTGGGCTTGACCCATTCCTTAGTCTGGATGACCCTGTCTATTGCATGTACGACAGTTTTGTCAATTTCCACTACTTAGTTAAGATCAAACCTTGTATTTTCATGCATCTATCTTTTATATTTTTTTTTCTTTGTTTTGTGTGTTTACTTCGATTATGAATAAACTCTTTAACTGAAAAAGAAAAAAGCAATGAGAATGCATTGAATCTAACTCACGTTGTCACATCCCATAGGACCTCCCATGTACTGAGGATTTTCAACATGATAATTATATTCTCCTTGACTTTGTTATATCACCTACCAAGAAGAGAAGAATTAAACTTAAAATCGGTTACCCTTTGGGGGAGAGAGAGAGAGGAGATCCCCATCGTACATAAGTAGGAGCTTAATCCACCTTATGTATGGTTTAAATATGTTCATTTTTTTCTTTTTTTTTTTTTATTCAAAGGTAAATATGTTCATTTTATTACCAAAAAAAATGTCCTTTGTTTTTCTTTGGTTGTCAACCCCGGTTTCCAAGGCTTTGCCTTGACTAATTCCGTGTTCAACTTGGGTCGCATACCTAACTGTGGTGGGTCATGAGTTTCCTAACGGGGATTTTTTGCATCCACAAGGTTTCAATACTGGAACTTTGCTTAAGCAGACCAAACTGCTTACCACTTGGAACAACTCCCTTTGGTAAAAACGTTCATTTTTATTGTTATCTCGACTGTACTAAGCTGGTTCAAGATCTCATTTCAAATCTCTTAGACCATGATACATGCTGGCTGAAGTACAAAAAAATTAAAGTTACACTTGTTCCACAAATCAAGTCTTTTAGATGTCTAATGAGCACTTCATCCTACATAAATAAACAAGTCAATCCATTAAAGCAAGTTCTACCATAATGGCCAAGCCCACTCTGTAAGCAATGAAATCAGTGGTGGGTGGGCTTGAAAGCTTAAACATTCTATTTCCATCATAGATCTCTCAAAAGAGTCCATTTAGATCACATATTTTGAAATAGATCAATCTCTTTACTCAATACAAAAATCCTTGATACACACTTTAAGAAAAGAAAAAAAGAAGAAGAAGAAGATTGCTTTAAAATTATTATTTACTTTGCTACACATGGGCCACATATTTAAATTATACTCCACTATAAACATATGAAATCTGGGTATTATCATAGAGCAATTTATTGGAATATCATATCAAATATGACGTTAACCATATTAATCTATGTTGTCTTTTGAGATAATCAAATTGTCTATGTAGAAACTTAAAAGACACAAACTTAAATAATTGACAAAAGATGCTCTGCATTTTGTTGTTTTCCTGAGAACATATGAACCAGATTTGATTGAATTGAGTATTCCGATTTTGTGGGTCTCATACACTCCAGTGTCACTAAGCTTGGATATGAATAATATATATATATATATATATATATATATATATGACAGTTCTTGATTCTTGATTCAGTTCCACTATGATTGCAAAATATTTGTCGGTAGGTTGGGATTAAGATATCTTTCATGCCTTGGAATTTAGATGAAAAATGTACAGAGTGACCTGCCCACCCTTGATCATTGATGGAATCTAGATTTGTTTATATTGTTAATGTGTTAAGGGTGTTAATTGGTTTGGTTTGGTTTGGATTAAATGGTCTGATTTTATTTGATTTTTATTAATGGTGTTAATAAAACCCTGGCACTCTGAGCCTGGTTCATTCGACTTTTTAATCCGAAGGGTGGGTTTGGATTATAAGTTTTAAGTAGTCTAGGCAAAATTGGGTAGCGGTCGTGTTTAGCCCCTTAACCAACTCGGTTTGAGAGTCTGAATCAGCTACCCGTTGGGGAAGCACTCTGTGCTCTCCGACGACTTCACCATCATAAATACAGGGGCACCCAGGGGTTGGGTGATGGGATCTTTTTTTATTTATTGTTTTATTATTTTTTACCTGTGGGTCCCATAGGATTTGTGGTGGTAAGGCCGTCGGGGAGCACAAAGTGCTCCCCTGACGGGGGTGATGATCCGGATTCCTCGGTTTGACCCTACCTAATCTTGTGTTAATTTAACTAAATTAGAATTACATATAAATTGAGGTTGAATAATTAAATGACCAGGTGTCCGACTAAGCATAACGACCTAAATGTAGTCAATTCTAATGTCAAAGCTGAAAAAGAGAAGAGCCAAAGATGGCATGGAGGTCTCGCTTGTTTCTTCTGGTTTTCAGTAGAACAAATTATGTAGGTGTGTCAAGAAGGAAGGGACAAAAATTAGATTAGGGTTAGCATAAATTAGGTAATCGACCCTACTCGATCATATTAGGGTAAGTCGGGGCAATTCACACTGAGAAGAACACAATAGAGTTTGGGTTGAAGATCCTTAAGCCCTAATGAGATTGAGTAGTTGGGGTTAAGGTTTAGATCCCTTGGATAAGATTAGGGGGTTTAGACTAACCTTACCCAATCCTGCCCATTAACAACCCTAGATCTTACATGTTTGAAAATGGAAATTATAGTCAGGATTACCAAACTATTTGACTAAACAACCTCAAAATCAAAACCATGATCAATTAGTAAACGGTTTTCATTAAACCATAATATATGCTGATTTAAACTGATTTTGGGGCTGGTGACTCTGGTCTGGTTTGATCTGATTTGGGTCATTCCATGGCAACCCATTTGTGAACCTGAAGTGTACATGTCCAAGGAGGTTTTCAGTTGAACATATTTATATTTTGAAGTACAAAACCAGCCAAATTTCACTAATTTCACTGTCACAGTCAAATTTGTGAACTCTTTTGGAGAAGAATTGTGTTTTTTAATTTGATTTTATAAGTAAAAAAAATATAAAGGGTACCTACAATTTGTAAAAGGAAAAAAAAAAAAAAAAAAGGAAATGATATGAAAATTAATACACAAAATGTTAACAACATTTAGAAAGTTTTTATTTTAGAGAGAAATATCATTTAAAAAGTAAAGAAACAAAGTTTTATTGCAATTCTAGAGTCTATTTACCACAAAAAAAAAAACCCTAATTAAGGGGAGGATAATAAAAAAGAAAGAACTTAGAAAGTGTTTGTTATAGACAGAAATATAGTTTGAAAAAGTTTGGAAATAAGGAAACAAATTTTTATTGTAATTTATTGTGTTTCCTGATTTGTAAACCGGGGTTGGTCGAAGTGGTAAGCAGCTTGGTCCACTTAAGCAAGGTTCTAGTATCGAATCCTTGTGGATGCAAAAAATCCCCGTTGGGAGACTCACCCACCACAGCCAGGTGTGCGACGCGGGTCGAACATCGGTTTATAAACCGGGGTTGGCAAATAAAAAAATAAAAAATCCTGTCAACTCTTCTGGAAAAAAATTGTGTTTCCTAATTTTATTTGTAAGTTAAAAAAATTATATAAAGGGTATCAAAAATTTGTAAGAGAAAAAAAAAATGACACAAAAATTAAAACATAGAAGGTTGACATTTAAATAAAAACAAAAGATATAGTAGTTCAGGAAAAAATTTATCACAAAAAAGGAGTACATGCTTTTATATAATAATAATAATAATAATAATAATAATAATAATAATAATAATATGATATATCATACTATCATATAAAAGCATGTACTCCTCTTTTGCAGCAAATCTTTTTTTTTGTCATTTTTTGTCTTTTTTTGTCTTTATGTTTTTTTTTTTTTTAAATTCCATTAGATTTGTACTTTTTACTTTTGTAGGGATATTTATGATATTTTAATTTTAATAATAAATCATAAATACTATATATATATATATATTATATTGTTATAAAATAAAGAGAAAATATATTAGATATATTAGATACAAAGAAGAAAGACAAGATGAGTTCAATAAGAACTAATTCATTCAGTTGAATGCATTACATATTTATAGTAGAAGAAACATCTACTCTGATATGGAAATACAATATATGATTCTTGCACACAATAAGATATTCTTGATATGGAAAAATAGATTGCCGCCCAAGATGGAAAGTGCATAGAATGGAAATATTGACTGCCAATATTGTGTAATGAGATGGTTGTGAGCTTCACCAATATTGCATCCTGAGGTAATTGAGATCTTCAATTGGAAGTACAATCTCTCTAGGGTAATGGACATCCATAATAAATATTATTTATAACATATATATATCGAATTTGGAAGATTCATGTTTCTCTCTCGATCTCTCTCAATCTCTCTTAAGGGTGTCAATTTATAGCCTACACCAACCCGAAACCGAACCGCAACCCGTTTTGTAATTTTACATTAAATAGTATTTGAATCATTATATTACCATTAGGTAGTTGGTCTAGACAATTAAAAAATTAAGAATGAATTCAAACATCAAATAGTCATTTTACTACTTAATATCTAGGTTCTTGATTTCTATAGAATGTGTGGGTTTTTTTTAATGGAAATTGACCAATAGCAACTTTGCTTTCTATATAATTTTCGTTTTTGTCGTAAGATGTTTAATTGTTTCTTCTTGTTTTTTTTCTTACACACATAAACCGTTAGTCAACCTGAATCTAACCGTTAGCTCAAACCGTTAGTTAGCCCGAACCCAAACCACACCAAACCGAAATCGTTATTTTGCTAATGGGCCGTATTTGGGCTAGGTGTTTTTCAGCCCAAAATTGTTAGGCCCAACCCGAAATCACCCCAAACCGCACCGTTGACACCCCTAATCTCTCTAGTCTCCTCCTCTTAGGAAGGGAAGACGGAGCAAGCAAGTAGCTAGAAAAACCTGCTAGCCCTTTGTGTTTCTTGATGATTCTTCCTGTTTTCACTGTATCAGGTTTCAAGAACTGAAAACCAAGATCCAAGACAAGGAGGGGATCCCACCATATCAGCAAAGGCAAACCAGGTAGAGTTGTTGTTATGCAATTCCCAAGTAGTCAATTGTATATGTTAATTCTATTACATCATGTGAGAGGTTGTTTTTAGTATTTTTGAATGGGTTATTTGCTGTTTAGTCGAATGTTATTGTATTCTATGTACTCCAATGGAAGCGTCAAGAAACATCATCCTCCTATATGTTCTAATGCTAACACAATCTGGTAGTGCATGTTACAATAGTTCGTTTATGAGCCATGGGATGTTTCTTTTCATGATTGCCAATTTCTTTACATAGTTACAAAATAATAACTATTCTTGATACAATGATAAATGCTTTTGCTAGATGAGGTTACAGTTGATCTAGATGTTGTTGCAAGGATGGACTTACTCGAATTCTTCAAGCAATAATGTGAACAGGTTAAGAGTTTGGAGGAGGCTGCCAAGTTGCCGTCAGTGGTTGAGTCCTGGCTTCACTCTGAAACCAAAAGTGAGAAGAAGAAACCCATTGATCCCCCAACCCAATCTAGAAAGGCATCTCCCTTTGACAACTCTCGTTTTAGATCATCGAGGCATATAGCCTACTACCGCTGATGTCATCTCGATTTCAACTATTATGCTTATGGGTTAGGTTTAATCCTTCAAAGTTTCTAAGGTTTCCCACTTTGGGGTTATACGCTAATATATTCTAGCTTCTTAGAGGTAGTAACATTATCTATTCTCTTTTCACTTTGTAATTGTATCAATTAGGTTGGAGACAATACATGTTGGTGCAAGAAATGTTATCTTGGCTCCTTGGTTCCTCCAAATCCAGCCCTCGTTCCTAAGACCAAAGCAATGTGAAAGTGGGCCGCCTCTGATGACGGGAAGCCACCTCCAACAATCTAGTTAGCTCAGACCAGCAAATAAGGGACTCCATAGAGGAGTGAAGACCCCAAGAGATGATGAAGATCATCCTCTTGAAGGGTTAGAAAGCTAAAAGAAATGGTGGTTGGAGTGTGGAGAGCTTACCCCGTTTAGGCATGATAAGGAATTATATAACTGAGCCATACCTCAAAAGATTGTATGCTTCATAGCCCTTGGATGTTGATTTATGAGATGGAGGGTAGAGATGGCTTCTAAAGTGGCTTGCTTGACAAGCTAACTTGCTTGAGTGATCTTTACATCAACTAGATATTTGTTGGTGGATTGATGAGTCAACATCACCTTTAGCCTTGATGTGACACATGCCCATGGTTGAGGAGACAAGAAGATGGATGCAATCTGATGAGCACATTTATGTGTGAAATCTTAGAGCATAAATCATGCATTTTACACACTTTGAGTGGAGCTACCTTGGGTTTTATGTTGTTTTTGCAGATTTTATGAATTTCTAGGACTTTAGCGAATATCTGGAGTTTTGGGTATTAAACATGCGGTTTTACACATCAAGAGGTCCGTTCAAATTCTCAAGTGCGAAAGTGAGCCTGATTTGGGGCATGATGGGCTAGAGATGTAATTATGGGCCAACTCCAGAATATCTTGTAAAATTAGATTAGGATTTTTATTTTATTTTTGTTTATTGTGATTGAGAATTGTATGGGGCCCACAAGTAGTCAAAGACTAGGATTTTCTATTTTTTTAGAATATTTTATTTTGTTAGATTTTATTTATTTCGCTAATTAGTTTTTTTCTCTTTCTTCCCACTTTCTATTTTATTTACTTTCTTATTTCCTTAATAACCAACCACCTATATTTTTGTTAACAAAATATATATATTTTTTGTTTTATTTTATTTTCTTTCTCTTTCCGTCTTCCACTTTTCTTTCTTTCTTCCACCTTGTCTCCACGTGAACTTCAAAAGCAAGTTTTTATTTTATTTCTCCACTTATTCTCTCTCTCTCTCTCTTTCTTTCTCTCTTTCTTTCTAACGAATTTTTTTTGCTCCTTCTTTATTTGTTTTTTCTTTTTCTATTTTACTCTTATTATTATTATTATCATTATTATCATTATTTTTCCTTGTTTGTAAATTATTCTCATTCTTCTATAAATATTACCTCCCTCTTAGGTCTAACAGACTTGATTTTCTCTTTAGTTTTACACACTTTACTTTCTCTTTAGTTTTACTTTAGTCTTGCACTTTCTATTCTCTTTAGTTTGCTCTAGTTTGCTCTAGTTCTTTGATTAATTTGTGGGCTCTAGTTCTAGTTTATAAATTGAATGTTTAGGAAGATTGAAATCGTGTAATTTTTCTTTTATGCAAGTGTAATTCCTTTAGTTTTATCAATGCAATTTCAAGTTCAAGTTCAAATTCAAGTTTCAAGTTTGAGGATTCGCTTTCTCTCTGGGTCTAGCAATTGCAGATCTAGAATAAACTAGATCTGGTTGTTAGGGTTGGTTGAGATTCGAATTGTTTATTCAAGTTTTGTTTAGAAGATGCAAGTAAGTAAGATTCTTCAATAGTCTTCTCTCCCCCCTCCATTCCCGCTTCTATCTACCCCTCAATATTCTTAATTTAGGATTTACTTTCAACATTATTTATTGTTCTCCCTTCCCTTGAATTCTTGATCAGAGATGCCTACAGTCGTGCCTCTCTTTGGTTAAAGCTTCCTTTTCCTTTTATTGCTTTGTTATTTACTTTATGTTATTTACTTTCTGCCTATTCATTCATTATCTCGGACCACATAACCAGAGCAAGCCTACAGTCGTGCCTCTGTTTCTGGTGACGGGTGGTGTTGCATCTGCATTTTTTTACCTGTCTTTTATTTATGCATTAGCTATGTTTGCTTTATTTTTTTCGTTTCAATTCGATTGCATTAGATGTATGGATTAGGATCGTTGGTTTAGTTTAAGTAATTAGTTAACAAAAATTGAATCATTCCACTCTCGCATTACTATTAAGAAGTTGAATTCTAGGTGGCATATCTCCCTGAGATCGACCCGTTAGCTACACGATACTGTGCGCTTGCGGTTATTTTATTTCGCAAACAAGTTTTTGGCGCCGTTGCCGGGGAGATATTTGTTCATCTTATTTTTCTCATTCTTAGGTAAATCGAAGTGTTTAAAAAAAAAAATCAAAGATATTACTCTTAACTTGAGTAGAAACAAAAACGTATAGTAGTCCCCACTCTACTACAGAATCCCCAGGATTCGATTGTAGGTGGCTCTGAAGACTATACGGATTCCCTTGCTGTCAAACCTATACAGCGCTCAGCTATACGGAAACCTTATGGCTTTGGAATCATTGTTTCAATCTTTGTGGTGGGAAATCCATTACTTTCCCTTTTGTTTTCCGTTTTATTTTCTTTTCTTCTTTAGTTTCTTTATTAAAAAAAAAAAAAAAAAGGAGTGCATGCTTGTTTGGACTCGTGATTCCACCAACCAACTTGTTCGAATATCTACTTTGATCATGGGCGACATATCTCCACCTAAGAGTCTTAGGGATAGATTTTACCCAACTCGGTCTTCACAACCCTCCTGCATACGTTTACCTGACATAAGGGGTAACAACTTTGAACTTAAACCTAATTATTTGTCTATGTTACCCCAATTTCATGGGTTGCCTGATCAAGACGCATATTTGTTTCTTAGGGAGTTTGAGGAAGTTTGTGTCCTTATGAAGGTACAACAACTCACTAATGATGCCGTAAGACTACGGTTTATTACCTTTGCATTAAAGGACCAAGCAAAAAAGTGGCTTTATAGCCTACCTTTGGATAGCATTACCACATGGGAACAATTCACTGTCCTATTCTTGAAAAAATTCTTTCCTTTCTCCAAGACGAATAAGATAAGAAATGACATTCTTCAATTTCGTCAAAAACCCAATGAGTCTTTTGCTAAGGTAATGGAGAGGTTCCAAAGCCTCCTCCAAGAATGCCCTCACCATGGTTTAGAATTGTGGCATTTATGCCAAATAATTTATGAGGGTATTGATTACCAAACTAAGCAACTTTTGGAATCTATGTGCCCCACAAGATTTACATCGTTCACTGATGATTCCAAAGCTTGGAAATTTCTTTTAGACCTAGCAGATAGAACTAGAGAATGGGAATCAATTCAAGAATCTGAAAGGACTAGTAAGGGATATTTTGTTGATAGCCAAGTTCGTAAAGATGCACAAATAGATAATCTTTTGAAAAAGCTAGAGACTTTGGTAGTAAAAGCTGCACCACCACAACCAAATCAATCACTTTTTGTTGACAAATTTGTTGCTATATGTGCGTGGTGTCAGTCTCCTACACATGTAATTGAGGAATGCCATAGCTAATCTGGAGGCCAACATGAAAATGTCAGTGCGATGTTCCCAAACCCGTACAGTAACACGTACAATCCTGGGTGGAAAAGTCATCCTAACTTTTCATGGTCTCAAGGGCAAAACCAAAATGGATTCCACAATTATTCCACACAAAATCAATTTGGTGCTCCTCAAAAACAAAGTGCAAAACTTTTTCATCATCAACATGTCCAGTTCCCTCAAGCCCCAAATTTTCAAAATGCCAATCTAGCTAGGCCTGTCAATCCACCTGTTGTGCCTCATATGCCTCTCACTGTACAAAATCAATCAACACTTGGTTTCAATAGAGGTAATAATCCAGAGTTTTCTCGTCTCTCTTCCTTAGAGAAGAATATGGAAGTACTTTCCAGCACCTTCATGACTTCTATGCATAATATGGAAAGACAAATTTCCACTCTTGCAAGTGCTTTGTCTGAGCGAGAAAAGGGTAAAATGCCTAGCCAACCTGAGTTAAATCCTAGGATTCAGATTCAACAAAGACCATCAAATTTACCAAATCAAGTCAACCAAGTTGAATCCTCCCCTTCTTCTTTAGCTTCAATAAATTATGTGTCTGCATTGCAAAGTGGGAAAGGGTATTTAACAGGTGAGTCACATATTAATGAAAATATCAAGATTAGTGACCACTGTGCTGAGGAGAATGTTCAAGTATCTCCTAAAGAGGGTTTGTCTGAGAAACCCATAGAAGTTGAAGATGAGTCAACTACTATAGCAATACCTAAGTTTGTTGAACCATTAGCTGAAACAATGAGAAAAGAGCAAATTTCAACTGAGAGTCCTTATGTTCCTAAGGCCCCTTATCCCAGCCGTCTAGTTAATAAGAAGAAGACTGCAACTATGGAGAAAATTTTTGATGTCTTCAAAAAGGTAGAAGTGAACATCCCTCTTTAGATGCCATATCGCAAATCCCCGCCTATGCGAAAGTGTTGAAAGATCTATGCACTCATAAAAGAATCACTAGCATTCCCAAAAAGGCGTTCTTGGCAGGTAACATCAGTTCCATAATTACTCAACCTGTAGCAGCCAAGTATAAGGATCCAGGGAGCCCCACCATAGCTTGTGTCATAGGCAATACACACATTGAACATGCTTTACTTGATCTTGGTGCAAGTGTGAATCTTTTGCCTTACCATGTTTATAAGCAACTAGGATTGGGAGAATTGAAAGCAACTAAAACTACTCTTCAGTTGGCAGATAGGTCAATTAAGATTCCTAAAGGGATGATTGAAGATGTTTTATTGAAGGTGGGAGAATTTATTTTTCCAGTTGATTTCATTGTGTTAGATACTAAACCTTTTTCAATCAAAGATGAAATCCCAATAATTTTAGGAAGACCATTTTTGGCTACTAGTAATGCTTTAATCAATTGTCGAAATGGCCTCTTACGGTTGTCTTTTGGAAATCGAACTGTGGAGTTTAATATGTTCAGGATAGGAAAACAACCACAAATTGAGGAAGAAATCAATATGCTTGAAGAGTCTTTGGATTTTCCTAATGATTTGATTACAAACTTTGAGATTGATTTTGATCAGGAATTTCAAGAATGTATGGATATGTTGGAAGATGATTGTGAAACCTTCTTTTCTGAAGTCTCAAGTTTTCACATACCTTTGGAGCCTATTAAACCCCCATCCATCTCTATCTCCATTCTTAAACCGTCAATAATTGAACCTCCCAAGCTAGAATTGAAAAAGTTGCTTTCTAATTTGCACTTTGCTTTCTTAGGACAAGATAATTCTCTTCCTGTCATTGTTGTCTCTGATTTAACTTCTGACAAAGCAGAAGAGTTTATCACACTGTTGTATGCTAATAGAGAAGCATGGAGTTGGTCTCTTACTACTATCAAAGGTGTAAGCTCTTCCATTGTACAATCTCATATTCATCTTCTGCAAGATGCCAAACATTTTAGAAAACCTCACCGTATGCATATTTTGTCTGACATTGTGAAGGTTTTTCTTAAAGTCTTTAGGGATGACTTTTCTATTCATGGTTTTTCTTATTTGGAGTGTCTTCCCCATCATACATTGATATTGAAGATAAGACTAAAGCTTCCCATGATAAGCACATCTTGATTGAAAGTTATACCCCTCATTTGTCTTCCTGGTTTATCTTTTCATGCATGCATTGAGGACATTGCATTACTTAAGTGTGGGGGGAATACCTTCTTTGTGAATTTTAACTTTGGCTTTTGGTTAGTGTACATACTATTTCAATTGCTATGATGTGTGAAATGAGAGTGATTTTGGTACCCATCGTGAACACATAAAAACCCTGTTGAGAGGAAGGTGTTGTTGACGACTGAGGGATCTGCACGCACACCGAAACTGTTGTTGTAATCACAGTACTTCTTTAGAGCTGAAACGTACATGAAGTACTTTCTTTAAGGTATTTAGACACCCCAAATTGTGCAATACGGGTTCTAAAAGTGTCTTCACCCCAAGATCAGTCAGCCCAAACCTTTAAGGTTGCACCCCAGAAAGGTTTACTCAAGGTATAATCAGGTTATGTTCACTGCTTAACAGAATAACAGGGAGAGAGAGAGAGAGAAAGAGGAGGAGGAATTCTGTGTGTCAAGAATGAGCACGAAATGGAGTTTATATAGAGCCCCAAAGGCTGTGGGTGAAAGGGTAAGGCTGTGAGGGTACCTTTCAGCAAGGTACCTTCAGCTGACCTCCCTACAGGAGAGTGCCACTCAAATACCTTACCCTCCACGACCAAGCCCACGGCCCAAGTCCCCAAGTCCCAAGTCCCAAGTCATATAGATATATTAATATTAATATATATATCTATCTATATAATCATGGCAGGGTCACTATAGGGTATCAAGTAAATTAATAATACCTGGGCTCTTACTATATAAAAACCATATGATCAGATCCTCTCCACCCGATGTGGGACTAAATAAAACCATGGATAAAAGACACAATTAAAATAAATAAAATATTTATATAAAGTTTTAAACATATTTACAACAGAAGGTAACTTGTATGTATGTTGAGATGAGAATTTCCTTAGAAAAATAAGAGGCCCTTAACTTAAGGCGTTGGACTATTATGGGTTTTGTGGGTCCTTGTTCTTTGGCTAGAGGTTGAGATCAAATTTTTTGTATGGCATAACAAAGTTCAAAAAGAAGTGAAAAGAAAAGAAAGAAAGAAAAAAAAAAAGAGTAGAAAGTAAAAGTTGAATTTCTTGGAACTAGACAGGGCACTCCGACTCAGGAATCGAGGTGACTTGATCGAAACTCTTAGGAATGATATTATTGAAAAGAACTCTCGTATCACTGTCTATGTGGGCATATACAAAGCAAAGCTACAAAGTAACTTGGGTTTTTGGTGTTTGCTCCACTATGTCATTCAAGCCAACCGTAGTGGAGTAAAGTAGAGTTCACTACTCAAAAGAAAGAAGAAAGAAAAAGAAAAAAAGAAAAGAGAAATAAATGCAAGTGGCAACAATGCCTTGGTAGAAATGTTTGGTCAAAAATACTTCAAAACCTTAGTCCTTGGTCCTCTTACTCTATTAGTGGTTTTGCTTAAAGGAGAGGTGTACTTGAAAGATATAAGGAGAGTCTTTGATTGAGATATATGCTTAGTCTCAATAATCGATATGGGGTAATAAAGTTCAAGTGTGGGGGTTCTTAAATCAATGGTGAGGAAAGCTGTCATAGCTATTGATTCTGTATAAATACTTACCAATTGTTAGAGTTGAAATTTGCAATGTTTTATTTTGAGCTGAATTGGAATTTTGGATGTATATTCTCTGCAAACATCCACGAGACAAAACTCGTCCTCTAGGGGTAACCTAGTGGTTTAAAGGCTTGTTACACATGCTAAGTGTAACCGTGATTCCTACGAAAGTGAGTTAGGGTTTATTTTGTTGCATTAGTTTTTTTTAGCTTCATTTGTATTTTTCTTTTTGCTTGAGGACAAGCTTAGTCTAAGTGTGGGGAATCTGATGAGCACATTTATGTGTGAAATCTTAGAGCATAAATCATGCATTTTACACACTTTGAGTGGAGCTACCTTGGGTTTTATGTTGTTTTTGCAGATTTTATGAATTTCTAGGACTTTAGCGAATATCTGGAGTTCTGGGTATTAAACATGCGGTTTTACACATCAAG
The DNA here is from genome assembly GCF_041222555.1 of Hakea prostrata. Taxonomy (NCBI): domain Eukaryota; kingdom Viridiplantae; phylum Streptophyta; class Magnoliopsida; order Proteales; family Proteaceae; genus Hakea; species Hakea prostrata. Next base: position 63,316,620 of record NC_142606.1, on the reverse strand, counting down.
AGGTCCGTTCAAATTCTCAAGTGCGAAAGTGGGCCTGATTTGGGGCATGATGGGCTAGAGATGTAATTATGGGCCAACTCCAGAATATCTTGTAAAATTAGATTAGGATTTTTATTTTATTTTTGTTTATTGTGATTGAGAATTGTATGGGGCCCACAAGTAGTCAAAGACTAGGATTTTCTATTTTTTTAGAATATTTTATTTTGTTAGATTTTATTTATTTCGCTAATTAGTTTTTTTCTCTTTCTTCCCACTTTCTATTTTATTTACTTTCTTATTTCCTTAATAACCAACCACCTATATTTTTGTTAACAAAATATATATATTTTTTGTTTTATTTTATTTTCTTTCTCTTTCCGTCTTCCACTTTTCTTTCTTTCTTCCACCTTGTCTCCACGTGAACTTCAAAAGCAAGTTTTTATTTTATTTCTCCACTTATTCTCTCTCTCTCTCTTTCTTTCTCTCTTTCTTTCTAACGAATTTTTTTTGCTCCTTCTTTATTTGTTTTTTCTTTTTCTATTTTACTCTTATTATTATTATTATCATTATTTTTCCTTGTTTGTAAATTATTCTCATTCTTCTATAAATATTACCTCCCTCTTAGGTCTAACAGACTTGATTTTCTCTTTAGTTTTACACACTTTACTTTCTCTTTAGTTTTACTTTAGTCTTGCACTTTCTATTCTCTTTAGTTTGCTCTAGTTTGCTCTAGTTCTTTGATTAATTTGTGGGCTCTAGTTCTAGTTTATAAATTGAATGTTTAGGAAGATTGAAATCGTGTAATTTTTCTTTTATGCAAGTGTAATTCCTTTAGTTTTATCAATGCAATTTCAAGTTCAAATTCAAGTTTCAAGTTTGAGGATTCGCTTTCTCTCTGGGTCTAGCAATTGCAGATCTAATTTATTCTAGATCTGGTTGTTAGGGTTGGTTGAGATTCGAATTGTTTATTCAAGTTTTGTTTAGAAGATGCAAGTAAGTAAGATTCTTCAATAGTCTTCTCTCCCCCCTCCATTCCCGCTTCTATCTACCCCTCAATATTCTTAATTTAGGATTTACTTTTAGCATTATTTATTGTTCTCCCTTCCCTTGAATTCTTGATCAGAGATGCCTACAGTCATGCCTTTCTTTGGTTAAGGCTTCCTTTTCCTTTTATTGCTTTGTTATTTACTTTATGCTATTTACTTTCTGCCTATTCATTCATTATCTCGGACCACATAACCGGAGCAAGCCTACAGTTGTGCCTCTGTTTCTGGTGACGAGTGGTGTTGCATCTGCATTTTTTTACCTGTCTTTTGTTTATGCATTAGTTATGTTTGCTTTATTTTTTTTGTTTCAATTCGATTGCATTAGATGTATGGATTAGGATCGTTGGTTTAGTTTAAGTAATTAATTAACAAAAATTGAATCATTCCACTCTCGCATTACTATTAAGAAGTTGAATTCTAGGTGGCATATCTCCCTGAGATCGACCCGTTAGCTACACGATACTATGCGCTTGCGGTTATTTTATTTTGCAAACACAATCTCCAAGACAAGCTTGGGCCACGTGATGGACTTTTTTGTCAACAAGGGCATTTAATGCCTTTTGAGGACCTTTAATGCTTCAGTTGAGAGCCTTGTTAGGGCCATTTAATGTTGAGAGGATAGCTGTAACATCCAGCCCAAACCTAGCCCGGACACCCTATTTATTTTGGGATAAAGAAAGACTTGTTCAATGTTAGACCTTAAAAGTTGGAATTTAATTTCAATATTATTATCTTTGAAAACCTTAGGAAGCCATGTCAGACCTTTCCCTTAAGGTAGATCTGTAATGTCTGGCCTTATCCTAACCTTGACCCGGCCCGGGACCTATTATGTTTGTAGGTCCGAAAACCCGAAGTGGGGGTAAAAGATACTTGTGGACCCTTTTGGTTGATGACATGGTGTTTGACCCGAACCCATGGGCATTGACGATGATACCCCTGGTTTGAATACATTGTCAGTGTTTAAGGAAAGTCTGCGCACCGGAGAAGATTAATCTAGTTGAAGTACCTAATGACCTCCTGTGCACAATCCGAAGGTATTCCCCGAAACTAGACTTCTTGATTGAATTGTAGAAGAAAACCTCACTCAATTTGACCTTGTATAGCCTTTCAAAACCCTACATGAAGTTGCTGAACTAAAGCTGTTTTTCTGCTGAGAAACATTTTGGTCGATACCATCGACCAAGGACCATCGACCAAAGTTTCCCAGTCTGCCAAGTTAATGATTCCATGGAATATTCCCATTCTATTTATTATAACCTCGAGCCTTGAGCCCTATTGCAATCATTTTCTCACCTGAAAACGTGGGGGGAGCTTCCCAAAGCAACTCCTTGGTTAATGTGAAGGGTACTCCACCAAAAACTCCTTGTTTATCATTGATTCTTGTCTACATCTTCAACACCAAGGTATGAATCATCATTCCACTCTCATCAATTCATGATTTTCTTAGCCATTCATTGATGCTATGCCTCCATCTCATGCCTAGCATATGTATTTCTTGATTTTTCTTTTAACATCATGCCATTTTGTACCAAACTGAGTTGTATGGTATGTTATGTTCATGTTTATCACTACTATATGATTCCAATCGAATTTCTATTAGTTCCCATAGCTATTACATTCCATTTCCATGTCAATGCAATCAATTCCAACTCATGCCATGATGTTTGTCACTTGAACTTGTTAGCTCAATTTGGGGCTTTTTGTTTGGACCATTGGATTGGGTTAATTTCTTGACTTATAGTGTCCTACTACTGTTGTTAAGCATTCCTCCAAGTTTCAGATTGATCCGAACACCAGAAAACCAATTTCTGATGAAAACCCCCAAACTCCACTATTCTGTCCCGAAGAGAATTTTGGTCGATCCTTTTGGTCGATACCATCGACCAAAGTTGTTGCTGACAGCAACCTTAGCCAGTTTTGATCCAATTGACATCCGATCTTCCCGACTTCTTCTCTAACTTATTATTGATGTTTGTTTAGGGTCTTAACAATTCTTTTGGACTATTTCTTGGTATTTTCAATTCATCATCAATTCAACCTAAGGTAAGGATGGTTATCTCCATAAACATATAGATCATCAACTTATGATTCATGTTCTTATTTATGAATAGAATCTCTTGATTTCTTTTAATCTTTATAAGACTGTTATATATGTGTTAGAACAGTAGCATTGAAATCTTTATACTCTTGTCATGGTACATTACTATTCTTGTTTACTTATGTCTATGATGATTCGTTTCAATATCATTATTTAACTTGTATTATGAAGATGTATTGGATGCATGAGAAGTGATGAACTTGAATATGTAATTGCCTACGTATAACTTGGGATTGGGGAGTGTCCTATTGACGCTTCTGTCCTTGGACACCGGAGGGAATAGTATGGGATGTTCTCCGAAGGTGCCCATCGACACTTTCCCGAGTTATTGGATGACATACATAGGACTGTCTAGTTGTTTGGCTAGGATGTCCCTGTCGTATCAGACCCGAATCGGAAGGGCATTGAGACCGAACGACCCGTGGTAGCAATGGGGATTTGTGGGCACTCAAGACCGGTAACCAACCCGTGTGAGGTCATGAATCTCATTATGGGAGCCATTTATTGGTAGGGTTGCAAACGGATAGACTTGGGCTCACGGGCGTTGAAGACCGGTAACCAACCCATGAGAGGACGTGAGAGCTTCCCGTTTACTATTTGTGGATGACCAATAGGGTTGATGAGTCCATAATCCGGGATTACGCTGACTCTAGTGTGAAGGATACCGGAAAGGATCACCGGGGGCGAGGAATGGACGTATCTGGATCTGAGATGATATGACTGAGTAGATGACTTGCACTGGGCTAGGCTTTACTGTAACATGCGCCAGTACTTATACCAAATGGTGATGTGAGAGAGCGGTGACTGATCCCCTTACCATGGTTTTTTAGATGACTTTACCGATATTCACCTGGCATTCCCAAGATATGGAATGGGAGAGTGACAGACGACCCAAAGAAGTATGGTGCTATGACTTAAAGCATGTCTACCTTAGAGACCAGCATTCATAGAGTTAGAACCATACTTGCATCATGTGTTCCATATCATATTGCATCATATTATGGCTTGTATCATATGGTTTATATTTTATGGAATGACTACCTTGCTGAGTTCTTTTGAACTCACTCCTTTTTGCAACATATTTTATTAAACTTTTCTACAGGTACTACTACTATTGACTGTGGCAGTCAACCCTCTGGAGGCCGAGTTGAAGACTTGTATCATATTGGTGCCGATGAACCAGTTGATAAAGACGAGTAGACCGAGATCGGGACTTGTTTGTTTGTAGCAGTTCAGTTTTATATTTGTGTGTTAGGGATGGGATGTCGCCTCATTCCCTTTTTAACCTTTTTTATTTGAATTGTCAGGACTATAGCTTAGTTGTTTCACTTGTTATTTGGTGAATCGGTTGTAACCTTTACTTTTAGTCGATCCATCTTCCGCTATTTTTATAGGATGGGTTTCCTCCCTCCTTTTCACACTTAATTGTTTATCCTAATTGAATCATTCCTGCACTCTGATGTTATTTGTGAATCATACTGAGATCTTTCTTGACTTTTATTATTAAATTATTTGGATACAAGGAATTGTTCTTGCTTTTGATTATATTATTGTGCTAAGTGACTATGATCGTTCCTAAACTTGATCGGCGGGACTGCAATTCACTCCCCGGGTAATCCAGATAGGGTATCCCCTTGGTGGATTTAGGGCAAGATGTGACAATAGCTGAGGACAGAGATATGTTGTGCATCACTTTGTCCTATTCTCTGCTGAGAAGTCTTAAGAAAGCTGGCAGGAAGGCAAGTCCGAGAAGTGCCAAATCCGAGAAGTGCTAGATGATTCTCTTTGGCTCAGATTCAGCCTCTAGACCTAGCCTAATAATCTGAGCTGGTTCCTTGACTTGAACCATAATTTCTGACCATAACAATACTTATGAATCATATTCAGAACCCAGTTTAGTGCCCTGGGAGTGATAGATCACAAGAATAGATACAAGTGAAATTTTGTTGCATTTTCAGTATACATATGCTGTGGATTTACAAAATAGCAATGAACCAGGCTGGCTGTTTTTGGCTTCTAATAAGTGTCGAATGGTCTCAGCCATTACCTTCTGTGGAGATGTTTTCTCTTACCACCTGCCTCATAAATGTATGTTTTTTTTTTTTGGCATTATAGAGTCAACAGATTATCATGTATTCTTGATGCGTCCAAAATCTGCTAAGCCCTTAGATCTCCTGAGAGTGACCTGCAAAATAAAGCGTCAGATGTGGCTCGACTGCTGGGGTCGGGAGTCCACTTCCAAAGGCTAGGTCAGTTGATGAACTTAATCACAAACGGCTCTACTAGAGCACAGAGCTAAGGAATGAATAACTGGAATACGATTCAGATAGTAAGCATCTGAGTGTTTTCGTCCGTCCCTACCTTGTGGGTAGGTTGATGTCTTATATAGAGTGTACCTTCCAATCTCCTTCGTTGGATGTATTTGAGCCTTCTTCGGGTAGTCACTGGATCTTACTAGTAGATGACTCCTAGGACAACCCGACTGTTATCTGATGGTTATCTATACGATAGCGATGAGTGGCCGCTGCCGGATTCTGCTAGCCTTCATTAGGTTGATTAACCTACTCCAAAAGTATCGGATTAGGGTGTGCTTGTGGCTGAGTTAGTTTTCTTCCTTAACAAGCTACCTCCTGAACCCGGCTCGCTCGGAAGTGAGTCGATTCCCTTCGTCTCGACCGGAGTCGAGGGTCGAACCAAGAATGAACCAAGTTCGATCATATTTTCTCCATATCAATTCTACTGAACTCTTTGCTCAAATTCTGGGAGATTCATCATTTTCTCCTTGGCAGTTCAATTGACCAAGTTCAATTTATTAAAGAATTCTTTGATTTACTATGCATATTACACTCTGAGATATTTCCTTTTAGAAGTTGGTTTTTCAATAGACATTTCAAAATTAGCGATTCAAATTCCAGTATAACACTTAAATTGGTCAGCTACAATTCAAAATAGTAGAAACTCCATACTCCGGTTTACTAAAGAACCTTTGTGATACTGGGTCCCTAACACCTTATTAATAACAAAGAAGAGAAAAGCAAAAAATAGCAAATTGACCAAGCAAGGTAGCTCGAAAAACCTGCTAGCCCTTTATGTTTCTTGATGATCCTACCATTAGATCTAGAATACCTTTGTGTTGGTCTATGTTCTTTTGTGAATCGCTTCACTTGAGCTTCTTTAACCTCTTCTTGTGGAGGCTACTCCCCCTGCTCAATATCATAATGCTTTCTATAGAATCATCTATAATTATCTCAAGATCATCATGATTAACATGTTCTTCATGAACGGCTTCTCCTCCTGGAACAGATGTGGGATCAAACATAATATTCTTAACATAAGTAAACTTCACATGCTTCTCCAAAGTGTGTAATATTTTCAGCTTTACGAAATATTATATCTTTGCTTCTGAAAGTTTTTTTTTTTTTTTCTCTTCTCTTCTGGATCCCATAACTTGTACCCACATTCTTTGTTTCCATATCCCAAAAATATGCAAGGTCCCTATCATCAAGCTTTGATCGCTATTTCTTTGGAATATGTGCAAACGCCTTGCAGCCAAACACCTTCAGATGAGAGTAGGAGACATCCTTCCCTCTTCATACCCCTTCTAGAATATCAAACCCTAAAAGAGCTGATAGAGACCTATTCATCAAATAACAAGCTGTGTTGGCTACTTCTCTCCAAAAAGATTTTGGCAACATAGCCATTTTCAACATGCATCTCATTTTCTCAACAATGGTCCTATTGTATCCCTCTACTATCCCGATGTGTTGAGGGGTTTCAGGAACTGAGGCTTTGCAGTTTCTCGACTTGTATTTCCAAGTAAACACACATTATCTTCCCATTTACGATCAATTGTTTTCATGTTTGGTTGTTACTTTTTAGATTTATGCCTTCAAAAAGATCTGAAGCCTTAATCTCATTTTTAGTCGACTGTATTGTGGTTTCTTCTAATCTACTCAGAAATCCAACCATTAGTCTACTCTTGTTGGTTCCTCCCCCCAGTCTATAGTTAGTTTGTAGGAGTATCCAATTGAGGGTTATTTGTTCACCAGTTTTTTATAAGAATTGCATCACAACTAGCGACTGTACTATTTGTGGTGGTAGTCTAACATATGCATGAATGAGGGAAGGCAAATTCTGCAAAAGTTATAACTCACTGTCAGCAAAATTTCATGGGAATTCCTAGAATGGAGAAGGAATGCTGATCTAATGTATGGTGTAACTTTGTTCTTCAGCTCTCACATGGGGGATTCTTTCTATATCTTTACGTATTTTGACCTTATTTACCATAATTTTCAGCAATAAAAATGATTCTTGTCTGACCCCGTGTTCTTCAGCTCTCATATGGGGGATTCTTTCCATATCTTTACGTATTTTGACCTTAATTACCTTAATTTTCAGCAATAAAAATGATTCTTGTCTGACCCCGTGTTCTTCAGCTCTCATATGGGGGATTCTTTCCATATCTTTACGTATTTTGACCTTAATTACCATAATTTTCAGCAATAAAAATGATTATTGTCTGACCCCGTGTTCTTCAGCTCTTATATGGGGGATTCTTTCCATATCTTTACGTATTTTGACCTTATTTACCATAATTTTCAGCAATAAAAATGATTTTTGTCTGACCCTGTTATGATTAGTTATTTTGTAATCTAAACCTGCCCTTCGGATAATTTTGGTTTCTTGATGTTTGACCTTATTTGGGAGTGTGGTTTCTTGATGCTTATAGAGAATGGACCAATGGCGCCATCCATCATTATTGTTGTCTGTTTTGATTTATTGTGTAGTTTTGAAGGAGTTGGATGATTGTAGCAGTGAAACACTTTAGGGATGTGTGGGGTAGAGTGTTCTTCTTTTCTTTTTAAGCATTTGCATATGTTGTAAATTAGCTGAAAATCAAGTCTCAAATGGACTAAGCTCTGAAAAGCACCCAGCGGCTTTAACCCCTCCTCCAATGCCAACTGGTTAGGTGTATTGGCTAGCGTATACACTAGATTTTTATACATGAACAAAAATGATTTATTTGCATCATAATATTTTTATGTTTGTTATTGGGGTGGCATCTGCACGTGATATAATTTTCTCATATAGACTAATAATTTTTAATTATTTAGAAATAGAGAAAAAAACGTGTCACAATATTGTTCCTATATTTTTTTGCTAGATTATTAAATTTAAAATGGTATTCCCAATATTGGATTAAAATGAAGTGTTAGAGATTATAGAAGGCACGACTCTATCTTTCCTTTAATTAGAATGCATGCCATTATCCTTAGAAAATTATTATTTCTCCACTTGTGGTTGCTTTTATTTTATTGCATATCGAGATATCTCATAAACAATTTCCAAGATCTCATTTTATTAATCCTTTATACATGGTCACGTGCATTTGCTCGTGTATAAGTTTGTTAATATATATGTTCTTAATCTCCAAACTAACTACACGTGTCTTCTTTGAAAAACGGTAAAAAGAAGCAAATGTTTTCCATTGGTTTTATGGTTCCGTCTCCCATAAAGAGAAGCAATAAGAAGCATCTTGATCTCCAACAAAAACCACATTTGAAATGAGAAGATGTGCTGCGACTGTACATGGACCGTTGGTTCTGATGTCCGGTCCAGCCATTTCAGTGAAGCATCTTCAATTAAGCTTCACTTGTGAAGGGCGCCCATCTGGACAAAATGCAATTACAGCTCCCTCCACTTGCAGTAAATATTGACTCTTGGAACTGAGATTGACCAACCATTATTTCAACAAGTGGGTTTTCAATTCAAGCGTGGGATCGAAGCTAATGTTAATTAGGTTAATTTTAAGGAATTATTTTGCTTTTGCAAAGGCACCTGTACTAGTGTAGTCGTCTTGGGCTGAAACTCTGGTTTGGATGGGGACGAAGTCTTTTCTTGTTGGGTGCCTAGCAGTCACATTTGTGGTTGAGCCCTCCTCCGTAACTGCAACTTGACTAGTTTTTGGATTGTTCAAGAAATATAGAAAAAGAGAAATGGAAATTCACGGGAACCCCCAGTAAATGAAGTGTGCATAAATAAATAATGTTACTTATAAATTGACATTAATCTTTTGATTTGATGTTGGAATACATGTCACATATTTACAAGAAAATTAATGGTCCAGAAATAGACTCGACATTAGTTCCATGAAAATTCACGAAAACCCCCAATAAATGATGTGTATATAACACCAACATGGCAACACTTTTTAAAATGAAGCTAAGCTAGGGCAAAAGAGCAAGTAATGATGTCAAATGGTAGGCTTTTTTTTTCCCGTTAAATTGCCATTTTATAAAGCGAAGAAGAAAACGAAAATAAAATAAAATAAAATAAATACAGCAATTAGAACCTTAAGAGATACCAACCTTGTTTACCCGCAACAACAGTTGCCCCCAATATACATTTCCTCACTGGTTCCTACTTACATTTGATAACTATTAACCATTAGAATTGAACACTTATTGACATCCACTTTTGGTTTAGTGACACACAAAATGTCTGGTTGATGAGTCATTTACAAAAGTTTAAGAGCCCGCCAATGGAAGGATAGTGCAGTGGTTGAGAACTCACCTCTCAGTGGAGAGATTGTGGGTTCAATCCTTACCGGCGGCATATGTAATTATCCCAACCCCAATTTCCCTATATATAAAAAGCGCCTTTGTTACAAAAAAAAAAGTTTAAGAGCCCTTCTCCCAGATGTATTACCAATGCCGCAAATATTTACTGTAGATATTTTCTCTAAAGCTGCATCTATTTTTTTGAATTCATTTGCTATAGAACCCTTTTTACTTGTTAACACTTTCCTCATTGCATGAGCCTTTTTAGGATGACCAGGCTTTCGACGAGGAAAAACTACTTCCAATTGTAGCGTACTTCCAATTGTAGCGTTCCATCACTTTCCAGCCTAGCCAAACTCTGATGGGTCTCACTAGATTCCAAATCAATTGGTAGGCTTTTAGTACGGCATAGAAAAAGGATATGCAAAAAGCTTTTACTGTATAGTCAAGGTATGGTCGATTGTGGTATAATACTAAATGGGACATACATGGTATTTTTCTTTTCTTTTCTTTTCTTTTCTTTCTTTTTCTTTTTCTCTTCTTTTTTTTCGTTTTTTTTTAGCGCACCCACTATTATTATTTGAGATATTTTTGTAATTTCTTTGCCTAAAAGGCATTTACGTAATTTGAATTTGAATTTCTGAGTGACTTAAATGGCACTTAAATAAGTGTAAGGGCATTTAGGTAATTTTATTCGCTATTTAACAGTAAAACTTAACTAGGAGTAACTTGTAATTTTTCAAATGAAAATACTACATAATTTACAACATAACAGTGGGTGGTTACTAGTTTTACACAAAAAATAGTAGATGCCAATAAAAAAAAAACTTTTTTAATTATTTATGTTTTATTTTTTTCTCCAAAGTACATATATGATATTAAATGGTACAATACAAGTTGTATATAAAATCATATAAAGCAGTACAAATGGTTTTGTGCAGTACAAGACATACATTGTTGTAGTGCACCCAAATTACATATCGTACCCGTATCATAGTAGAAACCATTTTTAAAAACTGCACCATACTAATTTTGAGACAATTTCAGAAGGTATATGCATGGTTTAATTTATATGAATTGGTTTAGCCTCAGCATCAAATTGACACCCTTAACTCTATCTGTATAACCTTTCACCTGCAAATTGCGCCCAACTCTGTAAAATAAAATCACATTAAAGTTGTTGGTGGAGAAAATGTAGTCTTAGTTCCACAGTTCGCTCTAGGTCCAACCCTTGCTTTTGAAACCAAAACAAAGTAAAAGTAGGCCGCCTCTGAGGACGGGAAGTCACCTCCGACGATCGAGTTAGTCCACGCCAGCAAAATCAAAGACTCCATTGAGGAGAGTTGACCCCTAGAGATGATGAAGATTGCTCTTTCTAGGTTAGAAAACTAAAGAGAGAGATGGATGGAATGTTGAAGAGCTTACCTTGTTCATACTTGGTGAAGGGTTATATAAGTGATTCATACCTCCACAGACATCATGCTTCTCAGCCTTTGGATGCTCATGTCATGAGATGGAGGGTGGAGATGGCTTCTGCAGCTTGAGGACTCGAGGCGCAAATAAGGGAGTCGCCTTAGCTGCCAAGGGGTTCCATCAGAGGGGAACGCACCTATCAAGCCTTTCTGCTTATGTGACTGAGGCCCACGAGGAGAGGTCAAGCAGGCCGCCACCCCAGGGCTTGAGAAGATCTTTGAGTGCACATAGATCTTGTTGTCTACAGCAGGGGTACCGAGCTCATTTAATATGGTCTTGCCACGTGTGACCTCCTTGCAAAATCATGTATTGGTGATTGATATGGGCTTTAAATTACTTCTCGATCTGTGAGTCTTCGGTGAGACATTAATCAGAGAATAGCCCAAGCCCAACATGTTGCCAAGGGTTGGCTCCAGAACCTGATTCTTTGGACCATACGAAAAATGTCGATAACATTAGCCCCCTAATTTTCATGGTAAACTTGTGCCATGAAGATTGCATTGAACACCTGGCGACTGGGCGAAGCCTTTGGGAAGATGTGCATGCCGTTGGAGACGATGTGGGTTGTTGGCACAACTGGTAGTTTCTGGCCAACATTAATTTCTGTGATTATCCGCATATAAGAACTCACTAAGAGGATATGCAACTTAGTGGGAAGCCGTTTTGGCTTCTCGAGAAGTCTATCGAGCTTTAAAGGCACCTGAGGCGGGAAGAATGCAATCTTATGGGAACTCAGGAACTTTCTTTGTCAAGTGTGTGTAGACACCTGAGAACCTTGGCACTTGTCATCCAGGAGGATCAATTTTAGTTTGTTCTTTCTTCTTCTTTCCAATAAAAGGTGCACCGTTTGAAGTACCAATTGTTAGGTTTATCTTAGACAACATATGGGTTTAAATTATTTATTTATATCAATAATTACTCGGGGTTACACGTTGGACTGATGCATTATCTTCGACATGGGCCTGACCATCTATTGTGAAAATAGACTAGGGTATGAGATTACTATTAAAAATAATCATGATGAAATCCTCTAATTGTTAAATTTATAATAAACATTCACATGCAATAACTCAAGAATTAATGTGGTTCGGCATTCATTGTAAAGCCTACATCCATGGTAAGAAAACTTTAATCAACTTATTTTTGGGGTGAGGTTTCATCATCTTTAAATAGAAAAGAGTCAGAGTTCCACGAGAAGTTAAAATTTAATATGATTCAATCTCTCTACTAGCAAGTTACATTCATAACACTAATCATCAATCGTTTGGTTATTTTCTTCTTTTCATATGTAAGAGGTACAAAAAGAAACACAAAAGAAAGACGAAGAGGAGGTTGAAGAAGGTTTTGTCCCCATGCAGATTATCCAAATTTTTGTATTTCAGTTATACTTTTATACAATTCACAGGAATATTCTAACTACACCAATAGCTGAACAATCCAGCTAACACTTATTTGACAGAAGTGAGCTGGATGCCTCATGGAGTGGTTGATCTTCAAGGCCGAGTAATCAAAAACCTTCATAAATCCGTCCGAAGACACATTGAAAAGCTTTACTTCTAGATTCCTCACCCCCATCACTCCTTCCTTACCAACAGAAAGAGAAGTAATAGTTTTATTATATATGACGACGCTAATAGTGTAGTGAACTAGTTTTCCACCTCCGCCAATTTCAAATTTTAATAGAAACACCACTAGTAGTTGCTAATAAACCTTGAACAGGGAAATTCATTTACATGCAAAGCAACAAAAGCATCAAACCAAAAACCTTTTGGTTCGAAATGGATCACAAGCCTCGATCTGTTTCTTCCTTGCATCTCTCTGTCTTTTTCTCTGGTCTTTTCCATTCCTCCACCCTTATCTCTTTGTTTCTCTCTTCTCTTCTCTCTTCTCTCCATCTTTTCATCTCCCATTTCTCTCTTCTCCATCCTTCTCTCTCTTTGTTTTTAGAAAATTTTGATTAAAAAAAAAAAAAATCAAGTTGAAGTAGGCCTTAGTGTATCTTGACGGAAGAACTCCAGATCTAGAAGTGCAAGTTTTGCTACAGCGAGCTCTACAGGTATTCCCCTATTGCTACTAGTCTCCACATCTACATAGCGACGGATGACAATTCACTTCTCTGCAATACTGATGCTACCATCGCGACAACCGAGTTTCCGCCCTTGTATTGTGTTTTATCTGCGCCCTTGTGGCGTTACGTCTCCGCCTTTGTAGCGTGTCTACCCCTCTGTAGGCGTTGGTAATAGAAGATACATGTATCGTATCCACTGTGCTTAACTGTTGCTGTGATTAGTATAGCTCTCATTTTAAGAGTTTATTCAGCTTGACCCATTCCTTAGTCTGGATGACCCTGTCTATTGCATGCATGATAGTTTGGTCAATTTCCGCTCCTTAGTTAGGATCAAACCTTGTATTTTTATGCATCTATTTTTTGTATTTTTTTTCTTTCTTTTGTGTGTCAGTATTTTCTTAGTTTATAAATTAACTCTTTAACTTCTTATTAAAGAAAAAAAAAAAAAAAAAAAAAAAAAAGCAATGAGAATGCATTGAATCTAACTCACGTTGTCACATCCCATAGGACCTCCTATGTACTGAGGATTTTCAACATGATAATTATATTCTTCTTGACTGTGTTATAACACCTACCAAGAAGAGAAGAATTAGACTTAAAATCGGTTACCCTCTGGGGAGAGAGAGAGAGGAGATCCCCATCATACATAAGTAGGAGCTTAATCCACCTTATGTATGGTTTAAATATGTTCATTTTTTTTTTCTTTTTTTTTATACAAAGGTAAATATGTTCATTTTATTACAAAAAAAATGTCCTTTTTATTTTTTTTGTTGCCAACCCCGGTTTTCAAGGCTTTGCTTTGACTAATTCGGTGTTCGATCAGGGTCGCACACCTAACTGTGGTGGGTGAGTCTCCCAGCGGGAATTTTTTGCATCCACAAGGTTTCGATACTGAAGCCTTGCTTAAGCGGACCAAATTGCTTACCACTTGGACCAACTCCCGTTGGTAAAAATGTTCATTTTTATTGTTATCTCGACTGTACTAAGCTGGTTGCTTTTATTTTATTGCATATCGAGATATCTTATAAACAATTTCCAAGATCTCATTTTATTAATCCTTTATACATGGTCACGTGCATTTGCTCGTGTATAAGTTTGCTAATATATATGTTCTTAATCTCCAAACTAACTACACGTGTCTTCTTTGAAAACGGTAAAAAGAAGCAAATGTTTTCCATTGGTTTTATGGTTCCGTCTCCCATAAAGAGAAGCAATAAGAAGCATCTTGATCTCCAACAAAAACCACATTTGAAATGAGAAGATGTGCTGCGACTGTACATGGACCGTTGGTTCTGATGTCCGGTCCAGCCATTTCAGTGAAGCACCTTCAATTAAGCTTCACTTGTGAAGGGCCATCTGGACAAAATGCAATTACAGCTCCCTCCACTTGCAGTAAATATTGACTCTTGAAACTGAGACTGGCCACCATCCATCAGGCGTGGAGGTTGTTTTCAACAATTGGGTTTTCAATTCAAGCGTGACATCGAAGCTAATATTAAGGAAATAATTTGCTTTTGCAAAGGCACCTGTACTAGTGTAGTCATCTTGGGCTGAAACTCTGGTTTAAATTGTCTAAATTCTTTTCTTGTTGGGTACCTAGCAGTCAGATTTGTGGATGAGGCCTTCTCCGTAAGTGCAACTTGACTAGGTTTTGGATTGTTAAAGAAATAGAAAGAAAAGATATGAAAATTAGAAATTTATCCAATTCATTTCTGTCAAGGAAATGAACTATCCATTTCCTATATGATGTATGACATGTGTCTCAACATCACATCAAATGACTGAAATTTATTTATTAATCACATCAAAGACTATGATAAATTTTTTTTAAAATATAATGCGACTTATAAATAGATCTCAACCTTTTGATGTGATGTTGGGACACATGTCACACGTTTACAAAAAAATGAATATCAGAAATGGACTGGATATTAGTCCCATGAAAATTCACAGGAACCCCCAATAAATGAAGTGTAAATAATACCAACAATGGCAACGCTATTTATAATGAAGCTAAGCTAGATCCAACGCCAAAAAGAGCAAATCTACAGTAATGATGTCAAATGACAGGCTTTTAGAACAGTATAGAAAAAGGATACGTAAAAAGCTTTTACTGTAGAGTCAATGTATGGTATGATTGTGGGTATAATATTAAATGGGACATACATGGTTTTTGTTTTTTTGTTTTTTTTTTTTTTTTTTTTTTTTTGAGTTTTTTGAGTTTTTTACACCGCACTCACTATTATTAGTTGAGATATTTTTGAGTGACTTGAATGACAGTTAAATAAGGATAAGGGTATTTAGGTAATCTTATCCATTATTTAATAGTAAAACTTAATAGGGAATAACTTGTAATTTTTCAAATGAAAATACTATATAATTTACAACATAACAGTGGGTGGTTACTAGTTTTACATGTGCCGATAAAAAAAACTTTTTTAATTTTTAAAGTTTTTTCCAAAGCACATATATGATATTAAATGGTACGATACTTGTTGTATATAAAATCATATAAAACAGTACAAATGGTTTTGTGCAGTACAAGACATATTGCTGCAGTGCACCCAAATTACATATGGTACCCGTATCATAGTAGAAACCATTTTTAAAAACTGCACCATACTAATTTTGAAACGATTTCAAAAGGTATATGCATTGTTTAATTTATATGAACTATTTTAGCCTCAGCATCAAATTGACACCCTTAACTCTATCTGTATAACCTTTAACCTGCAAATTGCGCCCAACTCTGTAAAATAAAATCACATTAAAGTTGTTGGTGGAGAAAATGTAGTCTTAGCTCCACGTTTCGCTCTAGGTCCAGCCCTTGCTCCTGAAACCAAAACAAAGTAAAAGTGGGCCACCTCTGAGGACGGGAAGTCACCTCCAACGATCGAGTTAGTCCATGCCAGCATAATCAAAGACTCCATTGAGGAGAGTTGACCCCTAGAGATGATGTAGATCGCTCTTTCTGGGTTAAAGAAACTAAAGAGAGATGGATGGAATGTTCAGGAGCTTACCCTGTTCATACTTGGTGAAGGGTTATATAAGTGATTCATACCTCCATAGACATCATGCTTCTCAGCCTTTGGATGGTCATGTCATGAGATGGAGGGTGGAGATGGCTTCTGCAGCTTGAGGACTCGAGGCGCAAATAAGGGAGTCACCTTAGCCGTCAGGGGGTTCCATTAGAGGGGGACGCACCTATCAAGCCTTTCTGCTTATGTGACTGAGGCCCATGAGGAGGGGTTAAGCAAGCCGCCACACTAGGGCTTGAGAAGATCTTTGAGTGCACATAGATCTTGTCGTCTACAGCCAGGGTACCGAGCTCATTTAATATTGTCTTGCCACGTGGGACCTCCTTGCCAAATCATGTATTGGTGATTGATATGGGCTTTAAATTACTTCTCGGTCTGTGGGTCTTCGGTGAGACATTAATCAGAGAACAGCCTAGCATGTTGCCAAGGGTAGGCTCCAGAACCTGGTTCTTTGGACCATACGAAAATGTCGATAACATTAGCCCCTTAATTTTCATGGTAAACATGTGCCATGAAGATTGCATTGGACACCTGGCGACTGGGCGAAGCCTTTGGGAAGATGTGCATGCCGTCAGAGGCGACGTGGGTTGTTGGCACAACTGGCGTTTCTTGGCCAACATTAATTTATGTGATTATCCGCATATAAGAACTCACTAAGAGGATATGCAACTTAGTGGGAAGCCGTTTTGGCTTCCCGAGAAGTCTATCGAGCTTTAAAGGCACCTGAGGCGGGAAGAATGCAATCTTATGGGAACTCAGGAACTTTCTTTGTCAAGTGTGTGTAGACACCTGAGAACCTTGGCATTGTCATTTATATCTATAGAAGTTCCAAGATCAACCCAATAAGCTCCTCCATGTCCAAATTTGAAGCACATTTTTCACCTTAGGCATTCTCTTAACCAGTGATTTTTTGGTTCCTCCACAAACCTACTGTCAAACAACTCGTCATCCATGAGGATCAATTTTAGTTTGTTCTTTCTTCTTCTCTCCAACAAAAGGTGCACCGTTTGAGGTACCAATTGTTAGGTTTATTTTAGACAACATATGGGTTTAAATTATTTATTTATATCAATAATTACTCGGGGTTACACGTTGGACTGATGCATTATCTTCGACATGGGCCAAACCATCTATTGTGAAAATAGACTAGGGTATGAGATTACTATTAAAAATAGTCATGATGAAATCTTTCTAATTGTTAAATTTATCATAAACATTCACATACAATAACCCAAAAATTAATGTGGTTCGGCATTCATTGTAAAGCCTACATCCACGGCAAGAAAACTCCAATCAACTTATTTTTGGGGTGAGATTTCATTATCTTTAAATAGAAAAGAATACGAGTTCCACAAGAAGTTAAAATCTAATATGACTCCCTCTCTCTCTGCTAGCAAATTACATTCATAATACTAATCATTAATCGTTTGTTTATTTTCTCCTTTTCATATGTAAGAGGTACAAAAAGAAAGACAAGGAGGAGGTTGAAGAAGGTTTTGTCCCTATACAGATTATCCAAATTTTTGTATGGTTTCAATTATACTTTTGTACAATTCACATGAATATTCTAACTACACCAATAGCTGAACGATCCAGCGAACACCCATTTGACTGAAGTGGAGCTTGTCTATTGGAGTGGCTGATCTTCAAGGCCGAGTAATCAAAAACCTTCATAAAGCCATTCGAAGACACATTGAAAAGCTTTACTTCTAGACTCCTCACCTCCATCCCTCCTTCCTTACCAACACAAGGAGAAGTAACAGTTTTATTATGACTACTACTCTAATAGTGTACGTCAACAAGTTTTCCACCTCCACCAATTCCAAATTTTAACAGAAACACCACTAGTAGTTGCTAAGTATGCGTTTGGTAACGTTTCTGTTCTGAGAAACTAGTTTTTATGCAAAATTAT
The DNA here is from genome assembly GCF_041222555.1 of Hakea prostrata. Taxonomy (NCBI): domain Eukaryota; kingdom Viridiplantae; phylum Streptophyta; class Magnoliopsida; order Proteales; family Proteaceae; genus Hakea; species Hakea prostrata. Next base: position 63,298,446 of record NC_142606.1, on the reverse strand, counting down.
TTTTTAATGTTTTTTGTGCTAAAAGACCGTTCTTTGCTTGAAAATAGCGTTTGACAAATCCGTTCTAAAAATATTTTCAAAACACTAATAATGGAATAAGTTGGTGTTTTTTTTTTCTTTTTTGAGTTGAAAAATAAAGTTTTAAAGCTTCAATTTGAACCAATTTTATCACGTTTGTTTCTGTTCTTTGGTAAAAACATCTTTTTTATGTTCTGTAAAAAGCGTTCTTTAGAACACTTTTCTGACCGGTTCGTTCTTAAAGAACAGAAGAACGAACCATTTGATCAAACACCTCTAACCCGTTCTTCCGTTCCCAAAGAACAGAAGAATGCCAAAAACTTTTTTTAAGAATGTTATCAAACGCACCCTAATAAACCTTGAGAAAGAAGAAAAATAACATCTTCAACACGTTCTCCTTGATTGCAAAAACAAAAGAATAGTAAAACAAACGGAGACTCCAATGCATGTTATGTTCACAGATGAAATTAATTTGGAGTTATTCCACCTTGTCAGGGGGGAAATTGCAGACCAGATCTGTCAAGAACACTCAAAATTAATGATAATTGAAGCCATTATCTAATTTGAAAGAAGGGGAAAAACAATCATTGAGATGAAATAACATAAATATCTAGGCAGATAAATAAAGATGGCCCACTAAGGCTTCTTCTACGAGCTAATTCATGGATATGAGGTAACTCTCTCCTGGTCTTTGAAGGTTCCTGGAGAGGCGGCTGACAAGCTTCTAAATGTGAACATGGGAAATTCATTACATGCAAAGCAACAAAAGCATCAAACCAAAAAACCTTCTGTTGGAAATGGGATCAGAATGCATTGAATCTAACTCACATTGTCACATCTCACAGGACCTCCTGTGTACTGAGGATTTTCAACATGATAATTATATTCTTCATGACTTTGTTATATCACCCACCAAGAAGAGAAGAATTAGACTCAAAGTCTGTTAACCTTTGGGGGAGAGAGAGAGGGGAGATCCCCATCATACATGGAGTAGAGGCCCAACCTTTGAAGAATCCTATATCTTATAAGTAGGAGCTTCCACCTTATTGTTAGGATTAGAGAGATTAAGCACACACAATCGATAGAAAACAAGGAAGGAAGAGACACGGATTTTACCTTGGTTCGTCTCAATGTGAGGCTATGTCCAGCATTAGGTTTTTCACTATATTCAATATTCTGCTACAAAAGAATATATATAAACACTTAGAAACCCTAAGCCACAACTATTTATGGACCCATGCTCAAATTGTAAAGAAACTCTGAGGCCCATAAAAATATGGACCCTCTAAAGGCTATGGGAGCGGGACCCCATATCCGTCAGCAATACAATGAGAAGCATGAGCCATACTCAACACTTATGTATGGTGTAAATATGTTCATTTTTATTGCTATCTCGACTGTACTAAGCTGGTTCAAGATCTCATTTCAAATCTCGATTTAGACCATGATGGCATGATACATGCTGGCTGAAGTGCAAAAAAAATAAAGTTACATTTTTTCCACAAATCAAGTCTTTTAGATGTCTAACGAGCACTTCATCCTACATAAATAAACAAGTCAATCCATTAAAGCAAGTTCTACCATAATGGCCAAGCCCACTCTTTAAGCAATGAAATCAGTGGTGGGTGGGCTTGAAAGCTTAAACATTCTATTACCATCATAGATCTCTCAAAAGAGTCCATTTAGATCACAAATTTTGAAATAGATCAATCTCTTTACTCAATACAAAAATCCTTGATACACACTTTAAGAAAAGAAAAGAAAAGAAAAGAAGAAGAAGAAGAAGATTGCTTTAAAATTATTATTTACTTTGCTACACATGGGCCACATATTTAAACTATACTCCACTATAAACATATGAAATCTGGGTATTATCATAGAGCAATTTATTGGAATATCATATCAAATATGACGTTAACCATATTAATCTATGTTGTCTTTTGAGATAATCAAATTGTCTATGTAGAAACTTAAAAGACACAAAGTTAAATAATTGACAAAAGATGCTCTGCATTTTGTTGTTTTCCTGAGAACATATGAACCAGATTTGATTGAATTCAGTATTCCGATTTTGTGGGTCTCATACACTCCAGTGTCACTAAGCTTGGATATGAATAATATATATATATGACAGTTCTTGATTCTTGATTCAGTTCCACTATTGATTGCAAAATATTTGTCGGTAGGTTGGGATTAAGATATATTTCATGCCTTGGAATTTAGATGAAAAATGTACAGAGTGACCTTCCCACCCTTGATCATTGATGGAATCTAGATTTGTTTATATTGTTAATGTGTTAAGGGTGTTAATTGGTTTGGTTTGGTCTGGGTTAAATGGTCTGATTTTATTTGATTTTTATTAATGGAGTTAATAAAACCCTGGCACTCTGAGCCTGGTTCATTCGACTTTTTAATCCGAAGGGTGGGTTTGGATTATAAGTTTTAAGTAGTCTAGGCAAAATTGGGTAGCGGTCGTGTTTAGCCCCTTAACCAACTCGGTTTGAGAGTCTGAATCAGCTATCCGTCTGGAGAGCACTCTGTGCTCCCCGACGGCTTCACCACCATAAATACAAGGGCACCCAGGGGTTGGGTGATGGGATATTTTTTTATTTATTGTTTTATTATTTTTTACCTGTGGGCTCACAGGATTTGTGGTGGTAAAGCCGTGGGGGAGCACAGAGTGCTCCCCTGACGGGGGTGATGATCTGGATTCCTCGGTTTGACCCTACCTAATCTTGTGTTAATTTAACTAAATTAGAATTACATATAAATTGAGGTTGAATAATTAAATGACCAGGTGTCCGACTAAGCATAACGACCTAAATGTAGCCAATTCTAATGTCAAAGCTGAAAAAGAGAAGAGCCAAAGATGGCATGGAGGTCTCGCTTGTTTCTTTTTGTTTTCAGTAGAACAAATCATATAGGTGTGTCAGGAAGGAAGGAACAAAAATTAGATTAGGGTTAGCATAAATTAGGTAATCGACCCTACTCGATCATATTAGGGTAAGTCGGGGCAATTCACACTGAGAAGAACACAATAGAGTTTGGGTTGAAGATCCTTAAGCCCTAATGAGATTGAGTAGTTGGGGTTAAGGTTTAGATCCCTAGGATAAGATTAGGGGGTTTAGAATAACCTTACCCAATCCTGCCCATTAACAAACCCTAGATCTTACATGTTTGAAAATGGAAATTATAGTCAGGATTACCAAACTATTTGACTAAACAACCTCAAAATCAAAACCATGACCAAATTAGTAAAAGGTTTTCATTAAAGCATAATATATGCTGATTTAAACTGATTTTGGGGCTGGTGACTCTGGTCTGGTTTGATCTGATTTGGGTCATTCCATGGCAACCCATTTGTGAACCTGAAGTGTACATGTCCAAGGAGGTTTTCAGTTGAACATATTTATATTTTGAAGTACAAAACCAGCCAAATTTCACTAATTTCACTGTCACAGTCAAAGAGATTTTTATGTATTCCAAGTGTAACCACTATGTTCCACAAAGTCATCATCATCAGATTAGGTGGTATCCGACTCTGCATTCCTTAAAGACAAAGAGGTCAGAATAGTTTTAAGCCTTTAGAAGATGAGGACCCCATAACATACCTTTTTTTTTCTTCTCTTCCTTCACTTTTTCTGGGAGGTTGGTAACTTCAGAAAACATGTAAGGTTAAGAAATTCACAACTCTGGCTGGTAGCAGTTGGAGGTTTGTAATGCAAAAAACCCTAATTGGATTAATAAGAATAAGAATCAGAATCAGGACCCTCCACCATCATGAGTGACAGATGAGGCTTAATGGGGGAGGGCAGACCATCTCATTCTCATCAACATCTAATTTATTAATGGTGGTTTTAGGGTTAAGGTGATCTTTAGTGCCTTATCACCTGTCTTGGAAGGATTAAAGACTGGATTAAAGAGGCGAAAAATGGGGTTGTGGTTGTCAATGAGATTTGACTATCCCATTAAGCTCGAAACGCTGCTCGATGTTTTATTAACTAATAATTCCTAATTCCAATCCCAAATTTTTATTTTTGATGTAGACCCAAATCCCAATTTGAACTGAAAATTTTGTTAATGAATTAAAATGGGTAACACTTTATTTTAAGAAAAAGAAGAAGAAAAGAGTCAAGCAATACTTAATTAGAAAAACCCCCAGATTTCAACCGTGAAGTCCAAATCCTGTGAATCACTGCCACCTTATTCTTACCTTTCCACTGCTTTATAGTGCTCTCTTTCTCTCTCCCTCTCTTTCTCTCTGTGAGACCCATACACCCACACCCACGAAATCTGCTCTTAGTCCCCCGTTCTTTCTCTTTCATTCTTAGTGGGTCTGTTGCGTTTCTATGATTGCTTTTTTAAACTGTGATTTCTGTTTTTGGTTAAGAATCCTCTGTGATTACTCAATAACAGGAGAAAGGGTTCTTTCCTGCATGGCAATCTCAAAGTTCAGCGAGTTTGAGAGTTTCTTCTTAAATAACAGAGAGATGGGTTCTTCTTTGCTGGCCCCTTTATGGGTTTTCCATGTTCTGAATTATCATTGCTTTCCTTATACGATTTGTGGGTAGTCTTAGTTTAACTCTTGTTCTTACTTGAAGATTACCCATCAGTAGGTTTGTTTCATAGTTTATTAATATTTTTTTGTCGCTAGAGTTTTGTGTTTTTCTTAAACCTTATTCTTTGAAGTGACTGTGCTGGAGATTGCGGGATGGCGATGGTGAAGCTCTGCATCTTTTTTGTCAGCTTGTGTGTTCTTGGATCTGCAGGTAAGATAGGAACTCATTAATGTGCTTTTTTGGTTTCTGTTTAATTTCACAAATTTCTTATTTCGTAGTTTCGAGTGTCCTCTGATATTTTCTTTTCGGGAACATTTTGGGGACCTCTCTGTGCCACTTACATGATCATGAAACTAAATTTTTTTTTTCTATTTAAATTTAAATAAGAAACTAATTACGGTTGTAGGTGATCCATGCAATCCACAGAAATTGATACACTTGAATATGCTTCTGCTGGATTCGGTTTAATTTTGTTTTTGTCCTTTGATCTGAACACGAAACTTTTTTTTTTTTCTTCCTTTTCTTTTCTGTGGAACGATGAGAAGCTTGGAGATGGTTAGTCTTTGCTGCACTCTGTTATTTCCAAACTGGGATTTGTCTGGATCTTACTGAGATCGCCTTGATTTTGTAATGAGTATTTTAGTATGGAACTTTCATGTAGTTAGCAACATGTATCATTCAATGATGGAGTAACTTGTATCTCTTGAATGTTCTCCATGATTGCAAGATCATCAAAATTTTTGTAGATCACTTATGAGTGTAGTTTATCTAATTGATGATAATATTGGGATTGCCAACAATTGATGCATCTCTTATCTAAAAATTGGTCTGAAGTTTCTTTTAAGTCATTGAGATAAAATTGCCAGATTGTTCTACAGAACTACTAAAATGCAAGAAACCCAGTTATAATTTGATGCGATGCCGGTATACATTTTGTTAATGACATGGTACTAACTCTCATTTGAGGTATGGTTTCTCCGACTTGTTCAGATCTGTGATGACGATGGAAACTAATATCTGTCACAGAAACACTTGAAACAAAGAGCCTTATCCATGTCTTATGTTCTACTTTGATACACAAATCCTGATGTAATGTAGTTCTCCTCTCTGTAGCTCATAAAATAGGTTATTCCCAAAGAAGATTTCCCCCTTTCCTGTAGAAGATTGAAGTTTTCAAAGCAGTATAAGGAAAGTGAATTCTTGATTTAACAGGTCTTTTCACCCTGATTTGTATGAAAGAGTTAACCTTCATTTGACTTTGTTGCTATGCCAGGTGATATACTATATAAAGTACATGAAATTATCTAGGTGTTTCTGTCTTTTCTGTGTTTTGGATCAACTACAGCGGTCACTTTTTATTCTGTTGCAGGGTACAGTATTTCACCATCACCATCACCCTCAATTCTTTCTGCACTTCCTCCAACTGAAGAAAGAGAATATCCTCTTGGCTATCCTAAGTCACAGAAAACTGGTTCACCAAGTCCATCTCCTCTGCATTATGGTAATCTTGTTTAATAATGATACATTTAGTTTCCTATTTGGTTGGGGTTCTTTTGATATAACCCAAGGCTTTATGATTCAGACTCAGTACCACATCCTCCAATGGAATTGGCACCTCAAGAATTTGTACATGTGTCTCCACCTGTCCAAGGGATGGTACCATCCATGCCTCCAAGTCCTTCGACAATATTACCACCACAAGAGTCAGCACCTCTGCCTGAACCTAACCAAGGCCCCTCACCATCAATTGTACAAAGGCCACTTCGAAATGGTAATACTCTGTCACATTTTTCTCCAAATATATTTTGTTTAAGGTTTCTGATAAGAAGTTTACTTTTGTTATAATACGTCTGGTGTTTGTAACATGTTTATCTGGTTGACTTATGCTGATTTTGAATTACTATCTTGTTTGGGTCTTTTGATATAACATAAGGCTTTATGATCCAGGCTCAGTATTACATCCACCAATGGAATTGCCTCCCCAAGAATCTGTACATGTGTCTCCACCATTCCTAGGGTTAGTACCATCCTTGCCTCCAAGTCCTTCGACAGTATTGCCACCACATGAGCCAGCACCGCTGCCGGAACCTGACCAAGGGCCCTCACCGTCAATTGTAGAAAGGTCACCTGATAGAAGCCATGTAAATGGTAATACTTTGTTACTTTCTCCAAGTACGTGTTTGGTTAAGCTTGCTGATAATAAATTTCCATTTGTTATAATATGACTGCTGTTTGTAACATGGTAATATCTTGCTTAATTATGATAAATTTTGAATTCCTGTTTGGTTGGGAATCTTTTTATCTAACTTAAGGCTTTACAATCCAGGCTCAGTATTACATCCACCAACAGAATTGCCACGCCAAGAATCCGTCCCCATGTCTCCACCTGTCATAGGGTTAGTACCATCCGTGCCTCCAAGCACTTCGACAGTATTGCCACCACATGAGTCAGCACCTCTGCCTGAACCTGATCAAGGCCCCTCATCATCGAGTGTACAATGGTTGCCTCGTAGACGCCATCGAGATGGTAATACATTGTCAAATAGCCACTTTCTCCAAATACATGTTTGGTTAAGATTTCCATTTATAAGTTTACATTTGTAATAATACGACTTCTGTTTGTAACAATACAGTTCCAATCATATCACCAACGAGGCAAATTCCATGGAAGTCACCATCATTCCAGCCAAATTCCCCAGGAGGAGCTCCATCTTTTCCGCCAGGTGATTCTTGTGTTATTTATTGATCAGTAATATACTCAAGGAGCATTTATTCCAGAATAACAATTACTCCTCCTGTCAGTTGAAACTCAAGAGCTCTCCATTGCTGTGCTACTTTTCTGAAAATCAACATCTCAAATCTGTTTTGACTACTGCAATGTCACTACATCGGCAATGGGGCTTTATGAATATAACATTAGGCTACAATTCTTTTTGTAGAATAGTGTGTCATGGTACTCTGAGATTTCATTGATGTGCAAGTCCAACATTAGAAACTTTTGTAATTGATGTTAGGTTCGATGTGTCAAAATATGATGTTACAGACCATGCTGCCCCTCCAAAAGGAAACCCTTCTCTAGGTGATAAGAAAGGATATGGAGTGCCGATTGCTGCTCCTCCGAAGGAATCACCCGACCATTTATCACCGATTAAAGGTGCTTGTGTTAATTGATTAAAGCTTGTTCAAGCTATCTTCTAGTACTTGGTGTAGGAAAGGTGAAGTTTCTTTCTAACAAGTATCAACTTGTCTGCAGGTTCAATTCCTGTTGTAGCCCCTCCACCACACAACAAAGCTGGGAAGCCATCTACTAAAGCAATTGCTCCTTCCAAGTCATCACTGCAACCCCCCTCCAGGAAATGGTTTCGGAGTCCTGCGTCTTCACCTTCAGACTCACTACATATGCGTCATCATGCCAAGAAAAAACCTCTCACTACTGTTCCTGCACCATCATATCTGCCACCTCCTCGTACTTACTTTATAGGTTTGTTATATTTACTTGAGTACCTTAGAAAGATAGTTATTGATACTCAACAATACATTCTTTCTGGCTTTGGCATTGGATAAATTACAATATTGTCCTTTCTTAATATTAAAGGTCCAGTTATTCCCCAAGCTCCTACAATTGTTCCTGTGGTTTCTCCAATGATGAGTAGACAAAGGCCTCATCATCTACCACCATCCTTCACTCCAGGTACCAGTTTGGCAGATTGATGAATTGTTTGACATGGGAGTTTTCTATAATAAACTGGAATTTTTTGTTCTCTGTGTGATGGTTTTCTTGCATGGTTTTTCCTTCTGGTTCTGCAGTCAACGCTCCATTTCATTCAACAATGGAATCTGGTCCTCCTGGACCTATGCCATCACCAACAGTTCCATTTGGTCGAACTGAAGGTATGTGAAGTTTCTTATTCTATGTTATGTTGTGTTTTGATTCTAAACTTAGCAAAATATGCTTAAAGCATCATGTTCTATGTTGGCAAGGGCCTCTTCCCCCTAAAGTTGCTCCATTAAGTCCTTCCCCAAGAAAGCCATTGATGCCAATTCCTTCTCCAGTTCAAACACTACCGCCTCCCCCTCCTAATCAAGGTAAAAGACACTTCTGCCTATTCTAGCTGATAATCTGTGTTTATTTGCTCAAATTGTGTTCTCTCCATCTTAATTTTTCTCAAGCTGACTCTTGATTTTTTATTCTAATTGTAGATTGCTCATCTGTGACGTGCATAGAGCCATTTACAAATACCCCTCCAGGATCCCCATGTGGGTGTGTTTGGCCAATACAAGTGGGCTTGCGGCTTAGTGTTGCCTTGTACACCTTCTTTCCTTTGGTTTCAGAGTTGGCTGAAGAAATAGCATCTGGGGTTTTCATGAGACAAAGTCAAGTACGCATAATGGGAGCGAATGCAGCCAACCAGCAGCCGGAGAAGACCATTGTCCTCATTGATCTGGTACCCCTGGGGGAAAAATTTGATAATACAACAGCATTTTTGACTTTTGAGAAGCTCTGGCATAAGCAGGTTGCCATAAAAACTTCTTTCTTTGGTGACTATGATGTATTATATGTACGGTATCCAGGTATGTATATATATGTATTAATCATTTCAAGAATTTGTATATTTTCTGTGGCCTATAGGCTATATATTGAGCTCATGTTTGTTGATAATGCTGCATCTATTCAGGTCTTCCTCCTCCTCCACCTTCGGCATCCTCAAGCATTAACACTATGGATACTGGGCCATATTCTGGCGGTGACAATAATGGAAGGACAATAAAGCCTTTGGGAGTTGACATTAGTAGGAGACATAAAAAAGGACTTGGTGGCAGCACGATTGCTATTATAGCCCTATCATCTTTCATAGTCATGGTTGTATGTATTGTGGCTGCTTGGCTGCTGTTGTTGAAATGTTGTCACCATGCTAGTCAACTAGCACCAGCTCTTCCTACTTTAGTACATTCCTTTGCAAGACCACCAGGTAATGCTGTAAACCATGCAAATTATGGGGTCCATGTATCCTCCTCCCTCTTTCTTTCTTAGGATGTCGAATGATAAACATTTAAAGATAACAGGGGCTCCTGGATCTATGTTGTTTGGAAGCGGACCCAGTTCAGCATCGCCTTCTTTTGGATCTAGCATTCCAGCATATACAGGATCTGCCAAATCCTTTAGTGCAGCCGAAATAGAGAGAGCCACTGCTAACTTTGATCCTTCAAGAATACTTGGAGAAGGGGGCTTTGGGCTTGTCTACAAAGGTATCCTTGATGACGGGACTAATGTGGCTGTAAAAGTTCTGAAAAGAACTGATCAGCAGGGTGGCCGGGAGTTCTTGGCGGAGGTTGAGATGCTGAGCCGTCTGCATCACAGGAACTTAGTCAAACTAATTGGTATATGCACAGAGGATAATATCCGTTGCCTGGTTTATGAACTCATTCCAAACGGCAGTGTGGAGTCCCATTTACATGGTAGTATTAAATGTGGTATTGATGTTGCGGTTCTTCAATTTTCTGCTGAATAAATTTGATAGTATTCAGTTCATCTTGATGTTGCGGTTTTTTTTAAATTAGGAATGGACAAAGAAGCTGCTCCACTTGATTGGGTTGCCCGTATGAAGATTGCTCTTGGTGCAGCTAGAGGTCTAGCCTATCTACATGAAGACTCAAGTCCCCGAGTTATTCATCGTGATTTCAAGTCCAGCAACATCTTGTTGGAACTTGACTTTACCCCTAAGGTGTCTGATTTCGGATTGGCCAGAACAGCTTTGGATGAGGGCAATAAACACATTTCAACACGTGTTATGGGCACTTTTGGGTATGTAATAGGTTTCTCTCCTATTTATTTTTACTTCTTGTGATAATCCTTCAAGTTCCACATATTGTGCGTATCTGAAGCCAAGATGAGTGAGTTTGGTATCCATGTTGTCTAATGGTGGAAAATAAATTTGAATCGGATGTCAGTTGGAAGGAATTGTTAGCGATATGGTGATGGTCAATCCTCTGCTTTTACCTTTTCATCTTTCAGTGTTTCTTTTTAGTCATAACTTCTTTCCTCATAGGTATGTTGCTCCAGAGTATGCAATGACTGGACATCTTCTTGTAAAAAGTGACGTTTACAGCTATGGTGTAGTGCTTCTTGAGCTCCTAACAGGAAGAAAACCGGTAGATATGTCACAACCACAAGGTCAAGAGAATCTTGTATCGTGGGCTCGTCCACTCCTCACAAGCAAGGAGGGCTTAGAAATTATTATTGATCCTGCTCTAGGGTCTAATGTCCCATTTGATAGTGTGGCCAAGGTAGCTGCAATTGCTTCAATGTGTGTGCAACCAGAAGTCTCACACCGTCCTTTTATGGGTGAGGTGGTACAGGCCTTGAAGCTGGTATGCAACGAGTGCGATGAGACAAAAGAAATGGGTTCTGAAAGTTGTAGCCTAGAGGATTTGTCCACTGGTATGGATACAAGAATCAGTATCAGCTGTAGTCAGCTTCCAGAGCACTCACAAACCCAATATCCCATTTCAGACCATGATTCCGTCATAGAAGCCGGAACAGCACTGTCAGCTTCAGATATGTTTGGTACATCAGCTGGAATTGAGAGGCAGTATTCAGGATCTTTTAGGAGGTACTCAAGTTCAGGTCCTCTGAGGACAGGGAGGAGTAGGAAGTTCTGGCAAAGATTAAGAGGATCGTCTCGAGGTAGCGTGAGTGAGCATGGAGTTGCATTCAGGTTCTGGACAGGATCACGTTGAGTTTTTCAGGGACCCACCTGATGTTCACAATTTTGTCACATGATGCATTTTAAGATCCATGCTTCTCCATATGGCAATTACAATAAAAGGTCCACAATGCAGGTCTGTCTCATGAGATGTAAAGATCATCTTCCATTGCTATTACTGCTGCGTGGGACTAAGAAATTCATGAGCTGTGATTAAGAATATCAACATCCACTCCTGCCATGTCCTGACGAATTCAATTTTTTTGCAAATGTGGGGTTCATATGTGAACCTAAATCAAGTTTACCATGGTGTGGTCTTGTTCTGTGGAAACCCTACCTGTATTGATTCATGAGGGAGAGCAGCAGCTGTGTTGTCAACCCTAATCGCTTGGTGGTTACAAATGGGAGAGCAGAAATATTTCCTTCATCAAGAATGGAAAGGTAAGGGTGTTGTTACTGACATGTATGGAGGTTGCATTCCTTTTTCTTTTCTTTTTTTTTCTCAAAGAAATTAATCACCAGTTGCAGCTACAACTATTTCAATTTTGTCATTGTATTCTGTTATGGTACTTGGGAATGGTTTTTTTTTTTTTTTTTTTTTTTTTTTAAAATAGCCCGTTAGACCAATTTCTCCAGAGTAGACAACAACTATGCTTAGTGATTCTTATGTAACAATGTTGCTCGATGTAGTAGCATTTTAGAGGGCATGGCTGCAACATCTAACCAACTATGTTCCCACAAGATGATGTTCAGGGTTATTATTCAAGTCTGATTGATGGTCAAACAACTGAAGAGCTTGAAGAAACAGGGTTTTTCCAGGTACATTGCATGCTTAAGATGAAGAACTGGAGTTGAGAAGCTCTCTCTCTCTCTCTCTGTTTCATTCCTTTTGGGGAAAACAGGGGAAGGAAGCCTTTCATGAAGGCTTATGATTGAATGTGACACTAAAGACTCAGGAAAAACCATACCCAAATCACAGGTGAAATGGGTAGTGATCCATCAACTTCCCATTTCTGTTTTCGAGTTGATGGTTTGTTAGATTCCAGAATGCAACTTAGGAATTAGTTGGTGGTGTTGGTTTACAGAAAATTGAAGATGGGAGAGCTTTTGCCTCTACATAATAATGGAGGCACATGGGAGTTTTGTCTTCTTATATATTATGAACCAACCACTTCTGATTTGTGGTTGATTTATTCGATAGATAGTAATAATCCTTCACCTTGAATCCTCACATGCTTTTAAAAAAAAAACACCCATTCAATTATCTCAACCACAACAATGAGTGAAACTTGTTATCAATGTTCATCAAGTCCCAAGAAATGTGTGTATGTTCTGCAAAAGCAAAACTCGATTTTTAAACCACTTTTTTGATTGATTTGTTCTTTTAAAAAAAAAAATAAACAAAAGAAAATTCATTTTTAGCAAACATTTATTGCCCCTTTTTCTGTTCTTTGAAAATAAAAGAACGCCAGAATTGTTCTACAAGACCGATATCAAATGCATTTTTCTTGATTACATTGAGCCTTTGGAAGACAGATACATCAGGAGACACAGAGATTAAGAGAACAGTGGAAGATATGGTAGAAGATTGTAATACAGGGGAACCTTAGCTTTGCCACAAGAATTAGAACTATTAAACAATATTTCAAACATAAATAAATACAAATAAGCATTCCCAATAATTGATTTTATTAAATTTATTTATAACCCAGCTTCTGCGCCTAATTGCTCTCTTAGAATTTTCACTCCCATGTATCTGCAACAGTAAAAAGAGAAAATTATGTATTAGTATATGTATATATTTTTGTTAATTTTCACATAAAATTCAGTTTTAGTTACCTGCCCATCATCAGAACAGTGGCTTGAGGATTGGTGCCAGGAGATTCATGGAAGGTGGAGCCATCAATGACACGTAAGCCGTGAACACCGATGACCTTATAATCAGGGTCCACCACTTTACCTACGTGGCATCCACCGTGGTAATGCCAGATGGTGATAACAGTGTCCTTGCAGAACTGCTCTACAGATTTGGTATCATTTGTGTGTTTTGGTATGAAATTCACATTAGCCTTAGAGCTCATGTTAAGCAGCATCTCCTCACTATAAGTATCACTGTTCACCATCTTAGTGAAGTTGCTCGTCCGCACGATCTTCTCGATCAGCCGGATTCCGTATACGCAACGGCGTAGATCGTAAGGATGACTAAAGTAGTTGAAGGTCACTGATGGAGTATCATCTACATCTGTACTGTTCAATCTGAGGTCTCCCTTGGAGAAGGGTCCTACAATCTTCTCAAGAATAAAGCCACCCCTGAATGCTTCATGGGGTAGATTCTCTTTCCCTTCTTTGAAAGCTTTAATGGCTTCATGGGTTCTTTGCTTTGGTGGAATGGTAGAAAGCTGCCCAATCTGCAACCAATTAACCCATTATCATCCTTCAAAGCCAAATTTGATTCAAATTGATGGATTCAAAAAATTTGATTCAATGTTTACATACCTCTGCAGACATGATTCCATGGTTGCAATGGATGCTCTCATTAGACTGTCCAAAACCACTACTGGATTCAATGAAGACACCCATTTTGGTGATTCCCACAGTTTCGATTAGGGATTGCTTAACTGGAGTCTTTGTAGGTATGAAAATGGAGTTCATAGCGTTGTCAGACATCCCTTTTCCGACGAACTGGTTGTGCAGCACCACTGGAATATTCATTTTCTCTAGGTCTTCTTTAGGACCAATTCCACTGAGTAATAGAAGCTGAGGGCTACCAATGGCACCTGAAGACAATATGATCTCATTCTTCTGTTCATCTCCAAGAAAGGCTCGGTGTTGTTTCCCGTTTTCATCCTTGAAAATCACTCCCAAGGCTCTGGGTTGGTTATTGTTCTTAGTTTCAGAATCAAAGATGATTTTTTGCACTGTGGCATAAATCAGAACAGTTAAGTTATCTGGGTTAGCAGAAGCAAGAAGATCGGCCGCAGTGCGGCGACGGCCGGATTTGTCGAAGATGCTTCCACCAACCTTGGTGCCATAGAGATGATCATAGGTGAAGCCATTGAAAGGTGAGATTCCAACTTCTAAAAGACCATCTCTCACAGCTTGCTGCCATGGGGCCAGCTCAGGCCACTGAACTATTTGCTTCTCTATCCATGGGTATGACTGTTTCACCAACTTGGTATCCCAACCAACCTTACTGATGAACCTGTAATGAGAATGACAAAGACAGAAACCAGACCATCTAAGTAACATAAAATAAGATTTTTGTGATTGTGAGTTGTGGACTTGTGATCTGTGAATTGACTCCTAATTAATGTGATTCATGGTTGATGACATCTCTACACTTGCTTCCTGTGGATTGGGTAGTTGGGTTCAATGCTAGATTTACTGCTACTGCAAATGCAAAGCTGAGCCTTTGTTTTTAATCAGCCACATGTCTGCTTCAGTTAATGTGCTAACCCACCCAATTTGCTCCTCCATTAAGCTCAATTACTCTTCACCAAAACCCTTCTTTTAATTTTGATTCTCTCTCTGTCCTACCTATATTTTTTTTTTATCACAGAAAAAGATAATATATTAGTTAAAATAGTTATATGAGTTACACCTATGCTCACTACTAACAAGAGTATTACTACTAATACTGCTTGCAGCCCATAATGCTAACTTAGTCCAGTTGGAAATAAGTGTGGGGGATTTAAACATACAAAAAGTTGCTTCATGATAGTTTGTCAAAATGCTAATCAAGATAGTTGTGAGATGCATCGGCCAGTCTTGTTGACACGGTTTAGGTAGCAAGTCAAAGACCATTTCTAAGTAGCACCAGATTTCGTATGGTCTCATACCCATAGCTGATGTTATAGACATGCCCCCTTGAATTGCCCCTAACAATGCCTTCATGCTGTCCTACCTATATTTGGGTGCCATTTTGAGTAGAATTAATTGATGCCAACTTCTTGAACCATTGTTATTACCAAACATTGAATGCTTGTTAATTCGAAGAAAGAGCCAATAATACAATAATCCCAGTAAGACAAAAATGTTTCCTATTAATAAACTAAGTATACTTTTCTGTTAGAGAAATTTTGACTTTTGTCATCTGATTCAAAGGATAAATGATAGGGTCATGTCATTCTGAAGCATCTGATCTTCCAATCCATGGACAGGATCCATGAATTTGTGGGGTCAACACCCACCTTAATTATAAGTGACATCTGGGTTCTGTTTAGCTTCTGAAATCATCAAAAGGGAAGGGTTCTCTCTAACCAAGCTGCCTGAACTATAATGAGGTGGTTGTACATAAAATGGCAGTAAGGTCATTTTGTGTGAGAGGGAGAAGAACTGAAGGCGAAGCACTAATAACCTATCCTCTCTGGCGGCTAAAAAAATTCTCACCTTTTAATACAATTGATAGAAATAATAGAGAAAATTACCTAGAAAAAAAATAAAGAAAAACGGAAAAAGGACATACCTACTGTTTGCTCTAGAGTAGAAACCAGCATTGATGCAAGTGCCTCCGCCCAAGACCCTAGCTCTGGAATTAATGACCCCATCGGTGGAGATGAAAGGCTGAGCTGCCGAGCTTGGTGAGGTGTCTGCTAGAGAGATATGGAAGTTCTTCATGTGAGAGACATTAAAGTTGAAATAAGGAACACCACCTCTCTCCAGCATTAAAACCTTGAATTTCTGAGAGAGGGTAGTTGCCAAGGGACACCCAGCTGTGCCTCCTCCCACAATTATGTAATCATAACCCTTAGTCTTTGCATTGGATTCTGCTGTTGATGAACCTGAAGATGTGAATGAGCTTGCTGGTTTGATAAATGGGTAGCCATATCTATTGTCTTCCTTCTTCCCTGCGTGGCATAGAACATATATATTAACCCATCAATTCAGAGTTCAGTTTCTATGAAAATAACTCTTCAAGAATGATTTTGATTTCTCAAGCTATTCAAACTTCCTAGGCAAGATTGCAAGAAGACCCTTATGTCTTTTGGGTTTAAATGATGGAGATGAGACTGAACAGAACATATCAAGTGAAAGGTAGAACCCAGTAAGCTAGTTCAGTCTAGAAACATAATCAAACACTGTTGGTTTTTCTGTTTTCTTCCTCCAATACTCTAGAAGCAACATTTAGAGGAGAAGAAGGAGTAGAGTCTCAGGTAACAACAGTAAGGAAAGAAAAAACCAAGTTCAATAGGTGAAGGATGAGAAAATAAAGATTGAGAGGAGAAAGAAAACCTTGAGCTGAATTGAGCACAGTGAGACAGAAGAATAAGTGAAAACAGAGCTTTACAATCCCCATGAAAGTCATTGAAAGATTTGGGAACAGAGCTTCTATTTAGAAGAGAATCCCACTCCAGAGGTGTCTGCCTGTCGTTAGCTCACTCACACAACACACGGCAATACAAACAAGTGTAATGTGAGGAAGGAGACACAGAGATAAAGAGGGCTTGAGCATATTTAAAGAGCAGTGAAGCAACAACAGGGAAGGTCATTAATGCAGCACATGAATGCACGGTTGGAGTAGAAATTGGTGCTTATTTGATTAACTTCAGAGGTGTGGACTCTGAACTCATTGCCAGCTCAGTCATTCACTTGAGAGGTGACCTTACAATGTATGGCAAACAAACACCCTCTTCATTCCCCTTGCAGTCTTTACCATCACTTACCCCACTTCAGAGAATTCCCTTAAATTCCACTACCCATTTCTTGTCTTTACTAAAGACCCTTACATACCCACTGAACACATTTTTTCTTTCTCTTGTTTTACTTCCTCCAGCAAAACAGTGAAGGTTAAAGACCTTTCCCTGGTTGTGTTTACTAACTATTCCCTTAACCCACTGAGCAAATTTCCTTAAATTTCAGTCCCTACAATATAATTGCTCTTCTTTCCTTTCCTTCTCATTTTCCTCCTTAAAGTAGTGAAGGTATCAGTTGCTAGATTGGGTAGTTGGTTGTGAAATTGAGTTGCTTTTGGGCATGAAGCTGTGGCCTAGTAATACTGTAGCATCATCAGGAGCTGTACTCTTCACTTATGTGGTTTACAGGTGAAGAGCCTTTATGTTTTAGTGTGTAATGTATCATGCACTGGCTCTTCAAGAGTTCATTTATGGGTCACACACCCTTGCACTAGTGCGAATCTTTAAATTCGAATTTTACTTTGGTAGGGTAAGCCAATTAAAATTGGAAATTGAGAATCAAATCGGTTAATCACGGTTCGATGTATTGAAATAGCATTGTCCATCTTGCACCAATGCACATATTTCTTATCAATCAACACTCTCGATAAAAATTCTAAGCGTTGATTGATATCTGTGTTTACAATCACTTGTTACTATGTATGGCAAGAACACAATCAAAAAGTCTTTAATAAATAGGCACTCTACCCCCCACAAGATTATTGCATAATATCTCTCTATGGGGTAATAACTTAAATCTCACTTTGAAAGGGATTATTGATTATTAAAGAATCCAAAACAATACAATGGACTATATGCAAAAACTTGCCTGTTTTTGTCATATGCATTACACTAACTTGTTTTAATCTTTCATTTTATTGTGTGCAGGGGTACATAACTCACAACTAGAACTCGACAGGATAGAGTGTGGGCTTGTTTTGGGAAGGTCAGATCAACTACATCAGCACAGGAGGCTTAGGGAATGAAGATATTATTGGCGCTTCCATTGTTGGACTTTGCACCGGAATAGATCAAGCGTGAAAATCACGCCTTAACATTACTAATGTTTGATGCAACACGCAAGAAGTAATTGATCTAATTCAAAACCCGAAGAACAAACAATAGCCGCTTGAACATGTTCCATTTTTTGACAAATCTAGCCTCTTAGTACTCCTACAATAGACATTACTAGTTTTAAGATCCCCACACTCCAGCAATGGTTCACCCATTTAGCCTATAGATCATTAATAGAACTTCTTAATAGTTGAAATGTATTGGACCTAAGTAAACTATGTGATTATCACCGATGTTGAGATCATATCGATGTTATGATCTTCTACTTAGATTGAAAATGCTTTAGATGAGAAATCAAACCTGCAAGGACCATGAGGCTAACCATTCTTTGAACCTTGCAGATGAGAGGAAATGAGCCTCACCAATTATTGAATGAATCCTTAAATGCTAAAGATCCAACCCCTAACCAAGTGAAAATAGAAAAAGAAAATGGTATTATCTCATTGGTTAGTGTGATGAATGATTAGCCAATAAGGAATGTGGGACCTAGTAAGCTACATGTTCATTGACTGCTAACCAAATCCAAGTTCAACTAATCATATCTCTTCCATCTACTCACTTAAATCAGCTCAAGCAAAACCAAATCATCAATGACCCAATCTTTGTATTTAATTCTGAAGTTAGACTTATACCAACATATTTGGATGAGCGACCTAAATGACTTGATTTATTAGATTTGTGATGTAGTCCCGGAACCCATCAATGATCTTGTTTTTTGCGGAGGCTTGGGGAAGTGGTCCCCGTTGTACAACAAGACCCCTTTACCTTAGCGAAACCATACATACTCTTATGTTCTCGTGAGATTCCGAATTTTTCCGTTAGGATTTTAGGTGAGAGTTCTATAACTTTGTTCTAGCGATTGATAGAGGGATCTCCCATTATAATATTCTTTCTACATAATGAAGTTTTTCTTTTCACTTGTATATGTAACACAGTGTATTGATGTAGGAACTATGTTAAATCTCTGTGTTTCTTTTCTATTTGTTTCAATTTCTAGTGATGATTTCTTTTGTGTTAATTTAAATAACAATACCAATACCAACAAGGGATAAAAGAATTTGATTGTGAGAGCTGAGTCAAACTTTTATGGGATGGGGGATGGCGGTGGGGGTGTGGGCCCGAAAACGATTGGCTAAATCCCATATAACATAAAAAAAACATCATGTGTGCTTAATAAAATTACATGAAGCTCACAAAATAAATAAATAAAATTGACATGAATAATAAATTTCTTGCCGCTTGCAATTATGTGTCCAACTAACAACGATAACAAATTCTAGAGAATTGGTTGGGAAAAAACAATAGAGAAGACAGTACCGAATTGATATCGTGGCAGCAAAGTTTCGAATTCATAAGTAGAAGGTTAGAATTTGAATTTTCTCATGGCTAGCAGGAAAGTTTCGAATCCGGATCATCACCCCTGATCATCGGATTTTTTTTTCGCGCTGCGTGGATATCGTCCACGCAGGAACGAAATAGTGACACGTGTCCATGAAAAGATCATATGGTTAAGTGACATGAGCAGATTGATAATTAAGTTTCTGAAGTTTAGAATTTTTTTTTTAATTACAAAAGCCCACCCCATGTAAACTCAAATTTACACAAAAGATCACTTTCACCGTATTGCAATTACCTGTGCTTCACTTGAACATTGTTTTTCCCACCATGACGGCCTAATATCAGCTCCCAAATCGAAATTTTAAGACCGAACGTTTCTTCAATAATGCATATGTGAATGATGCTACATAATAACTTCATCATGTTTGATTCATGTAACCAAATATTGTAAGAATTTATCACTTATATATGAATAAAATAACCGCAATCTGAGTGAAACATCCGTGGGATTAGAGAATGCAGTGCACCAAATAGATTTCAATATTTTATTCCCCCAAATAATCTAACGAAATGGGGTTGAGATTGTTAAGATTGCGGTTCTTAAATCATTCCCCATTTCTAATCCTTCCACCCCTAAATCACATTAAAGAGGATTTCGAGTTCATAACACATACTGCCGGCATAGAACCAGAAGTAATCACAAATTTGAAGAAATCCACTGATATATTTCTTACAAAATACAATAGTAACTTGTTCTACGAGGAAGAAATACAAAATAATTGAAAACCCTAACTACAAAAAACAAAGAGATTTGGAGCAAAAACCAAGCATATGGCAACTTTGCTGTGTACACTGTTGGATGATTTCTCTGAGACTCCACTATTCTTTAGCAATGGCGTTGATGAAATTACTTCAACAACTATTTGATTGACTGGAAAATGGAGATGCAGACGTGGTAGATCTAGCATTCCGAAACATTGATTTGCCGGAGAAGAAGGCAGACGTACGATTGCTAGGGTTTCACTGGATTTGTTTTTCAACAGTTGGGTTAATGGATAGTTTTTGTAAATTTTAGTTTAGACGGGGCGAGTTTTTGTAATTTAGTAAACTTTTTATACCTGTAAAACCTAATTACCAATCTACCCATATTTCCAACCGTATGATCTTTTTAGGGACACATGTCACCATTTTGTGCCTGCATGGACAATATCTGCGCAGGCGCGAACAAAAATCCCTGATCATCACCCCGTCGGGGAGCACTCTGTGCTCTCGAGCGATTTTTCCACCACAAATCCTGTGGGACCTACAGGTAAAAAATAATAAAATAAAAGAAACGAACCCATCACCCAACTCATGGGTCTCCCGGTATTTATGGTGGTAAAGTCGTTCGGGAGCACAGAGTGCTTCCCCGACTGGTAGCCAATCCGGAGTCCAAAGTTTCGCATTATGTTATGTAATGTCCTATCTACAATACACAAAAATGATTATTCTAAAAAAAAAAAAAAAAAAAAAAAAAAAAAAAAAGTAGTGTAAAGTTGTCAATTGGTCAACACAACCGCTTTTGATTGACCGACCGATCGGATTGGTATTCAACAATCAATTCTTCAACTTTTTGGTAGGGCCGGTCCACTCAATTAGAGGTGCTCAAATGATCTATTTTAGGCTTCTTTGATACTTAATTGATTTCTATAATTACCAATAGATTATCTTTTTCAACATAAAATTTGAATCCAATTTGTCTAATTAGTGCAATTATGCCTTTGGCCGCCACTCATTTAAGAGTAGACATGTAAATGGATAGTCGAAATCCACCTCCGAATTTATATTCGTATTCGTCTAAAGGTGTGTATTTGAAATTTTTTTTACCGAAAAATATTTGTATCCGTCTGTTGAGCAACCTGATTCGGATTCGGATAATTGTTTATTGGATTGGATAATATTCTAATAGAGTAAAGTATTCAACATTTTTTTCTCTGAAAATTGGTGATAATCAGATTTGGAAACCGATAATCGGTTATCGAAATAATCAGAAATTATTCGGTTAGAGTAAGGTATTAAATACTTTTTTCTAGAAAATGGGTTACTAATTGGATTCGGAAACTAGTAACTAGTAATCGGAAATAATAAAAAAAAAATGACAATCACCAATTAATAATCAGATAGTTTATCGGATATCCAGAAGTTCTGGATTCGAATTGAATGTCTTCTCTAAATTTCTGACGGATTCGGATTCGGATAGCGGTTTTGCTAATCGGATTCGGATTCGGATACTGGTGTATCCGATCCGAATCCGATCTATTTATTGGTCTATTTAAGAGTAATAACTTTTCTTTTAGAAGAAAAATACAGAAAAGCAACTGATATAACTAAAACCAGGAGAGTTAAAAGGAGATTGTATATTATCTGACTTGAAGCAAGGTCTTATCCTTTGACAAAGTTAGAAAGTACTTAATAACTATTACACTCTTTCATTTTAATTATAACTTTTTTGACTTCTACGCCCAAGAGATTGGAATAGGGGAGGTTTGTAGGGATGAAGGTTCAAAACTAAGACCTAAGATAGTTTTACTCTCTCTCCATAGGAGATCGTCGACATTGTCTTTTATTTGAATTAGTTGAATTTACTTGGTAAAGTAGGGGTGTCAACGGTGAGGTTTTGGGTTGAAAAACACCTAGTCCAAACATGGTCCATTAGCAAAATAACAATTTCGGGCCGATTTTGGTTTGGTGCGGTTTGGGTTCGGGCTAACTAACGGTTTGGGCTAACAGTTTATATTCGGGTTGACTAATGGTTTATGGTGTGTAAGAAACAAAACAAGAAAAAACAATTGAGCATCTTACAACAAAAGCCAAAATTATATAGAAAGCAAAGTTGCTATTGGTCAATTTCCATTAAAAAAACCCACAAATTCTATAGAAATCAAGAACCTAGATATTAAGTAGTAAAATGACTATTTGATCTTTGAATTCATGCTTAATTTTTTTAATTGTCTATACCAACTACCTAATAGTAATATAATGATTCAAATACTATTTAATCTAAAATTACAAAACGTGTTATAAACGGGTTAAAACGGGTTGCAGTTCGGTTTCGGGTTGGTGCGGGCTCCACAACCCTCAACCCAATTACGGCCCATTAAGGTTCGGTTTGGGCCGGTTTGAGCTATAACGGGCCATGCGGTTTAGTTTTAACAGTTCGGGCTATAAATTGACACCCCTATGGTAAAGGATTGAACATCTTGTATCCCGGCCTTTGCAATGAGAGCACAGGTAGCTAAAGCAAATTAACCCATTTGTGCCACCACCTCACACCTCACACGTAAGAAACTATAAACATTAGCGTACAAGACCATGAATGAACTCGTGCAAGATGAGCAGATGGACATGAATATCTATGTTTGTAATATACTCATTGATATATACATGAAGTGTAGGTCTATTGACAAGGCATATGTTGTTATTAATGCAACACACTGCGTCAGGAATCTTGTATTATGGAATACCATAATCATGACACTTACAATAAAATAGGTATCATTTTACATTAATGTTGCATGGCCAACTAAACAACTTGATAAAATTAATTTTACTTTACTCCATTTGCAACAACGCAACATTAAAGGGAAAAATAATTTATTTCATTTTACTTCACTTTCTTTCATTTCCATTCCTTTCACTTTCCCTTCTCCTTCCCTTTCCAACCAAAATACTCTTCATTTTCCAAAACCCAGTTTCACCCTAGGTAAATACATTAAAGAGGGACAAATTTTGCGGACAGTGCGGCTACAGTAGGTGGTGAACTCGCTTTGAGAAAGAACATGGGAAGGTTAAAATTTTGAAGACGCGATATTCATTAGCAAGCGTCTAGTATATAGAGATGTTTATAACTTCTTTTCATATAGGAAATATGAAATTCCGACTCATTTGATAAGCGAAGGCCCCGAGAAGAATCGCCATTTATTCTGGAATTTTGACAGAAAATGGAATTATGATTTTGAAATCTTGATAGAAACATGTGACATTTTAGTAGCTAGAAGTGGTTGAGACATTTTAGTAGCTAGAAGTGGTTGAGATCTATTGGATTAAACAACATTCAAATTAGATTAGTGGTCAATTTCTAGATATTCTAGATAGTACTTAATTCATTTTCATAATTATTGTTTTCCACATGAAAATAGAAACTTCTTTGATAGTGCAACTAGAAAGTATGTGAATTATTGAAGAATTAAAGCTGCATAAAGTTGGTCTACCAAAGTAGTCTAATTGATTACCCTTAGATGCATTTTTATAATTGAAATATGCATTTTTATAACTAAAACCTTAGAGAAAAGTATCAAGATTTGATTTATTATAATTTTTTAAGGAAAATTGGGCACATTAATTAGAAAATGAACAATGGGCTATTGGGGGCTTTTCACTTTGTGTCAAAAATGAATCTAGCATTCTTCTTAGACCAAAAAAAATAAAATAAAATTCTAGCATTCTTGTGTTTTGGCCAAAAAAATAAGAACCTAGTACAATTAATTATGCATTTCTTTCATTTTATTTCAAATCATTACAACTAGGATTAGTGCCTTCAGTTTCATACATGATTATCATTTGTTGTTGCATTTCCAATTCTTAAGGATTAGACAACACAAGTCCATGGGGTCATTGGTCTCCATTAGTCCATCACCAATTTGTCTTTAATTTGTTCATTAATGTGTGTATGCTAGCTTTTTTTGTCTTTGGTATTTGCTACTCACCAACTTGTTCGGTTGTTTAATATTGTTTGTCACACTCTCATGCAATGAGTTCATTTGCTTTATCCATGATGAACTCATAAGGATTTCTCAAAAAACAGCACTATATGGGGGGTTTCATACTTTCATTTGCTTCAGAGCTAAACCAATGCTCTAAATTATGTGACGATTTGAGTAAAAAAATGTAGACATTTCATGATATATAGTTTTCTTGAACCATCACCATATATGTTTACATATATATGGAAATGAAAGCACTACTCATTATTATGGCGAAAAGAAACATAATATAACTTCAGTAGCCAAATGCTTAAAATACAAATGAATTAACTTTTAATAATGCATTGCTTCCCTTCTAACATACATACATGTATTGTTTTTATCTACTGAATTAAAACCAAAAATAAAAATAAGCAAATAGAGATGGTAATAACAATTGTATCTCAGCCCATCCCTCTTATGTAGCAGCTTTAAAAGCCCAATCAGGTACCCTGTCCCTTTCATATATACTATTTAGCAACAAACCTAATGACAATATCGAAGTATCCAGCCATGAAAGTATAAAACAACGTGGCTAGAAGTTGGATCAAGCAGTTTAAGTCAGGTTCACACCTGTTACACGAGATTGTTGGAAAGACATTACCACATGAGCAATCGTATAAGACAAATAAAACATAATCATATATATGAAAACTTATCTTGTTTCAATGGCATGATCCAAATTCATTATGGAGCAATTTTGTTTGAGCAGTGTACTTCCCAAAGAAATCCTTATTGGAGGTGAAAAGTAAGGCTTCAGATTCGTGGGCCTGGAAGAGCTTGGTAATTGGGCTTCAACAGTTAAAAAAACACCTAGTTTGGAGAGTTGAAAGAGGAGATTCAATTCTAATTTGGGAGCACAAATGGATTCCATCTGCCCATGACTTTAAGATACAAAGTCCCCAACCCCATGGTTGTCCTATAAGGTATGTTTCTCAACTTATAGACCATACCAATAGTACGTGGAAGGAGGACATCCTTCAATCTCTATTCCAAACAGACGACATCCGACAAATCCAACAAATCCAACTTAGGCTTTTTCCAGGGGATGATGTCCTCACTTTGGTGGGGGCCAAGGATAGAAAAGTCACAGTCAAAGAGATTTATAAGGCTCTCATTATTGAGCAGGAAAGGACAATCACCCATCAAGCTTCATCTTCACACTCCCCCCGATGGAAATCAATACCTGAGGCAATTTGGATGTCCATTTGGAAGAGTTTGGTGGCCCCAAAAATTAAATTCTTTATGTGGAGGGCACTTGCAGCTGGTCTAGCCTTAGGGGAAGCCATGCAAAGAAGAAATTTCAATATTGACCCAAGTTGTGGTAGATGTGGAACCACCATTGAGTCCACCAATCACATACTTTTCAACTGTAACTTTGCTCAGGTGGCTTGGTTCAGCAGCCCATTGGGCTTCAAAGGAGTGAATAATTCAGAAACACAATTGGAAAGTTGGCTTGAGCAGCTAAACAACATGGATGTAGGCTCGAAGAAAGAAAAGAAGGCCCATCAAGCATGTTGTTTTTATTTGTGTTGGTTCCTTTGGAAAGCTTGGAGTGACCATATCTTTAAGAAAATGTCTTGGTCTCCTGAAGAAGTGGGTTGGTATGCATGGAAGGCGGCAACTGAATTCACAGAAACCCGACATGCCAAGTTAGGTTCTTATCAGATTCAATAGAATAGGCCAGCATAGCTATGCTGGAGACCTCCCTCTATGTTTTGGGTTAAGGTGAGTGTGGATGCTGCTTTTGATCCTAGCTCCGGGCAGGCTGGATTGGGCTTTGTAATTTGGAACCATGGAGGATCCCCTATGCTAGCGGTCTCAGTGCCTAGTATAGCATCTTCCCCTCTTATGGCTGAAGCTCAGGCTCTCAGGACTGCTCTCCTCCACACTTTAGGTGAAGGGATTCAAGAAGCCATCTTTGAAGTGGACTGCAGGAACCTTTTCCTCCTTGTTCAGGACAGGAACAAGCTTCCCCTGCTGGCTATCCAACCCATAATCTGGGATATCCATCACCTAAGCCAGTACTTTGGATCATGTTTATTTTCCAATATTTCTAGGGACATCAACCATGTGGCTGATGCCTTAGCCCGGAGGGCCTTTTCGGTGGCGACTTCTACGAATTGGCCCATTTCCTCTCCTTGGTTACAGTCTCTTTGTATCTCTGTTCCCTTGGCTTTGTCGCCTCAATAAATTATCTTTTTACCAAAAAAAAAAAAAATTGTTTCAAATAGCATTAATGATCTCCTTTATGAAAAGTGGCAGAGTTGAAACGTGCCGGTAACGGCACTTTCCTTAAGGTATTTAAACGCCCCCGAATTGTGCACCCGGGTCAAGAATGCATTTTCACCTCCAAGATCAATCAACCCTCCATCTCAGACGGTGCACTCCGTAATTGATGGACTAAGGGATCCGTAAAGCTACATTCACCAATTAGTTTTCTATGACACAATTTAAAGTAAACTGATGATTTTCAAAAGGTTCATGCAAGAATAACAAACCCCTCCCACCTTTATATAGGAGAGCAAGAGACACAACCGAAGGTTGTTTCCAAAGGATATATCTCTTCCCTTAAGGCGTGTTTGTCAGCCACAAAACTAGCCTTCCAAAAGAGACACCTATTGGCCATTTAGGTGCATTCAATGTTTGGCTACTATTGCTCACCGTTTTAATTTATAAAAATCAATAGTGGCCTATTAAGAGTCCCATGAAAACCTACGTTTTCCTTCTCTTAATAGTGGTCTCTCTAGTTTATGACTAGGGGCAGACATGAAATTAAGAATCCATTTATTTAAGGATTATCATCATTGAGGATATTGAAATTAAGCCTTTCTTGGAAATCATACAAACCCACTTTGAATACAGAGCAAACATATCAGTCCTCCCTCTCCCTCTTTAATTAGAGAGCCCCAAAAATCATAAATCATAGGAGGTTGCCCAAAACTCTGAATAAAGACATTTCAAACTCTTTCTAGGAGTCCATTGATAACCAACCTCAATGGTTATACTTGATCTGAAAACTTATTGAAGGCTCCATATCTAGTTTCTTTCCTCTAAACAAGTTTTCAGATCAGACCAAGTAAAACCTTCAATAAGACCAGACTCAGATCCATCATCACTGCTTCTTTTCTTATTAGGATTTTTCGTTTTACTCTCTTGAGAGTCCTGTCTAGTTTGATGATTATAAAGGAGTAAAAATCATCTTCTCTTGATGTATTGTTGAATCCATAAAACAATTGTCTGTTCATCCACATCAGGAAGCAAAGATTTCTAAACTGGGATATCGCCACGTTTTGAAATCTCCAATATTAAGCCATTTACTTTATGGTAAATTTCTTTGGTTTGCATATGGAATCTATCACCTGAAAGGAAAAGTGAGGCTTTTCCTTCATAATCTGAGTATATGCAGGAAGCATTCTCAAGAGACTTCTTTTCAAGGTATGTATGACTGCAATAGCTTCCCTCACCTTCTTCCCTTGTTTCCATCCTGTAAGGGTAATCTGTAGAACCGGGTTCGGTTCGGGTTAGTATCATGTATTGAAACAGTTTTTTGGTTCAAGCTATGTTTATATGTTGTCTCTGGTTCAGTTGGGGTTTAGATCAGATTCATTTCACGAAATTCAGATTTGGGCAATGGGGTCTCACTCGAGGGTTTCTAGTCTCTGTTCTTCGACTTGCATTTGTTGAGCGAAGGTGAAGAAGATCTTGCCGCTGCAATTCGGAGCTGCGGCCGGCGACAAGGAAGAGCACTCGACGGTAGATGGGAGAACATTTGATTAGGGTTTGAATACCCTTTGTTTCTGGTTTCGTTCTTCTCTGGTTTCGGGTTTCTTGGCCGGCGATCATTCTTGATGAGTAAAGACTGTCACTACAAGAGGCCTAGGGTGTATGAAGGCTGAGACGAAAGCATCATTTGGTTCTCTTCTGATTACCTGTTTGTGTTTAGATTTCCTTCTGCTATCTTGTAAGCTATTTCAAATTCCATATTAGATTGAACTCCTTACCTGAGTCCCGGAGATGTAGGTCCACTGAACCGAACTCCGTCATCATTCTGTCTCCTTTTTACTTAATTTGGTAGAATCTCATAGGCCGATCACCACCTGCGATTACACATCCCATGCATATTGGCTGCAAATTTCTCAAATTCTAAAATCCTGTGAAACCTACAAGCTGTCAACAAGGCAGCCCACATGTTCACGGTAAGTTTGAAGGGAGCAACTTTAATCAATGCAAAGGCTTAATCATAAGAAACCTTCTCGGCCTAGTAGCTCAATCATGCACACTTGGGGTTTGATTTTGAAGTCCATGTTCATTGATTAAAAATTTTCCACCCTTTATCTCACAAGCCTGAATAGCCACAAGCTGTCGGTAGAATACAAATTCACTTAGATTCATTGGATAATTAAAGGAAAGACATGCAAGAAAATGTAATTCAATATGAATATTGCTGGAGGTACACGTCCCTCACCATGCATCTTCCCTCCAACCATGGATACTAACTTCATCAGTCTTAATAGGTAGTTCATCAAAAAGCTGATACTTTAATTGAATCAATAAGAAAGTAAACCCCAACAAGATGAACCTAATTTAAGCAAATGGGTTCAAGGCACTTGGTATACAAGTCTAGTAGAACCAACATGTAATGGTTCACTTAGCCCAATGGTTCCTTAAGAAAACATCAAATTTTACAATTTCCAAATAAATCAATATAATGCATGATTGTAAACCAACATAATTTGGAACTAGATTTCTTTTTTATCATCCATGCTGCTGGACTCGTTATAGCCCAAGTTTCCTCCTTAATCCTTATAGGTTCTTCACTAATGTATGGAAAAGTATCCAAACAGTGCCATGTGGCACATTGGTCTTTTTTTTTTTCCTTCTTTTTTCTTTTGGGTTGTCATTATTTCTGGCCATTGGTCCACTCAGAGCTTCTTCTCTATCAGATTAATTGCTTTTCTGGCCAGTTCTGGATGCCCACACCCCAAACAATACCATTTACTATCTGAGAAAAGTGCAAATAATGGAAGGTTGCAAGGAATCGTTGTGAACTGATGTTCAGCCGCGAAATCTACTGGATTTTCTATCTTCTCCAGGTAACCTTATGAACTGTTTGGAGTCCATCACAAACATGGTAACAGAATCTGAACAGTGCAAATTCTCTAGAACTCCTCATCGAAAACAGCAACAATGGAAACAAACTCACAGAGATGCCTAGTCAGACAAAGGCTCTAAGATTGATGTAAACTGATATTAGACAAAAGAAAGCACGAAACGTATTAACAAGGAGGATAAAACTGGAATCATACCAATCCAGTATCTTTGACCACAACTAGTTCTAGAACAATGATTGGTAGGAGAACAGTAAGAACTCAAACAAAATATCTGTTAAATGGTTATAACCTATATCATATTAAGAAACATACAGGCACACAACCCTCAAAATATCAAGGCACAGAACCATAACCAATGCCTCATAAGATAATAAAGATATATAAATGAAAATTTGCAGTGAGTCATCCATCCACTTGCAGAAATATCTGTAAGATAATATTATAGGGAAATATGCAAAACTTTCATGCAAGAGCTATTGACAGAGAAAAATATTCAGTTTAAATAGAAGCACTTCTGCTAGAAATTATAATAATGAACTCTACAGGCAGATTGTTATCTATTGCTCTCTAAAAACATGCCAGCATAAAGATAAAACAAGTTTGCTCTTGGAGTGCTTATCCAAATACTACTGTTATCGATTCATGCAAGAAACAAAGTATAAAAGAAATCGATTGTAATCCCTTCTTATATTTGGCCTTGCAAAATTAAATGACAATATTTTGCATTAGGCAGAATTAGATCGAAGTCTCACCTTAAAACTGATATCTGACAAACATAACTGTATTTGCCTTACAGAAGTTTGCACCTCTTGTTAATATGATTTAACACGTACTAATTATTTCAGTAGAAACCCAAGTCTTATACGATCGGTTAAATACCTTAAACTTGTTGGAAAGACATTACCACATGAGCAATCGTATAAGACAAATAAAGCATAATCATAAATATGAAAACTTATCTTGTTTCAAATAGCATTAATGATTATCTCCTTGTCAAAAAGTGGCGGAGTTGAAACGTGCCGGTAATGGCACTTACTTTAAGGTATTTAAATACCCCCGAATTGTGCACACGGGTCAAGAATGCATTTTCACCTCCAAGAACAATCAACCCCTCCATCTCAGATAGTGCACTTTGTAATTGATGGACTAAGGGATCTGTAAAGCTACACTCACCAATTAGTTTTCTATGACATAATTTAATACAAACCAATGATTTTCAAAACATTCGTGCAAGAATAACAAATATCTCCCACCTTTATATAGGAGAGGAAGAGACACAACCGAAGGTTGTCTCCAAAGGATATATCTCTTCCCTTAAGACATGTTTGTCAACCACAAAACTAGCATTCCAAAAGAGACACCTATTGGCCATTCAGGTGTCTTTTAGGAAAAGACTCTAACCTTTAGAAAAATATATTTTTTGAATTTTCAAATAAAACTATGAAAATTACAACGGAGATTAAGTATGATTATTATTAAAACCTACAATATTGTAAGAATTTAACTTGAAAAACTTCTAACAATAAACAACGCTCCAAAAACTAAGGTAGACACTGTGATAATCATATTGCTTAAAATGTAAAACTCACAAATAAAGAAAGTTTAATTCTAATACCATGCATGGTGCTTTAATTTAAAATTACGACCGGAAGGTAGTAGTGCACCAAGCATATCACAACTAGCAGGCCTTGCATAACTCCAACATTGCAGAATTTTAACCTGTACTTATATTTCTTACGCAGGTGGGCCCCACCAGAATAACATGTAATAGAAGCCATGGTAATCACGAAAGTGGGCAATGGACAAAGTTCATCGTTTGGTTTGACCCTTGGATCACAAATGGGGAGGAAGCTAGACACTTTGGACCAACAAATTTTAATCTATGGTCAAGAAATGTAACATTTGTAGAAGTGATAGAGACTCTGGACACTTCAAACAGGGAGTCTCCTAAGTCCTAACACATCTCTAAACCCTTATGTTCTGCTATTTCAAATTTAAATCTTTCTTCCTCACAAGACACATTGATGCTTAATATTCACCAATGGAAGAGTTCTCTACCAAACTGCCATGAAAAGCTTTGACTAGGTGAAAGTACCCAACTCAACACAATGAATTCTCAAATTGGTGGAGCTTTAATTTTCTAGAAATTGTCTCTTCACCTAAAGTTTAGATTATTCTTTTGGCGTCTGTTGAATGCAAGACTCTTGGTTAAGACAATCTTATCACAACGGATATCTATTCAACCTGAATGTGTATTTTGCAGAATTAATGCCGAAACAATCTGGCATGGTTTATGTCTTATGAATGGACCAAGAGAATCTAGGCCAGAGTGGCAGGACTCTTGGGTTTGAGAACTTAGCTTCTCTAGCGCCCAAAGATTGTATTTGAAAAAGTTTTAGTAATCCACATGCAAAAGAGGAAGAAGAAAAAGAAGAAAATAACGAAATTGCAAGTTAAAGAAAAAAAATTGATCTTGGGTGACCATGACTCGAGATGGTGAATATGGCCAATTATCATTCGTGTCTTTTACCATATAATCATCCTTTTCTTTATCAAAGAAATCTATATATATATATATATATATATATATAGATTTAAACTCGTGTCATCAAATTCATTTCTTCTTTCTTCTTGATCACATACTTATCTCATCAATTATATCCAAGGTTTATAATCCTATTATCAGATCACATTGGCTGTGAATTAGATTGGCATCTTACGAATTTGAATGTCTTTCTATCCATATTTTTTATTAGTAAAAAAGGTCATTTGATTTTTCTTTTCATTTCCACTTTGTACAAGAGGATTGGATTAATATTGGGATTAGTCTCGGGCCAACATCTTTCTATTTGGTCACATCATGCCAAATGTTTTTCCTTTTTCCTTATCAACTCCAGCTTTGCATGACTAAGCTAGTATTTAAATTATATTGGATGATAATCCATCCTTTTACCTAAGATGTAAAAATTTTGTTGATGCAAAATGGATACTTCTTTTCAAATAGGATATATGAAATTTCGACTCATTTGATAAGCGAAGGCCCTGGGAAGAATCCCCATTGAAATACCGCCTTTAGAAGCCCATTTATTCCAAAATTTGGATTTCATTTTGGATATAAATGAAATTGTGTGCTAGAATCTTGATAGAAACAGGTGCCGTTTTAGTAGCTCGAAGTGGTTGAGCCAGCTCAGTTGGATCAAACAACACTCAAATTAGATTAGTAGTCGGTTAATTTCTAGATATTTTTGGTGGTACTTAATTGATTTTCATAATTAATGATACTTCATTTTCCACATGAAAATAGAAATTTTTTTTTTTGATAATGCAACTAGAAGGGATGTGAATTATTGAAGAATTAAAGTTGCATAAGGTGTGCCTACACTAGTCTAATTGGTGCAATTATGTATTTGATTACCCTTAGATGTATTTTTATAATTGAAAGATGAATTTTTATAACTAAAACCTTAGAGAAAAGTGTCAAGATTTGATTTATTATAATTTTTTAAGGAAAATTGGGCACATTTTAAAAATGAACAATTAATATGAAATTGAACAATGGGCCATTGGGGGCTTTTCACTTTGTGTCAAAAATGAATCTAGCATTTTTTTTGCTTTGGCCAGAAAAATAAGAACCTAGTACAATTAATTATGCATTTCTTTCATTTTATTTCAAATCATTACAACTAGGATTAGTCCCCTCAGTTTCGTACATGATTATCATTTGTTGTTGCATTTCCAATTCTTAAAGATTGCACAACACAAGTACATGGGGTCATTGGGCTCCATCAGTCGATCACCATTTTTCTTTAATTCGTTCATTAATGTGTATATGCTAGCTTTTTTGTCTTTGGTGTCTGCTGCTCACCAACTTGTTCGTTTGTTTAAGATTGTCTAAGTCACCTAATGAGTTCATTTCTTTTACCCATGATGAACTCATCAGCATTTCACAAAAAGCAACACTATATGGGGGGTTTCATTTCCTTCAAAGCAAAACCCAACTTTCAAGTATTGGAATGTTCAAAATAAAGTATTACTATCAAAACTTATGACTACTATTTCCTCTTTCTTTGCTGTCAAAGATCTTGGTCCCTTACATTATTTTCTTAGAATGTCTGTATCTTTATTCCTTAATGATCTTCACCTTTATCAACAACAATATATTACTAATCTTCTTCACAGGGCCGACATGAATGATTTCAAGCCTATTATCAATCCTCTTTCTCCCTCTACCTAATTGAGCAAATTTTTAGGGGAGCTCATGGCTGATCCTACATTGTACAGAAGTATTATAGGGGCCCTACAATATGCTATTATGACTCGTCCTGACATACAGTTTGTAGTCAACAAAGTCTGTCAATTTATGCAAAATTCAACTTTTGATCATTGGTCTGCTGTCAAAAGGATTCTACAGTACTTACAGGGTACACTCTCTCATGGAATAGTCATCAACAAATCCTCTAATATGACTTTAACAGCTCTCCGATGCTGATTGGGTTGGATGCCCTGATGATCGTAAGTCTACCAGTGGTTATGTTGTCTTCCTAGGGCCCAACATCATTTCTTGGAGTTCTCGAAAACAATCCACTATTGCTCACTCCAGTACAGAGTATGAATATCGAGCTATTGCTAATGCTACTGCTGAGCTCACTTGGCTACAATCTCTACTTCACGAGATTTATATATTCCTAAGTGTTGCTCTTGTACTCTGATGTGATAATATTGGTGCCACCTATCTCACTGTAAATTCCGTCTTTCATGCTCATACCAAACATGTGGAGTTTGACTTCTACTTTGTTCGTGAAAAGTTGTCAAAGGAGATCTTCATATTCGTTTCTTATCTACTAAGGATCAACTAGCTAACATCTTCACCAAGCCGCTATATACTCCATGTTTCAACACCTTGCTGGCCAACCTCAAGGTCACTTCACCTCCCTTAAGTTTTTGGGGGCATATTAGGGATACCCTAGCAGCCACTTCATCTCAAGCTTATGCGGCTAAGGTTGCTTCCAAGAGTTCCACTGCTGTTAAAAGTCCCACAGCTGATCAAACACCAGTTACTACATTCAAGAAGAACTGTACTATAGGTACTCACAAAGACTCTAGTCAACCCAAATAAGAGTTTGATACTGATTGGTACAAAACCATAATCAATATTTTATGTAATCTAAAACACCTACCTTCATGTAAACAAAAACACTGTTCTTGGGAACCCTAGAACTAACAAGCATGCGCCTTATTTTGTTTAGGATAGTCTTATTCATTCTTTCAACAATGCCATTTTGTTGAGTAGCTTTAACTATTTTATGCCTTTGAATACAGTTGTCTTTACAATACCTATTAAATATTTCATTAATAAATTCCAACCCATTATCAATTCTAAATGTTTTGACCTTTTTTGCACTCATGTTTTCAACCAAGGCAACCCATTCCTTAAACCTAGCAAAAGTCTCATCATTGGACTTCAACAAGAAAATCCAAGTCTTCTTAGAGTAGTCTTCAACTAGGGATAAGAAGTAGGAGTTACCTCCATAAGGCATGGCTGATGTTGGCCCCCACAAATTAGCATGTAAATATTTCAATATGACACTAGATAAGTGGGACCCAACCCAAAACTCAACATGTGTTGCTTGCCAAGAATACAATACTCAAAAACTCTAAATTTTCAACTTTATCCTTGCCAAAAATGCCCTGTTTCTTTAGGGCTTGCACTAGTATAGGTAGACTCACTAAACAAACAACAAGTATTAGAGACATCATTAAGATAAGAACTACCATCTAACAGATACAAACTAGACTAAAATTTACTTTTCAAACATGCATGTGAACCTTTAGAAATTGTAAGAACACCCCTAGATATACTTGTATCAAAACTAATACTATCAAGGCTACTTATGGAAATCAAATTCCTCTTTAAATCAAGAATGTATCTAACATCATGCAATATGAAAACAAACTTAGTGTGAGTGAGCAATTTAACAATACCAATGCCAACCACATCACACATATCATTGTTATCCATCATAACTTTGATATTATCTTTCTCATTCAAATATGTAAACCAATGTAAATGAGGGCATATATGGTAAGTACAACTAGAATCAATCCAATCATCATCCCTATCACTATTAGAAATGGTTAACACTTTACAAATATCTTTATACACATTGTCTTGGCCATTAGTAGGGGAGGGCATATCAAAATTTGATGTTTCATTTTGTTTTTATTTTCTTTCATATGCATAACAATTTCTTTTAAAGTGACCCACTTTCTTACAAAAGAAACATCTCTTGGTGCTAGAGTTAGATTTATTATCCCATTATTGTTCTTATTGTTATTGGTATGATTGTCACTCCCCTTACCTTTCCTTCTAGGCTTACCTTGTTTGTTAGGACCCTTGCCTTTCACAAATTGGTTATCCCCACTGCCCTTGGCTTTCCCAGAAGCCAACAACTCTAACTTCCTATTTTTGAGAGCCTGAATACATTGGCTAAGGGTCACATTTTGACAAGCATATTTATAAAATTCTTAACAACAATATAATCATTGTGAAGGGAATTTAACAATATAATAGATAAGTCTTGGTCATCTAATTTACTTCTCTCCCCAGTGCTAACCAAATCTTGAAACACTTCTTAAACATGTCTAGATTTTGGTCTAGATTGATATTAGGATCTATTTGAAAGCCATATAACCTTTCCTTCAAATGGATCATGAACCTAAATTTTTTTTCTGATAAATTTCTACAAACTTTGTCCACACTTTAATAGGGGTATTATATTCATCACCAAGACACCTAATAACACCATCAGTGATGTTCCAAAGCGTGTAACCAATTACATTCCCCATCACCTCAGTCCTCAATGTAGGGTCTATGCTTTCAAAAAAAGCATTAGGATCATCTATAGCCCTTAGTAATCTTTGTTGGGCCATCAAGACTCTTATCTTTCTCTTCCAAATCCCAAAGTCTCCAGTCCCATCAAATTTCTCAATGTCTACCCTTAAGCGCTCAAATACAGGTACTTAGGGTTTTCACCCTGACCAATAGCCACACTAGAACTTGTGGTAATCATACTAGGACATGTATCCTCCGTAGACAAACCAAACCCCTTCCCGATCTCCACTTTTAATTTCTTTAAGCAATATTCTCACAAATCATAATATAAAGAATGAATACAAGTATAATCTGAACCAAAATACAATCTAAAAATATCACAAAATTGATTTAAGGCAATACACTGTTGGCCGAACCTAGCAATGTTAACAAACAACAAACCACTATGCACAATTGTTAACAATTAACAACAAAGTATACCAACTAATCAAATCAGATAATATTTGATGTAATAGATCTCAAAATCAAGGCATAAACCACTAGAACATATCAATTAGATGCACTCCAAGCTGCACTTGATTAACCAAGATAGTTAACCTAATCAGCAATTAGAACAGAAAACCCCAATTCGGTTTCATCACAAATCAAACCTAAACTGGCTCTAATGCCACATGTTGCGACCAGTGATGATAAAGCGATGAATATGCAAGAAATTGAGAGAGAGACACACACACACACACAATTGATGACGGAGTTTGGCTTTTTAGAATCCAATCCACTATATCAGTGGGTCAGAGGGTAGCAAAACCTTACAAAACAAAGCAATGTGTACAATCGAAGGAAGCCCTAGGCTAGGGGATCACAGTGGTGCAATCCTCGGTCAAAACCTCCATTTGTACACTAATCCTTCACAGAGAAGCAACAACAACGTCGTTCTTGGAGCCCTAGCTTGCAGGAGAAGAAGATGAATAGAGCACAATGAACCCCAAAATGAATCTAACCCAAATACATGAACCAACCCAAGTATAAACAATACCGATACTTTAAACCTTGATACTAAGTGCCATGAATTAGAATTAGAGTGAGACAAAAAAATAAAAAGAAAAAACCCCGGGGGGAGGGGGGAAAAAAAAAAAAGAGGGAAGAGGGGAAAGGGGGGGGGGGGGGGAGGCGTATGGGTTTTTTTTTTTTTTTTTTTTTTTTATTTTTTTATTTTTTTTAATGTTTTTTTTTATAGGATGGGGTTTTAGAGTTGGGGGTTGGGGGGTGGTTGGTGGGGGTGGAAAAGAAAGAAAAAAAAAAAAAAAAAAAATGAAAGAATGCAAAGAAAACTCTGTTTTTGATAAGTAGGTTGCTTACCTTGATGAGTAAGTCTTATGTATTTATAAATAAACATGGCTGTTGTACAAGATTCGTTTACAATATTCAAATTTGAATTCAAAATTAAAAACTTGAATTCAAATTTAAAAACTTAAATTCAAAACTTGAATTCAAAAATCAAATTCAAACCATAACAGATCCGTTATGGTCTTTCATCCCCCCTCAAACTCTGCATTGGCAGGTGCAAGAGTTTGTCTCTATGCTTGAAGAAAGCTTGTGATGTTAAGCCCTTAGTAAACACATCTGCAATTTGATCATCTGAACGAACAAAGTGCACTTTTATGGTGTTGTTCTGAACCAAGTCTCGGACAAAATGATAGTCCACTTCTATATGTTTTGTGCGAGCATGTAGCACTGGATTTGCAGCCATTTGTGTTGCAGACACATTATCACAATAAATGTCCATTCCTCTTGGAAGTTGTACTTGCAAATCACGTAGAACATAAGAAAGCCATAGTAACTCAGATGCTGTGACAGCAAGGGATTTATACTCAGCTTCCGTACTTGATCTAGATACTGTAGGTTGTTTCTTGGAAGACCATGATAACAAATTATCCCCAAGAAAAGTGCAAAACCCACTAGTTGATTGGCGTGTGTCTGGACATCCTGCCCAATCTACATCAGTGTAAGCAGCTATAAAAGAAAGTTGGGTTGGTTTCAAGAGAACACCAGCACCAATAGTGTGCTTGACATAACGTAAAATACGTTTTGCTGCTTGTAGATGATCTTCTGTGGGAGATTGCATGAACTGACACACATGATTGACTGCATAGGAGATATCTGGTCTAGTGATCATCAAATATTGTAAGGCTCCTACTAATTGTCTGTATGGTGTTGGATCAGGTAGAGGATAACCTGTTGTTGATGATAAGTTTGTTCCAACTACAATTGGGGTTGTGCATGGCTTTGAAGTCTCCATTCCTGTAGACTTTAATAAATCAACGGAGTATTTACTTTGAATGAGTAAAAGATCATCTGAACTTCGATTAGCCTCAATTCCCAAGAAGTAATGCAAGTGTCCCAAATCTGTTATTGCAAATTCTTTGCTCAGGCTTTGAATAACCTCTTGAATTGCAGCTTCATTGGCTCCTGTCAATATTATATCATCTACATATAACAACAATACTATCATTGTACCTCGGGTTTTGCGTGTAAACATGGAAGAATCTGCGACGCTTTGCTTGAAACCTTCTCCTTGTAGGTATGTTTTGAATCTGTGAAACCAAGCTCGTGGAGCTTGTTTGAGACCATAAATTGCTTTTCGTAGATGACAAATATGTGTTGATTTAGATGTGGAAACAAACCCCTGTGGTTGTTCCATGTAAACATCTTCTGCTAAGTTGCCATTCAAGAAAGCATTTTTCACATCAAGTTGATGTATTGGCCATGACTTTGAGAGTGCAATGGTTAATACTGTCCGAATGGTGGCTGGCTTTACAACTGGACTAAATGTTCCATGAAAGTCCACTCCTGCCTGCTGGTTGAACCCCTTGGCAACTAATCGTGCCTTATATCTCTCAATGGAACCATCACTTTTTGTCTTGATCCTGTACACCCACTTACAGCCTACAATATTCATACCCTTGGAATAAGGCACCAAATTCCAAGTCTGATTGTCTATTAAGGCTTTGTATTCTTTTTGCATTGCATCAATCCACTTTGGGTCTTTTGAGGCTGATTTGTAGGTTTTAGGTTCAATTAGGATGTTGGAGATGGTGGTAAGAAAGGTTTGAGGTATTGGGTGTCTAATAGTGAGTAAAGAGAGAGGGGTTTTTGGTTTGGCAGAATTTGTTTTACTCCTAGTAATCATAGGATGAGATGGTTGGGGCTGTGGTTGGTCTATTGTTGGTGGGGATTGATTAACATCTTGGGTTGGATTTGTCATTGATATGGTTGGTGATGATGTTGTAGGGGTTGTTTGTGATGGTTAGTTGTTTGAAATAGGTGAAGAAGAATGAGAAGTGAGTGGAGGCACATTTGGTGGGGTGTGTGGGATGAAAACAGGTAGAGAAATAAGTTCAACTGGTGGTTTGTTTGATAATTGGTGTGATGGGGGATTTGAAAAGGGAAATTTCTTTTCTTCAAAAATAACATGTCTGGATAAATATACCTTGCCAGTGTCCTTATCTAAGCATCTATAACCCTTGTGATAGAGACTGTAACCAAGAAAGACACAAGCCTTGGACTTTGGCGATAATTTGTCTTCTCTGTAGGGTGTCAAGTTGGGGTAACAAAGGCAGCCAAAAACTCGCAATAAACAATAATCTGGTTTGAAGCCAAACAGTGCTTCATGAGGAGATTTTCCCTGCAATACTGGTGTAGGTAACCGGTTTATTAAATAGACAGCAGCAGTAAAGGCTTCTAACCAATATTCTTTGGGCATGTGAGCTTGGAATAGAAGGGATAAACCCATCTCTGTAATGTGTCTGTGTTTTCTTTCTGAAACTCCATTTTGTTCTGGAGTATGAGGACATGAAATCCTGGATACAATGCCACATTCATCAAGATAGTTTTTGAAAGCTCCCTTTGTTAACTCTAAGGCTCCATCACTTTGAAAAAATTTAATAGAAGTAGAAAGCAAGTTTTCAGCCATATTTTTAAAATGCTTGAAACAATAAATTGCATCAAATTTAAATCGCAAAGGATAGAACCAAGTAAATCGACTGAAATCATTAACAAAAATAATATATGAATTGAATCCACTAATTGACAAAGTTTTAGTGGGACCCACAAATCACAATGAATAAGCTGTAATGGTCGAGTAGTTCTACTAATTGAAATAGAAAAGGGTAATTTGTGATGTTTGTCAAGTTGGCAAGCGTCACAAATTTTATTGGATCTAAGTGTGTCAAAAGAATTAAATAAGACACTATTTCTCAAATGAGTAAGTACTGCAGAAGAAGGATGACCAAGCTGGCGATGCCAAATATCAGAAGGAGCTTTATTTCCATAAAGAGCCAAAGGAGGCACAGCATTAGCCGAGAAGGAATACAATTTATCTTTGACTGGACCCTTCAAGAGAGTGATGCCTGACTCCAAATCCTTAACACAGAAACCCCATGGAAAAAATTCAACAGAACAATTATTGTCAGATGTAAGTTGAGAAATGGAAATTAAATTCTTTGACAATTGGGGAACGATGAGAATGTCATTAAGAGATAAATGATTTGAATTTGTTTTCAAAGTTGAGGAGCCTATATGAGTTATAGGGAGTTTCTTACCATCACCAACTGAAACCTGGTCTTCTCCTTTGTAAGTGGCAGATCGTTGTAGCATGACTGGATCAAATGACATATGGTTGGTAGCACTTGAATCCGGTATCCACTGTGCATCATTCTGTGGTGTAATGTGTTGGGTATTTTGGGTACCATGTAAGCCAGCATAAGGAATGTGAGGTGGTGGATTAGGATTATTTCGGTTCTGGGCATAACGGAAATAGCATCTATTGGCCGAATGGCCTTGCTTAGCACATATTTGACATTTGAAGGAATTAGTATTAAAGGTGTTTTGGTTTGGTCGGTTATAGGAATTTTGAGATCTTGGATAGCCATTTGATGAATTTCGGAAGTCAGATCTAGGTGGGTTTCGGTTGTTGGGTGGATAGGAATTAATACTATTATTAGGCCGATTAAATTTAGGTTGATCTGTAACAAGTAATGCAGTAGGGGAATGGGAATCAGTTAAGATTGATTGAGTGTTCCCATAGCCACGGCGTAACCATTGCTCATGAGTAAGTAGTTTGGCTCTTAGGTCGGTAAAGGTAACGGGTGGGGTAATATTCTCCACAGTGATGATGAAAGTGAGATAATCCGAACCAAGACCATTTAATGTATATGCTACCAAGTTAGAGTCATTTACCTTGTCATTGATTGCCGCTAAGGAATCAACGATGGACTTAATTTTGTGAAGATAGTCTGTAATTGTGCTCGTTCCTTTATTGACCATCTGCAATTCACTGCGAAGATAAGTCCTTCGAGCAATGGACTGTTGTTGGAAAAGTTGTGCAAGAGAATCCCATACATCTTTCGCTGTTTGAAGGCCAAGAATATGAGAAGAAAGAGACGGTGTGAAAGTGGCATTGATGCATGCTCGAACAAAATGATCATTCTTTCTCCAGGTTTGAAATGCTGGATTCGGCGTTTGAGTTCCTCCAGTAGTGATAGTTTGATTTGGCATCGATCCAGTACCATCAAGATTATCCATAAGATCACAGGTAATAAAAATGGATTCTAATTGTTCTCTCCACATAAGATAATTTTCTCCATCAAGCTTGATAGAAACAAGGTTGGAGAGATTGGTAATGGGGAATGGAGTGTTAGCAGTGGCCATTGAAAATGTAGTGTTTTGGGGGGGAAAAAATCTCAAAACCTTAGCTCTAATACCATAAAAGAATGCAAAAAAAACTCTGTTTTTGATAAGTAGGTTGCTTATCTTAATGGGTAAGTCTTATGTATTTATAAATAAACATGGCTGTTGTACAAGATTCGTTTACAATATTCAAATTTGAATTCAAAATTAAAAACTTGAATTCAAATTTAAAAACTT
This sequence comes from Hakea prostrata, assembly GCF_041222555.1. NCBI lineage: Eukaryota > Viridiplantae > Streptophyta > Magnoliopsida > Proteales > Proteaceae > Hakea > Hakea prostrata. The sequence continues at coordinate 63,256,429 of NC_142606.1, read as the reverse complement.
AAATTCAAAACTTGAATTCAAAAATCAAATTCAAATCATAACAGATCCGTTATGGTCTTTCAAGAGCGTGTCAAAGGGGGGGGTGGAGGGGGGGGGGGGGGGGGGGGGGGGGCTTTTTTTTTGTGGTTTTTTTTTTTTTTTGTGGGGGGGTCATTAATTTTTATATTTTCAACATTCTTCATCCATGGCAGATATTTCTCTACCTTCCTCGGAAACATTTTTTCCGGCAGTTTTCAGACCTGTGGCTCCCCAGTTGTTTCCCGGAAGCTATTAGGTGTTCCCTCCCGTGAGGGGTTGGGACCTTCTCTTTTTTATTTCTGGTTTATTCTTGTGAACATGCTTTCTGCAGGTTTTGGGAAGAAGCTCAATCTCTTCAACCACCATCAATGTCGTGTATCTAAGTATCTATAGAATATTATAATTGTCCTTTGTGCTTTGTGCTATCTATAGAATCTTTCAATTGAAATACTAACAGCTATCTTGTTCCATTTGTGCTTTTTAATTAAATTATTGTTTTTTCTTTTCTGTTTTTCTTCTGCATCTAATATCACAAGTTCTGGGTACGGGTTTTAATGGAGTTTCTTTCCACCTTCTTGCACAAATCATATTAATTGAATGATTTCTTCTTTCTTCTAATCGGGTGATCAACCGATTGAGGTGCCTCCAACCATGCAATCCAACTCTCAAATTTAGAGATGGTATCTTCTTCCATGTCGGCGTCGGTGTCTCTGCAACTTAAAGAGATAAAGGACATAATTGGTATTCTAGAATTTCTTTGGTTGCCCTAAGGAGTTGGGATGAACCAGAACCGATTCTGAACCGGTTAGAGATAGTTGGGCCATCTAGTTTGCATTATCTAACACCCAATTTGGGCTCAAAGCCCATTTTTTTGGGCCCATCTTTTAGAAATAACCATATGACTATGCTTTTCAAATTGGATGTGACATTGGTTGAAAAACAACTCCTTAGGGTGAGGTAGGCTGCCCTTTATCAGCCCCCAAGGGGGTCATGAAAATTTGATCCTAGAACTGCCAGGGGCTTGGCCCACCCCTGACTCAGCAGTACATGCGGAAAGTATGCAGGAAAGGAAGGCCCAGCATTGTCTTTCTTATGGAGACAAAACAAGACAATGATGTGATACATCGTGTGGCAAGGACTTTAAGGTTTAATGATTTTTTCTTTATTAACCCCATTGGTTTGTCAGGTGGTATTGGTGTCTTATGGAATGGTAATGTTTCAGTCACTATTCTTTCATCTTCTTCAAATATTGTAGATTTGCAAATTACCATTTCATCTTCTGGTGCAGTGTTCCGAATCACTTTGGTATATGGTCACCCTCAGGTTGAGCATCGACAGCAGATCTGGTATGAATTGTCACAATTGAGGTCCTCTGTAAGTTCCCCTTGGCTTGTTCTTGATGATTTTAATGAATTATTGTCAAATGATGATAAATTGGGAGGGATCCTTAGACCCCAATCACAATTAGATGCTTTTAGAATGACCATTGATAGTTGCCACCTCTTTGAGGTTAAGTGCACTGGGCCTAAGTTTTCTTGGTCAAACAAGCGATAGGGGAGAGATTTGATAAAGGAATGTCTCGATAGGGCTTTTGTAAATATTGAGTTTCTTAATCTGTATGGGAGTGTTCAAGGCCATAGACACACCATGATGGGTTCTGACCATACCCCCTTGGAAATCTCCCTACACCCTGCAAACAAACGCCCTATGAGATTTCATTATGAGACCAAATGGGAAGATCACCTTGACCTTACTTCTCAAATTTCCATTGGTTGGACCTCACCTAACTTTGGCTCCCCTGCATACAAATTGCACCAAAAGATCAAGAATTGCACAAGATCCTTAAGGTTATGGAGTAAAGATACTTTCCATAATGCCTCAAATGAATTTTTTAGGTTATCCCATCTATTGGAAGAGTGTCAGACCAAATCTGTTTCTGAGAGTTCTGCTAAAGAAGAATTTGAGCTGAAAAGAGAAATTGAGAAACAACTATTAGCAGAAGAAAAAATTTGGTGCCAAAGATCTAGAGTCCATTGGTTACAAGAAGGTGATAGAAATACAAAGTTCTTCCATGCCTCCACTGCACAAAGGAGGTAGGAAAATTCTTTCATAAAAATTTAAGACCATCTAGGTAACTGGTTGTCTGAAGACTCTCAAATCAATTCAGCAATATTCTCATTTCAATTCCCTTTTCACCACTTCTCACCCTATTTCTCCCCCAGGAGTTTCTCAGTAGCACTCCTGCATGCATTACAGCTTCAGATAACTCTCTTCTTTGTTTACTTTTTTCTCCTGATGAGATTAAAAGAACTTTGTTTCAAATGAAGGGCACCAAGGCTCCTGGATATGATGGGCTCCCTGCTAGGTTCTTTCAAAGGCACTAGGATATCATTGGCAATGATCTCACCCTTGCGGTGCAACATTTCTTTAATGGGGGATATATGTTGCGCAGTCTTAATAAAACCATTATTTCCCTAATTCCCAAAAGAACCCACCCGCAGGATGTCTCTCACTTTAGACCCATATGTCTATGCACTATTCCATATAAAGTCATAGCAAAATGTTTGGCTAATAGATTAAAACCCATTTTGAGGTCCATTATTAGTCAGACTCAAAGTGAATTTGTTCCAGGTCGTGCCATTTCTGATAATATATATCTTGCTCATGAGTACTTACACTTTATGCGCAAATCCAAATCCAAATCTGGATATATGGCTCTTAAATTGGACCTTTGCAAGGCCTATGACAAATTAGAGTGGTCATACATTGAACATACTTTGAGACATCTAGGGTTTGATTCTAAATAGGTTCAATGGGTTATGCAGTGCATCACTACTGTTGAATATCAAATCAAAATCAATGGTGCCTTGTCCAAAACTATTAGGCCACAAAGAGGGATTAGACCAGGCTGTCCTTTAAGCCCTTACATCTTTATCCTCTGTCAAGAGACTTTTTTCACAAAGGCTTAGCTCCAATTTAGGTATCCCTCGACTACCGGGGTTGAGGCTCTCCCGTTTTGCTCCAAAAATTAACCATCTATTTTTTGCTAATGATAGCATGGTCTTTTCCCCTGCATCTATTTCCAATGCATCACAGATAAATGTTTTGTTACAAGATTATGAACAAGTCTCTGGCCTTCACATCAATCCTGAAAAGTCTGTTGTTATGTTTAGTACCAGAACCCCTCATGACCTCCGGACTGATATAGTCTCTGCAATTGATATTAAAGAGGTCAATTCTCATGGTACTTATTTGGGTCTTCCTTCCTCTATTGGAAAATCTAAAGTGCAGACTTTCTCTTTTATTTTGAAGCATCTAGATTCTAAATTATCTGGGTAGAAGGAGAAATTGCTTTCTCATGCAGGGAATGAGATTTTAATCAAAACAGTAGCTTTTGCACTTCCTGTCTATGCTATGTTGTGTTTTCTCATACCCAATGAAATTTGCAAACAAATGAATAAAAGGATCGGACAATTTTGGTGGAAAAATGATCAAGGAAGGGGTATTCATTGGGTAAAATGGGAAACTTTATGCAAGGGCTAAAGAGATGGAGGCCTGGGATTCAAAGATGTACATTGTTTCAACAAAGCTCTCCTTCCCAAACAAAGTTGGAGACTTTTATCCAACCCAAATTCATTATGGGCCCAGGTGATGTATGTAAAATACATTAAAGACATTCCTTTTTTTGAATGTCGTGTCCCAAATAATTGTTCATGGGGTTGGAGAAGTATGTTATCTGGGAGAGATATTCTCAAACAGGGCATTATTAGGTAGGTGGGAAATAGTGCTAATGTGCATATTTTTAAGGACCAATGGCTTCCCTCTTTGCCTTTTCATGGCATTAGTAGTGCCCCTTTTGGGACATAGTCCATCTTGGGTGCAAGAGCTTATTGATTGAGACACTTGCCATTGGAAATTACCTTTACTTCAATCTCTATTTTCTCCAGGTGAGGTTCAAGCTATTTTTACAATCCCTTTATTGTCTCCTTATACTTTAAACTCTTGGATATGGGACAAAACAAAGGATGGTAAGTTCACTGTGAAGTCTGCTTATTATCAATGTTTAGCTATGGCTGATGATCAAGGTAATGTTGCTTCTTCTTCCTCCTCTTCAATATATTGGAAAATTATTTGGCAGATTCCTACTCTTCCAAAGATTAAACAATTTTTGTGGCAATCCTCATATGAGGCAATTGCAATTGGGAGCTCCCTTTTCTTGAGGAATGTTTCACTTACCCCTTTTTGTCTAATTTGTGGTCTTGATTCGGAAAATATATGTCATGCCTTGTTTTTTTGTCATCATGCAAAAGAGTGTTGGAGACTATCCCCCTTCCGTATTAATACATTTGATTTTTTAGGGATAAATTTATTTGATTGGATGGATTTTATCAAAATAAAGTTCAATGGTTGTGACAATTTAACCCTAGTGAATCAAATGTGGAGTGCCTTAGCTTGGTGTATATGGAATACTAGGAATGTTACATTCTTTAGAGGGATTGATGCCTCCATAATTCATACAATGACTAATTTCTCTTATCTATGTGGAGATATACAATCTCATTTACGGAATTTCAAAGGGCTCATGGAGATCCCTATCCAAGGCCTAGTCATATCATTTTTGAAGAACTTGCTCTTTTTCAAATTTTGTTGATGGATCATGGGATAGTATTTCTCACAAAGGAGGGAGAGGGTGCATCATGTGGGATTATAATGGTGGTTTTGTAGCAGCTCAATGCAGATATGGTCATAGTGCTTCAGCAACCTTAATTGAACTTGAAGCAATTAGAAATGGCATTACTCTGTGCTCTTCATTAGGAGCGGTAGATTTGAATATTCATTCGGACTGTTTACCTATTGTTAGTGCTCTCCAGGGTCTCCACTCATCTTTAGATTGGATGTGTCTTAGCTTAGTAGTAGATATTTTGAAGCGTTGTTCTTTTTTCCCAAGGGTTTCTTTTAGTTATATTCCTAGAACTGGCAATGGCTTTGCTGATTTCCTTGCTAAAGGTGCTTGCAGGTTATCTCTATATAGATCCTGGTGGTATCCCACTTTTGTTTATTGCGGATTCCTCTCGTTTGTATAGGTCTTTTGACCTAAACTCTTTCATTTAATATAATCGTTATCTTTTTGTTTTGGCCAAAAAAAAAAAAAAAAAAAACTAATAAAACTACAAATGTGGTTGTCTCTTTATCGTGGAAGTGACCCACCCCTATTCCTAACAACAAATTATTATTTTTTAAGGTTAAAAAAATTATGCATAAATAAAATGTTTTTGTAAGGTTAAAAATTAGTAAATATAAACGCCCACCGTGGGGCTCGAACCCACGACCACAAGGTTAAGAGCCTTGCGCTCTACCAACTGAGCTAGACGGGCTTGGAAATGTCAATGATTCTTATTGTAATTACAATTAGATTAAATATATATATATATATATATATATATATATATATATATATATATATATACAAAACTATATATATAAAAATATATAGATATTTATTTTTATTTTTTAATTTTTTTTTTTTTATTTACTACCACACTTATAGGTGCTTCTAGCTATAAACTATTGTAAACTAAATTACAAAACTAATTTCAATCAAAAGACATGCTATATTAAGTCTTTTTTTAGCCACCCAAATCTTCATAAGAATTGATTTATTACCACATTCTGCAGTGTTTCTCAGCTGAAAACTACTGTGAACTACATGGACTTATCAACTAACATTGAGCAGAGCAATAACTATGCTTGGGCAAAGCTTTAGCCTAACCGAAGGAATCCTTCATTGTCATATCAGTTTTGAGTCTTCAAGCTTTTTTTATGTACATAGATCAAATTAATAATATATATATGCTGATTACTTATTTAGAGGTTCCAAATAGTTTAATCTTTCTAGAATTTGGTGGCAGTCTATATTCCCGTTCATTGTAAATCCTTCTTTTGTGCCTCTAGAGGAATTTCCCTAGAGGGCCTAATATATATTATAGAGTTTTTTACATTTTGACCACCTAAGTTGGACCCAAACTCTTGTTTGCCCCTTAAGTGGCCAGTATTTCAATTTGTCCAATATGGTGAACTTGAAATATTACAAATAAAAAAACCCAACGTTAGTCTTTCAACCTTGACTATTAAATTTTAATGTGTTAAGACTTAAATACCCCTCACAAAAAGGAGAGAAGGGAAAAAAAAGAGAGAGAAGATAGTACCAAATTGATACCACATACCTCGGCCAAAACACTTATCAAAACACATTAACATGACCCCGAGGGGTTACTCAATTGGGTTAAAAAAATTAACACTTTCAAATAGAAGGTCAGAGTTCGAATCCCCTCATGGCTAATGGAAAAGTTTTGCCTTATATTATGTGATGTCCATCCAAGATTGTTGAAAGTAGGGGTTGAGGTTTTCCTAATTAGAATAGGATTTTGTTTCCTAATACGTTTAGAGTTAGTTTCTTATTTCTATTTGTTTTGTATTTCCTTTTCAACTCAGAGTGGGACTTAACTAGATTATAACTAATAAATACCCCATTGGGGCCTATGAATCAAATAACTTTGAGCAATATCTCTCCAAATTACGTCATGGTATCAAAGTTATGTCAGACCTGAGACACCAACAACCCATCGCAAGTCACAACAGGCCATCACAAGTTTCAAGGAACTAGAAAAACTTCTGCCAGCATCTATCACACCCCACCTAGCCAAATTTGTTCATACCCAAATACTCGTGGGGATGATAAACTACATGACTAAGGTTCAATGCAAAGCCCATACAATCATATGACATAGCATAATCAAAGGACAAGAATAAATCCACCTAAGGTTTTTGGATCCTCGCGGGTTAAAGTGCATTTTCTTGGGTTATCCTCCTATATAAAAGGGGTATAAGTGTGATCATCCTAGTTCTTGTCATTTCTTCATCTCCTTGGATGTTGTGTTCCAAGAACAGAATCCTTATTTTTCCCCTACACCTCTTTAGGGGGAGAGTCTTAGTGAAGAGGTTCCAATGTTGATTCCTCCTTTTTATATTTCTCCTGAGAATCTTGCAGATGATCCTCCTTTGGAAGATGGAGTGACCAAATAGGAACAACTGGTGGATGATGTGCATGGGGGGACTAGACCTCTGAAGATCTATCAAAGAAAGCAACGAGTCCTTCTGAACCATGCTAGTTAAAAGCTTTCGTTCCTGGCCTTGAACAATCCATTCCTCCAGGTGAGTCTGTCTTTAACCCTTTTCTGATCCTATTTTGGACTTACCAATTGCATTAAGAAAGCAGCCTTGAGCTTGCACAAAACATCCTATTTCCAATTATGTTTCATATCAATCTCTATCCCTAGAATTTCAAAGTTTTATTTCCTCTTTGTCTTCTACTTCTGTTCCTAAAACTTGGTAGGAAGCATTATCTCATTCAAACTAGAAGGAAGCTATGGATGAGGAAATGCAAGCTCTAGAAGGGAGGGGGGGGGAAAAAAGCATGGGACTTGGTGACTTTGCCTACAAAAAAGCGGACTATTCGGTGCAAATGGGTCTTCGTGAACAAGTACTAAGCAAATGGGATCATTGAGAGCTACAAGGCAAGATTGATGGCCAAAGGCTTCACTCAGACTTATGGCGTTGACTACCAAGAGACATTTGCCCATGCTGCCAAGATAAGTATAGTTTGTACTATTCTTTAATGTGCAATTAATAAAGGATGGAGTTTACAACAGTTAGATGTGAAGAATGTTTTTTCGGATGGAGAACTCCAAGAGGAGGTATACATGGATGTACCACCCAGGTATTCTATTGCTGAGACTCATGTGAAAGTGTGCAAGTTAAAGAAGGCTTTATATGGGTCAAAGCAATCTCCAAGAGCTTGGTTTGGAAGGCTCCATAAAGCAATTATATCAAATGGCTATAAACAAAGTAATGCAGATCACACTTTGTTCATTAAATAATATGGTTCCCAAACTACCGTACTTTTAGTATATGCGGATGATATTGTGATCACAGGCATTGAAGACTTTTTTGGGAACCGAATTTAAAATCAAAGACATGGGAAAACTCAAATATTTCCTAGGTTTGGAGTTGGCATATTTTGCCAATGGTGTATCTCTATCTCAGAGGAAGTATACATTGGATCTTCTTTAGGAAAATAGGAAGTTAGGATGTAAGCCTGCTAAGACTCCTATTGAGCCTAACCTACATTTGAAGGTAAAGAAATGAGAACCAGTTGAAAAGACAAGGTATCAAAAATTAGTAGGAAAGTTGATTTATCCATCTCACTTGACATCACATTTGCAATTAGTCTTGTTAGCTAGTATATGTATGATCCTTACTTCTCACACATTGATGCAATGTATCAGATCTTGAGGTACTTGAAGGCCACCCCAAGAAAAGGGATTTTAATTTCAACTTATGGACATCTGAAGATTGAGGCATATACAAATGCAAACTGGGCAAGATGTCCAGAAGATAGGAGGTGTACCTCCGGGTATTGTGTATGTGAGAGGTAACCTTGTAACTTAGAGAAGCAAGAAACAAGTTGCGGTTGCGAGGTCTAGTGTTGAGGCCGAATTTAAGGCAATTGCTCAGGGAATTTGTGAGATATTATGGCTGAAAGGGTTGCTTCAGAAAGTTGGTACAGATTTGAAGGTTTCTATACAATTGTACTCAGATAGTTAGTCAACAATAAGCATAGCTCACAACCCAGTATTGACAGACATTTCATCAAAGATAAGGTTGAGGTTGGGTTAGTCCATATCACCTTTGTTACTTCAAACAAGCAACAGGTTGATGTGCTCACAAAGAGCTTAAGCACGAAAATATTCTATAATATTATTGGCAAGTTAGGCATCATAAATATCTATGCTTAACTTGAGGGGGGAGTGTTGAAAGTATGGGCTAAGGTTTTTCTAATTAGAATAGGATTTCGTTTCCTAATAAGTCTAGAGTTAGTTTATTATTTCAATTTGTTTTTCATTTCTTTTTTCGACTCAGAGTGGGACTCAAATAGATTGTAACTATAAATACCCTACTGGGGCCTTATGAATCAAATAACTTTGAGCAATATCTCTCCAAATTACATCAAAGATGCATAAAATTGATTGTTCTAACAAAAAAAAATGTGTAAAGTTGTCAATTGGTCCACACAACTGGTTTTGATTGACCAACTTGTCAAATTGGTATTCAACCATCAATTCTTCAACTTTTTTGTTAGGGCCAGTCCATTCAATTAGAGGTACTCAAATGAGATCAATGATCTATTTAGGTTTCTTTGATACTTAATTGGTTTCTATAATTATCAATAAGTTATCTTCTTCAACATAAATTTGAATCCAATTTGTCTAATCGGTGCAATTATCCATTTGGCCACCCATTTAAGAGTAGTCACTATTTTTTTTTTTGGGTAGAAAAATAGAGAGTAGCAAGTGGTATAACTAAAACCTTTAACACCCCCCCCCCAAAAAAAAAACAACCCAAAAAAGAAAAAAAAAACACTGATATAACTAAATCCTGAAGAGGTAAAGGAGATTGTATATTATCTCACTTGAAGCAAGGTCTTATTCTTTGACAAACTTAGTAGTAAGTACTTAATTATGTTACACTCTTTCATTTTAATTATAATTTTTTAGACTTCTATTGTTGTAAATATGTTTAAAACTTTATATAAATATTTATTTTAATTGTGTCTTTTGTCTATGGTTTTATTTAGTCCCACATCGGGTTGAGAGGATCTGATTATATGGTTTATATATAGTAAGAGCCCATGTATTATTAATTTACCTAAACCCTATAGTGACATTGCCATGATTATATAGATATATAACTTGGGACTTTGGGACTTGGGTCGTGGGCTTTGATCCGGAAGGCCCAGTTTGTCATGGGCCCTATTCTGGAAAGCCCACTACTTGGTGAATACATGGAGATGCTATTTGAGTGGCACTCTCCTATAGGGAGGTCAGCTGGAGGTACCTTCCTAAAGAGAGTTGAGCTGAAAGGTACCCTCACAACCTTACCCTTTCACCCACAGCCTTTGGGGCTCTATATAAACTCATTTTCGTGCTCATTCTTGACACACATAATTCTCTCTCTCTCTCTCTCTCTCTCTCTCTCTCTCTCTCTCTCTCTCTCTCTCTCTCTCTCTCTCTCTCTCTCTCTCTCTCTCTCTCTCTCTCTCTCTCTCTCCCTGTTAAGCGTGAACATAACCTGATTATACCTTAAGTAAACCTTTCTGGGACCTTGAGTAAACCTTTCTAGGGTGCAACCTTAAAGGTTTGGGCTGACTGATCTTGGGGTGAAGACACTCTTAGAACCCGTATTGCACAAATCGGGGTGTCTAAATACCTTAAAGAAAGTACTTCATGTACGTTTCAGCTCTAAAAGAATATTGTGATTACAACAACAGTTCTAGTGTGCGTGCAGATTCCTCAATCGTTTACAACATCTATGCCCAAGAAATTGGAATGGGGTGAGGTTGGAAGGACGAAGGTTCAAAACGAAAACCTACTTAGTCTTACTATCTCTCCATAGGAGGTTGCCACCACTGTCTTTCATTTGAATTAGTTGTATTTGCTTGGTAAGGATTGAAAATCTTGCATCCGTCTGCAATGAGAGCACTAGTAGCTAAAAGCAAATTAACCCATTTGCACCTCCACCTCACACCTCACACGCAAGAAACTACAAATATTAGAGTACAAGACCATCCATGAATTTGTGCAGGATGAGCGGATGGACATGAATGTCTATGTTTGTAATATACTCATTGATATGTACACAAAGTGTAGGATACGTCTATTGACAAGGCATATGATGTTATTAATGCAATACATTGCGTTAGGAATCTTATATGATGGAATACCTACCATAATCATGACACTTAAAATAGAATAGGTTGACATATTTTACATTAATTTTGCATGGCCAACTAAACAACTGGATAAAATTAATTTCACTTTACTCCATTTGCAACCAAGCAACATAAAAGGGAAAAATAATTCTTTCATTTTACTTCACTTCCTATAATTTCCCTTCACTTCAATGCAACCAAAATATTCTTAGTATTCAACATACTCTCCATTTTCCAGAACCCATTTCACCCCAAGTAAATGCATTAAAAAGGGACAATTTTTTGGCAAACAATGCCGCTCCAGTAGGTGGCGAAAACGCGCTTTGATAGCAGTCTATATGCCATGAGAAGGTCACAATTTTGAAGATGCGGTACTCATTAGTGAGCGTCTAGTATATAGAGATATTGATACTTTTTTTCAAATAGGAAATATTAAATTCCGACTCATTTGATAAGCGAAGGCCCGGGAAAGAATCACCATTGAAATACCACATTTAGAAGCCCATTTATTCCAAAATTTAGACAAAAATTGAATTGTGATGCTGGGATCTTGGTAGAAGCAAGTGACTTTTAGTAGCCAGAAGTGGTTGAGATCTAATATTGGATTAAAAAGTAATCAAATTGGATTAGAGGGTTGATTTCTAGATTTTTTTGGTAGTACTTAATTGATTATCATAATTATTGATACTACTATCTCCCCATGAAAATATAAATTTTTTTCAATAATGCAACTAGAAGGGAGGTGAATTATTGAAGAATTAAAGTTGCATAAATTGGCCTACCCAAGTAGTCTAATTGGTACAATTATGCTTTGATCACCCTTAGAAGCATTTTTATTACTAAAACCTTCGAGAAAAGTTTCAACGCAAGATTTGATCTTATTATAACTTTGTTTTAGGAAAATCAGGTCAAGGCAACATTTTGTTACGAATCAAGATACTAAGATAAGATAGTTTAGATTGATTACCCACATGAGTATAAATAATTTACAAAATAAAAGAAAATTTTCAAGAAAAAATGTAGATAAATAGATGGATAAAATTACGAAGATGACATTCTAAATTATGTTCAAGAAAGAGTGGCCTAGATCTACTTCGGAATTATCTAGTTTTTACAAGTAAGATACCATAGGCTATACAAAAAAATGTAAGTTAAAAATGAACAATTAATTATGAAATCGAACAGTGGGCCATTGGGCCCTTTCACTTTGTGTCAAAAATGAACCTAGTACAATTAATCATGCTATTCTATCATTTTATTTCAAATCATTATAAAATTGTATCACCTTGAACTATGATTAGTCCCCTCAGTTTCATACATAATTATCATATGTTGCTGCATTTCCAATTCTTAAGGATTGGCCAAAAGAAGCATATACCTAGGGGTGTCAATGGGCCGAGTTGAGTCGGGTCAACCTTGAACTCTAACCCAACCTTGAAAGCTGAAATTGAAATCCTAAACCCTACCCAACTCTATCAAGATTTAAGAATCACCAACCCTAACCTGACCCTGATTAACCTTGATAGGGTCGAGTTGGCCCTGATTAACCCCTAACCCGACCCCAATCTTTATATTTGAAAAATGTGAAAAATGGGACAAAGGCGAGCCATCACGTAGAAAGGATCACGAGCCCTTCTGAAGAGCGTTGATTTACCAACAGACCGGTGCTCCACAACTTGAATTTCAGGTGAGTGGGAGATATATATTAATGTTATTTGAATTACAATTTAAATATTTTAATTTGAATTACAACTTGTTTACATCAAACTCTACAACTTGTTGATATTTTAACCATACTCAAACTTTTCTTGATCAGCTGGAGATATGATCAAATGAGGATAGAGTTGGTTACGGTGGATGTGAATTTGAATTTGAGGATTATCCTCTACAAAAACCTACAATATTGTAAGAATTGAACTTGGAACACTTCTAACACGAAACATCACTCCAAACTGGCTGGAAAGGCTTTGACTAGGTCAAAGTACCCAACTCAACATAATGAATTCTCAAATTGGTGGAGCTTTTTCTAGAAATTGTCCATTCACCCTAAGTTTAAATTATTCTTTTGATGTTTGTTGAATGCAGGACTTTCAGTCAAGGCAATCTTATCGTCATGAACATCTATTCAACCTGCATGTATACTTTGCGGAACTAATGGTGAGATAATCTAGCATGCTTTTATGTCTTATGATTGGACTAAGAGAATTTGGTCAACATGACCCTTGAGTTTGCGAGCTGAGCTTGTCTCCCAGAATCCATGTGTGCATCAATGCAAATCTCTATTAGAAGCACCATATCTTGATCAACAGCTAAAGAGGAGTATAACCAACATTGGTATCAGAGCCATTGGTTCCCACGTTTATTGTTCCTCCCCGTTGTTTAATTTTATTGTATGGATCCAATGGGAGGATCAAGGATTTAATACGAAACCCATGGGAGAATTGATAGGGTTTTTGGAAACCTTTAATTTTGATTCGGATCCGAGTGGGAGATCCTTGTGAATTTTCCTAATGAAGATTTGCATGAATTGATAATCCATGATGATAATTTTTGTTTAAAATTTATTGTTGGATTTTTTTCATGTGTTTTTGGATGATTTTTGAGTGAAAAAACGTGTTTTACCGTTTTTTTTTTTATAAATTTCGTTCAAGAAAAATTGAAAAATCGCCGTTTTTTGGTCACTGTGGACCAGACGGACGACCGTCTGACCAGACGGTCGTCCGTCTATTATCAGAGTGGTCACAGTGACCCAGACGGTCGACCGTCTGAACCAGTCGGATGACCGTCTGGTCACAGAATGCCAGACGGAATTTCCGTCTAGGCAGACGGTCATCCGTCTGGGCATAAAAGGCAGAAGGAATTCCGTCTGGGCAGACGGCAGTCCGTCTGGGAGATGGATTTTTTTTTTGGATATTGGTCTTTCCAGTTCAGAATGTGTTTCTAACTTACTAGACACCAATGGCCCGACAGTCTGTGTGATGTTTGGGCATTGAGGGCTTATTGGGGCCTAGTGGGAGCTAATGAGGTAGAAGTGTTCTGTGTGAACCACCTCATAGCTTTAACATAATTGCATGTTTTATTTTAATAAAACTATTTTTTTTATTTATGGGTCCTAAGACTCTAGAGGAGAAAACCAAGATGGAAAGAGTTCCATATTCCAGTGCAGTGGGTAGCCTTATGTACGCTATGATGTGTACTAGGCCGGATATTTGTTATGCAATGGGTTTGGTTAGTCGGTACCAATCAAACCCAGGCATAGAGCACTGGAAAGCAGTCAAGAGGATATTGAGATATCTCAGAGGAACGGGTAACTACATGTTGTGTTACCAAGGATCGGATTTGCGGTTAATTGGCTATAGTGATGCCGACTGGGCTGGAGACATCGATGAGCGCAAATCAACCTCTGGATATGCTTTCTTGCTGAATGGCGGGGCCATTTCGTGGTGTAGCAAAAAGCAGGCTTGTATATCCCTCTCGACCATGGAAGCAGAGTATGTGGCATGCTCAGCTGCGGTTCAAGAGGCTGTTTGGTTGAGGAGATTCCTTCGACATACTGGGATTGTGATGACATCCAAAGAGGCTGCCCTTGTCTATTGTGATAGTACGGCAACTCTTAGCTACGTCAAGGACCCCAAGTATCATGGGAAGACCAAACATATACAGTTGAGATATCACTTTGTTAGAGACATTACATCAAGGAAGAAAGTTGTACTTAAGCACATATCTACTAGTCAGATGGTAGCTGACCCTCTTACCAAATCTATAGCCAAGGATGTTTTTATTTCTCATGTAAAATCCTTGGGCTTCATGAGATTGTGACTTATTTTTGTACTGAGACTTTCTTATTAATGAATAATATGAGTTCATTCCAGCATTTTTTTTTTATTCACTTTCTGTGTGATTGTGTTTTGCTAGCATAAAACAAGATATGTCAATAGGCAAGAGAATGGCTCACTCACACGAGCATTCGCCTCTGGCGCCTTGGAGGCGAGCAGAGATGAGACGGATTGTGAATGACTTTGTGTAGGTCAATTCATAATCATGATGTCGCCTTGATTTAGAATCAAGATGAGTTTCTCTATTGTAAAGAGAATCGACATGAATGTTCCCACTATTCATGCTGCCTATAGGAGCCAAGTGCGAGTACTTTATGTGGCGCTAGGATGGCTACAATAAAGAAACTCGGGTTAGGCGCAAGAGGTTACGACTAGACTAAGACCTGTATGGTGTTGAGATGGACATACGTTCTATTGTATATAGAGTACTCCACCATAGCACATATATCATACTATGTGTGCTTAGCGATCATTGGAAATAAGAGGATGGATCCATGCTCCTCTCATTGTGTGAGTCCTGGACCTTATGGTCCATTAGTGTTCTTAGTGACTTTCGACGACATCATGAAACGAATGGTTGATGTGGCTACTTTGGGGTGTTACCTATGGTCATGATTGATTCAACCTAAAGGGGCACTACCGGGAAAGGAGTCAATCCTAAGTGTAGTGATGGTCTGGGGCGAAAGGAAAGGTTTGATTCAACTGCACCCTAAAAAGTGTTTGCTGGCGCCAACCGTATGTGTTACAAAGAGTGACCATTTTAAGGACAAGAAGGTGATCTCTCAGAGGGATCGAGATACCTTTAGTCTGGTGAGTTTGAATAAACCTAGGACACTGTGTTATACTAATGCTTATTTGATTTGTTTTTATGAGTGATGTGCCATTCTGGCTTTCTGGGAAGGTTTCTAGTTTGGGGCTCACGCGTGCAAGTATATCACCGGTCGCACAACCCATTTTGCCAGTATGACTTGTGGATATTAGTGTCTGGGACACAGGTGGTCTATGTATTTGGGATACATAATGAAGAGATCAATATATATGTATATCTGGGATATGCATGTGTGTCTGGGACACAAGAGGTCTATGTATCTGGGATACATAGCAGAGAGATTGAATATGTATATCTGGGATATGCATGTGTGTCTGGGACACAAGAGGTCTATGTATCTGGGATACATAGCAAAGAGATTGAATGTGTATATCTGGGATATACAAGTGTGTCTGGGACACATTGAAAGATTAACACTTGCCCTTGTGCAAGTGGGAGCTGTTGGAATTTATTAATTTGATTAATAAATTAAATGCCCAAGGGCAATATTGGAAACTCACTATTAGGGCGGTTACAAAATAGGGTTATATATTTTGGTAACAACCGCATTAGTGAGTAAGTAACTGAGTGATTCATTTGCACGAGCGAATCTCTGAGAAACGGCGGCTCCATCTCTCTCTCCCTCTCTCTTAGAATCGCAGGCTTAGAAATTCTTCTTTCCTAGTATTTGATCTTCATTCCATTAATCCACGGCATTTGGGTTGTGGATATTATTCCCCTTCCCTGTGATTGTGGAATCTCGCCGGTAAATCTTTGGTGGTGGAACGAGAACGTGGATCTAGACTTCCGCTGCGAATACTTCAAGTAAGGGAAAGCGAATTCAGGTAAGGAATTTTTTCCCCATCAATTAATTGAATTGAATTATATATGGAGTATAACCAACACTCATTTTACGGAATTTCAAAGGGCTCATGGAGATCCCTATTCAGATCCCTATTCAAGGCCTAGTCATATCATTTCTAAAGAACTTGCTCTTTTTCAAATTTTTGTTGATGGATCATGGGATAGTATTTCTCACAAAGGAGGGAGAGGGTGCATCATGTGGGATTATAATGGTGGTTTTGTAGTGGCTCAATGCAGATATGGTCATAGTGCTTCAGCAACCTTAATTGAACTTGAAGTAATTAGAAAAATGGCATTACTCTGTGCTCCTCATTAGGAGCGGTAGATTTGAATATTCATTCAGACTATTTACCTGTTGTTAGTGCTCTCCAGGGTCTCCACTCATCTTTAGATTGGATGTGTTTCAGCTTAGTAGTAGATATTTTGAAGCGCTGTTCTTTTTTCCCAAGAGTTTCTTTTCGTTATATTCCTAGAACTGGCAATGGCTTTGCTGATTTCCTTGCTAAGGTTGCTTGCAGGTTATCTATAGATAGATCCTGGTGGGTATCCCACCTTTGTTTATTGTGGATTCCTCTCGTTTGTATAGATCTTTTGACCTAAACTCTTTCATTTAATATAATCGTTATCTTTTTGTTTTGGCAAAAAAAAAAGAAACTAATAAAACTACAAATGTGGTTGTCACTTTATCGTGAAAGTGACCCACCCCTATTCTTATTTTTTAAGGTTAAAAAAATCATGCATAAATAAATTGTTTTTTTAAGGTTAAAAAATTGTAAATATAAACACCCACCGTGGGGCTCGAACCCACGACCACAAGGTTAAGAGCCTTGCGCTCTACCAACTGAGCTAGACGGGCTTGGAAATATCAATGATTCTTATTGTAATTATAATTAGATTAAATATAAATCATATATATATTTAGAGCCAATTTAATTAAATATATGATTTATATTTATTTAATTACCCAACCATTATAATAAAATCTAATTGAAAACTGAATTAAAAAAAGAAAAAGAGGAAAAATGAAATCAAAAGAATTAAGAATCCATTAAATTAAATTTTAATTATAACTATTAGATAATTAATAGTGAGAATTATAGATATGCATTCCATGGATTATTTTGAGTGAATCCAGATTCCAGTCGCCTGATTCGAACCAAAGCAATCAATTTCTCGGAAACAGAAACAGACAACTAGAGCAGCAATGAAGCATGATGATAGCAGCAATGAAGCATGAATCATCCATCTTAAGTTCTTAACGTCTTCCAAAATGAAGTTCTTAACGTCTTCCACATTTGTAATTTTGTAAGAATTTAGTCCCTTTAATTATTGTAATTACAATTAGATGTCAATGATTCTTATTGTAATTATCCAAATACATGAACCAACCCAAGTATAAATAGCATAGCCTGAATCGATAGTATAGGCGCCGGTTTAAGATGGTTCAAGCTAAACTTAAACTCATGGTAGACCCTAACAATTCTCCCTTAATCTATAAGGTAATCCCTCTAATATAGTGGATGGGATTCAATCTTGAGTCCTAGAGACGTAGGCTGAAAAGTCAAACTCCGTCACCAATTGTGTGTGTCTCTTTGTCAATTTCTTGCATATTCATCGTTTTATCATCAGTGGTCACAATAGTTAGCAATGAAATTTTTCTGTCATCAAAAAAAAAAAAAAAAAAAAAAAAATTTTATTTACTACCACACTTATAGGTGCTTCTAGCTATAAACTACTGTAAACTAAATTACAAAACTAATTTCAATCAAAAGACATGCTATATTAAGTCTTTTCTTAGCCACCCAAATCTTCATAAGAACTGATTTATTACCACATTCAGTGTTTCTCAGCTGAAAACTACTGTGAACTACATGGACTTATCAACTAACATTGAGCAGAGCAATAACTATGCTTGGGCAAGCTTTAGCCTAACCGAAGGAATCCTTCATTGTCATATCAATTTTGAGTCTTCAAGCTTTTTTTATGTACATAGATCAAATTAATAATATATATATATATATATATATATATATATATATATATATATATATATGCTGATTACTTATTTAGATGTTCCAAATAGTTTAATCTTTCTAGAATTTGGTGGCAGTCTATATTCCCGTTCATTGTAAATCCTTCTTTTGTGCCTCTAGAGGAATTTCCCTAGAAGGCTTAATATATCTTATAGAGTTTTTTACATTTTGACCACTAAGTCGGACCCAAACTCTTGTTTGCCCCTTAAGTGGCCAGTATTTCAATTTGCCCAATATGGTGAACTTGAAATATTACAAAAAAAAAAACCCAACGTTAGTTTTTCAACCTTGACTATTAAATTTTAATGTGTTAAGACTTAAATACCCCTCAGAAAAAGGAGAGAAGGGGAAAAAAAGAGAGAGAAGACAGTACCAAATTGATACCACATACCTCGGCCAAAACACTGATCAAAACACATTAACATGACCCCGAGGGGTTACTCAGTTGGGTTAAAAAAAATTAACACTTTCAAATAGAAGGTCAGAGTTCGAATCCCCTCATGGCTAATGGAAAAGTTTTGCCTTATATTATGTAATGTCCATCCAAGATTGTTGAAAGTAGGGGTTGAGGTTTTCCTAATTAGAATAGGATTTTGTTTCCTAATATGTCTAGAGTTAGTTTCTTATTTCTATTTGTTTTGTATTTCCTTTTCAACTCAAAGTGGGACTTAACTAGATTGTAACTAATAAATACCCCATTGGGGCCTATGAATCAAATAACTTTGAGCAATATCTCTCCAAATTACATCATGGTATCAAAGTTATGTCAGACTTGAGACACCAACAACCCATCGGAAGTCACAGCAGGCCATCACAAGTTTCAAGGAACTAGAAAAACTTCTGCCAACATCTATCACACCCCACCTAGCCAAATTTGTTCATAACCAAATACTCGTGGGGGTGATAAACTACATGACTAAGGTTCAATGCAAAGCCCATACAATCATATGACATAGCATAATCAAAGGACAAGAATTAATCCACCTAAGGTTTTTGGATCCTTGCAGGTTAAAGTGCATTTTCTTGGGTTATCCTCCTATATAAAAGGGGTATAAGTGTGATCATCCTAGTTCTCGTCATTTCTTCATCTCCTTGGATGTTGTGTTCCAAGAACAGAATCCTTATTTTTCCCTACACCTCTTTAGGGGGAGAGTCTTAGTGAAGAGGTTCCAATGTTGATTCCTCCTTTTTATATTTCTCCTGAGAATCTTGCAGATGATCCTCCTTTGGAAGATGGAGTGACCAAATAGGAACAACTGGTGGATGATGTGCATTGGGGGACTAGACCTCTGAAGACCTATCAAAGAAAGCAGCAAGTCCTTCTGAACCATGCTAGTTAAAAGCTTTCGTTCCTGGCCCTGAACAATCCGTTCCTCCAACTGAGTCTGTCTTTGACCCTTTTCTGATCCTATTTTGGACTTACCAATTGCATTAAGAAAGCAGCCTTAAGCTTGCACAAAACATCCTATTTCCAATTATGTTTCATATCAATCTCTATCCCTGGATTTTCAAAGTTTTATTTCCTCTTTGTCTTCTACTTTTGTTCCTAAAACTTGGTAGGAAGCATTATCTCATTCAAACTAGAAGGAAGCTATGGATGAGGAAATGCAAGCTCTAGAAGGGAGGGGGGGAAAAGCATGGGACTTGGTGACTTTGCCTACAAGAAAGCGGACTATTCGATGCAAATGGGTCTTCGTGAACAAGTACTAAGCAAATGGGATCATTGAGAGCAACAAGGCAAGATTGATGGCCAAAGGCTTCACTCAGACTTATGGCGTTGACTACCAAGAGACATTTGCCCATGCTGCCAAGATAAGTATAGTTTGTACTATTCTTTAATGTGCAATTAATAAAGGATGGAGTTTACAACAGTTAGATGTGAAGAATGTTTTTTCGGATGGAGAACTCTAAGAGGAGGTATACATGGACGTACCACCCGGGTATTCTATTGCTGAGACTCATGTGAAAGTGTGCAAGTTAAAGAAGGCTTTATATGGGTCAAAGCAATCTCCAAGAGTTTGGTTTGGAAGGCTCCATAAAGCAATGATATCAAATGACTATAAGCAAAGTAATGCAGATCACACTTTGTTCATTAAATAATATGGTTCCCAAACTACTGTACTTTTAGTATATGTGGATGATATTGTGATCACAGGTATTGAAGACTTTTTTGGGAACCGAATTTAAAATCAAAGACATGGGAAAACTCAAATATTTCCTAGGTTTGGAGTTGGCATATTTTGCCAATGGTGTATCTCTATCTTAGAGGAAGTATACATTGTTCTTTAGGAAAATAGGAAGTTAGGATGTAAGCCTGCTAAGACTCCTATTGAGCCTAACCTACATTTGAAGGCAAAGGAAGGAGAACCAGTTGAAAAGACAAGGTATCAAAAATTAGTAGGAAAGTTGATTTACCCATCTCACTTGACATCACATTTGCAATTAGTCTTGTTAGCTAGTATATGCATGATCCTTACTTCTCACACATTGATGCAATATATCAGATCTTGAGGTACTTGAAGGCCACCCCAAGAAAAGGGATTTTAATTTCAACTTATGGACATCTGAAGATTGAGGCATATACAGATGCAAACTGGGCAAGATGTCCAGAAAATAGGAGGTGTACCTCCGGGTATTGTGTGTATGTAAGAGGTAACCTTGTAACTTAGAGAAGCAAGAAACAAATTGCGGTTGCGAGGTCTAGTGTTGAGGCTGATTTAAGGCAATTGCTTAGCGAATTTGTGAGGTATTATGGCTGAAAGGGTTGCTTCAGAAAGTTGGTACAGATTTGGAGGTTTCTATACAATTGTACTCAGATAGTTAGTCAACAATAAGCATAGCTCACAACCCAGTATTGACAAACATTTCATCAAAGATAAGGTTGAGGTTGGGTTAGTCCATATCACCTTTGTTACTTCAAACAAGCAATAGGTTGATGTGCTCACAAAGAGCTTAAGCACGAGAATATTCTATAATATTATTGGCAAGTTAGGCATCATAAATATCTATGCTTAACTTGAGGGGGGAGTGTTGAAAGTATGGGCTAAGGTTTTTCTAATTAGAATAGGATTTTGTTTCCTAATAAGTTTAGAATTATTTTATTATTTCTATTTGTTTTTCATTTCTTTTTCGGACTTAGAGTGGGACTCAAATAGATTGTAACTATAAATACCCTACTGGGGCCTTATGAATCAAATAACTTTGAGCAATATCTCTCCAAATTACATCAAAGATGCATAAAATCGATTGTTCTAACAAAAAAAAATGTGTAAAGGTGTCAATTGGTCCACACAACTAGTTTTGATTGACCAACTTGTCAAATTGGTATTCAACCATCAATTCTTCAACTTTTTTGTTAGGGCCAGTCCATTCAATTAGAGGTACTCAAATGAGATCAATGATCTATTTAGGTTTCTTTGATACTTAATTGGTTTCTATAATTATCAATAAGTTATCTTCTTCAACATAAATTTGAATCCAATTTGTCTAATTGGTGCAATTATCCATTTGGCCACCCATTTAAGAGTAGTCACTATTTTTTTTGGTAGAAAAATAGAGAGTAGCAAGTGGTATAACTAAAACCTTTAACCCCCCCCCCCCCAAAACAACCCAAAAAAGAAAAAAAAACACTGATATAACTAAATCCTGAAGAGTTAAAGGAGATTGTATATTATCTCACTTGAAGCAAGGTCTTATTCTTTGACAAACTTAGTAGTAAGTACTTAATTATGTTACACTCTTTCATTTTAATTATAATTTTTAGACTTCTATTGTTGTAAATATGTTTAAAACTTTATATAAATATTTATTTTAATTGTGTCTTTTGTCCATGGTTTTATTTAGTCCCACATCGGGTTGAGAGGATCTGATTATATGGTTTATATATAGTAAGAGCCCATGTATTATTAATTTGCCTGAACCCTATAGTGACCCTGCCATGATTATATAGATATATAACTTGGGACTTTGGGACTTGGATTGTGGGCTTTGATCCGGAAGGCCCAGTTTGTCATGGGCCCTATTCTGGAAAGCCCACTACTGGGTGAATACGTGGAGATGCCATTTGAGTGGCACTCTCCTGTAGGGAGGTCAACTGGAGGTACCTTCCTGAAGAGAGTTGAGCTGAAAGGTACCCTCACAGCCTTACCCTTTCACCCACAGCCTTTGGGGCTCTATATAAACTCATTTTCGTGCTCATTCTTGACACACATAATTCCTCCTCCTCTCTCTCTCTCTCTCTCTCTCTCTCTCTCTCTCTCTCTCTCTCTCTCTCTCTCTCTTATTCTATTAAGCAGTGAACATAACCTGATTATACCTTGAGTAAACCTTTCTAGGATGCAACCTTAAAGGTTTGGGCTGACTGATCTTGGGGTGAAGACACTCTTAGAACCCGTATTGCACAAATTGGGGTGTCTAAATACCTTAAAGAAAGTACTTCATGTACGTTTCAGCTCTAAAGGAGTATTGTGATTACAACAACAGTTCTAGTGTGCGTGCAGATTCCTCAATCGTTTACAACATCTATGCCCAAGAAATTGGAATGGGGTGAGGTTGGAAGGATGAAGGTTCAAAACGAAAACCTACTTAGTCTTACTATCTCTCCATAGGAGGTTGCCACCACTGTCATTCATTTGAATTAGTTGTGTTTGCTTGGTAAGGATTGAAAATCTTGCATCCGTCTGCAATGAGAGCACTAGTAGCTAAAAGCAAATTAACCCATTTGCACCTCCACCTCACACCTCACACGCAAGAAACTACAAATATTAGAGTACAAGACCATCCATGAATTTGTGTAGGATTAGCGGATGGACATGAATGTCTATGTTTGTAATATACTCATTGATATGTACACAAAGTGTAGGATACATCTATTGACAAGGCATATGATGTTATTAATGCAATACATTGCGTTAGGAATCTTATATGATGGAATACCTACCATAATCATGACACTTAAAATAGAATAGGTTGACATATTTTACATTAATTTTGCATGGCCAACTAAACAACTGGATAAAATTAATTTCACTTTACTCCATTTGCAACCAAGCAACATAAAAGGGAAAAATAATTCTTTCATTTTACTTCACTTCCTATAATTTCCCTTCACTTCAATGCAACCAAAATATTCTTAGTATTCAACATACTCTCCATTTTCCATAACCCATTTCACCCCAAGTAAATGCATTAAAAAGGGACAAATTTTTGCAAACAATGCCGCTACGGTAGGTGGCGAAAACTCGCTTTGATAGTAGTCTATATGCCATGGGAATGTCACACTTTTGAAGACGCGGTACTCATTAGTGAGTGTCTAGTTTATAGAGATATTTATACTTCTTTTCAAATAGGAAATATTAAATTCCGACTCATTTGATAAGCGAAGGCCCTAAGAAGAATCACCATTGAAATACCGCATTTAGAAGCCCATTATTCCAAAATTTAGACAGAAATTGAATTGTGATGCTGGGATCTTGGTAGAAGCAGGTGACTTTTAGTAGCCAGAAGTGGTTGAGATCTAATATTGGATTAAAAAGTACTCAAATTGGATTAGAGATTGATTTCTAGATTTTTTTTGGTAGTACTTAATTGATTATCATAATTATTGATACTACTATTTCCACAATAATGCAACTAGAAGGGAGGTGAATTATTGAACAATTAAAGTTGCATAAATTGGCCTATCCAAGTAGTCTAATTGGTGCAATTATGAAAATCAGGTCAAGGCAACATTTTGTTACGAATCACGATATTAAGATAAGATAGTTTAGATTGATTACCCACATGGGTATAAATAATTTACAAAATAAAAGAAAATTTTCAAGAAAAAATGTAGATAAATAGATGGATAAATTTACGAAGATGACATTATAAATTATGTGCAAGAAAGAGTGGCCTAGATCTACTTCGGAATTATCTAGATTTTACAAGTAAGATACCATAGGCTATACAAAAAAAATGTAAGTTAAAAATGAACAATTAATTATGAAATCGAACAGTGGGCCATTGGGCCCTTTCACTTTGTGTCAAAAATGAACCTAGTACAATTAATCATGATATTTTATCATTTTATTTCAAATCATTATAAACTTGTATCACCTTGAACTATGATTAGTCCCCTCAGTTTCATACATGATTATCATATGTTGCTGCATTTCCAATTCTCAAGGATTGGCCAAAAGAAACATATACCTAGGGGTGTCAATGGGCTGAGTTGAGTCGGGTCAGCCTTGAACCCTAACCCAACCCTAAAAGCTGAAATTGAAACCCTAAACCCTACCCAACCCTATCAAGATTTAAGAATCACCAACCCTAACCTGACCCTGATAGGGCCCAACCCAACCCGACCCTGATTAACCTTGATAGGGTCGAGTTGGCCCTGATTAACACCTAACCCGACCCCAATCTTTATATTTGAAAAATGTGAAAAATGGGACAAAGGCGCGCCATCACGTAGAAAGGATCACGAGCCCTTCTGAAGAGTGTTGATTTACCAACAGACCGGTGCTCCACAACTTGAATTTCGGGTGAGTGGGAGATGTATATTAATGTTATTTGAATTACAATTTAAATATTTTAATTTGAATTACAACTTGTTTACATCAAATTCTACAACTTGTTGATATTTTAACCATACTCAAACTTTTCTTGATCAGCTGGAGATATGATCAAATGAGGATAGAGTTAGTTACGGTGGATGTGAATTTGAATTTGAGGATTATCCTCTACAAAAACCTACAATATTGTAAGAATTGAACTTGGAACACTTCTAACACGAAACATCGCTCCAAACTGGCTGGAAAGGCTTTGACTAGGTCAAAGTACCCAACTCAACATAATGAATTCTCAAATTGGTGGAGCTTTTTCTAGAAATTGTCCATTCACCCTAAGTTTAAATTATTCTTTTGATGTTTGTTGCAGGACTTTCAGTCAAGGCAATCTTATCGTAATGAACATCTATTCAACCTGCATGTATACTTTGCGGAACTAATGGTGAGATAATCTAGCATGCTTTTATGTCTTATGATTGGAACTAAGAGAATTTGGTCAACATGACCCTTGAGTTTGCGAGCTGAGCTTGTCTCCAAGAATCCATGTGTGCATCAATGCAAATCTCTATTAGAAGCACCATATCTTGATCAACAACTAAAGAGGAGGACTAGGTGGATTGTAGGACTTCATCCATTGGAAGCACCATATTAGCTTAGCTTTTGGAAGGCATGCTCGCATGTTGTGTTATGGAATACATCAAGCACATTTCCATCACTACCCGATCCAAGAAGTCTAGTGCAATGAAGAACCAATTCTGAACCTATTACCGAACCTCACTCCTCTACTTCTTTATATTAGGTCTAAAAATATGAACTCTACCTTTTCTACTTTTAAATCCCAACACCTATGCTCTAGCTTTAGTAATATGGCAAAAGCTGCAGTTTTAGAATATGTGGGTAGATTAGTTAGCTAGAGGTTCCAAACAGTTTAATGTTTCTAGAATTTGATGGCAATCCCCACTCCTTTCATTGTAAATCCTTCTTTATTAAAGCTATGGCATGCATTCATCCCCCGAAAGTGAAGTTAGGTTTTGATAAATAATATTCCCCTTGACACAAGAAAAAATAGTATTGTTTCTAGATGTTTGGGTTCAAGCTTACCTTTAATAAATTAGTTACTGATACGGGAAAAAATATTGTTGAACCGGGTCCGTCCTTGGTTCAATCCTCAACTCCGGTCGGGGACGAACCGACCGATTTAGGTTCGAGCAACCAGGTTCGTGTTCAAGAAGAAACCTAACACGGTCAGCAGGCAAGCACGAGTCCGAGATTCTCGGGAAGAATAGCCCGTCAAAGATACGGTAATCAGCACTCGCGGGAGCGAACGATCGTGCCAACTCAGATAACTACCACTCCCTAGCATCAAGATCATGCAATCAAGGGAAGTTATCCATTACCCCATTAATGAGTCTAACCGTCAAGATCTGACGGTCACCAGAGGAAGGCGAGTAAGAGTTCAACGAACGGGATTAAGAGGTAAACTCTATATAAAATCAAAACCTACGCACAAAGAAGGTATCTGAATTGTATTCTCAATTATCGTATTCTTACTTTAGCTCTGCAACTAGTCAGAGCCTTTGTAATCAGTTCATTAACTGACTTAGCCATCGGGGGTGGACTCCTGACCCCCAAGGTCGGGCCACATTTGACGATTATTTTGCAGGTCATTATCAAGTGATCTAAGGAGTGAGCAGATTTTGGACGCATCAGTTACCGATTGAGCCAAGATTTGTAAACTAAGTTGACAACAAATCTAGAGAAAAAAGAAAGAAAAAAAATATCAACAACAGTCAATTGAAATGGTTTACCATAATTATTCTTTAGTTAGTTGATTTTGATTTGATATATAACAACCATAGTTGGATCTAATAGCTACCCATTAAGGATGAAAATCAAAATGAGATTAACAACTTTGTATAAAGGTTCTTTAACATCAGAAACAATAAAATAAATTATGTATATACTCTCTCAATTTGCAAACTACTATATTTGCATGGTACGAATTCACTTTATTGCATTTACATTCGTAAATTTTAAATTTTATATCAAATCCATCCCTATTGTTAGAATAATGGGATTAGTAATAGACCATCATCTATTATATTTTAAAATTCATTAAAAATTTTAAGTTTTTTTTTTTTTATTTCAAAATTTTTCTCACATAGGACAATCCAACAAGAGTAAATTTAACCTTTAGTTTTAAAGTCAATTGCATTAAACATAGAAATATGTTTATTATATAATAAATTCGAGAAGATGTAACATAATAGTTTATAAATCTAGGATAGATATATATATATATATATGATATTTGTCCCAATGTAAAATTTTGACTTTTCTTGCTAAGTTTAATTTTTCAAAGCTTTTACAAGTTTCCTAACTAGTTAGGTCCACTTAATTGTCTTTAATCTCTATTTTAAAACTCACAATGATTTTATTACATTAAATGGTTGGGCACTTTCAATAATTCTCAGCTCTTTATATGAAAACATGTCATAAGAATAGAAACATTCAATTTCTTCGTGGCCAGGGATAAAGTTTTACGTTATATTTAAATTAAATATGAATACTATACCTAATGATGTAATCAAGATATGCTTAAGTTGATTCGAACAAACTTCAATTCTAATAAAATAATGTATGTGCAGATTAGTTAGCTAGAGGTTCCAAAGAGTTTAATTTTTCTAGAATTTCGTGGTAATCCCCACTCCATTCATTGTAAATTTTCTTTATTCTATCTTTGATTAAAAAAAAAAATTAACCATTTAACACCCTTGATTAAAGCTATGGCATGCAACCATCTCTCAAAAGTGAAGCTATATTTAATATTCCCCTTGACTTAAGGAAAAAAAATTGTTAGATGTCTTTGTTCGAGCTTACCAAAAATATATACGTAACCGATTCGGCCAAGATTTCTAAACTAAGTTGACAACAAGAAGAAAAAAAATATCAACAATAGTCAATTGAAATCGTTTAACCGTAATCATTCTTTATTTAGTTGATTTTGATTTGATATTTAATAACCATAGTTGGATGTAATAGCTATATTAAGGATCAAAATCAAAATGACACAATTAACAACTTTATATAAAGCTTATTTAACATCAGAAACAATAAAGTAAATTATGTATTTACTCTCTCAATTTGCAAACTATTATATTTACATAAGTAAGAATTTATTTTATTATATTTATATCCTTAAATTTCAAAATTACATATCAAATCCATCTCATTGTTAGAATAATGGAGTTACGTAATGTCCATCATCTATTATATTTTTAAAATTCTCAAACCGCGCTTTTTTGTTTTGAATTTCTAGGGAGAAAGGGGTTTTTTTTTTTTTTTTGGAGAGGAATCATGGAGAAGAAGAAATAAAGAAAGGATTGTGAAGTGCAACCATAAATAATTTTTTAGTGTTTTCTTTTTCAAAATTTTTCTCACTTAAGATGATTCGACAAGAGTAAATATATCTTTTTATTTTAAAGTCAATTGTATTAAAGATAGAAAGATGTTTATAATATTATAAATTCTAGAAGACATAATAGTTTATAAATCTAGGAGATATATACATAAAAAATTGATATAAAATAACGTGTTTTGCAATTTATTTATGAAACATTCAATGACAAATCTCTTCTACCAAAATGGAGATAATGCTCATTCATTTATTATTATTATTTTCCGGTTGTAGCTATTGAAAAATGTTCCAACCTGAAATTTTGACTTTTCTTGTTAAGTTTAATTTTTCAAAGCTTTTAGTCTTTTACAAGTTTCCTAACTAGTTAGGTCCACTTAATTGTCTTTAATCTCTATTTTTAAACTTATAATTGATTTTATTACACTAAATGGTTGGGCACTTTCAATGATTCTATGTTTTTTATATAAAAACATGATAAAAACATTTCAATTTCTTTGAGGCCAGGGGAAAGCTCTACTTATATTTAAATTAAATATAAATATTATATTCCTAAAGATGTTATCAAGGTATGCTTATCGATTCGAACAAACTTCAATTTTCAAAAATAAAAAATCAATCTAAAATAAAGCACAATCTATCTTAATTGAATTTACACACAAAAAATGTTAAAACTAAATATGTACAGTGGTTGAATGTGGAATCCAAGAATTCAAAAGAAATGAAAATACTCTCACAATATTAAATAGTATAATATATAAATTGGAAATGCTTTTTTCTTTTTGGTTCCCTCTTTTGGAGAATAGGTAGACCCGTAAATGGATAGCCAAAATCTGCCTTCGAATTCGCATTCGTCTTCATTTAAGGGTATCCGTATCCTGGAATTTTTCTTATCGGAAAATATCCATATTTGTCCGTAAAGCAACCGAATTCGGATTCAAATAATTGCTTATCAGATCGGATAATATTCGGAAAGAGTAAAGTAATCAACATTTTTTTCTCTAAAAAAATATGATAGTCGGATTCGAATACCGGTAATCGGTAACCGGATAATTGGATATCGGAAATTATCCGGTTAAAGTAAAGTATTAAACAACTTCCTCTAAAAAAGCGGCTAATAATCGGATTCGAAAACCGGTAATCGGTAATCGGAAATTAAAAAAATAAAAAAATGACAATCACCAATCAATAATCGGATGTTTATCGGATTGGATTATTATCGGATATCCGATAAAGTTTTAGATTCCCTCTCAAAATTTCTACCGGATTCGAATTCGGATAGCAGTTTTGCTAATCGGATTCGGATTCAGATTCGAATACTGGTGTATACAGGTCTAAGAATAGGTAGCTTTAAGAAGATAGGTTGCAATATCAATGACAGATAAAAACTCCAAGGGGTGGCTGAGTTGGTAAAAGACCAACAACTCCAAGTACAAGGTTAGACTTTGAATCCCCTAGAGGCCAATAGCAAAGTCTTGCGTTGTATTATGTAATACCCTAACCCCAATACATAAAAAAACACTCGTTCAAAAAAGAGAAAAGAAAAAAATCTTCTATTGTGCACATCTCTTTGTTGTGCATTGCCACAATGAGACACATGGACAATTTCAAATAAAAACTGAGATTAAAGTACTGAAATGGACCCCAATTGTGGGATCCATTTAGACCATACTCACCCATTTCTGAGAACCTAATTCTCTATTGGCAACTAGTGGCGGAGAGACTTTCTCATTCAGCCTGTGTCCGAAGTTTAGTTGGAGGTCTTGTTGCATTTTCTGGTTGGACGTCGAAATCCTAGAGGACCACAAGAGTTTTGTTTCCTTGTTTAGGTTTCATAATGCCGCTTGTTATTAATGCTCTCTTTTCCAGGTTTCCCTTTCTTCTCAAATGATGGTGCAAACAGGATTTTAATCTATTACTTTCTATTTTGAGTGAATCTATTAAAAATCGTATATTAGATATACGGATTTTTATCAGCTCGAGTTTTAACATGCTCAAATTCCATCCAATTATTACCCAAAAAAAAATTCATCCAATTGAACATGAAATGATAGACGCTTGTCATATTTTAATCCTATGGTTAAGATTTTTCCAACTCTTAGCCACTTTATCCCTATAACATATTAGTCTCCCCCCTCTCGGCTTTCTTCTCCTCCACCTTCTTCCTCTTCGGCTTAGACAACACCAGCGCGCCCCCACCACATGCTATATCATTACGCTTTCTTATTCGGCTCCAAGATCATCGGACTCACCACCACCATGAGGTCTACAATAGCAAGTGACATACCCAAACCCAATACTAAGTTGTACAACTAGCAAACCTACTCGTTGTTTTTGAAGTTGTTCATCTCAATATAACACCAATATAGTGATACACAGCCAAGCTCCACTAAAAGCACGAGCATTACGGTCTTCGCATAGATGATAGATCATGGTGATGAAACCAAAGCACCACATTTGGTTCATAAGAGTTCTACCCGCAAAATGCTTCAGAGAGGATTGATCCAAAACGTGGGTAAACATTTCGAAAGAACTATCGACCAAATCTAGCCTTGATGAATCCACCTGCGTCTTATTAAATTCAACCAACAACAGCTAGCCCTAAAGGCGAGAGGTTCCATACATGACGGGATAATGCTGCCCTACTTTGATCTAGATCGGCCAGACACCTAAGATGATATTACTCTCATTTAAAAAAATCATATGAAATACCTTTTCTTATATTTTTAAACTCCGTCAATGTTTTGCTGCCGGTCCCAAGCCCGGGTAAAGGAGGAGGGTTGGTGCATTAGGTTGGCAACCGGCACTGAAAAAAATCTAGCCAAACCATTTTTATGGATTCGACGTTATATGATAAATGATATGCTAGAGCATCCCCTACAAAAGAAGCAACACGTTACACTATGACCCGGATGTAGTGATAACTGGGCAAGAGTTAGCTAGGGCGTCCTTTGTAAGCGTACATGTAGCATCGGCACCCAGATGCGGTGATAAATAGATAAGGGTTCCCGTGCCATGGACGAGTGCGGGTAAAAAAATTAGTCCAAAAACATAGGGTTAGATTGGCATCTTGGAACATAGGATCTTTAACAGGTAAGAGTTTAGAATTGATAAATATTATGAGGAAAATAATTATTAATATAGCTTGCATTCAAGAGACTAGATGGAAGGATTAAAAAGATAATGAGTTGGATGACTTTAAACTTTGGTATACTAGAAATAAAACTAATAAAAATGGAGTAAGCATAATAGTGGACAAAGATTTTAAAAATGATGTGGTGGATGTTAAAAGAGTGGGTGATAGGATTATTGCTATCAAACTTGTAATAGAGAAAAAGTTTGTAAGTATAATTGTGCATATGCACTTCTAGTAGGATCGGATAAAAGTCTAAAGTTAGAATTTTGGGAAAATATGGATGGATTAATGCAAAAAATTCATCAAGGAAAAAAGATTATCATATGAGGTGATCTAAATGGACATATTGGAAAAGATCAAAGAGGCTATGAGAGTGTACATGGATATATGATTTAAGAGAGAAGAATGAAAAAGGGATTTCAATTTTAGATTTTGATGTTGCTTTAATCTATCTATTCTAAATACTTACTTCAAAAAAGATAGATGAATATTTAATAACTTTCAAAAGTAGACATCATAGAAGTCAAATAAATTTCTTCCTATCTAAAAGGACTGATAGATTGTTGTACAAGGATTGCAAGATAATACCAGGGGAAAGCTTAACTGTACAACATAGACTTGTGATCTTGGATATGTGTCTAACCCCCAAAACTCATAAAATGTGCAAGGTTAACTATCATATGATAAGATGGTGGAATTTAAAAGGAGAGTACTCGAAATCTTTCGCTACTAAAGTAGTCAAACAAGGAAATTGAGATTTTAAGGAGGATACTAATGCGATGTGTAATGAAATGGCTATGTATATCAATAAGGTGGCTTAAAATGTCCTAGGTGAATCAAAAGAAAAGCTCCATTCTTATAGAGAGACTTGGTGGTGGTATAGTGAGATTCAAGCTGCCATTAGGAATAAAAAAGCTAGTTTTAAGACATGGCAAAGAATTAAGGATGATGAGGATCTTCAAAGGTATAGATTGGATAGAAATTAAACTAAGAAAATTGTTAAATAAACAAAGGAAAAGAAATATGAAGAGTTATATAATAAGTTGAGCACGAAGGAACGGGAAAATTTATTTATAAGATAGTTAAGATGAGGGATAGGAAAAGTAAAGATCTTGACCATATTAGATGCCTTAAAAATGAAGATAGTGATATGTGATGAGGACGTTAAGAAAAAGATGAAAAATATATTTCTCTAGTCTACTAAATGAGCATACTTCAATAACCTATGATTCGGAAGATTACACCATTCGCCAAAGCACCAATTTTCTAACTTATATACGAAGAATTTCGATGTCCGAAGTAAAAGAAGCACTCTAAGGAGAATGAAATTCCGTAAGACACAATGTCCTGAAGAAATCACAATAGAAGTACGGAAGAGCTTAGAAACCCATGGAATAGTTTGGTTGACTAAGTTGTTTAGATTATGAACACAGAAAAAATGTCAGATGATTGGAGGAGAAACATCGTAGTTCCAATTTGCAAAAATAAATGAGATATTAAAAAATGTAATAACTATAGGAGTATTAATTGATGAGCCATACTATGAAATTATGGGAGAGAGTAATTTAAACCCGTTTGAGACAGTTAATTATAATTACAAAGAACTAATTTGGGTTTATGCCGGGAAGATCTACAACGGAGGCTATTACCTAATTAGGAGACTTATGGAAAGGTATAGAAAATGTAGGAAAGACCTTCAAATGATATATATAACTTTAAAAAAAAACTTATGATAGAGTTCCTAAAGGGTTAATTTGGCAAATACTAGAGAAAAGAAGTGTTGCAAGTAAATATGTAAACATAATTAAGGATAGGTATGATGGTTCAGTGACAAGTATAAACAATGGGAGGACAAAATAATGAATTCCCAATTATAGTTGGGCTACATCAAGGATCAACTTTAAGCCTATATCTTTTTGCACTTGTAATAGATGAATTAACCAAAGACATTCAAGATGAGGTCCCCTAGTGTTTTCTTTTTGCTGATGATATTGTGTTGATTGATAAGACTCAAGTGGGGATTAATACCAAATTAGAATTATAGAAAATAACTTTGGAATCAAGAAGCTTTAAACAAAGTAGAACGAGGACAGAATATCTAGTTTGTAACTTTAGTCATGAGTGGGCAGACGACGAGGTGGTGATACTTGACAAAAATGAGATTCCTCAGAGTGATTGTTTTAGGTACCTATGTTCAATCATAAATAAAAGAGGTGATATAAAGGATGAGGTTTCCCAAAGAATTAAAAATAGGGTGGATGAAGTAGAGAGGTGCGTGTAGGGTCTTGTGTTATCAGCGTATTCCATTAAAGCTTAAAGGAAAATTTTATAAAACCATTGTTCGACCAGCTATGATGTATGGTGCAGAGTGTTGGGCTGTTAAAAAGAATTATATAGATAAACTTAGTGTAACAAAAACAAAAATGCTAAAATGGATGAATGACAAAACTAGGAAGATTAAGATAAGGAATGATCATATTAGAGTTAGTTTGAAAGTTGCTCCTATAAGTGATAAGTTTCGAGAAAGTCATTTGAGGTGCCATGGACTACGTTCATCGAAGACCTATAAATGCCCCAGTACGGAAAAGTGATATAATCCAATTGAAGGGACTAGAAGAGTTAGAAATAGACTTAAGATAACCTTAAGAGAAGTAGTGAGAAATGATACTCATAGCTTAGGCCTTGTAATTAGCATGGACTCAACCAAAACTAATTCAAAGGCAATAATCCATGTAGCTGACCCCATTTAGTTGGGACAAGGTTTATTATTGTTGTTGTTGTTGTACATGAAATACTAGTTTTGTTTTCTAATGTCTTCTTGTCATTTTTTGAATTTCAAATAATCAGATCCTAATTAGATGAATAAATAACAATGGATGCCAACTGACTTCTACATCATTAGTTAGCTAGTGGATGGCAAAACCTGAGGTTAGATTAGTGATTTCAAAAGTGTAGGATAAGTAAAGTCTAATGTAAGGGCGCATTACTAATTATATTTTATTAAAAAATATATATTGGTTGATTTAATAATTAGTAGTTCGTCTAAAATTTATTAAGTGCAAATTGCTCTGACACTCCAAAATAGAGGCTTTAATACACTGGCACCTCATTTTAAGTTTAAAAAACACTAGCACCCTATAGCTGGACTTGAATTCAACACATTAGTCCATTTTGTTAGTATTTTCCATTAAATCACCATTATAATTATTTTAATTTCAAATGTTACCCCTAATTATATTTGAGATGACCATAATACCCCTATGCTCTTCCTCTTCTTTGATCATTCTCCAAAAAAGATTGCTATTACAGCGATTAACAAACAATCGGCAATGCCGATAGCTAGTAATAAGATTCAAAATAGCCAATGGCAATGAAGTGCGTAACCAAGATGAGGCCTTTATGATTCTTTGATGGGCTGCAGATGGTAATGGTAATGGGGTTCATCTAATGTCATCACTGTTTAGGGATTTTGGTTTGATGTGGAGAGAAAAGTCTGAGAATGGATCACTTGAGGTGGCATTTGTCAAAGAGGGATTCAGTTTATGGATCTCTCTATCTCTTCTTTTTCTTCTTTTGATGCTTCCAGATCAAGCAAAATACACAACCATCCAGCTACCCATCGTCCCTTCTTAATTCTTTCTTCAAAACCCTTTTCTTTAGTTAGATTGGGCATGGAAAAAAAGTCAGTGACGACGTGATTGGGACTGGAGAATTTACAAGGGGTGGGATAGCTAGATAATTTGATTTTTGCTTGATTTAGAAGTAATAAAAAATAAAAATTAAAAAAAAAAAAGAAGAAAACAAAAGAAAAGAAAAAGAAAAAAGAAGAATTTAAAAGAGAAAGAAAGAGAGAAAAAGAAGAAGAAATAAAAGAAAAGAAAGATGGAGGGGGAATGCATCAGGCTTTAAAAACATATTACAAAAGAGAGAAACAAAGTTGCGGATTTCTTATTACTCTTTTTTTTCTTCTTCTTCCATCACATAAATGGATGGATTTGCATATTTTAGTTTAAAGAATGCTTTAGTCATGAGGCTGTAAAATAAGTAACTATCTCGATTTTTGTAGAAATATTTTCAACCGAGTTTAAAAATAATGTTTTTTTTTTCTACCCCTACTCGAAGGTCTAATGTAGTTGAACCAATGCCGGAGACCAAGATAGAGAAAGTAGAGAAAGATATTCAAGGGAAAAAAACTGACTGGAGAGAGACAGAGAGGGGAGAGAAGAGACTAAGGTTTCAAGGGTGAGTTAGATTAAACTATAGTTAAGTGTTGGGTGATGTATAACTTTAGGTTTATTGGGTGGGACCCATTACATGTTGCACCCAAGGTGGTGGCAAATCGGATATGTATTCCCAGATTATTATTCCTCTATTTGGTTGGTTTAAGCAAGACTATAATATTGTTTATCCTCGCTTAGTTAAATTTAAATGAAACTCTAATTAAGAAATTAGGGTTAAGAGAAAAAATATTATAAATAGAGCGATAGAATAAGAAATAGAAAAAATGAAAAATTCGAATACTCTCTCTTGCTCTCTTTGTAATTTCTCTTTAAAAAAATTTTTAATCCTGAACTTTCATCATTGTGGTTCGTCAATTTAGAAGCGTGAAAATAAGTTACAAGAAAGCAAATCAATGGAACGGAAACGTAAACGAATGGGAACATAAAGAGGCATATCCTGTGTTTAGATACATTGCATTCAAGATCTTAAAAGTAAATAATTTTGAACCCATATTTGCAGCAATTATTTAACATTGGTATCAGAGCCAAGTTGTGGTTAAGGTCGTAGGCAATGGCGGATTAATCGATTTGATCTGCAATTGGTTTCATTTTAAATCTTGAGTTTAATAATTTTTTTTTGTGTGTTATTTATTTATTTTTATTTATTTTTGTGCTTTTTTAATACTAGAAACGTAATGCAAGGGTCGAACCCAAGACCTCTCCAGTAAGAAGTATGGGTCTTCCTTGTTGAACCAACCCGCATTGGCTTTTGTGTGTGTTTTTGTTCATGTGCTTCTTTGAATTTGATTATGGTAGTTTTTTTTAAACGCATCCCTCGTGAGTGACATTGTTTCACTACTCATGATATTAAAAAAAATTCATTGGAGATTTGTACGTCTTTCATAAAGAAAGAGGCGTTCTTTTTCTTCTTTTCTTGATCATAGTTTTTTCTTGGGTTTGAATGGCATGCAGTTTCTAAATTAGTTAAGAAATTATAAATATTAAATATTAAAAAAAAATAACGTGTGGCCGAAAAATGGGTAACAGTCCATCTTTTTAAAAAAAAACCTTTTTTCAATAGTTTTTATTGTTTTTGTGGATGTTAGAAAAAGTATTTGATAAAAATAATATGAATATTCTTTGTCAAAGTGTTTATAAGTTTTTTTTTTTCTTCCTCTTCTGTGGATTATGGCCCATCAAGTTTCTTTTATAAGCTTCTCTTTTGGATAAAAATAATTAAATTAAAATAAAAATAAAAGATCATTTGATGTGTTATAAAATAAAGAGAAAATATATTAGATACAAAGAAGAAAGACAAGATAAGTTCAATCAGAACTAATTCATTCAGTTGAGTGCATTACATATTTATAGTAGAAGGAGCATCTACTCTGATATGGAAATACAATATATGATTCTTGCACACAATAAAGATATTCTTGATATGAAAAGATAGATTGCCACCCAAGATAGAAGGTGCATAGAATGGAAATATTGACTGTCAATATTGTGTAATGAGATGGTTGTGATCTTCACCAATATTGCATCCTGAGGTAATTGAGATCTTCAATTGGAAGTACAATCTCTTTGGAGTAATGGACATCCATAATAAATATTATTTATAACACTCCCCCTTGGATGTCCATCAATAGATAATGTACCTCGTTAAAACCTTACTAAGAAAAACCCTGTGGGAAAAAAATCTTAGTAAAGGAAAAAGAGTATACATATCTAAATAATACGTATTGGTAGCTGCCTCATTAAAAACCTTACCAGGAAAACCCAGTGGGACAAAACCTTGGTTAAGGGAAAAAGAGTGCAACACGTATTTTACTCCCCCTGATGATAACATCATTGAGTATCTTTGAATACATACATTCCATTATCATATACCAACTTCTCAACATTTGAAGTAGGCAACGCCTCAATAAATAAACCTGTTAAGTTATCACTTGAACGAATTCAATGAACATAAATTTCACCATTTCATTGAAGATCAAGAGTGAAGAAGAATTTCGGTGAAATATGCTTCGTTCTATCTTCTTTGATGTATCACCCCTTCAATTAAGCTTTGCATGCAGCATAATCTTCATATAATATTGTTTAAATTCCTTCTTCTAGTAGAAGACTGCATGCTTCATGAATGAATGTATTGTATCATTGATCTTAACCAAATATAAAATAGCTAACATTCACTTGAAAATAAATAGCATGTTTGAGATCTAGTTTTATGTAGATCAGATAAATATCTTGCATTTGCAAAACTAGTAAGTTGATATCCACATTCATAAAATAATATCATGTCAATAATTTCTCGAATATACTGAAATATATGTTTTATAACATTTCAGTGTCTTCGTATTGGAGAATAAATAAATCTTGTTAATACACTTATAGAAAATGCTACATCCGATTGTGTATTATCACCAAGATACATTAATGCCCCAATTGCACTAAGATATGGTACTCCATGACCAAAAAATTCTCCACTGTTTTCTTGTGGTCGAAATGAATATTTCTTTATATTGAGCGATCTCACAACCATTGGGGTACTCAATGGATGGGGTACTCAATGGATGTATTTTATCTAGATAAAATCTCTTCAAAATATTCTCTATATAAGTTGATTGATGAACGAATATTTCATTCATCAAATGCTCAATTTACAAGTCAAGACAAAACATTGTCTTTTCAAGATTTTCATTTCAACTTTCTTCAAATAATCTACTGCTTTTGGAAACTCTTCAGGAGTTTCAATGATATTTAAATCATCATAATATATACTTACTAAAATTAGATCCATATCCTTTAATAAAGGCACAATAATAAATTGGATCATTTTTATGCTTTTCATTTAGTAAATATCCACTAAGGAGATTACCATATATGCCTTGATAATCTTTGAAGCCTTATTGAACGAACTTCCTAGGAATTTTTATATGCTTCAGTCATTTTGAATCCTTTAGGGATTTTCATATATATTTCACACTCGAGTGAGCCATATAAGTAGGCAGTAATAATATCCATTAGACGCATGTCAAAATTTTTATATACTGCCAAATTAATAAGATATCTGAAGGTGATTGCATCCACCACAAGAGAACATGTTTCCATGTAATCAATGCCAGGCATCTGCGAAAATTCTTGTGCCATAATTCATGATTTATATATTATGATTTCATTCTTTTTTTCATTTCATTTTTTCGCAGAAAACTCAATTGTACCCCACTGGCTTTATACCTTCAGATGTTGGACTACAGGTCCAAAAACTATATTTTTCAAGCGAATTCAATTCCGCTTGAATTGCGTCTCTACATTTTGGCCAATCATTTCTTAATTTATATTCATCAACAAATTTATGTTCAAGATCCTCGTCTTGATGTATTATTTCAACAATAAAAAATGTTGTGGACAACTTTATCTTTTCGGTTCCATCTTTTTCCTGCAATGACATAACTAATCGAGATCTCTTCATTATTCTCAGGTACCTGAACCTCTTCTGGGGTCTAATAGAAAGTTATGTCTTCAGGATCTTCATAATCAATTGTCTCCATATTATGACCATCTTGATCATTTGCTCCTTTCATTTTCTAGGATTTTATCCTTGGAACCGATTGATCTTCCACGTTTTAAACGTGGTTTAATTTCATTTGTCTTGATAGATTGTCCTATTTGGGACATCAATTCTAATTGGAGCATTTACAATTTGGAATATGA
This sequence comes from Hakea prostrata, assembly GCF_041222555.1. Taxonomy (NCBI): domain Eukaryota; kingdom Viridiplantae; phylum Streptophyta; class Magnoliopsida; order Proteales; family Proteaceae; genus Hakea; species Hakea prostrata. Next base: position 63,217,009 of record NC_142606.1, on the reverse strand, counting down.
GATTTAATAACTCTTAACGAAGTCAGCAACTGGCGAGTTGATTCATAATATTTATTGCATTATCCTTCGAACTTCAAGTTCACAGTGCTCAGTGCGAGGATCTAATTAGATAATGATAATGCATACAATCAATCTCTTTTTCCAACTGTTTATTCTCTCCCCCTCATGTTGGAAAAATTAATTTATTAAATAAATCTCCTATCATTGGCAATATATTGCATTATATAAGGAGATTCATATCCAACATATATTCCCAACTTTATTTGGGAACTCATCTTTGTGCGCTGTGGTGGAACAATTAGAACATAAGCCGCACATACAAAAAAAAAATTAAGATGATAAATATTTTGCTTCTGACCATAAGCCAATTGTAACAGGGGGAATTTATGACAACCTTTTGGCCTGATGCGTACAAATGATGCTTTGTTCTCATAACCAATGGTTTAACTATTAATTGGAGACATTTAATAAATAATTTTGCTAAACCATTTTGGATATAAACATAAACAACAGGCTATTCAACTGTGATCTCAGTTGTTATACAATAATCATAGAGCCTGAGATGTAAATTCACCAGCATTATCAAGACAAACTGTCTTTTATCTTATAATCCATAAATTATGCTCTTAATCTCATTATTTGAGCAAACAATCTCACAAACACCAAATTGCAAATTCATAATGAACATACATGTGACCACTTTATAGTGCATCTATTAAAATCATATATTATCTGAATAGTCCACATGATAGGTGAATGAGCACATATATTTCACCCTATATACGTTTTAAAAACGTAGAATGTTCAATCTCAACTTTAGCTGGTGAATATTTAATAATAATTTTTTCTTGAGAATAAGCAATACAAGAAAATTCACTTAATTGAAGAATCTTCTGATTCTTCAATGGATGACAATTGAATTTTCAATAATTTTTCGCATCATACTTGATCCGGGATGGTCCAACCGGTCATGCCAAATAATAAAATTATTGGAATCAATGTTCATTTGATTTACCCAAGCATGTGTTTCAACCATGCGATATTCGTGTAGTACAAATTGGGAGAAATATCTAATACATTTGTATAGATATTTACTTATACCATTATTTGTAGTCTCAATTTGATAATCATTTTGGCAAATAGCTTAGAAACTTAATAAGTTTCTTTGAAACTTACTACAAAATAATGAATTATTCATAACCAATTTTATCTCCCAGATAATAATAGATTAGCTATTCCAGAGCTTCCAATCAATGTTGTACTACCGATTTTATATGACATTGGCTTTCACATCATTAAATAAGAGAAATATGTATATTTTTTCTCTCAGTATAATATACGTCACAGCATATAAGAGAATATTCACATTCTTCATAAAAAATGAAACAAAATATATAAAAAGATATATAGAAAGTCAATAAAAAAAATTATAGAGAAAAAATATTAAATTTAAGATAAACTAACTTATGAGATGAGATTTGAAGAGAAAAGAATTACATAATCAAATCTTCAACTATTATCTTCAAAGAAATTTGCAGCATTTAGATGTGTAGTATCTGTGAAGCCATCAAAATCATTCATTTTATAGGCAAAAATTGCTCAAGTATCATAATTTTGGAAAATCCAATTTATCTCCACATTATTTTTATTTCTTTAATTAATGCTTGACAAAGCTTAATTAAATATTGTGGAGTATGACAGATACATGTCTAATAGCTTTCATTCCACATCGGTAACAAATATAATCTTCACTTCTTAAATTGTTATATTGAGAATCCATATTGTTCTCTTATTTATTTCCATAATAATGACGGTAATTATTCCGTCTTTTGCCTCATCCTCTTCCACAATCATGACTATAATTTTAATTTTCCCTTCTTTCAGGCATATCATGAATTGTTGTATTCACTTCAGGGAATGGAACAGAACCAATATGATGAGCTTCATGAATTTTCATTAATAATTCATTGTTTCACTCAGCCACAAATAGGCATGATATCATTCAAAGTATTTCTTAAAACTTCTTTTACAATATTGTTATTGTAACAACAAATCTGAAACTTTAAAATTTGCTGGCATATTTTCATGAATAATATTTTCTCCTTATAATTTCAATAGATAATTAATTTCAAAAACTACAGAACTGTATTTATTTACAGTTTCAAATCTTGCAACTTCATGTGCATCTGCAGAACTATATTCATATACAGTTTCAAATCTTGCAACTTTAAGTGCATCTGTAGAACTGTACTCATTTACAGTTTCAAATCTTGCAACTTATGTGCATTTGCAGAACTGTACTCATTTACAGTTTCAAACATTGCAACTTCAGGTGCATTTAATAATATTTGTGGTGCAAAGCTAGCAACCACTATATACAATAAATAAAACGAATTGTTAATGACAAATCACAATTGTTAAGGAAATCTAATATTTTATTGTTTTTTATTCTTAGATTCAATAAAACACATACCTTTTTATCATGAAGCACTTACATTTCAAGATGGACAAGGTAAACTCCATTGTTTACAAAAACGTGCAAGGAGGTCGATCATTCTTTTCACTTTGGAATAGAAAACATAATGATACATAGTCTGCTGTTTTTCTTCTCAAAATGCAATACTTCGAGCGGAGTCGTTCACAATTACTTCGAGCGGAATCGTGCTGATAACGTGTTATAAAATAAAGAGAAAATATATTAAATACAAAGAAGAAAGACAAGATGAGTTCAATCAGAACTAATTCATTCAGTTGAGTGCATTACATATTTATAGTAGAAGGAGCATCTACTCTGATATAGAAATACAATATATGATTCTTGCACACAATAAAGATATTCTTGATATGGAAAGATAGATTGCCGCCCAAGATAGAAGGTGCATAGAATGGAAATATTGACTGCCAATATTGTGTAATGAGATGGTTGTGATCTTCACCAATATTGCATCCTGAGGTAATTGAGATCTTCAATTGGAAGTACAATCTCTTTGGGGTAATGGACATCCATAATAAATATTATTTATAACATGATGAAATTTTTTGGACAATTTTTTCTTCTTTCTTTTGCTAATGTTACTAATAGTCACTATGAGCCATGAGGATCACATTTGTTTGATGATATTTAAACCATTCACCTTAGATTATACCATGAAAAAGACATCTGATGATGCTATTTTAGCTTGTTCTTTAAGATCAAGGATGATGCGATCTCGCAGGACAAGATTGAAAAAGCAATTGAGAATAATTTAAATGGCATAAATGTTTTGGGAAAACTTTTCGTTTAATACCCTACAATGATGTGATTCATTGCCTGGGCGACTTATCATATTGACATTGTCATGAGTACATCAAATGAGATTGGTTCATGTTGCTTATTTTGAGGGATCGAAACTATAGAAATATGTATAATTGATTAGGGTACAATTAGATAATTTTGAGTGATGTGCTATGTTGGTTACATGAAAACTTAATATAGTATTCCAGCCCTAGATACATCTCTTAGGTCACACGTTCCATTTTCACATTGAAATGATTAAAGTTGATGATAATATTTGGATAGATTCGCCACCTTGTAGCAAGTGAGAGATGGTAACCATAGTGGGTGAGACCCACTAGACATTGCGCCTAAGGCAACAACAAATCTGTTATATATTCCCAGATAATTATTTTTCTATTTGGTTGGGTCTAAGCATGGCTCCAATATTGATTTTCTTCGCTTTATTAAGCCTAAATAAAATCTAATTAAATAATTAGGGTTGAAAGAAAGAATATTATAAATAAAAAAATGAAATACGAAATAGAAAAATTTGAATACTCTCTCTTGATCTCTCTGTGATTTCTCTCTGAAAATAAGTTAATTCTGAATCTCTAATACTGTGGTTGGCTGATTGATAGCGTGAAAAAAACCTACAAGAAAGTAGCTTAAGGAAACGAAAACGTAAAGAAACATATTCTATGTTTAGATTCATTGCATTCAAGGTTCCAAAGGTAAATAATCTTGAACCCATATTTACAGTAATTACTTAACAATTAATATAAAAAAATAGATGTTCATCATCCACTAGAAAACATGAGCAAACTAGAGCGTCTCCACACTGGAGCTTGGAGCTGATAAAAATCCATGTTTTGGCTCATTAGAGGAATGGGGCTTAGTGGTCGTGCAGGAAGTTCTCATCTCATGACACCTAGAGCAGGATGCCAATGGGTATAATGGTATTTTGATTTTTAATCTTAATCGTTTTTTATGAGGGGTAGTATAATGGTTATTTTATATTTTAATACTAACCTTTTAAGAGAAATGGAGAGTTATGCTTTTTAAACTTAACGTGAGATACCAGCACAGTAAGGCCTCTCTTTTGGTGGTGCGGGAGCAATTTGTTCATTTATTAATTTTCCTTTTCATTGCTTGGATTTAGAGGTGTCAACGGTGCGGTTTGGGGTAGTTTCGGGTTGGACTAACGGTTTCAGATTGAAAAACACCTAGCCCAAATACGGGCATTAGCAAAATAATAGATTCGGGCTGGTTTCGGTTTGGTGTGGTTTCGATTAAGGCTAACTAACGGTTTGGGTTGACGGTTAAAATTCGGCTTGACTAACGGTTTATGGTTTATAGAGTCTAAAAAAAGAAGAAGAAATAATTGAGCATCCTACAACAAAAGCAAAAATTATATGGAAAGAAATGTTGCTATTAGTCAATTTCCGTTAAAAAAAAAAACCACCCATTCTATAGAAATCAATAACCTAGATACTAAATAGTAAAATAATTATTTAATTTTTAAATTCATATTTAATTTGTTTAATTGTCTATACCAACTACCTAATGGTAATATAATGATTCAAATACTATTTAATATAAAATTACAAAATGAGTTGTAAAACGGGTTATAACAGGTTGACGTTCGATTTTGGATTGGTGCGGGCTCCACAACCCTCAACCCAATTACGGCCCATTAAGGTTCCGTTCGGGCCGATTAGGACTATAATGGGCTGATGCGACGGTTCGGTTTTAATGGTTCAAACTATAAATTAACACCTCTATTTTGATGACGTAGATGCTCAAACCAGGGGCACCGTCTGAGTTTTTATTCCCTCGCTTTTGATAAAAAAAAAAAACAGAGCGCATATCACGAAAGTCAAGTTGGCAGCGTGGTAGACACACGAATGCACGATCCACTTGACTTTTATAATCCAATATATATATATATATATGACGTCATGACGAATTAAACAATTTCTGCTTTTCTCTTTCTTTCCCCTACAGGCTACAGGGCCGTCACATATTGAGTTTCATTTTGAAAATAATTTAAGCAAATCGAAAAGGTAATGTCGACACCGTCTCGCTTACGCCATGGTAAAAAGTCACAACTCAGAGTTGATATCACCTTCGTAGCCCTCCGATCAGTCAGAAATGTCCTCATTTTCGACATTATCAATCGTCTTTCTTGCTTGCACCGCCAAAATTCTTCAAATTCCTCTCTCTTCTCACTTCTTTGCGTATATCAGCAGCAACTGAGATCTGAACTTTCTACAACACCAGAAGGACTCGAGCTGCTATCAAATTACAGTCATGGCTTCTTTTCTCTTCGAGGTTAGGGTTTCAGAATACTTCTTCTTCTTCTTCGCCTTTTTTGGTTTTATTATTGAATTCTTGACGGATTATATTCTTACAGGACATCAATCCACTGCTTTACTTCGAAAATGTTGGAGGTAGATTTCATGCTTTTTCAGGTGTGTATCTATTCGGAAAGAGAATTAATTGATTGACAAACCATGATATCTATCGTTTTGAGAAGTGAAATTAAGTTTTTTTAGTGTTTCTTCTTATACGTCTTGATCGAAGACACTCTTGCACAGTTTGTCTCGGAATCCATGGCTACGACGAGTTGTGGCGATACAAAATCCGACGAATGCCGAGACGAATCGCAAGCTCTGGTTCTTAAGTTAATCGCCGTTGCGGCAATCCTTACGGCGGGTGTTATTGGTGTCGCGGTGCCTCTCCTTGGGAAGAAACGTAGATTTCTAAGCACGAATGGTGACTTGTTCTTCGTTGCGAAGGCTTTTGCAGCAGGAGTAATTCTGGCCACCGGATTCGTTCACATGCTTTCCGACGGTGCGTCTGCGCTTAGCGATCCCTGCTTGCCTAAAATTCCATGGTCGAAATTTCCCTTTACAGGCTTCATCGCCATGATTACTTCGCTGATCACGCTTATGTTCGATTTCGCTGCGACTCAGTTTTACGAGGGGAAGCAAGAGAAAGAGAGCAGACGAGTGAGCGATGAAGCCGGGTTGGACTCTGAAATCGTTCCCTTGGTGGAGAAGGAGACGATGGATGGAGAGGCGTTCGGAGAAGAGAAAGGAGGGATGCACATCGTTGGGATACACGCCCATGCGGCGCAACATAGACACAGCCACTCCCAAGATCAACACGTGCAAGGAGAAAACTCCCACGCGCACTCTCATTCGCACGGTTTCGGAGACAGTGACGAGGAAGAAGGTGGTGTGAGGCACGTCGTCGTTTCTCAGGTAAACTATATTTGTTTAATTCTTATAGTATTCTATACGTTTGCGTCATCTCGTGATTCTCGTGCCATGTTGTCGTTTAGCTTGCTCCTTTTTATGAAACTTCGGCTAAAGGACCGTTTTAATCTTAGTCAAAAACCTTTAAAAAAAAAATCTTAGTCAAAAACTCAACCTTTACCCGGTTAGCCACCTGGGCTTGACCTTTATCCGTCCTCACAGCTAGAATTTTGTGCCCAAATTCTCTTGAGGGTGGCCAAGGTGGTTTTGGGCCATTAGGGCCAAACTTGACCCTCCAATATGAAACTATCACCTCTAAGGTAAATTGGTACAAGACCTATGATGCGATTCTAATTACTTGAATCATGAATACAATGTCATATTAGGCTTAGAATTTTAGCGGTGGTGCGTTATCATTGCCAAAGAGCGCATTTGATCACAAGGTTAGGCTACTGACCAGCGTCAAGATTAGGGTCGAGATCAAGGTCAGGCCAAACCCTAAAGCCACTAAAGCCTGGCCTAGCTTTGACTCATCCTTAGTCTCATCTTTAGTGCTAGAATTTTGGGGCTATGGGCTAAGATGTGTTGGGGTGAATTTGAGTAGTGAGGGCCAACATGCACCCGTTAGTTGAACCACGATTAGTAATTCGCATTTAAAACATGTTTAAAATGGCTGTACCAAATATTTGTGTCTAAGACGTTATTTCCCGAATTGGCCTTGAAGCAATAAAAAATCATTTTCTGTGAAAGAATCCATTTAGAACCATTATTAAATACTTGTGCATTCTTGTAGATTGGGGAAAAAAAATATAATTTTAATCTTTGCTTTAATTTTGAAATTGCATTGCTCTTGGAGTCTTGGGCTAACCAACCTTTGTGTGAAGCGGTGAATTGGCTAGAACCAATGAAGAATAATTTTGTAAGAAAACTTGTTACTCTACTGTATAGCAGAAGAAGCTTACTTGATTTATTGCATAACTGAAATGGAATCAAATGGCCACCATATGTATAGTGCTTTATTTTTTATTCCACAGGAAAAAATCTAAACCTTGAAAACGTGTGCTATCATTTTTACCCCCCCCCCCCCCATATTCTAGACATTTTTTACTGCATTTTAGATTATTTGGCTCAAGTTTTGATTCGTTTCAAGCACGTTTGTACCAAACATTGCTTTTTTTGCTATCCACCTTTTAATTAAGTAGGGGGTGAACTACCTTACTTTTATTAAATACCATTTAAGTAAATGCTTTTAGATTTCTTATATCATTTATTTAAGATAGTATTGGTAAATAACTAAAGCTCCCATTTGTATTGAAAAGAGTATTTATTTTAAAGAGTTTCAAAATAACAAAAGGTCTACTGCAGTTGAAAAAAAAAAAGGGATTTATTTTTATGATACGTGAAATTTCTCAAATTTAAAATTTTCATAAATCTTAATATATGGTATACATATTTTAGCCTAGGGAAATTTTCAGCGTCACCCCCTTGAGTTATCCCTTAAAATTTATCAAGGTTATTCTTGTCTTTGTGAAAAATTTTTTTTGCTTGCAGTATCATTTAATTGTGATTTTTTTATCGACAGAAGAGGTTATTGATACAGTTTCACCCAATAGTAGGTCTGACTGACAAATTAGGTAACTCAGGAAGTGACATTAATTTTAGAGGGTAACTCAAGCGTGGCCTTGACAATATCCTTTTTAACCTATCATAAAACTAATGCATGGATTGGGTTCAAGTAAAATATTCACAACACAATAAGAATAAAAGTTTTGGGTAAAGCGGCAACTTTTAAGCCTTCTAACCAAACGCTTGAAGAAACTAACAATTTCAGATGAATATGATTGGAACTTGGCATCCCCTGTATTGTGTCGAAACCAAGATTTATATAATTGCTGAAACTGAAGCAAATTGATCATTTGACACCGCTAATTCTTAAGGTTATACATAAGATCAATGAAAAATGTTTTTCTAGAGAGTAACAGATGGGAATGGTCATAAGGACTTGGGATCCATGCACTTTTTTTTGGGGTTGGGGAGGGGGGGGGGATTGGTAGCACTCTCTGTTTGATGACTATTACCATTTGATAACTTCTTTTACGATGTGAAACACTGTAATCATTCCTAGTTACACTACCCAATCCCCTTAGGGTGTCTAACATGGAGGGTTGTAGGGTTCGGACTAGAGATGTCATGACATGAGTTTGAATCCAATGCTCCATTGTGCACCCCTCCTAAACATTTGGTGGCGAGGTGTGAGAAAATGCAGCAGGTAAGGATCCTTCGCACTTAGATTTGCGGTCGACTTGTAACTAGTTGAGGTTACCATACAAATTTTTTGCTGCTCTACGAGTTGCATGTGTTCCTCCTATGAAAAGTTATATTTGGTTATTATGATGGATTTTGACTCTGTGATGAATGGTGTGCATCTGTGCACATTTTACATACACTGCAGATACTGGAACTTGGGATCGTGTCACACTCAGTGATAATAGGACTGTCCCTAGGTGTGTCACAAAGCCCATGCACCATAAGACCACTAGTTGCAGCACTGTCATTCCATCAGTTCTTTGAAGGATTTGCACTGGGAGGTTGCATCTCCCAAGCACGCTTCAATACCTTATCTTCAACGCTGATGGCTTGCTTCTTTGCTATCACAACCCCGGCGGGGATTGTAGTGGGGACAGGGCTAGCTTCATTCTACAATCCAAACAGCCCAAGGGCACTTGCAGTGGAAGGCATATTAGACTCTATTTCGGCTGGGATTCTCATTTACATGGCTTTGGTTGACCTTATTGCTGCGGATTTTCTCAGCAAGAGGATGAGATGCAACTTCCGTCTCCAATTTCTCTCCTATTTTGCTCTCTTCCTCGGTGCTGTGTTAATGTCTTCTCTTGCCATCTGGGCTTGAATATTTCATTGATTTCCAGCTTTCTCTAGGTAATACAACACATACATGCCAAGTTGAATAATTTTTTCCCCCATTCTTCATGCGAATTGAATATAGTCTCAAACCTGGGAAGGAATTTGAAGACTGAAAGAGGAGGTGTTGGGAATTTCTTCTACTTTCAGCTTCTTTGTAATTTTATTTGTACAGATAGCAGTATTCATCATAAGGCTTCGCCTTGAATCCAAATATTATACAAGAAAAGCATTGTTGTATTTGTTCAGGCCATTTTTCTTGTCATCACAGTTTATTGTTATTTTTTTTAATCTGAGGTTGAATTCTTTGCTTGGAATTTCTTGCTTCTTCACTGTATTACGATTCTTATTGTTTGGCCTTTTATCATGCCAGTAACATGACTACACCATTAGTGAGGGGATTCATGTTAGGAATAAATGACCCGAACCTATCTTGATTTTTTCCTAATTCCATCTCTTCTTCTACTTTCTATAAATTTTAATCATCTCCTGTGCAATTGTTGAAAATAAAGTGAGAGATAATCGGAATAAGGACAAAGTTGGGGGAAATGTGAAATTTTAGATGAGTAATTTAATAATAACTTATGAAAGATGTTACTGGAGATTAGGTGCGTGGATTGACAAGATGTGATACCTAGACTTGTCACCATGAAATTGCTTCAGTAATGTGCATTACCGTCGGATCTAAAATGTTAATCGAGATTCTGATCCGACGGATCGAGATATATTGCATGACAGTCCTGCACATTGAAGTAAGGTCTTTTGTTTGCACCTTGGTAGAGCTTGTAACATCACAATTGACAATCGACATCCAACATGTCAAGCTAATTGCCTTCACATCCATCTCGCAATCAGAGGCAAGATTGGGACAGCATGGAAGATCTCAAGTCATGCTATAAACACCATGAAGTTAGCTCATTTAACAGTGAGGCTCCACCACTCTTCCTATTTGTTTTAGAATTTTTGATTAGACTCTTTAAAACCGCAATCTTGATGGGATGATGTTGTTTAATCCCACTTGAACATTGGAGATATCTTTCTTACTATTCTTGTTGAGTGTTGCTTGGAAGGCCATCTCCCATCACTCCACACTCACATAAAGCCTCATTTAACCAAAGGATTACTTTCATCCCAACAACTCCATCTTAACAAATATTTGAATTGAATTAGAAAAATTATTCAAATTCTCTCCATCCAACTTACTCATATAGCCGTTTACTTATATTCATTCACATGAATGTGAGACCTACCTATACAGGGCATGTTGTATGTGTCAGAATAGAGAATAGTGTAGGTCATACACTCGAGAGTGTTGATATACAACTGTGCTCACAAATTGGATGAAGATCCAAATTGGAAAACTATCCCGTAAGCACCGGTAGAATCGGGACTATCTTTGTGCTCCCCGACGGCTTCCCAACCACAAAAATGCAGTGGGGCCCACAGGTGAAATTTTACTTATTATTTTTTTCTTTTTCAAAAAGTGTTTTTCACAGTGGGTCCCACTGTTTTTTGTGGTCGGAAAGCGTCGAGGTGGCTGATCCGGACTCGCACCGGTTCGTTTGCCATTCTCCCCGTAGGGAGACAAGTCGCTAAACCGTACATCAGTTATGCGTTATGTGCCATAAAAGATTCTATTCTAGTGGTTACCCGTTGTTACGAAAGTAATCTTTTGTCACTACGATATGGTCTGTAGCAACTAACGACACATCATCCGCTTGAGCGTCGCCGCCATTCCGTATAACTAACTAGATATAAAAATTAAAGAAATCCCCCTTTCTCTCTTTCTTTTTCTTTCTCGCGATCTCTGAATCTTTGTGGGTCCCAATAACAGAATAGCGGAGTAGTAATATTTATTGGAGAATCTCTCTCACACTTGCTGCCACACGCCTCTCGCTTTCCAGCTCCAGCTCCATTGTCCAGTCTTCTGTCGCTCCATTTTCCAGATTTCTTTCCTTTCTTTTCTTTTCTTGCTGACTTTGATTCTTTAAAGATGGAAACATTCGAAGAATGGCAACAACTTCGGGAATTGACGGAGGAGAAAATGGATACTGCGGATGAACTAAGATATGGCTGGACACCTCGGTATTTACGTATGCTCATCTTATACAACTTTATGATGACGACGGAGCCACCCGTCAGTCCTCGATCTGTGGAGACGCAGCTGCCAACCCTCAGTCCTCAATCTCCACAGACGCAGCAACCACCCCTCAGTCCTCAATCTCCACAGACGCAGCAGCCACCACTCAGTCCTCAATCTGTGGAGACGCAGCTGCCACCCCTCAGTACTCAATCTCCACAGACGCAGCAACCACCCCGCAGTCCTCAATCTCCACAGACGCACCAGCCACGCCTCAGTCCTCAATCTCCAAAGACGCAGCAACCACCCCGCAGTCTTCAATCTCCACAGGCGCACCAGTCACGCCTCTTTTATATCAATCGTGAATCTCCACAGACGCACCAGCCACGCCTCAGTCCTCAATCTCCACAGACGCACCAGCCACGCCTCAGTCCTCAATCTCCACCGACGCACCAGCCACGCCTCAGTCCTCAATCTCCAAAGACGCAGCAACCACCCCTCAGTCCTCAATCTCCACAGACGCACCAGCCACGCCTCAGTCCTCATCAATCTCCACCGACGCACCAGCCACGCCTCAGTCCTCAATCTCCACCGACGCACCAGCCACGCCTCAGTCCTCAATCTCCAAAGACGCAGCAACCACCCCTCAGTCCTCAATCTCCACAGACGCACCAGCCACGCCTCAGTCCTCATCAATCTCCACCGACGCACCAGCCACGCCTCAGTCCTCATCAATCTCCACCGACGCACCAGCCACGCCTCAGTCCTCAATCTCCAAAGACGCAGCAACCACCCCTCAGCCCTCAATCTCCACAGACGCAGCAACCACCCCTCAGCCCTCAATCTCCACAGACGCAGCAACCACCCCTCAGCCCTCAATCTCCACAGACGCAGCAGCCACCCGTCGTCCTTCAATCGGTGGAGACGCAGCAGCCACCCGTCGTCCTTCAATCTGTGGAGACGCAGCAGCAACCCGTCCGTAACTTGCGTCGTCGAAGTGTGCGGAGGCAGTCACCCGTCAGTCGTCGATCTGCTATGTCACGCATTGATTCTAGATCTGTCGGCTTAACCGTCTTCTCCTTCGGAATCTTGCTTGGCTACCTTGCCTATCTTTTTCCTCATCCATCCTCTGTCTGCAAATGTCGTGCCCGAGAGACATACCTGACTAATCAAACTTTCCCCATTAATAATTCAAGAAATCTTAATCTTGGCACTGGCAACAACAGTTCCCAAATCGTAAGAGAAAGATTCACCGCATTCGTTGGGGTTCAGACTGACTTCCGTTACGTCAATCGCCGAGCTGCTCTCCGCTCCACTTGGTTCCCTTCTAGCCGGTAAGAAAAATTAATCACAATCCGATACTCATTCTTGCCAATTTTCAGAAGAAACGCGTATCGCTGTTATTTTAGTTTTCGATTCAATGCTGGTTTTTGCGCTTTTGTCAAATTAATCTTCTGAATTTAAACAAAATCTCAACTATGTTGGATGGGATATCCTGAGCAAATGTTCATCAGGACCTGCTGCTCAGTTCTTGTTAATCGTCCAAATCGACAATATGACTCGCTTTCTAACGAAAGATTTAATAATACTTGTCTCCACGACCTTCTTTTTTTTTTTGAGTAAACGTGACTGGTCCCACGTTATTGAAAATGTTTTTACCACGTGGACTCTTCGATAGATTTCTTTTTTCGTTTCGTTTCGTTTTCTTGGTGGTTATTGCGTTTGTTAGTTGAACGGATCTCGGATTCATGGTTTTCATCAAGAAAGATCTCTGATTCATTGATGGTTCTTGCTTTTCTTTCCTCACCTACAATCTCTTGGTTCTGCGTCTCCCAAATTTCCTACGATCTTTGGATTGCCAGTTTGTGGAAATAGAACTGAAACATGATTACTTACCAAATTAACTCAAGATGCTTCGTATCATCAGTTAGATCTGATGTCACTAAAGCAGAATATTGTAGGGCTCACGAACTCTACGGAGGTTTGGCGGCACCTTGCACATTTTATGTGAATGTGTAAATGTGTTACTCAGTTACTCTGCTTAATGATCGGGCAACTAAATTTCTTTATATGTTGAATCATTCCCTGGAGGCAGCTGAGCAGTATGAATCTCAGCCGGATCGATGTAATGCTTTCCTGCAAGTTTGATTTTTCATGATTTTTGGACTGAGGGTCTCAGTGCTCAAAGTCTGATGTCCTTGATGCTTGTTACAGAATATCTATTTGACTTCTCTACTGATAGCACTTCTCGTCTTCAGTTTTCGCATATTCACTTGATCTCAATCTTTGCAGTTCGAAGCAGTCTAGTGGATTCGCTTACCGTTTTGTCATTGGACGACCAAAACATGCAAAAAGAATGGCAAATCTTAAGAAAGAGAGAAACAAATATGGTGATATATTGCTTTTAGATCTTCAAGACGAACACCCAAATCTGGCATATTTAACGTGAGACTTGAGACTCTGCTCTTAATTTTTAAAATTTGTTACTTGCGATCATTTGTTTTTTGGGGGGTGGTCTGCTCATTTTCATCTCTGTTGTAGATTGTTATTTTTCAAAGCAGCCTATCACCGTTTTGAAGCAGATTATTATGTCAAAGCTGCTGATGACATCTATTTACGACCAGGTAAGTGCCATTCATGCATTTCACATTGTATTTAACTGATTAGTCTCTGAAAAGCATCACAGTGGCTCAACCTTCTTTTTTGTATCCCCTTACCTTTTCCATCATAACCTATGCATATAGTGTGCTATAATTGGCCTAGGATTGGAATGATTGCTAGCTGATTGAATAGTAAGTTTTAGTTATATTTGAGTATTAATCCCGTCTTAAAATGGGGAACAGTTGCTTATATTTGGGGAGTACTAATTTTGTTTTAAAGATAAGGCTTAGTTGCATCAGTCAAAAAGAGAGTAAGAAGCATTAGTTAGTACTAAGATTTTATTGGTAACGTTTAAGCATTACGCTTTATATGCCAGCTCATCAGTCACCACCACAACAGACAGCTAGTTGCAGCCTGAAGAGTGTCCTTTAGCTGTTTGGGTTATCTACGGGTCCTTGTAGTTCTTTTTATCTATAACTCCTAGTAATTCTCTGTACCCTACAGGTCCATGTTATCTCAACTACTTTACCCAAATAAACCGCATATAAATATATATGAAGTGATAAATCTATTCTTGATGAATTAACCAAAGACATTCAAGATGAGGTTTGTTGGTGTATGCTTTTTGCTGATGATATTGCGTTGAAAGATGAGACACAAGTAGGGATTAATATCAAGTTGGAATCATGGAAAGCAACTTTGGGGATGGGTTAGGCTAGCAGATTCCTGGACAGGGCCACATAGAAGTTTGACTTGAATGGAGATGAAGTTGTAGAACACCGTTTTCAGCCACAGCAAGAATCCAGGCTTGACTTCACCTTGGACTTCCCAAATTGAACAAACTCAATTGCAGCAGCAATACTCACAGGGGGGGGGGACTTGAACCGACAGTAATTTATTGATAATTTGAATTCTGAATTAATGCCTCTTGAGTGTGTTTTTCTTTTTGGGGAGGGGGTGGACCATGGAAGCAGGGTGGGTTCTTTGTAAAAATAAACTGGAGTTGTTGAATAGAACTTCTAATTTCTAACTGAAAATAGAAACGAATCTAACTCAAAATAGGAAAAGAGAAACTAACTTGCTAGCTGATTTGGTCTTTATAAGTCAGACCTGTACATGGGCTTGGACCCAAACTGTGGGCTTTTAATGAAACCTAAATTGATTTAAATAATAACCAAAATAACCCTCTGATTGGGTAGAATTACTGAACTGGCTTTGCAAAGCTAAAAACATGAATGAGCAAAGCTAAAAACATGGAAAAATAATGTTTGTGCTGCTGGGCAGCAAGCCTAGGGGCTTCTTGGCCTTTCATTTGTGTGGGAAGGCTTGACTCTGCATCACGAAGCCCTGGGGCTCCACAGCATTCTAGTGGATCTCAACCTTCACAATCCTCTCTTGATGTGACCCCATGTCAAAGGCCAGTCTTCAGGATCAATTCAATTGAATGCACAGTATAATTAGGGTTCCTCAACCCTATGGTTGTGGTGTAGGAGATGATTAGGGGTTGTTAGGGTTTAGAGGATATGGGGATCCTTTGTGATATGGGTTGTGAAGGGATGATATTTTAGGGAAAAATGTAAGGTTAATATTTTGTGGTCAAATATGTTCTTAGGATCTCAAGGATGCATAAGCCATCCCATGGGAGATATGGGATAAATTCCTTAAGATGGGAATTGGGGTCTATAGGTGTAAGGATTGGTTGAAACTTGGAGGGAATGTATACAATAGTATGTGGATATGATCCCCCAAGTTTGGTGGGTGTTGGATGGCTAAATCAAACTTAGTGGCCACTTGGGTGGCGAAGAGGCCTACTTCAGCTGAAAGCCCTTCGCAGTTCTTTCAGGAGGGGTCCCCTAGGCATAAAGGATCTCCTTCAGGCTGATAGAATTAGTGTTTCTTGCTCTGGGTTTTGTTAACCCAGGTGATGTAACCCAAAAAAAAGATAATAAGATTTTTGTCTTTAGGGTTTTGGGAAGTACAAAAATTTAAGAAAAATAATTATATCTTGAAACCAGAAGGTCAGAATGGGATCAAATTGGGCTCCAAGGTCACTAGGGTTGGGGCAACTGGGTTCCAAAATTTTGGGGCAGATCTAACGGTTAGATTGGCGTAGATCTGACCTTGAATTTTCATTCTCTAGAAAAGTCCGAAAATTCAAGAAGAAAAAAAAAAGGTGTGATGGAAGGGGAAAGAAGAGGGAAGGCTAGGGAAATTTGCTTATTAGTATAGGAGGGATGATAACTTACAGTTATTCTGGGGATTAGAATGTTGAGTTTGCTGAAAGATTGCCAAAGCCAAACCCAAAGCTGCCACAAGTTTCCTACCTTGGAAACCCACCACTCCACTTGATAACTCCTTCAATCAAATTTTGTTAATCATAAATACTGATTTCTTTACAGGCAAAGGACTACGTTTAGAGCCTTTACATGAAGGATGTCCTAATAGGACTCAATGAACAAAGAGTTCTATAGAACTCACACTTAAAACTCAACTAGGACACTTAATTAAAGAAAGACTAGGTGTAAGGACCCCTAAATAATTAATAATTGCAGATTAAAAGAATTTCCTAACTTAAGAAGGAATCCAATTTGAAATAAGATTCCGACTTGAGTGTCCTACTTGGACTGTGACTCTGTTATAACTAAGCAAACAAGGACTCAAATAACAAAATAAAAATAGATTTGGACTCCTATA
Source organism: Hakea prostrata (assembly GCF_041222555.1). Lineage (NCBI taxonomy): Eukaryota > Viridiplantae > Streptophyta > Magnoliopsida > Proteales > Proteaceae > Hakea > Hakea prostrata. Next base: position 63,200,199 of record NC_142606.1, on the reverse strand, counting down.
ATTATTCTGAACCTAACAAGACTCACTAGGACTTTAAAGAGGAAACCTAAGTGACCAATTTGCTCCTGGCTAGGTTCGGCCTTCCTGGAGGTGCTGCAAGAAATGCTTTTCCGGAAATGGGGGGAGGGGGGGCGGCGGCTTGGTTACATGACCTCTTTATTATGAGTTTGACTTTTGAGGATGCAATCATTTTCTTCTTCTCTCAGCCTTCCATAACGTTTGTACTTAATCTCTCTCTAGCTTCCAAGAGGAAAGTGTCCCCTCTTGCACTCTTAATGTCTTCCAGTTCTTCGCTCATATGTTCTGCAAGGATATACCAATGGCTCTCTCTCCGCCTCCTTTGTGTCTTCCAGAGTCTGCTGGGGATGGCTGCACTTCTGATGGTACTGCTGTCTCTGGACCAGTTGTAAATCTGGTCTATGTCAAGTGGTTCCAGCAAGACCAGCTCCTTCTCAGCTGCTGATTTCTCTCCCTAACAGAACTGATCCTTTCGCAGGTTGTGAAACTTAAATCCTTGTACTAGGTCTGGTCCAAATTGGAGTGTATGTTTCTGCTCTCACTCATGCTCATGCCATGCAGACATGTCTTCAATTATCTGCACTCAGAACACCTCTCCACACCAATCTTTAACTCCTCTGCAGCCGCTGGTCAGCCTCTTGCCGATGTTGAGCTGACTAGCTGCATTCTAAGTGGGGTGTCTTCATGACCTCAGTCACCCCTGAGGTCAATCCTATTACCTTGAATGACCTCTCCTTTATGGTATCCTTGCAGTCATTCCTTGGTACTCAACTCTTAAGTCTATGTTTCATCCTGTTGAAAGTTGATACATCCATGTAAATTCTTCAACAGCCTCACCATGTCATTTTGGTTCTCATTTATGTCGACGATATTACTACTTTTGTCATTCCGCTTTAAACCCTCAAGGTTGAGTATCTTGTAAATGACCTTGGCCAGGTCAGTTATTTTCTCAACATCAAGGTTGCTCATTCCCTTGATGGTTTGTTGCTGTCCCTATGGAAGTATATTTTGGATTTTTTTCTCCCATGTTAAAATAGTAGAGGCCACTCATCTCCACAATTGACACCCAAGGTTTCCTCTCAGGCAATATCCATATTTGAGGGCCTTGTACAACTGGATCGCACCGAGTGTCACAGATTTGTTGCTGCCCTCAAATACCTTACCTTCACTTCCCCCAAATTGACTTTTGGTGAATAAGGTATGCCAATTTATGAGCTGCCTTACTGATGAGCACATTTATGTGTGAAATCTTAGACCATAAAGCATGCATTTTTATATACTTACAATGGAGCTGCTAGGGTATTTCTCTATAATTTGCAGCAACAGGTCAATTGGTAGGAAAAAATGCTAAATGGACGATGATGATGATTTTATGGGATATGTCATCTACAGAAATAGAAGCCTAAGCTTTTATGCACATCAAGGACATTAACTACAAAGAAGAAGAGCACAAGGGCAGGAACATAGTTTCCACAAAATAGATGTTTATCAGATTATATTAGATATTGGGCTCATCTTGTTCGTAATTTAAAATGTTGCAACATTACTTCTTTGAGCAGTTCAATCCAATATTAGGATAGAGGGTCAAATAGAAAAAACCATTTTGGTCGAAGTTAGAGCTCTAGTTAGTTTTAAGTATCCGTAATTGTTAGAACAAGAACCACGGAATAACGAATCGACAAAGAAACAAAATGAAGATACAGGGATTTAACTTGGTCCAAACACCAATACGGTGTGCTACATCCATGGGTGAAGAGGAATAACTTTTTCACAAGCCTTCCGCTTCCACCATAGATCTCCAAAAATGGGGCATTTGGGTCATGCCTAGTTATTTTTTAATAGTAATATTCAAGAATTCGGGTCACAACATAACAGTAATATTCTCTCTCCCCTCTGTCTCTCCCTTTACCTAGTTATTTTTTAATTAGTTTATTTTGAACTTTTTTGTTTTTCCTCCTATTATTCCATCCTTATCCTTAATTGGTTAAAATCCTAGATCAAACCCTAATCTTTCTTCTATATAAACCTCAACTACTAATTCATACTTCACTTCTATGATTCTCTTTTCTTTTAGGCTTTTCTACCTACTGCTCCTTTGTTATTTTAATTTTCTTAGACTCAATGTTTAGGAATTTATTTGCTTGTAATTTTCATTAATGGAATTAGCTTCTTTAGAGTTGTTTCTTTTCCATTCAAGCAAAGTGTAATCTTTAGATTTTATCAATGGAAGTACGATATTTCCTTCAAGTGCAAGAGTTTTTACATGGTTTGTCTTTCTCTTAGTTTAGCAATTTTAGATTTGGTTTTGTCTGAATCTGGATCTTAGGGTTGGTAGAATTTCAAATCAAGTAAGTGTTGATTAAGGATCCAAGTACGTAGCCTTCATCAGTTGTCTTCTCTCCCTCCAATTCCCGCTTATATCTACCATCATCTTAATTTAGGGTTTTTACTTTCGGTGTTTATATTAGTGATTCCCTTTCCCCAATGGATCCTTAATGAGAGATGCTTACATTTATGCCTCTGTCTAGTTAAAGATTCAATTTGTCTACTTGTTTTATTTATTTATTTATTAATTTCTCTCTATTTAATTTATACTATTGTTTTCCTTTCCCCTATGGATACTTGATTAGATATGCCTATAGCCATGCCTCTCTCTAATTAGAGATCCATTTTATTTATTATGGCATTCTTTATCGTTGCTTTATTTCTTTCTTAGATGATGAATGGTTAGGTTTTTCTAATTTTCGTTCCAAATTCCGATTTCGTTAGATGAATGTGTTGGGACCGTTAGTTTAGTTTAATTGATTCGCAAATTCCATCTCACTCTCACGTTGCTTAAGTGATTAAAATGAAATTGTATATTTCCCTAAGATCAACTTATTGGCTACACAATACCAATTGCTTGCGGTTACTTTTAAATTTGATAAACACTTACCACAGCATGTTGGATGGCTATCACAAGGATTATTCATTATGCCCTGATGACTATACTAGCAGCTATTCAATCTTTTGGGGATCCTATCTTATCTTCCAGGGGTCTTGAAAGCAAACTGCTGTTGCATGTTCCAGTGCTGATGCTAAGTACAAGGCTTTCACCAATGCAACAGCTGAGGTCATTTAGGTTCACTCATTGCGGATATTAGCTACCTTGTTTCCACTCTTTGATATTGTGGTGTGACAATGTTGGTGCTACACATCTATCCTCCAAGCTGGTTTTCCTTGCACCCACAAAGCACATAAAGATTGATTTTCCCTTTCTTTGTGATCTCATAAAATGGGGTCTCCTTGATATTCAGTTTCTTCCCTCCAAAACCAGCTTGCTGACACCCTCATAAAGCTGCTGCCTTTTGCTCGATTTTAGCTACTGCTGACAACCTCCGCATTGGTGTTTCTGAGTTTTTCATGTGGGGGAGTGTTGAAGCAACTGCCCTTAATGTGCCACCTCATCAGTCACCACTACAACAGACGGATGGTTGTAGCCTAAAGTACATTGTTCGGACCCTAGGATGGCCACGTGGAGGAGAGGGAGAAAATTAGGGTTAGTTGAGGGTTATAAATAGAGGGACCAATGAGTGGAGAGGGTAGGGAATGTTTTGGAGAGTCTTGTGGGCAGCAAGGAAACGATTGGAAGATTTGAAGAGTCCTATTGCATTCAGGTTACTTTTTAGGATTAGATTTGAAGAGTCATATTACATTCAGGTTACTTTTTAGAATTAGATTTGAAGAGTCCTATTCGAATTGCGAGCCACAAACTGACTGGAAAGCTGTTTTGTAATTAATGAATTTGCATTTTCTTCTTATATTATGAATCAGGTAAGTATGCTAGTGTCCCTATACCTAGCAATATGAATTTATGATTGGTTCATCATTCATTTTTCAGATCGGCTTGCAGTACTTCTACGTAAGAAACGGAATAATCCAATGACTTACATTGCCTGCATGAAGAGCGGGGAGTTGATTAATAACCCTATGGAATGGTAGAGACCTTGTGTTATATAGTTTATGATAAGATTTGTTGGTCTAGTATTCAATTGGTCATGGAACTTTATCATTTGAAACTTTCAGGTTTGAGAAGTCGGGACATTTAATTGGAAATGAGCATTTCGTTTATGGTTATGGTCAGATATTTGTTCTCTCGGAAGAGATTGTGGCAACATTGGCAGCTGCAAAAAATACTAGGTCTGCATTCTTGACTTTGCACTTTCAATTTTGATAGCTGGATGGTTTATGGTTTTCATTTTTACTTTTAGGCAGTAATGATACTGTTTGATGAACATTTTATTTAGGGGAAAATACATCCCCCTCCCCTTTTTACTTTGCCTATTTAAACTTTGCCACCCTCAGTGTTCCATCATTACTCCTCTATCCCCTACAGTTTACAATAAGTTACTATTGGATTCATGCCATCAGCTGTAGTATCTTTTTAGTCCCCAAAATATCCCTGGGTGAATGTAACATGACCCTATTACCCTGTGGGGGAATGTTGAGAAAGCTTCCAACCAGAGAAGGTCACTTCTGACGACAATCTCTCTCCTCCCAATGCTCCGACTTTGTCAAACCCCTATTCTTCCACCTGGGGGGTCGGAAGGTAGCGAATTGAGAATTTTTTTAGGAGGGAAAAAAAAAAAAAAAAAAAACCCTTCAAACAGAGAGAATCAAGGATGAGAAAGAGGGGAGGAATGAAGCTCAGATCAGTGAAAAAAGCACTTAAATTCGTAGCAATTCACCCTCTTCTATAATTGACAGAAATCTTTGAAAATCAGAAGATTAACTGCTCACTTTTTCTCACTCTGGTTCATTCTAGTTGTTTACTGTGTCAATTTCACTTATGCTTTTCCAAAACATCTTATGTGCAGAGGGTCTCACTGGTTATCTCTTCTAAATCTGCTCCAATCTTTATCTTGTAATTTGTTCCTCTTTTGCATGCATGTATCATTATGAAGCTGTAGAGCTCATCTGCAGTTCACCATCATTGCAATCCGGCAGCTCTGTTCTCTTCTTGTTTTGCATTCCATGTAGTTTTTTTATTATTGGTTAGTCAATTCAACCAGCATGGAACCAACCAAGTGAACAAAGCAATGGACCAGGCCAGTTCCAGCCAGCCAATTCTGTTCAGGTGGTCTTTTAGAATGCCAAAAGGAGGCCAAAACAATGTTCACGTGAACAGTGTCATAACCCATTTTTTGACCTATAGGTAATGTCCCATAGAGAATCTGTGGGCCCAAGATTAGATTACACAAAGTTTTTATTCTTTGGAGATTTAGGATGTTAGTTTATTTTCTATTTTTGTTAGTTTAGTTCAGTTTCCATTTTGGTAGTTTCTAATTTTAATTAGTTTCTATTTCCACAAGATTCTATTGTCACTAGTTACTAGGATATTAATTTTAGTTTATTAAGTTTTAATTTCTTATAAAGGTTTTAGCTAAGCTATAATTAGGCCCTTACCTTGCAATAAAAAGAGACTTCTGGAGAAGGGGGTAAAAAAGAGATGAATTGAATTTTAGCATTGGGCATCGGCAGCCCTGCCCCCTCACTTTCCCTTCTTCAAATCTAATTCTTCTTGGATTTCCCCTTCTTTCCCCTGTCTTCTTTATCCTTCTTTCTTCTCTATCCTGTCCCTCATGACAATTGGCTCTGAAACCTTTTTTCTTTTTTGAACTCTGTTTTGAATCTAACATTTCGCTGTCATGCTTCCTGTTCTGAGTTAGCTCCAATAAGAATATTGTGTATCTCAGAATCTGCTTCAGATTCAGACCAAATCTATTCTTCCTCCCACCTAGTCTTACCAAACTTATTCCTTAAGTTGAACCAGATATTCAACCAGAATTTCCACCCAACAAGGCTATAATCTTCTGAGATTTTAATATCTTTCAAACTGCTTCTTTATTTCCGTGGTTCTCAAATTTCCCGAGAGTTTCTAAACCCTAAGCCCGGGTACTATCTCTGTACTTACTCTCAAAGAGGTAGAACACCACAAGCTTGTAGATAAAATCATTCCTCATCGTAGAATACAGAATTCATGAAAAAACTAGTGAATACCAGAATATGGTACTCCTGTAGTCCCCATTCTATTTGGATGACAGTTTTACATGCATAGTTACAATTGACATGCTAAAGAGATCAGAAACACCCCAGAAAATGTGCATTAAGAAACAAAAGAATGTCAATGGATCTAATACTCCTTCAGTTAACGAAATGTCGCCCAGCTCCTTGGCAACCTATATTTCAAGTTGGATGGTACTGACAAGTTTGCTCAAGCCTGGAGACATAATTATGGCAAGGACTTCCTGTGTTAAGAGCTCATAGTTGAAGCTGAATGACCTTAATTGATTTTGATGAAGTTTATTCTGGAACAAGTCCTCCTTGAACCTTTTCCTGGTGACTTCACCCCCACCATCTCTTCTTTTTTGATATTTATCCTTTATGAAGTTACTTTCCCACCCCTACAGGGGTCCAAGAGCTTTAGTTTCTGAAATAAGGATTCTTGAATTAAGGCTTAACCAAGAATATCGGAATGAATTATTACTGAGAGAAGGAGAAGAGGAATGACAGACCCAAGCCCACAAGCGAGAATGTTTGTCATTCGCTTTTTTGTGGAGGTCTCCACTTCCTCCTCGTTTCTCACTTTTGTGTTGGTTTTGGAAGATAATGGACTCAACTCCTATTTAGTAATCCACTTTGAAGACCTCCCTCCCCTTTGCTGTCACTGTAAGGTGTTCGACCGCTCTACTTCCGATTGCTTTGACAAGCCTCTCCGACTTGGACCCTTCGTCTAATACCCCTGCAACCCCCATCTCTGGAAAAACCAACTCTCTCCTCTCATCTCCATCCCAACTACTCTTAACCTCCTGTTCGACCTCGCTCATTGCTCTAGATCCATCCTCCACCCTGAGCACATATGGGCTGTCACAGTCAATGCGATTGTCGTTTAGTCACCAAGTCGCTGCTAAGAAGTCCTTAGGCCCATACCTCTGTTTTTCCCCTGCACTGAAGCTCTCCTTCACTAGTAAACCCCTCTTTGATGGTCACTGCCCACCAGCCATGTCGCTGCCCTGCACTCATTAGGATTTCCCTGCACTAGGAGCCTGATTCTGCTGATCACCTGCAATCCGACGCTGCTACCCTCCTGCAAACTTTCTCTCTTATTCTAACTCGAATGTTGGAATCCTATCCTTGATGCTATGAATGATCTTGTTGTGGTTCCTTTTAAGCAAAGGAACCCCCCCCCCCAAAAAAAAAAAAAAAAAAAAAAACACTCCTACATTGATACTACCCGTTCCTCTTCTTGCATAGATGTTCCGAAAGAAGTTTGCACAACTGACGCTTGCCATTTGTTGAGTTTTTGGTTGGGCTTGGTCGTTAGTTTGACTTTGTATCTTCTCCCTCCCCCCTTCCCCCACCTCACCCCTAGGCCCTAATCCCTTTCTTTCTCTCTTTTGGTAATGAACTTTTCTATTCATACTGAAAAAGATAATGGTTTGGGGTCCTTCAAAAATAAACAAAAAACAATAGAGGTGATAGCAAATACATTATGGCTCTTATGACCTATATTAGCTTCTATGGTTGCAACAGTTCCTTTTGTGCAAGGATCTCCATTTCAACCAGGCCAGAAATCGAGACATGTTGGTTTCAACTGAAATTTCAGTCAAAACTTGGAACTTTTCAACCCAAGTTTCTACAGTAGGTTTTGGCCTCTTTATTTATTTATTTATTATTATTATTATTATTATTTTGTTTTATCATTTTGTTTTTTTTGCCTAGTACCTATTTTAAGAATAAGGAACACAATGGAACCAATATTTTGCTTAAAAAAAACCTCTGAAAAGTTATTGTTCAAGTATACTAACACATAAGTGGTTCCCTGAAATACAAACTTTGTAAAGTTGAACAAAACTGTATTCCATACTTGAATTGCTTCATAGAAAATTACATATACAACAAAATACAATTACCAAATACAAGTCCCAGTGTCGGTTCCAAGTTGAGTGCCTAGCTGGAATCGGTGGATCCATGCTAAATAACATTACCTCATATCCAACCTCACTCATGGCTTTGGAACCATCCTTCACCCCACATTGGTAGTCGTCATTGTCCAACCATCTCCATTCAATCACCAGTTCATCGTTGGGATGTCCTCAAGCCTCTACCTCTATTCTCCCTCCTGCTACAACTCACCATTCCAGTCAACCCCTCCTTGGTGGTCACAGCTCTACCTACCATGTTGCAATCTGGTACTCATTAGGATTCCATGCATCACCTGCCTAGTTCTGCCAGTCATTTGCAAGTCGAGTTGTTGCCCTCTTGCAAACTCTCTCCCTGCTGATTTCAGCTTGAATGTTGCAATCATTTCCCTTGATAACATCAACGGTCTTGAAAGGAACCCCCTCAAAATCCTACATTGCTGCTGCCCCTTCCTCTTCTTGTATAGATGATCCCCATAGATTCCTACACAATTGAGCTTCTCCCTTTTTAAGCGAAGAAGCTTGCTACGATTCTAGAGTTTGCGCTATTGTTGCCTGCTACAATAATACCTGTGCCCCTCCCCCTCTCTATTTTTGGCTCTCATCTCTCCCTTTGTATCCCTTCCAAGCCCCCCCTCCTTCCTCCTTTTGAAACTTCCCCAACAGTTCCCCCTCTACCTCCCATTTACCCCTTTCCTCAATCCCCTCTAAACCATCTCCCTTCCTGATCAACCCAAAATAACTAGCCCCTGATTCGCCAATTAACTTGGCCACTAACCCTTGGTCCAACCCTCCCCCTCCCCCTCCACTTGTAGCCCACTCTTTCCAGCTTAAGCTCATCCCTACCCCAATGCCTTCTCTTATTACTTCGGCCCATCCCAAAACCCCCTTCTAAGCCCATCCCTCATTCTTCCTACTTGACCCTAGACCCTCGGCCCATTCCCACCTCCCTCAACTACCTCTGGGTCCAATCCCTCCCCTTCTCCCCTACCCTTGCCACCCCTCTCGGCCCATGTCTTGTCCCCCCTTCTTCACTAGGCCCTGATTCCCCCAACCCCCTTCCCTTCCTTTGAGCCTAGCCTAGCCCTTAAATCCCCTTCCTCCTTTCCAGCCTCCTTCCCCCCCCCCCCCCAAAAAAAAATGGGGATTTGTAACTTCTTAAGAGCCTTGCCAGTCCTTTCTTCATCGCCCATTCTCTTGCGGCTTTGACCCCTTTGAACTCTCCTTTGGAGGTGGCTAATGTTGAGCCCTCTAAACTTGAAACCCATAGCTTAGACCCCAGCCCCCTTTGAGGATGGTGAGATCCTTGAAGCTATTAAGGATCTTGATGTCCTTAAAGATGTCCTAGAGCCCAACCGTGGCAATTGTAGGCAAAGCAATCACAGTACCAAGAGGCGCCACCACATAGATGGAGATTTCATTATAGACTTCAAGACTTATTGTAATAAGAACAAAAAGAACAAACAGAGGAATGAGGATCCAGTTTCTTGCTCCAATTTAGCCTAATGATCTCTTCCTTTCTTTTGGTGCTCGCCCTTATTTCGCTTTTAGTCTTATTACTGTTTCATGAGTTTTTGGTTGGACTTGGCCCTTAGTGTGCCTTTGTATCTTCTCTCCCCCCCCCCCCACCCCCCCCCACCCCACCCCAACCCCTTTTCTTTCTCTCCTTTGGTAACGAAGCTTTCTATTTATCCCAAAAAAGTAATGGTTTGAGGTCCTTTGACAATAAACCAGAAACAAATGTGATGGGAGGACAGAATAGAGAATGTAGGAAGAAGGATAAAGAAGAGGAAATCTTGGAAGTAGACTTGAGAGGCAGAAGAACACTCATAAGAGGAAGAAAAGAGGAGAGAGAGGGAGGCTGCAAACACCCAAAACTCAAGCTTTACTTCATTCTATTTCTATTTCATGTCTCTATTTTATTGCCATTTAAGGGCCTATTTATGGCTTGACTAAAACTTTACAAGAATAAAAACTTATTAGACTAGAAATAGAAACTAATATCTTAGTAACTAGTGATAATACAATCTTGTAAATATAAAAATGATTTGAAATTAGAAATTGATGCAGGACAACTAGCCAAGATACAATTTGAACCAACAAAGACCAAAACACAGTTCACATCACTGTTCACGTGAACAGCGTCACAACCCCTTTTTAGGTATGTTGTGAGTATTCACAGTGGATTTTGTGGGGCCCAAGATCAGATTTTTTTTTTAGGTTTTATTCTTGGCAGATTTTGGACCTTAGTTTAGTTACTTTCTATTTTCGTAAGATTCTATTGTCTTTTTTCAGTAATCCTTAAGATTCTATTGTCATTAGTTACTAGGATATTAGTTCCTATGTTTAGGCTACTAAGTTTCTATTTTTTTTGTAAAGCTTTAGCCAAGCTATAAAAAGGCCCTTACATTGCAATAAAACAGAGACCTATGGACTAAAAAAAATGAATTAAAGCTTCAGCAGTGGGCGTTTGCAGCCCCCTTCCCCTTCTCTCTCTCACCTCTTCTCTTCGTTTTCTTCTGAGTGTTCTTCTTCTTTATCCCCTTTTTCAAGACTGATTCTTCTGAGATTTCCCCTTCTTCACCCTATCTTCTTTATCATTCTACATTCTCTATTATGTCTCCCATTAATTTGGCATCAGAGCCCAAACCTGGGTAAATGTCTTCTCTATCTTGCAGTCCGTTCAACTTTCTTTTCTCTTGTCCCTACTTTTCTTCTCCTCCTTGAGATGCAACTCTATCTATCGGATTCTTCAATCTCTCAAGCTCGCCTCACTTTTTCTTCGTTGCAAATTTCCTTCTTCTTATGTTTTGTCTTCCCGACTACTTCTCTCTTATCTATCTTCTTTATTTCTTCCTCTTTCTGTGATCTCCCTCTCTATTCTGTTCTCCATTTTGATTAATATCACTGTCACAAACCTTATCGGTCTTCACTTGGACACCTTCAAGGGGGGGAAAAAGAACATACTTTGAACTAGTGCTTTCCATACAATATCAGATATTTCTTATTTCACTAAAAGGACGTGTTTTTTTTTTTATTATTATTTTAAGAGAGGGAGAATCGATGCAGGACAACTACTCAGGATTCAATTTGAACCAGCATTGAAGGCAACCTCAAAACATGAAAAAGATTGGCCAAAACACTATTTACGTGAACAGTGTCACAACCTCCTTTTTTGGCATATTGCAAATATTCACAGTGGATTTTGTGGGGCCCAAGATTAGATTCTTTTTTGAAGGTTTTATTCTTGGAAATTTTAGGACCTTAGTTTAGTTTCTATTTAGTTAGTTCTAATTATAGTTAGTCTGTAGTTTCGTAAGATTATGTATTCATTTTTTGGGAAATCCTTAAGATTCTATTGTTACTAGTTACTAAGGTATTAGTTTCTATGTTTAGGCTACTAAGTTTCTATTCTTTTGTAAAGCTTTAGCCAAGCTTTAAATAAGCCCTTACATTGCAATAAAATAGAGACTTATGGAATAGAAAAAAGATGAATTGAAGCTTTAGCAGCGGGCATTTGCAGTCCCCTTCCCCCTTTCTCTCTCCTCTCCTCTTCCTCTTCTTATGAGTGTTCTTCTCCTTCTGTCCATTCTTCAAGACTGATTCTTCTAAGACTTCCTCTTCTTTCCCCTATCATCTTTCTCCTTCTACCTACTAGGGTTTATATTTTAGCCTCATGCATGAATAACTAAAATTGAAACGAAAATAAGGTCCTAAATCTCCCTAAACAAAATCTTCATAAAATTTGATATTGGGCCCCACAAATCTTCTATAAAGCATTATCAATATACCAAATAAAGCACTATGATTGCTCACGTGAACAGTGTTTTGGCCTCTCTTTTTCATGTTTTGAGGTGGCCTTCAATGCTAGTTCAAAATTGGATCCTGGCTGGTTGTCCTGCGTCAATTTTGCGTCTCTTAAAAAAAAAACTTGTCCTCGAGTTTCAGTGAAATAAGAATTGCCTAATATTGTATAGAAAGCCCTAATTCAAAGTATGCTCTTTTTTTCTTTTCTTTTTTTTTTTTTTTGGGGGGGGGGGGGGAGAAGGCGTGGGAATGAAGAAAGATAAGGTTTGTGACAATGATATTAATCAAGATGGAGAACATAATGGGGTAGAGGGCCACAAAAAGAATAAGAAATAGAGAAGACAAATTAGAGAGAGAAGAAGAACTAGTAGAGAAGTCGGATCATAAGAAGAACGAAATTAACAAAGAAGAAAAGTTCAGAGCAAGATCAAGAGAGTGAAGAATTCAATAGACAAGAGAAAGTTACCCACATTTGGGCTTTAATCCCAAATTGATGGGGGAAAGAATAGAGAAGGTAGAAGGATCAAGAAAATAGGAGGAAAAATTAGACTTGAAGTAGGAGAACACTCATAAGAAGAAGGGAAGAGAGGGGGGCTGCAAACGCCCAAAACTGAAGCCAAATGCATGAATAACAAAATAGAAACTACTGAAATATAAACCAAAATAAGTTCCTAAGTCTCCCAAAATAAAATCTTCATAAAATCTGATCTTGAGCCCCACTCTTCCATGAAGCATTACCAGTATTCCAAATACACGGCTATGACATTGTTCACGGGAACGGGACTTCGGCCTCCCTTTTTCAGTTTTGAGGTGGCCTTCAAGCTGGTTCAAGTAGGTTCTTGGCTGTTGTCCTTCATCGCAGTGGACGTGACAGCAAATACATTCTGGTGCTCATCACCTGTATTAGGTTCTATGCCTGCTACAGTTCCTTCTGTGTTCCTTTACCCCAATAAAACATGAATTGTAATGGTATCTATAGACTTATAAACTTCTGCAATTTTGCCTCTTCCAGCGTTGTATGTTAACTCAGACCTCAGAGTAATTTTTCCCAACTGAAGTTACAATAGTTGGTGGGTCAGTGGCGGTGTGAGGTGAAGGGTGTGAGGGGTGCAATGTTTGTGGAAGAAGTGCAGGGGCCCACCTTCTTATCATAGTTGGCAAGGTGCCAAGGTGATTGAAGGCCGTGGCAGGGAAGGACCCAAAAAAAAAAATACTAGGTGCATGTGATCTAGAACCAGTCTTGAAGACAGTTCATCCACTCAAGCATCTTCGGTAATGGCAAGTCAACTAGAAGGATGGTTCTTTCTCCTCTACCTGTGAAGTAATCCACTCTCTTTAGAAAGTGATTGATGGAAGTGAGAGAAAGACCCAAAAGGGTAGGCAAGAGGGGAAGGAGCTTCAAGAAGTGTAGGGAACTACAGCCCTGTTGCGCCCAATGTGTTACTTTTTATTTCTTCTCTTATCCAACATTATTTAGTACATCAATATATATTCGTTGAATCATCAAATATCAATATTAAGTTTACTTAAGTAATCAAAAATCATCATTGAGCCACCTCAAGTTATCAAAAAACAATATTGAGCCATATTAAGTCATAGAATGAGAAGACGTTTGAATTTGAGACTTTTGAAACAGATGGTTTATGCAGTTTTATTTTTTTGGGTGGGGTAAGAATTGGTCATTGTCATGACATACTTATCTCACGCTTGGTTTATAATATTCTTAGAAAATGTGATCTTATCTATGAGTCATTGAAGTTTTCTCAATTCTGAGAAATGTTCTTGCTCTTTAAGAAGTTTTACTAGTCAAATGATTTTGATTTTTACTTGAGATTTTTAGTATTATGCAGAACACAAGTCTAGCATTCCAACAAATTCAAGATGGATGGAGTTATTCTGCGCAAACGTTAGTTAGTATGTGTGAATACTGTAAAGTTACTCTAAATGGAAATAATATTCTAGATAGGAAAAAAAAAAACGAATATTCTAGCACACTGAATATTTTACCATATTAAGATTTACAGAAACTTAGCTTGGAAAAAAAATCCAGCAATAAAAAGTCAAAGAATTCACCAACCGCTAAAATTCTATAAAACATTATAAATCATTTAGTTAATGTCATTAGGCATAAAATAAGCATTGAGGCATTCAATACCAATGAGGTGGTCACTGCCTGGACCACCCATAATCCGCATTTTAAATGCAACCTGATAACCGTGCCTTTTATACTAAACCAAACTTTAATTGACACAGACAAGGGTGAAGTAGTCTTTTTTATAGAAAAAATTCGACCGAAATTGTCGAAATATCTGCATTTTTCAAAAATTAAACGAAATTCGAATTATTTAGGAAAAGTGTCAAATTTTAACTGAAATTTCGGAGATTTCGACCATTTCAAACATTTCAACCGAAATTTCGACCAAAATTTTGACCATTTCAACATTCTAACTTGTTTTTCCTTAGTTTTTGTTGATTTCTATCCCATTTTCACCTAATTTTCACGATTCATTTGCCTTCAAACACCTCTTTTGCTCATTTTTTGCCTCCAAACACCTCCTTTGCTCATTTTTTGCCTCCAAACACCTCCTTTGCTCATTTTTTGCCTCCAAACACCTCCTTTGCTCATTTTTTGCCTCCAAACACCTCCTAAGCCACAACAGCTACAAAGGAAACTCCGGCAACAATAGAATGTGAAGCATGAGCCATACCCAACAGTTCCAAACTTCCCTTTTTCATTTTTGTTTTGTTCATGCCTTAAATGATCTTGTATTGCCTTGAAATTAATATATGTTTAGCCTAGGACTATGATCTATGATTGTGTTTCGTTAAACTTATCTTTTTATTATTTGCTACCATTTTTTCATTTCTTGATTTTAATAATTATTTTTTAAAATTATATATTTTTATTTTATGTATATATGATATATAGGCTTCAACTTAATATATGTGAGACACCATTGCTTGATCTAGTCGGTTATTTTATTTTGTTGACTTGTTGTATATGTACCATTCTACCAAACAATTCATGTATGCTGATGATTATAGGTCTGTATGCAATACAATTTTCACTTGTCGAAACCAGTCATTTGTTAGTATACTTGAATGATAAATTTCTAACTTTTTTCTTTTTTAAAATACTAGTTCCATTGTGTTTATTATGCTTGAAATAGGTAGTACGCAAGAATCCAAATCATTTTGAGTCCATATGAGGCCCGAAATTGAACTTCCAATTTCCAGAAAAAAGTGTCTAGTTTTAACCAAAATTTCGACCGAAACATCGAAATTTTGGCCTTTTGCAAGGTTGAAATTCCTGTTTTGGTTGAATTTATTTCCTTGGTCTTTTTCTAAGTTGTAACTAACAGCAAAATAATACCATTGGCCAGGGTGGCTCTGAGTGTAATAATGGAAAGTCAAGGGGACGAAAGTATAATTAGGGAAAGAAGAGACAAGGGGGATGTTTTTCCCCTTTAATTTAATTATATTTTAAATTCAAAATAATGAAATCAGTTTTACCACAAAAAAATAGCTTCTCTTGTGGTTAGTTGTAGACACTATTAATCCAATTACCTGCAAATTTCCATTCATAGATTAAAAACTTGAAGGTGAGGACCAACTTGATCCCTCAACGATCTGAGCTCACTTGAGATGTAGCCGATTTATTGCATTTTTTCCCCCTAGTTTGAATGGCCATCGCTAAGGGTATACGATGGAGGATGGGGCTGAAACTGGCTGTCTAGTCTATTTAAGGCATTTTGAACCTTGATGCCCTTTGGTTTATGAAAAAATAACTCTAAGCTAGAGTTCCATGCCAGACCATAAAGTGTAACCACTTTGATGAATTAAATTCGTAAAATGCCCTATCCTATGCATGGTACACTCACAAAAAGTAATCAACTCATACATTTATGTTCAAACAAGTCTTTGATAAACATGACAAATGTTCAAACTTCAAATTACAATTAAGACTACAGATTGGGGGAAGTTGTAGTTCAAATATTGAAAGCAAACAAATCCAACGAGATTTGAAGAAAACTTTTGGAAAAAAAATTTTAATTTAGGGGTAAATGGTTACCTTCATTTTGGGGATGTGAAAATAGGTTTTGATGCTTGTAGATGTGAGGTAAATGTCATAGGAATCACCTGTAATGGAGTCTTAACCAAGATTCTCATGAAAAATGTGAAGAATGTTGAGAGGTTCCAACAAGGAAATGCCAAAGAGTGCAAAACCTTAAGCAAGGCGAGTTGAGATATCTTGATCTTAGTTGAGTTTTATACTTGAGTCTTGTTGGTTTGATACTTGGTTGAATCAAAATCTTAAACCTAGATCCTTGGAGAAAATTTTGTTGAAACTTAGGTTTTGACCCAACAAAAAGCCGAAATTTTCAGTCTTCGACCAAATTTTAGGTGGAAACTTGGTACTTTTTTTTTGAATTTCGACCTAGGTTTCAGGCAAAGTGCGAAATCTCGGCCGAGTTTGCCGGTTCACTAGTGACCAACCAGGCGAATTGGCGAAATCTCAGATTTCACCGATATATGCCTGCAATTAAATAAGTTATAATTTGATATATATAAATAATATAATATCACATATGTGATATGTCACATCACATCCTGCAAAACGTCGATCAATAATATATTATGTTTGGATAAAAAACTCATCATCGTCAATCTTTAGTATTAATTAATTGATAAAATACTCATCACCATCAGTCTTTGGTATTAATTAATTGATAAAATGGTAAAACATGAAGTCATTCTAACTTTCTGATAAATGCTTGCCCCACTAACTAGTAACAACACATCACCTTTTTACCTTAAGGCTTAAGGATTGAAAAATTTTATTCTTCACTTCGTCTTCTTCTTCTTCTTCTCTAAACAGCCTGCAAGTCTACTGAACCGATAATGATCCTCGCAAGTGAAGCTGTGAAGGTGAGGCACCGTCTCGGCCTCCACCATGTCTTCTTCATCCCAATCTCTAATTGGTCAAGAAGATCAGAGGCGATAGTGTAACTGTGTAATCGAATCCAACGTAGCCAGTAGAATGACAGGCTCTAAAATTTGTGTTTTAGGTTTTACGTTTACGTTT
Organism: Hakea prostrata; assembly: GCF_041222555.1. Lineage (NCBI taxonomy): Eukaryota > Viridiplantae > Streptophyta > Magnoliopsida > Proteales > Proteaceae > Hakea > Hakea prostrata. Next base: position 63,183,327 of record NC_142606.1, on the reverse strand, counting down.
TTTTTACCTGTTTTAGAGAATCGGAGGTAGTTGCAAAGGAGCAGTTGCAAAGAATCGGAGGTTTTTCTCTCGTTCTTTGGCTCGAACCTACGAGGCTGCTGGAAAATCATGTATTTCGCAGAAGTTTTGGTGATATTCGTGATTTTCCAGTGAAATTGTGCAATATCGTTTTCGCTTCAATTTTAAAATCGCCTTATGTCGAACTCGGTGAATTTCGCTAATATGTTTTACCTTGGTTTCAGGCCTTGTATGACCTCCATTTCTTTGATTTCTTGCCTTCTACCTTTTTTAATCATAATAAACACAATGGACCTAGTATTTTGCCCCAAAAAAAAAGACACTCAAAAATTATCATTCAAGTATACTAACAAATGACTGGTTCCAACAAGTACAAAATGTATTGTATATATGCATAGAATTATCAATATACATGAATTGTTTGATAGAATGGTTACATATACAACAAGTCAACAAAATACAATGACAAACTAGATCAAGTGATGGTGTCTCACATGTATTAAGTTCAAGCACATATATTATGTATACACGTATTTTGAAATTTAGAAAATGGTTTTAAAATAAAAAAGTTTTAAAAAATAGTTTCAATAATCAAAATATAAGTTTAACACACAATCTAAGATTAATAGTCCTAGACTAAACATATATTAATTTCAAAGCAATACAAGATCGTTTAAGGCTTGAACAAAACAAAATTTGAAAAAATGGGAAGTTTGGAACTGTTGGGCATCGCTAATGCTTCACATTTTGTTTCTGACAAGTTTCCATTGTAGTTTGGGCTTAGGCCCATGAATAGCTATTGTAGCTTTAACAGTGTTTGAAGCAAAAGAAGAGCAAAGGAGGTGTTTGAAGGCAAAGTAGTTGTGAAAATTAGTGAAAATGGGATAGAAATCAACAAAAACCAAGGAAAAACAAGTTTTAGTGTCAAAACTTGTGAAGTCTTGGTTGAAACTTGTAAACGGTCGAAACTTTGGACCTTAGGAAATTCTTGGAGTTCCGTTTTGTTTTCAATTTTTTGTGGATATTTTTGTCAAAATTTGGGTAATCTCGACCGATATTTATATCATACCCAGATCTTGACTCTACCAAGATCTTGAGTGAGATTGTGTGGTTTTTTATTCAATGCTCATCTAGTCTTGCTAAGTCAAACAAGCAAGATATTGTGAGTTCTCAGTCCATGATTCCATTTACTCAACATGGAGCAACTCCTTTCTCCAATTTGAGTTTCATGAGATTCTGGTACTCTCTCTAGTATCACATGAACTAGTATCAATATGAAGACAAAACAGACTATAAATGGCAGGAATTATGGTCAGTGCTCATTGGTCTTAGTCTTTGCTTCATAACAACAAGCCCCCCCCCCCCCCCCCCCCCCCCACCCCACCCCAATAAAGGCACCCAAAAAGAAAGTCATTATCCTAGGCTTTTCTTATCATTTGGAATTTCTAGTTTGGTGATATACTTTCTCATGCTAGGACTGGTGTAACCAAAGCTGTTGGTGTTGAAACTGGAATTATCACCTCTACATCCTTGTGTCTATGGATTGAGGTTATCATGCTGCATGATTGCATTTTTTTTCTTCTTCTTTTCTGTAAGAAGCTTCTTATTAGAATGAGAAGAAGTACAGAATGGGCAGTCCCCTAGATCCCATATATGAAGAGAGGGTAGGGTGCTCCCAGGGCATCCCCTCCTAACCAGTGTCCCAAACAGATCTACCCAGTTACCCCATTTAAAGCACAAATGACTCCACAATCTACATCCTTCTGGATTTGAGAGCAATCATGTAATCAGCTGGTTGATTCTTCTTTATGCAGCTCCTTAGATGTCCACACTAGCTGTCCATTATCCACTTTGACAGCAACCATTTAGTCAGCTGGCTGATTCTGCTCTCTGCTTACATGTCTGAATTGCTTCTGATTGAACTGATAAGGCAGTCACTCTACTCCTTTCCCTGCATAAGCTAATAAGACCTGCAAAATCATTCCTTAACACACCTCCATTGGCTGCTGCTGCATCCAATAAAGCTCCGTCACAATGCAAAGCCACCATGTGAGTGGGTGGCTTGATCCAACTGCAGGTGTTAGGAACTCTAGATGCCAGGCAACAAGAATGCTCCATTTCTCTGCCAAGAAGAATGTCCATTTCTCTGCCAACAAGAATGCTCCATTTCTCTGCCATAGTATTCCGCTCCCCCTATAATGTTTAAGGCTCTACACTTGGCCTAAACATCCTCAATGATCACTGCTACTAGCTGGACCTTGTCTCTCATTTTATCTATGGGTATTCTGTAATTTCTTTCAGTCCAAAGCTGCTGGATGGTTGCACGCATGGCTAACTTACCAATTACTACAATGTTGTCACTTGTATCCTGGTGACATATTACCCAGAGTGCTGCCTCTTGCACCTGTGTCATGAGGTTTCTTTCATCTGTTAGTCTTTCAAATATACCACCCCATACTGAAGAGTTGAATGTGCACTGATAAAACAAGTGATACTTGCCTGCCCAATAGAAAGTACAATTTCTTTGTGTTTGAATATTACTTTTGGATTAGTTCTCCTTAGTTGGGAATGCATCCCTAAGACATCTCCAAGTGGTGAATGAATGCCTAGGGACATGTTTGAACAAAGACCAACAAATCACAAACAAAAACAGAAACATCGAAGGAAAACAAAATAGCATTGGTTCACACTTCACGCATCAACATGGGTGTGCTATGTCCGCATGCGAAGAAGAACTCTCACCATGTAGGAAGAAGATTACAATGTAGATCTCTCAACCAATTGTCAAAAATGGTGTTATAAAAATCCCACCCTAAACCCTAAGGCAAAAATCCAAATCTCACAATGTCGCCATAAGAGAATGTAGGGTACATATTTATAGAATTTAATCAGGTAAACAGGCTAACCCATTGGGTCGGGTTGTACCGTACCATCCACACCCCCATCCAAAACCGAGATCCCTCTACTTCAATGCCGGGTATGAGTATTTGGGTCCACATAATCAGGAACTATGCTGCCGACCAGTCCATCCTCTGAATTTTCTGCCTGATGAGGTTCCAAAGATGATTTTGATGGAAAATACTTCTGGCACATTTCTTTTCCACACCACCAGCCAATACTGTCCACGTTTGGTATATCCCTCCAGATCTCAGGCAGAGTAGGGGAATGGTCTGTACACATTGCCAGTCACCGTTGTGAATGAATCCATGATTGCATTTGTTCCTTATTTCTACGTATTGAGTTAACTGCAGCAAACCTCACCCCTGTGCCCTTGAATAAATGAAAAGGAAGAATTTTTCATTTCAAAATCTTCTTTGTTTGATTTTCATTAGAATGCTGGTTTTTTCTTTTTAAATATATTAAATGATCCTATTGCTGCTGTAGTTACTAAAATCAGTCTCTTTGACGACATTTTATGATAAATATGTAATATCTCGTTGATAAACATTCTGGTCAAATTTCAACCTGTATCTTATTGTAATCCTAAAGTTGTATATGCCATTCCTTGTTCAGTTTGAGAATGTCAAGCAATGCCGACGTCTCTGTTGGATTATGGATGCTAGCCATGAATGTCACCCATGAAGACAACCGGGCATTATGTGATCATCATTGTACACCTACGTCTATTGCTGTCTGGCTTCCAGGATGTTCAGGTATACAAATTTATTGATAGTTTCCTCCTCTTATTTCAGTTCTAATTTCTCATCAAGGCAGCTATAGTTTAGAAGTGCATCAAAGGACAGTTGGGGCAAAATATCAAGTGCATAAAAGTAAGGCAGTAACATGTTAATGTCGATGGCACTAATATTTTAATGTTGATTCTTACCAAAAAGAAAAAGAAAAAGAAAAAAAATTCGAAGGTTTTATCTTTGATAACTTTACCTGGATTCAGAATCTGAGAGGCCAATTGAGATCGCATTTGTTATTTTACATTTCTGATGGGGTCATATCAAAAGGCTGATAAATGGCAGTTGTCAGACCTTGTTAAACTCTGTTGGCAGTATGCATCTTGGATTATGCTTTTGACCATTATTAAAAGAGCCTGGTTTTCAAGATGAGGTCCCACGGTATTTGTGCTTTGCCAATGATTTCTCATTGGTGCCCTGGTGGATAAGAAAGCAAGACTTAATGCGGAGTTAAGAGCTTTGGAGGTCAACCTTGGAAACAAGAGGCTTTAAGTTTAGTAGAATAATTGATGCTGACATGGTGCAAATCGAGGAAAGAGAGATACCACAAACTCACAAAGTAACTATTTTTTATATTCAGGGTCAGTCATAAATAAAGGTGACATGGAGGATGATGTTTGTCAAAGGATTGAAGTGGGATTGATTAATTGGAGAGCTGTATCTAGAGTGTCATGTGCCCATCATATTACTTCAAAGGTAAAGGACTGTTGTATATCTAGCTGTGATGTATGAGGCAGAATGTTGGGCAGCTAAATAATGTCATATGCAGAAGCTATGAATAGCCAAGATGAAGATGTTATGATGATTGTGGGGAGGATAAAATAAGAAATGGATATAAGAGCTGACTTCAGAGTTGCCTCAATCAAAGACAAACTCTGAAAATCACTTGAGGTAGTATTATGAGCATTGTTCATCGAAGGTCTAGGGACACCCCAGTAAGGAGTGATATAATCCCTATTGAAGCATCTGAAAGAGCTACAGGCAAGGCTAAAATGACCATAAGAGAAATTCTGAGAAAGCACATACATGATCTAGGTCTTTTTCCTAATATGACCTATTAGAGGTTAAGCATCCATGTAGCATACTCCAATTTGAGAATTCTCGTGACTTGTTGGGCCATTATACTCTTATTTTTCATTTTCTTTTTGTCCATCTCCTCCCCCCATCTCTTTTTTTTTTTTTTTTTTTTTTTGGACGGGGGGAGGTGAGAGCCGTTATATATGAGTGGACTTAGACTGAATAGAGTCGAACCTTTATAATTATTTTGTGCCTGCCTTTGGTGTTGTGTTTATCTTTCTTTGTTGAATTGTTCTTAAACCATTAGTATCTAAAAGAGGCCGTTTCCACTTGTTCAACCTATTCAACCCCCTCTAGAGGTTGGTTTTCAAATAAATGGTTATCATGGTTTTTATTTCTTTTTTCTTTCTCTCTTTTTTATGAATAATTTTGTAGGATTGTGCTAGGGCTGTGGAATCAATTAAGGGGAATGAGGGACTGTGGAATCAATTATTGTTCTGTTTGAGGCAAGCTTGCTTGCTGAGAGGGGAAGACCCTTGGTTGGGGCGTCTTGAAGGGTATATTCACGTTTGGGGAAGATCAATTGTAACGGGGTCTTGCTTAATCAATTACAGTGGTTGAGTTTAATGCATCAATCCTTCACATTTCATCTTCATCCTCTGTATACGCCATTCAGTTGCTGTGTGTGAATTAGAGTGAAGCCATTAACGTTGAGGGCTGTGGAGTGGTGTGTGTGAAACCAAAGAGGAAACCACTAGCTAGTTACAGGCATTTCATCCATTTAATTCAGGTTTCAATTGGGGGTTCCTATCAATCTCAAATAGAGCTGATCAGAGGGAAGGTATCCATGTAGCTGACCCATTTAGTTGGTTTAAGGCTGAATTGCTTCTGTTTAACAGGCAATAGATCTTCGAGGTCTACAACTGAAACATTGGTACCTTCTTGGAAAAGATTATCTAGAAGAGGTTCCAAAGATTATCCACTAGGATAGGTGATCAAAGTCGTGATCCTCCTTTTGCTCTTCTTGGACTATAATGCCCACTACCTCCAGAATAATTAATATTATTAGTTAATCTGTAAAATGCTTTAGACTTGACAATCTGGAAATTTTTTCAGGTTCATCATGTAAAGGATATAATGGGCAGAAGGAGCTTCACAAGACCCATATTTGTTCCAAGAGTCCAACAGTACCATCAATCCAGTCCAACACTACCATCTGATTGACAGGTAGCATTTGCATGGGATCCTACCTGATATTAAGCGAGCAAGTAAAATGAATTTATCCTCCTTTTGTTATGGAGAACCTCTATTGCTAAGTCTGTTGCATCTGATGATGACAGGTTGCATTTGTATGGGTTCTGACTTGACATTAAGAGAGCAAGCAAGGTGAATTTTTCCCCATTTTGTTAACAAGGCAAGTATGTATCTGTTTTTCCCCCCACTGTTTTGCCTGTAAACAGCCTGTACCAATATGATGAGAGTACCTACAGTTCCTGTCCTCAATTTTGATCCAATAGATTGTTAGTTTTTACTGCCACCAAGTTTCAGTCTGATGTGAGTTTTGGCGTGGGACCATGTAAGATTTTCCTGTCTAGTAACTGCTGCTCAGATCTTGAATCGATTTTCTTGGTGTCATAAAGAAAACAATGTGGATTTAAGGTCGTCTGTTTTCTTGGATACATTTCCAATCCAGGTCTTATTTCATCTCCTTAATGTATATTGAAAAGATTGTAGTTTACAGCAAAGACGACATGAGATGAACCCTGAGGAATTATATTGAACCAGTGACTGGAAATGAGTTCAGCAAAAACGGTTCTAAAAGCCATAAACCTTAAAATCTGCGACGTGGAGGCCTCCATTGAGAATTTGGTGCTATATTAAGTACTATAACTTTGTGAGTGTTGAACCTAGCACTTCATGTGAAAAGCCAGCTCCTAGATATACTACCCAGTAACAAGCATATTGATCAAAGGAAGTGAATCTAGAAATCTTTACAAACCTGAAGATCCAAAGAGCCAAAAATGAAACACACAGATAAATAGTGGAAAGTGAAAAAAACAGTAAAGCAGTAACATGCAGTCAATCGAAGGAGACCACTACTAAGGAACACATAAAAATTGAGCAAGCTGACAAATGATTGGAACCTCAGAATGCGACTCGTTTGACAAAATGATCCCTTTTATCATTCTAATATCTCATGAACGAAAATATTTAATGTTGTTTGGTTTGATACAGATTATTTTCCTTACCCCAAAAAAAGAGAGTCGGGATCATCTTCCCATTGTGGGAGTGCAGGGAGTGCAGGCTACTCCCCCTATCTTTTTTTACCACTAAAATGATGTAGAACATATCTTTGAATAATTATAAAAAAAAAAAAAATTAAGATGAGACCGATAGTGGGTACACAATGGGCCTCCCAATTTCTGTGGTCAAAACGCATTGAGGGAGCATAGATTGCTCCCCAAAGGTGAGGTGATCCAGACTCAAAAAAAGAATATAGAGAATTTAAAATTTTTTTTTTCCTTTCCTTGAATGAATGAATAAATTTAGTACTGGAACCTCAAGAGTGGAGAGAAAGAGAGACAAGGGAGGAAAGAACATACAACAGGAGAAAAAGAAGGGGGAGGGGGGCAAGTCTTCAAGGCAAAGACACCAAAGTAAAACCTATACCCTAGGGAACAACAATAAGCCTATTCTTTTGGGGTATCTACGACAGGAGGATGGAGGACTAGTTGCGTTTTGGAGGAAACATCAAAGCAAATGCCTTTCCAAATCATATCCAAGGATCTAAGTTGGAGGTCATCTTCTAAGATTTCTCCACACCAAGATGGTAAATAATCAATCCAAAGACTAGCTTGCCAATCAAGTAACAAATAGAGGTGTTGAGAAGAATCTCAAGAGTCCAAGCCCAATCCTGCATGAAGCCAAAAGAATGACGAGAGTAGGGCCATATGGAATTCCCCCAGAGGAAGCGGGAGACAGCACATGTGAACAAAAGGAAACATATAAGTGGTGGGCCAAAAAGGGGTAGAGGGTAGAGGGGGCCATCCATATGGAGTCATATTTGGGGAGATGGGAGGGTAAACCCAGTTGACCTAGATGGAGTCATGCCTAAAGGAGACTTTCCAAATGAGTTTCAATAAGATGGCGGTATTGTAGTCTTGAATACATCTTATGCCAAGCCCTCCTTTAGATTTCAATTGACAGATAGTCTTCCAAATAAAGGGGTGAAGAAAGTGGAAGATTCATGGCCTTTCCAAAGGAAACCATATAAGATGGCCTCTATGATTTTGATGGTGTCTTTGAGGATGGAAAAGATGCCACACTAATAGAGGTAGGAGGAATAGAGGACAGAGCGGATGAAGATTGCTCGCCTCAAAGGATAGAAGCTTTCCTTTCTGGAGTTGGAGTTTCTTACAAATATGATCCAACATTGGAGTGCGATGGCGATCAATATGCCTCCTAGGATGAGTGGGAGCCCTAAGTAGAAGACAAGAAAGTAGCCTAGGGAGAAACTGCTAAATTAGAGGATGGTGACTTTGGTGGAATCTAAGACACTAGCCTGGAAGAGGCTAGATTTATACAAGTTTCTACAGAGACTAGAGCAAAATTCGAAGAGGGATAGGGAGGAAAGAATGGTTGAGATGGAGGAGTAGGATGCTTTACACAAGATCATGAGATCATTAGCAAAGATGAGATGGGTGAGATCGAGAGCTTGACATTTATGAATGGGGAGATGATGGACTCGTCCATGATAAATTGGATGATCAGAGAAAGGATCTCAAATGCTAGAGTGAAAAGGAAGGGGAGAGCAAACAACTTTGGCGAATACCAACGTTGGGATTGGAAGAACCCAATAGGGGACCCATTAGTGATAATAGAGGAAAAGAGGATGAAGAGATATAAATTTCAGATCAATGTATGAAAGAGGGAGAAAAACCCTATAATAGAGAGAATACCACTCCTGAAGTCCCACTAGAGGAAGTTAAAATTCTTGTGGAGGTCAACTTTCAAGAGGACAGCAAGAGAGTGCAAAAACAAATCAAACCCACGAATAGTTTTCACACAAAGAAGGATATTATTAGCAATGCTTCAACCAAAAAGGAAAACAAATTGGTTGTGACTGAATAGGGAGGTCATGCTCATAAACCGATTAGCAAGGACCTTGGTGATGAATTTGTCGAGAAAATTGCAAAGGGAGATCAGCCTGAAGACTGAGAGGGAGGAAGTTTCAGGTTGTTTGGGGATGGGCAAAGAAAGGTTTGATTGATAGAAGAAAGTTGGTAGGAGTTAAGGAAGAATCTACTAATAGCAAAGAAAAAGGTCCTCTTAAATGAAATTACAGGATGCCAAGAAGAATCATACCAAAGCCATCAAGGTTGGAAGCATGACTAGACTTGTGGGAATGGATGGCTAAGAGAACCTAGGATGATGAATGGATGGCGTGAAGAGAATTGAGAAGGGAGATATCCACAAATTCATTAATCAAATTGGGGGACGAGGAGTTGAGGAGGAAGAGAGGAAGGGACAAAAATGGAGGACAAGAAGGTGACCACTTTGTGCTTGATACAAGGGACATCAAGAACCCAAGACCCATTGGACAAGAGAAGAATGGGGATGGACTTGTAAGGGTGATGAGCTTCGAGGGAGCGATGGAAGAAGGTCGAGCTCAAATCTCTAAGTTCAAGCCACTTAATCCTCAATTTTTGGCAAAAAAATCTTTCCTCTCAAGAAGAGACAAAGGAGGGCCTCTTAGAGAGGGGACTTCTCTTCCAAGTCAAGGGAGGGATTAAGAGGACCCGATTGGAAATGAGATCAAAGACATGCAAGACTAGTATGGCAGGAAGTGACCTAAGTAGAAATGTTACCAAAGGTGGAGGAGTTCTAGGATTAAAGGGCCAATTTAGAATTGTGGAGCTTCCAAGCTAAGGCTACCAAAGGAAGGGAATGGCAGTGAACCGACTTGTCCCAAGCCTTCCCGATAGTGGGAAGAAAATAAGGGTTAGAGGACCACATGTCAAGAATTTGAAAGGTTTAGGACCAAAGGAAAGGTTATATTTAGACCTGTAAACGGATCGGATTCAGCTCGGATACGCCAATATCTGAATTTGAATCCGATTAGCAAAATCACTATTCAAATTTGAATCTAAATCCGAATCTATTTCTTTATCGGATATCCAATAATGATCTGATTCGATCAACTATCCAATTATTGATTGGTGATTATCATTTTTTTTCCGATTTCCAATTTCCTGTTACCAATTACCGGTTTTCAAATCCAATTGTTAGCCATTTAAAAGAGAAAAGTATGTTACTTTACTCTAACCGGATAAATTTCGATTTCCAATTACCTGCTACAGATTACCGACTTCCAAATCCATCTAGCATCCCTTTTTAGAGAAAAAAAATGTAAAATACTTTACTCTATCCGGATAAAGTTTTATTCAGACATTATGCCATCCGATAAGAAATTATCCGAATTCGAATCCAATTGCTTAGTGGACGGATACAGATATTTTTCAGTAAGAAATTCTAGAAATGGACACCCTTAAACGAATAAGAATGTGAATTCGGAGGTAGTTTCACTATCCATTTATGGGTCTAGTTAGTTGAATGACAAGGTGGCAAGAGGAATGGTTAAAGAGATTGAGAGAGAGGAAGGAGGCATAGGAGGTGGGAAAGTGGGAGAGCCAAGGATCATTGCCAAGAATTCTATCAATTTTGGAGGCAATGCAATCAGGGTTTATCCTGCAACTATGCTAAATGAGGAGTTTACTAAACCAACGAAGGTCAATCGTAACTAGAACATCAAGGCAAGAATCGAAGGCATCAACTGCAGAGTCAGGAGTGTAGAAACCAACTTTTTCCTTGTTGAAGCGAACCACAGTAAAGTCACCCCGTATGTCCCAAGCTTGGTTAGAAATTGAGGCACCAACAGATTGAAGATTAGTCTACAGGGGGAGACGACTGGGACCTAAACAATAGATGATGGAGAGAAAGCAATGGTCAAGGTGGGAGCGAAAGAGATGCATAGGTGAGTAAGGTGGGGGAGAGAATAGAATCGTGATATGGATTTTAGATAGGTCCCACATAATTTGATTGCAACCTCTATTGGAGCAATCATAGTTGGAAGCAAAGGACTAAGAGGGAGCGACGGAGAAGGTGATTTGACTGGCATTGTTTTGATGGACATGGGTTTCAAGGAGGGCATAAAGAAGAAGTTTCAAAGAAGATAGGTTCGTACTCTACTTAAGAAGATAGGTTTGATGGTTCTTGTGACTTGCAACATTTCTATTCTGAGGATAGAAAATCAATTACCAACCTAACTACCTCTAGCCAAGGTTGTTCTCTTCTCTCTTTCAACTCCTAGTGATGCTTGCCCCTATACTTTTGTTTCTTCTCTGGCTCCATTTATCTGGATAAAAATACTCCAGTTACCGATTACATCATTATAATGTTCTCTCCCCTCTTCGCCCTCTCTTATTCCATTTTTCTCTTGATGGATCTTCTCTTTTAACTTAGATATTGTATCTATTTGTGTCACACCCCACCCGCTGGTCTCGATTACCCGCCCGACAACCCGTGGGTGCGATCCGTCGCAGGATCCACGGTCTTACCCATCAATAATAATAATGCAAGAAATAGATAATCAAGAGTTAGAGCAAGTTCAAATAATTAATCAAAAGGATTACAGGAGTCTAAATACTCCAAAAAAAGAATCAAAGAAAGAATCAAAGTTCAAAAATAATATCAAGTTCAGCGGAAGCAATCAAAATAAACTAAATAATCTTCTTTCTAGTTTCTTTCTCTAAAGCTAAATAATGCACTTCATGAATAACAAGAAAGGGAGTTGTCCAGTTATTTTCCATATGATCCTCAAAATGTTTGGCAATCTACCTCATTCGACCATCAATGGGTGCTATAAGCGCACTCTAAGCATCCGCAGGAAGTTTCAGGCAAGCTATCTCCATCTCCCACTGACGATGCCACATCTTCTTCATATAAGAGGGTTCGATCATACGAATTCTCTCCAATTTCCGAGGACATGTAACCATCTGTACAGTTTAGTATAACATACAAAGAAAGGAATGAGTTGTGATGAACACAATAAGGATAACACATTTCTCATCCATATGTCAACACAATCAGCAATGATATGAAATGAATGATATGCAAAAGTATGAATGCTACTATGATCTAACTATGCAAGTCTCTAGATAGTTGACATGCTTTAAGATATAACATCAGCCCTCCTTTGGGTAGGTCTAGTCACTCTGATCCCTCACGGACTGGTTACCTCTATTGGGATCCCAGGCAAAGGGGTCAAGTCCTCATCAAGCATCCATGGCTGGGGTTTAAGTCAACACTCTCTTACCATGACCATTGGCATGAGTACTAGCGCATGTTGGGGTTTCTAATCCAATGCAAGGTCATACTGGTAACATACTATATGAAGTCTAGATACTTCCCCTATGGCACCAACCACTAGGTTTCGTATCCTTTGCAACCTAGGAATGAGAACCCTCACGGACTGGCTACCGCTGTTGGACTCCACTCCCTAACCCTATGGTCATCCACATATTATTGGGGGCGGAAAGCTCTCATGACTCCTCATAACACCCGGGCCGCTCCTTGGACGTCCATGAGCCCAACCCTAACATAGGCAACCCTACCATTGCATGAACAACAGTGGACCACTGAGTCTTCGCACGGACTGGTTACCGCTGTAGGATGAAACAGAGTCACGTCACCATTGTCACGGGTCATTCGGCTTCATTTCCCCTACCGAAAGGGTAATAGCATGTAGGGTACCTAGCCATGCAATTCTAGACTCCCTAGGTATGTCATCCGATAGTCATGATAGTGCTGGAGGCATCAATGAGCATGTGTCCCATACCATAGCCTTCTGATATCTCAAGCAAAGATACCCAATTGGATACCCTTTCCATCATAACTACACTACATCAATCAAGATCATATCATAACCATTCATTCAATATCGTGAAGTGATTCAGTATATAAATATAACACAAACAACAAGTATATAATAGTATTAAAGTTAATTAAACAACTACAACAATGTACATGATTAATGAATAATATAGGAAACAACTGATTCATCATATACATGCCATTGCATATAAACAAGATAATGTGTCCTTACTTGTAATTAAGTAAAAGCTCAATAGAATACAATCAAACCACAATTACAAAACCTTCAGTAAGACCAGAAGACACTTAAACATAGAGTTACAAGAATACACAAGAGTCATGAGTCAAATCAAAGCAAAAACCAAACTCACATAGCTATTGTGACCCAGGGCCGGTCGCTTGATTAAGCAACCGCCCAGTTACAGACAGCTTTCCAACTCCAAATCAAACTTTTGATCATCCAATTTCAATCCGATTTTGGGATGATCTTAATCCGAATTTCAATCCTAACAAATCTATAACAGAGGAGCAAAACAGAAACCCAAAATTAGCAGAGATCTAACACCCAAATCTCCACCCTTGATTAGATCCATCCTTTATTCGAATGCAGGGATTTGTTTTCGGATAAGATCCTCTCGAACACATTGATTAGGGTATACAGCTAATCACAATTAGGTTACCCTAACATGAAGGAGATGGATCTACCTCATTCCAAAGTTGAAATAAGAGAACTTACCTCAACTAGATTTGCAAACAGACGAGGGAAACATATCCATATCTCAAATCACGCTTTCCTCACCTTCCAACACGTGTCTTCTACCTCCTAACCGTCCAAAACAACAATCCCGAATATAATAATGCGTTAATAGGGCGGGATTTGCTATTTATAGAGGACAAGGGGCAAATTAGGGCAAAATCCTGCAAACAAACCATGGCGGTTGCTTGGGGCTATTGATTGGCCCCCAATCAACCGCCTTAAGCAACCGCCCCCTAGTACTTTGTAGTACATGGGTGCTTTGCTCAAGGGGTCGACTCCTAACCTCAACCTAACCCTAAACAACAAATGGGGAAGGTCTTACCTTCACTTCGGACATCTTCAAACACCTCTTGACTTCTGTTTGGGATCCAACTTCCCAGCAAGGCAAGTTCTTCATCAAGAGAATCCAAATCCATGGGTTTAGGGTATGGATCATGGACTTCAATCCGGATACTCCACAACTTAATCCGACTTGACCTTAGGGTATCGGAACCTGCAATACGGATTCCGGGTTAGAAATACGTGGATTGTTACAATTTGATCTATAAAAGTAGGAAAATACTACTTGGAATTATTTATACTAATTTGAAGTTTTTTTGATGGAGACGATGTAAGTAGGTGACAACTCTTCTATCTTCACTACTGCTAATGCTGGTGGTGGCTTTTTATTTTCATCCAATGCTAGTGGTGGTGGTTTTGTTGTAGCAAGAGGTTCAGGCTCCAAAATGAGTTGGATATGAGAGCGATTCAAAACTTTATGGTACTCAAATATCACGTTCATTAGCCATTACTTGACCAATGAAAACAAACATTTGACGATTGAAAGGGATACCTTCATATTTGTGAATCTTTTGTTTCATCTCCAATGGTGAGTCGCTTGCCTTTTGGGATTTCAAAGAATAAATCCATTAACAAAAATTGATCTCAATCTTATGTAGAAAGAATCCTCGACTTTCCTATTCCCTCTTCTATCACTTACAGCTTTAAGGCAATCCTCTGAGAGTTCCTCTTAGGATCCCTCTTCCCTTTGGTTCACAGCAAGCGGGAAATGTGCAGCAGGGAATGCAGCTCGTGTAGATGAGGCAATGAGGTAGGTTCAAGCAATGACAAACCGGTAGTCAAAGCTATATTATATGGATCTTTGCCTTCCAATCAGTTATATTTGAGGTGATACTAAATACAAGGCCTAAGCTATAGGATTCTTATATTCTGCAGCGGCTGTTGCCACTAGCTAGCCCTCTACTTAAGATCTCGCTACATAAACGAGAATAAATCTAATGATTGTGAGAATAAATATGTAAATACAAGTTTCTGTTTTTACATTCAAAGGTTTGCTATTTTATAAATTTACAAAATGAAACCCCTAATTCCTTTCTCTCCGTCTGCGAACAACTCTCCTGAAGACACACCCATAAAAAAGATTTATCAAACAAATTCACTAGCACTTCAAACTATAATTCATGAGATGCTTAACAAAATGAAAACCCTAAATCTTATTTAATCTCTTACGTCTATGCTAATGACTCTCACCATAAAGAGCTTCCCCTTACCCAAAATAAGGTGGGCCCATTAGTTCATATGAGAAAAAAGAATGACCAGCTCCACCCCAAATAGAAAAGATTATAGTTGGTTTTAAATAGAATGATTAGGTGTCTAACTTTATTGTCCTTATGCATGGAAGAAACACGAAATCAAGAGCATAAACAAGAATAAAAACTTTGATAGGAAAACAAAGAAAGAAAATAGAAATCTTGCTAGTTTATGACATGCTTCAGCAGTTGAGCCGAACAATTTTGGAAAATGTAATACCTAAGCAATTCAGATAAACACTTCGAATTGTCAGTAATGATATGTATTTGAGTTTTCATTGTAGCCTCCCCATTAACAGCTTAAAAGAGGATTAAAGAATCCTGCAACACCTTAAAATAATTTGGACTACAAAATACATGGACTCCTTGGAGAGCTAGACCTTCAAATATCTAAACATTTCAAATGGATTGACTGCAACTTTTCCAAGCTCAAACCCTTCATGGCTTCTTAAAAATCCTTGCTCTTCTGTCTGCACTAATCTTACTATTTCTAGAGTTGATGACTGAGAACCATTACCACCAAATGGATAACACCATTTTTAACTAAGAGAAAAGAGTATGCATATCCTTTCTTATCACTTCGCTTAAGGTTATCATAGCTTTGCCTTTAATTCTTATAATTCCTTCAAATTGGATTAAATCGCTTCTCTGGGTAGGGCCTTTTATGGCCTTCGTTGAATATGATTGTGCCACCTCAATCAACTTTCTCATAGCGTATCGTTTTTCGGTTATTAAAAGAAATGCCTATAACCAACGGGGGTTGGTCCAAGTGGTAAGCAACTTGGTCCGCTTAAGCAAGGTTCCGGTATCGAAACCTTGTGGATGCAAAAAATCCCCGCTGGGAGACTCACCTACCACAGCCAGGTGTGCGACCCGGGTCGAACACCGGATTAGTCAGGGCAAAGCTTGGAACCGGGGTTGGCAAAAAAAAAAAAAAAAAAAAAAGAAATGCCTATCATTTGTTGGAGCCACTCAAAATCCGACTCTAATATGATTATTCTTTATCTTCTCATTCCTAAGTGAGATAAGACTTGTAAAGAGATTGTGGAAATCTACCTCTAAATTTGCATTTTTATTTCTTTAAGGGTCTTTGAATTCGACTTTTTTTTATCGATAAAAAATTGTACTCGTCCAATGAGTAATTGGATCTAGATTTTTAGTTATTAGATTAGATAATATCTGATTAGATTTTTATTTGATTAAAACTAAAATAAATTTTAAATTGTATAATATTATCATTTCTCAAACAAACCAACCAGTAATAGCTCCGTTCAATGGTGAACCAAGATAAGTAAGCACTTGGGTCAGAGAAACAATTAGGTGTTAGCCTTCGACGAATACAGTACCATCAGGTTAATCGAAACTAAGGAAGAAAATTGTTGTTGAAGCAGTTTCTGGCAGTTGTGTTACCCCTGGCAATTGCTTTCCTTGCAATTGTTTGGGTCTATACCCAAGAGTAGTTATAGGAAGTTATTAGTAGGTAGTTTTTTTCTTACTCTATTGATACTTGATGTTTTTTTTTCGGTTCAAAGGCGCTTTTTATATATGGGGATAGGGATATTACATATGCCGCCGGCAGGAGTTGAACCCATGACCTCTCCACTGAGAAGCGGGTTCCTAACCATCCTACTACTACTTGATGTTCTGTAGTTAGAAGACGACACTCAAATCAATGAAGAACATAACACTTTTTTCGTCTATTATCCTAGTAGTAGCCTATAGTGTAGAGAACAATGATTCAAGTCCGTCATTTAAGGACTTCACGATTTTCTGTTGCCTTCTCTCAAAAGGCATCAAGGTCCTTGATACGCTGAGGCAAAGGGAACCCATGGATCGATTGCCTGAATCAGATTCCTTGGGTCAGTCCTTGGCACTGGCACACCTGCGCAAACTGGATTGTGTTTTCTTAGTGAAACATTTTTGGTACGCCTGGTGGTACCTCAGCCAGAATGGTAACAAGACAAATGACAAGGATACAAGAAGAACATAATTCTTCTTTGCCAAATGGGTTAGAAAAGGTGAGCCCAAACGAAGTAATTTGTGAAGCCCCTCACTGCAAATGGCATTTTCGTAGAGGAGATGTTCAGAACAAGGTGATAAGGATTGGCAGAGTTAGGAGGTGACAATATCGAGCATTACAGATGTTTGAAACGAGACTCTAACATATGGAGGAGCCCCTGCAACAATATCAACAAATAAAGACAATGGCATCATCAAACAGACTGGAAGCCTTAGGTGCCAGGAATCATCCTAGGCCATAGTACCCTCATGTATTCGATAAGCACTCTTCAAGATAGCCAAACCAACTAAATTATCTAATGCATCCATCATGAGTAGCTATAGGGTTAAATGCAATCCCTATAGGGCCAAGTCAGTTACCTAACTCATAGAGTGCGAGTAGACATTATAATGGTAATAATATGCCTCCAATGAACCTGTTCTAGAATTAGTGGCAAATTTCACTAGAAAACCTTAACTGAGGTCCATTACCACCTGATATGGTCGACCACAAAGATCCAAACCATGATCGGACCATGGTTGAACCAAGTATTGTGCCATGTATGCCAAACAAAGTACGAAAGAAAGAGAAAAAATGATTAAACACAGAACACAAAAGGTTTACGTGGGAGACCCTCAAGGAGGAGAAAACCTATGATTGCCAAAAAAATCTACTAGTTTCAACAAAACTGGAAAAGCAATTACAGAGGAGGAAAGTTGCATATTTAAACCAAGAAACCCTAAACCAAGATAAAATCAATGCCGTCCATATCTTTGGGTAATCTAGGCCGTCGGATGAACGATTTTCACGTGAATCAGGTACACAAAAATAATTTTCAGCGGAAAGCGAGTGAATGCCAAGTTTGCAAGCTCCATTCCCTATGGAGGATTGCAGCCCTTGCCACCCCCGTAGTCACGCAGAATCGTGCCCACATACATCATAGGTCGAACCAAGTAGCATGCCATGCACGCCAAACAACATACACAAGAAGAACTATAACCAATCTTCTCTAGATCCTCGGATAGCACCCTGAGTCAAACAAGGAAGGTGAGGTTGGTAGTAGAGACCAATAAGAACTCTACAATTACTGATTAAAGGAACACCTCATATTGGATGATAGGAGGCATTTGGGAAGGTCGATCTTACAGCCAAGGAAATACTCGAGCACCTATATAAACGTAGTACATTGCCATTATCAGGTACACATACTCTAGTTTACCTTCTAGTACTTCGAGCTCCACAACCTTCATTCTTCTTCTAAAGTTGTGAGCATGCACTAACTTGATTGTTGGAGGCGTTCCTTCGCTACTCTGGTCGTTGTCTTGCATTGATGAACAAGTTTTTGGAGCAACACCACCCAATGGGGTTCCCTTTGAAGGGTATGGTGACTGACCTAGTTTCTAGCCTCAGCAGGGGCAAATTGCTATTTTGATTGACCGAAAGGGATAATCTGGTTGATTTAGGACCAAATATGTGATATCCCCTAGGATCCTAACCCAAAACCCTACTTGCAAGCCAAAGGACCCATGGATCCAGGAGAAGGAAATTGAGGGCCATCCAAATAGATACCATTGGATTAGCATTTGAATATATGGATTTGGATGGTGAAGATCAAAGTTTTGCCACTTTGTTAGAATTTGAGAGAAGATTGCACTTGAACCCGAACGGATTGGGAAGTCGAATTATCAACTCTAGAGAGTTGAAGTTGGGTGATGCAGAAGTCTAGGTATGACCCCTAGGCCTTCCTCTTAGCTTGTACTTAGGTCAGCAACCACCCCAGATCAATTAACCACATTGTTGCTATTCAATGATATGGGCTGTCGGTTGGGGGTGGTTGGTCAGGATAGTGCAAGAATTTTAGGGTTTTATGAGTTTAAACCCCCTATTTAATGGTTCTAAACGTGTGAATTTCTCAGTCACAGGTGGATTTCTTTTCTTTTTTATTGGGGTTTGAGACACCTTTTTTGGACAGAGTTAGATATTAAATTTTGATTAAAAGATGTAATTAAACATTGATATGCATTTTCATTCCTTCTTTGTGACAATTCTCATTCTTTACTTATTCTTATACATGCCATTTATTTCTTTTGCTCATGATTATTACATTATAGTGATTGTTTTGATTGTGACATTCATGACCGTCGACCTTGTGATTGTGTATCACATCAGCAGGCGATCGGATTAGCTTGATACTATCGAGTGGGGTGTGACAAAATAAACCCTACTTTTAGGCCAATGGTGAGATCAGTCTATAAATAACCTTACCAGAGTATTTTGACCAAATCGACATTGGTCAAAATTTTAAAATCCTTGTACTAAGTTTTCAACGGAAGATAACATGTCTATATTGGAACATGTTTCACATCTTACAGGCAGAAATTGCAGTGGATTGGTCACCATCCACATATAGTGAGAGATTTAAGAAGCTGAGATATGTAAAAATTGTCAAGACCTTGCCCAAAGTGACAATCTGTGATCTTCAAGCCTATAAAATCCGGATGGTAATCCTTGGTTAAGAAAAATACCACTTTGTTGTATTTGTTTAGGCCTTTCCCATTTTTCTTGTTATGTTTGCCTAGTTTATCCATCATTAATTATCAAACTATTCTTCCTATTCTCTCTCACTACTTAGCTCAAACCTCTAAAACTCCATTCTTAGTTGGTGTTGTTATTTAATCTGACTTGAATATTGGAGGTGGCTTTCAAATCACTCTTATCAATCCACTGTAGTTGTGTGTTCCTGTGGACAAATTTAACTCATCAAATTAAGATTCGACCGCTGTACAACCAAGGGGTTAGCTTTGATCACAACGCCCCCCACCCCATCAGAATAAGTATTTGAGATTCTGTGAGTTGGCTCTTTTTAAAACAATAGCCATGCTCTATGCAGAGGAAACAATCGCTAAACCGTGCATCATTCGTCACAAAGGATTCTAATCTAGCGGTTATCAAGTTAGGTTACGACAAAATAATCCTCTAGATCAGCTTTCTGTCGGATGTAGATCATTCCTTGACCCTTTTTCACCGTATTATATTATATTATATTTATTGCGGCGGAGATGAGGGTGGCTTGTTTCATGGAGGAGTAGGACCCCCCAGGATGTTAAGAAATATCACCTAATTGCAGTGGAATATAAACAAGAATCAAGGAAAGAACAAGACACCAGCATTTACTTGGTTCGGTCAGTACGACCTACATCCAAGGATGAGCAATGAACTCATCAAGACATGCAATAATCCAATAGTCAAGAGAAGGAGGTTATAGCACTATAAGATCTACCCAACAAGAGCCCTAAGCATGAAACAAGAAAAAAATAATCTAATCAGGAACGAAAGCACCTAATTACAACAGCAGCTCTATCCTCTCTTCAAGGCAACCGAATACACCATATGCAGGGATTCTCTCACACCTTCAGAATCAAGCAAGTCTTCTTAAACACACTTACACAGCTCTTGAACCAGCATCACCAAACAACAAGCCCTAAGGCTTCTCTTGTAGACTAGAACAAAAACAGAGAACCAAAGAAGAAGAGAATGAAATGATCGAATGAATCCCTAAACCCCAAATGACAAGCATATATACAAATGACTGAAAGGACATAACTGCCCCTCAAACAAATACATAAGACTGTCTTGTCCTATTGAGAAGTAAAAGACATATATACCCTTACATTATACAACATTCTCCACCTTGACTCTGCTATTTTGACATTGCATGAACTTGAGAGTCTACACAAACCCATCAAATAACAATAAAAACTAAAACTAACTATAGAGATAATAATTTTAACATGTTCAAAGCAGACTTGAACTTTCCAATAGGAACTACTTTGGTCATAATATCTGCAAGATTGATAGAAGTATCTATCTTACACACATCAATAAGACCCTTAGCAATTATATCTCTAATAAAGTATAGTTTTACATCAACATGCTTTGTTCTTTCATGATACACATTGTTCCTAGAAAGACACAAAGCACTCTGGGAATCACAATACACAAGAGAATGCAAATCATGAAAATCAAGCTCCCCAAGAAGCCCCTTAAACCACATGCATTCCTTAACAACCTCAGACAAGGCAATATATTTAGCTTCAGTGGTTGAAAGTGCCACCACATGTTGGAGGGTGGACTTCCAACTCACAAGATTCCCACCAATAGTAAACAAGTAACCCACGACAAAGATCTTCTTTTATCCAAATTAGCAACAAAATCAGAGTCACAAAACCCGATAATGCTAAGCTTACTAACACAAGAATTATCATGAACAATTCTATAAGATGTAGAATTTTTCAGATATCTTAACAACCACATAAATAACATCCTATGTGAATCATATGGCCTATTCGTGAATCTACAAATAAGACCAATAGAGTATGCTATATCAGGTCTACAACATACCATAAAATACATGAGACTACCAACACATTTTTGATATAGTCTATCAGTTACAGCAACATTAGAATCAATTCTAAGCTTAAAATGAGCAGCAAGAGGAGTATTAACAGTTCTAATATTATCATTTAATATAACCAACTTGAGACAAGGTCAAAACACCATTAGGCCTATCCCTATGAATATCTATGCCAAGAATCATTTTAGCAGCCCCTAAATCTTTCATTTCAATTTCAGATTTCAACATAGACCTAAGTTTACAAATCTGAAATTTATCCTTTGCTGCAATAAGCATATCATCAACATAAAGCAAGAGATAAATGAAAGTATTAAGACTAAACTCACAATAATAAACACAATTATCATAATAGCTTCTCTTATACCTATTCTTGAGCATAAATTCATCAAATCTTTTATACCATTGCCTAAGTGATTGTTTTAAACCATACAAAGACCTTAACAACAAACAAACCTTAGTCTCACTCCCCTTAATAGCAAAGTCTTCAGGCTGAATCATATATATTTGCTCATCTAACTTACCATTCAAGAATGCAGTTTTAACATCCAATTGTTCAAGTTTAAGATCAAAGATAGCAGCAAGGGCAAGAATCACTCTAATAGAAGTATATTTCACAACAGGTGAAAACACTTCATTATAATCTATTCCCTCAACTTGAGAATAACCCTTAGCCACTAATCTAGCCTTATATCTAGGTTGTTCTACACCAGGAATACCAGCCTTAAATTTATAAACCCATTTACAACCAATTAGCTTCTTTCCTTTGGGTCTATCAACAAGAGTCCAAGTCTGATTTTTCATCAAAGATTCCATTTCATCATTCATGGCAGCAAGCCAATGCTTGTTGTCCCCACAATCAAGAGACTCTTTATAGGTCCTAGGCTCACATCCCTCAAGCTAGTCAACTACATTAAGAGCATAAGAAATCAAATTTGGACCAGAATTAGGTTCACACATATTAGCATACCTAGTAGGTCTCTTAATCTCTCTTTTAGACTTATCTTTAGCCAATAAATATTTATCTAATGGATCATCATCTTCAAGCTCTTCTTTAACTTCTAAAGAACCACTACCAGCTTCTAGATCATCATCCACAACAATAGGATCAGATTCATCAAATTCAGTTTTATCACCTAACTCCACCTCAAATATTGTCTTATCTAGGTCATGGGAGTTAGAGATAACACTAAAAGAATCAAACTTCGGAAATTCAAGCTCATTGAACTTAACATCTCTACTAATTACAATTTTCTTTTCTTTTAAACACCAAAGCCTATATCCTTTAACACCTAAAGGATACCTTAGGAAGACACACTTCCTACCCCCAGGCTCAAGCTTACCCTTGTTTTGGTGAACAAAACACACACAACCAAAGGGTTTTAACACATTGTAATCAGCATGTACATTACTCCACCTAAAATCAAGTGTTTCAAAGTCAATTGAGGAACAAGGAGACTTATTTATGACATAACAAGCTATACTAGCAGCTTTAGCCCAAATTTTCTTACTTAGGCCAGATTCAATCAACATGCACCTAACTCTATCCATGATTGTCCTATTCATCCTCTCAGCCACTCCATTCTGTTGAGGAGTATATGTGCATGTCCTATGTCTAGTTATTCCACGTTCCTTACAAAAAATCAGAAACTTTTCATTCACAAATTCAAGACCATTATCAGTCCTAAGTTTCTTGATTTTCTTCTCAGTTTGATTTTCAACAAAGACTTTCCACTCTAGAAATTTATCAATGACATCAGACTTATCTCTAAGAAAATACAGCCAAGTCTTTCTAGAGTAATCATCAATAATAGACAAGAAAAATATTGGGCACTTGAAAGAGACAAAGGTACATTTGGACTTCCCCATAAATCATAATGTATATATTCAAGGACATGAGTGGTCTTATATGAAAAATGAGGGAATTTAGTTTTATGAAACTTACCCATAGCACACACATCACAAAAAGTCAAAGGGTTGAACCTTTTAAAGCTTATTTGGCCACTTTTATACAAGTCTCCAAGCCCCTTACTACTTATATGACCCAATCTTCTATGCCAAAGCTCCACCTCACTAACAACCCCACTAGAGACTGATGCAGACCCTAAAACTACACTTCCATTTAAGAAGTATAAACCATTCTTCAAATCAGCAGTAAGTACAACACTACTACCCCTCATAACCCTAAGAGAACCATACCTAGAGGTGTAATGAAAACCCCTAGTATCTAGCTGACTCAAGGACAACAGGTTTCTCATAAGTCCAGGCACATGTCTTACATTTTCAAGATCTTTAATAGTCACATAATTCATTCTAAGTCTAATAGATCCAATCCCCACAACATCACAAGCATGATCATTTCCCATTAACATCTTACCACCTCTAATGGACTCAAAAGTGATAAACCACTCCCTTCTAGGAGTCATATGGAAAGTGCAGCTTGAATCTAATATCCAAGCATCATGATCACTACTAGGGAAAACCACAAGTGCATCATTTGTCACATCAGCTACATGTGTAGCTTCCATTCTTTCATTTCCATCCTCATTTTGTTTATTTTGTAACCTCTCTCTACAATACTTTCTAATATGTCATTCTTTCTTACAATAATAACAAATCCTTTTATTATTATTAAATTTTTCATTAAAATTTTGATTACTACTTGCATTACCATTCTTTGCAACAAATTTCTTCTTTTTCTTATTATTATTGAACTTTCTTTTAGTTTCATAAACACTTCTATTTTCAAAATTAACATACAAACCCTCACTAACATGCTTTCCCATCTTCTCAGTTTTCAACTCTATATCCCTGATTTTCAAAACTTCCATTACATCATCAAGGGTTATAGACTTTCTAACATATTTAATAGCATTCTTAACACCAACATGAGAATCATGCAAATAATTCAATAATAGGACAACAAGAGTATTATCATTTAATTTATCATCTAAATCAGCCAAGTCACATGACAATTTATAGAATTCCTCTACATTATCAGTAAGAGTCTTAAAATCATCCATTTTAAAACTAACCATTTGTTCTTTCAATAAAGTAATATTAGGTATAGATGCAGTCATATAGAGCTGTTCAACTTTAAGCCAAACCTAAGCTACAGTCTTACAATCTCTTACCCTTCTCATAACAGTGTTACTTAGATGCAAAATGATAATACTATAACAAAGATCTTGCATATCTTCCCTTTCTTCTTCAGTCATAGACAAAGAGACTTCTCTTTCTATCTTTAATGCCTTATGGCATCTATTTTGAACTAGAATTGCATGCATTCTGTTCTTCCACACCATAAAATCACCCTTACCATCGAATTTCTTCAATTCATATCGGGTTAGTGCCATGACAAAAGAATAAAGTATATTCAGTTAGATTAAATCTAACAAATCAATTCAGTAACACACTAGATATTATCTACTTAACTAATTTAAACAATAGATTTCTGAAATGAACAGTATGATAATATCAGAATTACAACAAGAAAACAAGTAACATATTACAAATGAACAACTGATTGTATATGATCAACAATAATAACCAAGAGTTGTTAACAGTAAGTAAAAAACCAGAAAATTCAGATTATAAATTATATGCAACTTATAATCAGAAATCTAAAATATGACCAATTTCATATTATAATCATAAACTAAACATCAATTTCATACATCTAATATGTTTAGCATAAAAGCCCCAAACCAATTTCAAGAAACCCTAAGAGCCGAACCACTATACAAGTCAGATAGCCAAATTGAGTCTCAATTTCAATCAATAAACATGGGAATTTATATGTAAACAACACCAATTAGATATATACATAAAAGCCCTAAACCAATTTGAGTAAAACCCTAATTAGGGTTTCGGTCAGAATTAGGGTTTAGCAAAAAAATTAAAACCGTATCTCAAGATGTATAGAAATGAAACACATTGAAACAGAGTATACAAGGTTATTCAAGAAATAACAAGTCAAGACAAAAACCGAAGCAAGAGCTCTGATGCCAAAATTGTTAAGAAATATCACATAATTGCAGCTGAATATAAACAAGAATCAAGGAAAGAACAAGACACCAGCATTTACTTGGTTCGGTCAGTACGACCTACATCCAAGGATGAGTAATGAACTCATCAAGACATGCATTAATCCAATAGTCAAGAGAATGATGTTACAGCACTATAAGATCTACCCAACAAGAGCCCCAAACATGAAACAAGAAGAAGTTAATCTAATAAGGAACAAAAGCACCTGATTACGGCAACGGCTCTATCCTCTCTTCAAGGCAACCAAAAACACCATGTGTAGGGATTCTCTCACACCTTCATAAGCAAGCAATCCTCTTTTAAACACACTTACACAACTCTTGAACCAGCAGCACCAAGCACCAAACAGCAAGCCCTAAGGCTTCTCTCGTAGACTAGAACAAAAACAGAGAACCAAAGAAGAAGAGAATGAAATGATCGAATGAATCCCTAAACCCCAAATGACAAGCATATATACAAATGACTGAAAGGACAGAACTGCCCTTCAAACAAATATATAAGACTGCCCAGTCCTATTGAGAAGTAAAAGACATATATACCCTTACATTATATAACACAGGATTCCACTTTTAGATTTTTCTATCATATTCAAACGGAAGTCCCACTTAGATATGCATGTCAAAAAATATGTAACAATTAGCGAGACCTCCGCTTGAGCGTGGCCGCCATTCTGTATGAATGGATATAATATATTCTTTTTTGGGGTAAGAATGAAAGGAATGGATACAATTATATGATTATATCCAATCTATGAATGGGTAAGAAAACATAATCCCTATTATAGAGACACTGAAGAAAGAAACTCAGAATCCCATTTACTTATTTGGCTCTGCTTCAATGGCTACCGCAAGAGGAAGGCAAGCGGCCATCATGTCGATCTGGGTTACCATTTTAATGGCGTTTCTGTGCCCAGTAATCCAAGCTTCTCGTCCCAGTAAGTCAGACTTGCTCATTTGTTTCTTGAATGTATTGTATCCTTTCTGTCTCTGTTTAGCTAAATGTCTGACGTGTAAGTGTAACCAAGTTTTCATGGTGAAAGGGAAGTGATAGAAGCAGACAAAGCTTCGCTGGTATTGTATTGAACTGTGAAAGCTATACTGTTAATGGTTTGTTCATTTGGTTGTTTTATCTATGAAATGGGTCTTTTCTGTTTCAGATTAGTAAAGGTCCTGAAACCCTTTCTGTTTCGATCAGAGGTTTTATCAAAACAGAGGATCTTCTTCCAGCTCTGTTTTGGATTCAGCAAGGCTAGTTCCATCTGGTCCTGACCCTACTCACCACAATGGCTACCCTTCAAGACCATGATAGCTCTCATCAAGTTTCTTAATGTATCCATTTATAAATGAAATCCATGTGGGTTTTGCTTTTAACTTATCATTATGGGTTCTTGAATGAGTTTTTCACTTCTGGGTCTTACGAGAGACTTAATGGGTTTTATCTAATGGATATTTCTATAGGCAGTTATTCTTTTCAAATATGAATTTCATACATTTTCGGTCTGAAACCTTCCTCTTTCCATTTCTGCTTTACCAATGAGTAACGGTTTGATGAACTTTGCTGACTCAAGTGTTTGTGTTGTTTCTAATGCTGTCCGCTAACGTGCGCCCTATTAAACTTACGAATTTGTTCATTTCTTTTTAAACCCCACCTCAACACATAAAATAAATAAAAACATACTGACCTTTCTATACTGATCTACCCCAATTTGCAGGTTCGTCTCTTCTAAAAATTCTAAGACTCCCTTTATTGCAGTCATAATTAGTATTCTTTTCTTGGGGGTAATAAGTGACTAATTATCCATATATTAAAAATGGTGGAGCTTCACTTTTAGCATTGAAGAGATTCGAACTTTTGACATAATACCATAAGAATAGTTATTCCCATTCATGATAGCTAGACTGATCAGTGACTAAAGGTGTAAAGATATATTTCTTTATATATAATATTTGTCTTTCTTTTTACAAAAAAATGATCACTAAATGTAATGGAACTACGGGAGTATTAGATTGCTATCACAGGTTGGCTTAGATGGTGATAACCAACAAAATTTTATGTTTTTTTGGGTAGATATAGCCAACAATTCTTAGTAAAATGTTTATGGTTTGATTTTCTCAAATGGTATACGTAATTAATAATCCCTTGTATACAAAAGCTTTGTTCTATAAAAAAAATATATTATATTCTTGTACATGCAACATTCTTAAAAGAGCAAATTAGAGTAACACCTTAAAATGGAGGTTTTAAAGAACTAACAAGTACTCTAATTTTTTGTTTGAAAAACACATAGGTTCTTTTCTCTCTGTTTTTAATTAATGAAATTTCAGAAAAGAAAGGAAGCATTGGAATGAGTCTTTGATTTGAGATTGATCAGATGTGTAAAATACGCAAAAGGTTATAGAGTCAAATTCTCTAGAGAGGTTTCAAGTGTCTCGTTGTCAACCAAGTTGCAAGAGAGATTTCGGGGAAAAAAAACCATTGGAGCAAATCCGTGGAAGAGAGGAATTAATTTATCTTTTAGATTCTCTCCCAATGGCAGAGAGGTCAAGAGTTGCAGAAGTTCTTCACCTTCTGATGTTGCAACTAAAAATGGAGGTTTTGGTTGGAGATATTGCATGCTGATGCTTGAAGCCGTAGGAGATAAAAGGATTTGTGAGGAATACGTTACGATGGCACTTGAGGTCAAAGAGGAAGAACAGTTGCAGCCTGAACAGGGAAAAAACAGAAGAAGGGGGAAGAAGTTCGTTCAACCCCCAACTCTTCATTTGAAAATGAAATAATTTTCACTCTTAGATCATAATTTACTACGTGTAAAAAATCCAACGGAAAATAGGAGGAAACGGGAGGGTCTTATAACGGGAGCGGATAAAAATCCGAAACACTGTGGAAACAAAAAGAGGAAATAAGACAGGTTGGCCTTCACTGCTCACAATTTGGCACCTTTTTCAAACCGCAACTCACAATTTCGCACCACACACTGATGAAGCCTTCACTCCTCACTCCTACAAGCCACACATTACAACCACCTACCCATAAACATAACTCTTTACCCTCAACCCCAAACCAGGTACATCCATTCAGTTTACCTACCAGTTAAGCATATGAACCACCTTTGGATCCCAAACACAGTAAGCTTCTTCAGGTAACCCCATAACCCATTAAGGAAAAGATACTACGGTCTGTTTACCTTCTTCTTTTAGAAAGCCAAAACCCATCCACGCCTGGAAATTTTACCATTGTATTTTGCAAAGATTAGTCGACAGAGTGGACGTGTACACTCCAACTACCCTCCATTTCGTCCCTCACCATCTGCTGGTCCCCATGTAGCTGGATCTGCTCGGTACCCTACCAAAGGGCCTGAACTGAGGAAGGGAAGTGATGCTGACTCCTGGAAGGCAATGGCACCTCCAGGATGTCATGCTCGACAGCAATTTAATATACATCATATGGAAGCTCCATCTACAGGTTGTATTCTCTATGGTTATGCCTTAGGTTTCCCCAGAGAGCTGATCTCTGTCACGAAGAAGAAGTTAACGGACCTCTGGCATCCTCTTGGAGCCACCTCCGTTGTTAGCACCGGCAGGGAAAATTTCAAGGCATTGTTTGTTTCTGAGGACCATAGAAACAATGTCATCTCCCTGTCCCCGTGGTGGACTGGGAACCACATTTTGCATTTGGCACTTGATCCCATTCCAGAATGTCGGAAAAACATTCTACTCCCCGATTGTTATTTGTACATAGCTCTATGGTGAAAGAGCTGAATGCTTAACTTTTGAAGGCATTTTTCAGGCTGCGGCTAAGTTGGGAAATGTCTTAGAAATTTAGATGAAACCAATAGAAGTCGGGCTACCTTCTAATGTTGCGAGAGTGAGGATTGTGTTTGATATCAATAACAAAGTTATTACAAAAACAGGTTTCAAATCTCAGAAGAATGAATGGATTAACCTATATGTGAAATATGAAGTTAAGGTACTTTGCCTTCGGTGTGGAAAATTATCACACCAAACTGGAATCTGCAAAAGGTACGAAACTGAGGGCATATCTCTTTGTGATGAGGCCCTCCAATTGAGAGTGTATGAAGGCATGACAACTGATCCTTTAGCAGGTGGTTCCCCTAAGATGCTGTCCACTGAGTTCATTCGCAGCATACTGGTTGTGCCCCAACATACTGCACTGAATGTAAATCTAGTGGAGGATGATGGTCTTGGGAACGTCCAACTGGTTCCCGACATCCATCTTGATGAGGACCAATTCTGCTATCAGAAGAGGAAGGATCAGCCAAAAATGAACCCAAGCATGGAGAATCAAAGTTCAAAAAAGAAGGTAATCCATCAATATGGGGTAAACAGCAACAAAAAAGTGTAGCAAGTATGACAAAGAAAGAGGGGGAATGGCAGAAAACATCAAGCCTAAAGTCGAGTAATCTGATCTTTGAAGAAGAAAAAAAATATGCAAACCAATAGTAAGGGTAAGCAAATCATGGTTGAAGAGAATGAAGGAAACCATACAAATTTGCAATTCATTATAGAGAAACAGCTGGAAATGGAAGCACTGCTCAACAATCATATTATCAATCAGCAGAAGGTGATCAATGACAACAAGATGCAAGACCAGGGTGCTACCAATTCGATCCTAACAAAGCTGTTATAGAGAATTGAAAACATTGAAAAGAAGTTTCAAGTTACTGATGCAGGCATTGAGGACAAAAAGAGTGAGGCGGCTGTCAACAAAGGAAAAGATACTTGTGTGTCACTTGCAATGGGGGAATCTACTAGGGGTGGAACATGACATGTTCCTTTTTCATCTGAGTTTGGCTCCTTGCACAAAAGAAGAAGGCTAACCGAAGTATCTTCAACCCAAAATGTTGTAGCATCCCTCTGCCTTAATCTAGACCAAACTCTTCACAATTGTGCTCAGCCTTTAATGGTGTTCTACCAGTTCAAGCATGAGATGGAGGCTCGTCATCACATCTTTGAGCACCTTAGCCACCTGAATGCAACGAACCTCCCCAAGCAGGATGAAGGTGAGCAGACCTTTGAGAATCACACTAATACTCAGACAGCAAACAACCAGGAAGATGTTATGAACCCAGCCACCATTGCCC
The DNA here is from genome assembly GCF_041222555.1 of Hakea prostrata. Classification (NCBI taxonomy): domain Eukaryota; kingdom Viridiplantae; phylum Streptophyta; class Magnoliopsida; order Proteales; family Proteaceae; genus Hakea; species Hakea prostrata. Next base: position 63,152,770 of record NC_142606.1, on the reverse strand, counting down.
CTCAGGTATTCCCATATCACCTATATTCTAAATTTTTTGACCAATTCATCGTATACTTTATGCTCCTTTTTGCCATTATTTTTAGTTGGTTTAAACCATGATGCTCTTAGTATAGTATTAAGTTCTCTTAGTCTGCCCAAACCTATTTCCTAATCTTTGTAATAATGTTGTTATAATTTGTTTAATAAGGATCTAACATTTAGATTGTGCTCTGAATTTTCTATCTCTTCCTGTTTTTTATCCAGCGACTATTATACTTTAATTGATTCTAGAATTAGCTTCTATTTGTTTTGGCCTATTCTTGTTCTTTTCTCTTTTCTTATTGCCTTACCATTGCTGTTTTGATGTTAGTTGTTCCCAAGTGGTTCTTGTCTTTGAATTCGCTGATTATTCTAAACTTGAAAACCGTGTGTGCTTATATCTGCTGCTAGCTGTTCACTCTTACAAAGATGAAAAATTTTTCGTGGAATGTTAGGGGCATCAATGGTAAATTTACTACACAATGCCTATCTAAACTCTTGAACAAGCACAACCCCACCCTGATTTTCCTATGTGAAACAAAATGTGGAGATCATGACACTTTCAAAAAATTGAAGGAGAAGTTTTTTAAGAATTACTCTTCAATTGGATTCTCCAATAGCCAAGGAGTAAGAGGCCTGAAGGGGGGCATTTGGGCGCTACAAAAGGTTGGAACCGGGTGCACCCTTCTAACAAAAGATAACTTTTTCTTGGCTATCAGCTATTCATTCAAAGGAAGAGATTGGATCTCTATTTTCATCTATGCCCTCCCACCTATGCCACAAGGAAATTTTTTTGGACAAATCTGTTATTTTTCATCAATTCCATCTCTAAACCGTTCATCATTATAGGTGACTTCAACGAAGTCATGTACCAGGAAGATAAACTGGGAAACAGCTTCAAACCATCTCCCGCTCTCCCTGCCCTCCAAAACATAGTGTTTAGTCTAGACCTGCGAGAAATTCATACTCCTAGCCCTTCTTTCACTTGGTCAAACAGACAAAAACCCCCCAATTTAATCAAGGAGAAGCTAGATAGGTGTTGGGCCTCCCCGTCTTGGATAGCACTTTTCCCTGATGCCAAATTAAGGAAACTACCCGCCACGGGTTCGGACCATAACCCTATCGTCCTTTGTTTGGATAATTTCAAACCACAGGGAAGAAAGCTTTTTCATTATCAAATGGCCTGGCACTGCCACCCACTCTTTACATCAACAGTTGAAGAAACATGGGTAAGTGAAGGTAATGTTCCATTAAATTGTAAACTTGCGAACCTTGCTAGATTCTTAACCCAATGGAACAAGGATGTGTTTGGGAACGTTGACAATATTTTCCATAATGTCTCTGCGGAAATTGAGGCAATGGAGAATCAAAGATGTCCACAGTGGGATAGGATCTCACAGAAGAAACAGGCTCTCTCATCGGCAATGGAAGCTGAGGAGCTCTTTTGGTTCCAGAAATCAAGAGGTAAATATATCAAGGATGGAGACAGAAATACCAGGTACTATCGCTTATCCTCTAAAATCCATCTTCACAAGGGGAAGATTGAGAACATTGAACATAATGGTAGAATAGTAAGCACCCCTTTTGAAATTGCTGATACTTTTTCTTGTTATATACAAAAGTTGTTCACTTCCTTAAGACCTTTGGATCCCCTTTTCATTGAATGCCTCTTCCTGAACATGTCTAACTGTGTAAATTTGGATGGAATTTCGAGACCCCCATCTTTGGAGGAAATCAAAAAGACTGTTTTCTCTATGGACCCCTATAAGGCACCAGGTATGGATGGCTTTATTGCGCCTTTTATCAGAAACATTGGGATTTAATGAGCACAGATCTTTATGACTTCGTCCTCAATTGCTTCAATCACTCCACACTTCCCTTTGGGCTTAACCACACACTTCTTTGCTTTATTCCTAAGAAGGAGAACCCAAGGTCGGCTGTGGATTTCAGACCTATCAGCCAATGCAATGTTAGCTACAAAATTGTGGCGAAATTGCTGGCACGGAGACTGAAATCTCTCTTGAAAAACTTCATCTCCCCGTGTCAAGGAGCCTTTGTGGAAAATAGACAAATCTCGGATAACATTTTGTTAGCCCAAAAAGTTTTCAACTTCATGAGTAAGACTAGAGGAAAATGTAAATTTGTTGCTCTTAAGCTTGATATGTTAAAAGCCTACGATAGAGTGGAGTGGAATGTTTTATCAAAATTTTTTCAATTCTTAGGCTTTGACTAGAAATGGTGTCGATTGATTGAGTCTTTAATCACTACTGCCTCATTCTCCATAAAGCACAATGGCAACCCGTACTTCTGGTTCTCTGGATCTTGAGGTTGCTTGATGCCCACTCAGCCCATATCTCTTCCTTTTCATCATGGAAATTTTGTCTAGATTGTTAAATGAATATAGAACTCTTAATCTTTTCAAGGGGATTAAGGTGGCTAGAAGTGCCCCAGAGATCTCCCACCTTTTCTTTGCTGATGATACTTTCATTTTCTGCCGGGCAGAGAAGGAAGATATTCTAGCACTCAAAGCAGTGTTAGAAATCTTCTCAGACATCACGAGTCAAGAGATCAACTTTGAAAAAAGTGGGGCATCCTTTAGTAGAAATGTTCAACCAACAGAGAAGAATGCAATCTTATCAACATTGGGAATAAAAGAGATGAGTAAAGACTCAATGTACTTAGGCTCTCGGCTCATACATGGCCAATCCAAAGTGAAAAATCTACATTTTGTTACAAACAAAATGAAGAAGAAAATGACCATGTGGAAAGCGGCAAACTTATCCTTTGCTGGAAGAGGAGTATTGCTACAGTCTATCCTTCGGTCACAATCTTTATACCATATGCAGTGCTTCAAATTCCCAACCACCCTGTGTAAAAAAATCGATTCTCTATGCCAAAAATTCTGGCTGGGAAACCCAACAAAGGAAAGGCAGCTTACATTAATCTCATGGGACCGATGCCGTCAAGAGAAAGAAAATGGAGGATTAGGTTTCAAAAAGATGGAGGATGTCAATAAAGCTTTGCTATTGAAGCAAGGATGGAGAATGCTTAAAAATCCTGAAGCATTATGGGTTAGAACGTTGAAGGCAAAATACTTCCCAAACACGACACCGTTTAATCCAAAGGTACTGAGAAGGAAGGGATCATGGACATGGAATAGTATTTGCGGGGTTTTACCCACTTTGGAAAAAATGGTTAGGCGAGGTAGGAAATGGAAGGAATACAAGCTTCTGGTTCGACCCCTGGATAAAAGATCCAACAGCTCGAACATATTTACCACCTAATTTGGAGCTCTGGCCTAGAAACTCAACGGTTGAACAAGCGGCGATGTCCCTCAATCACCAACACAGGGAGTTTCTGCTATCTCAAACCTCTCAATTCTATGGCATTTCTAATATAAATTTGAATAATGAAAGTGATGATTGGATGTCTCTTATCTCTAGCAATGGAGAATTCTCTGTCAAACTAGCTAGAAAAATAATCTCACAACAAAGAGAGAGACATCCACATCTCTCTCACTTAAAGCATAGTGGATTTTTTTTTGGAAACTACCTCTTCACCCAAAATTTAAATTGTTTTTTTGGCGTCTCATTAATGCAGGTTTACCAGTTAAAGAAATCCTTGCCCAATGGATGCCGTTGACCCCAACCTGTGACCTATGTGGAAAAAGTGTAGAAACATTGTGGCATGTCTTCGTCTCTTGTGAATGGATGAAACGAATCTGGGCGGCTGCCCCTAGGACTGAGAACAAAAAGGCTGATACACATATCCATCAGGGATATTTGCAGCTCCTTCCTATCAGATCCTACACTCAACAGCCCAACTAAAAAATGAATGGTGTCGGTTTTCATAATTACCTGTTATTTTGTCTAGAAAAAAAGAAATAACTCAATTTTCAATTGAACCACCCCCAACCCCAAAATAGTGTTATACAACAAGTTGGCTTGGATCCAAGATCTAAAGCTAAACACAACAGATATTACTGCAACCGACCCACATGAAAAAGATGAAATATGTGTTAAACCTAACACGTGCCTCTGTAAAACTATTACTAACATGAATCATATGTCAATTCTTATGTGTGTAGGGGCACATAATGCAATACTAAATAGCGGCGGATGGAGTGTGGGGCTATTCTGGGAAGGACAAATAAAGCATATTAGTACAGGAGGAATTGGGAAGGGGAATATGACTGAAGCGCTACTACAAGGGATACAAGTTGGAATAGATAAAGCACAACAAAGAAACATAAAAATTGATGAAATTTGGTGTGACGAAAATAATGTGCGAGACCTACTTTCACCTTTGACCCACAACAAGTGGCCACTAACTTATGTCCCGCTTTTGGTAAAAATATTATGTAATATGAAGGGAATTAACATTAAGGATTTTAGTCAGCCCACACTCCTACAGTGGCTTAAGTATGTTAATTATGTATCTTCCACGGAACATCAGAAGACATTAGTAGTATTAGATACAACTAAACTTTGTATCTGTTCACATTAAGTAATAGTAAGTTTTTTTCATTATCAAAAAAAAAAAAAAAAAAGAAAGACAGGTTGGCCTAACCAAGTATCTCAGCCGGCGGTTTTGGGGTTCCTGGCCGGTTCAGCCGTCAGTTCAAACCTATACCCTTAACCTCGGCCTTTTCTTCTTCTTCTTTAGCATCCGGTTCTACCGTCAGTGTTGATTCTTCGCCGTCTCCGACGGCCATTGCAGCGACCCAGTGTTTTTCTCTGACCAGAATCCATCTGTTTATGTGAATTATTTCATATGCTTCCGGTGTTCGAGTTAACACAAAGTAAGAGATTATACATCAAACTGTTCATTTTTTTCACTCCCAACGAAAGAGTAGCAAAGTTAATATTTCAATCTTTCAGTCGAATTTTTTTCATTATTTTGTTAATTCTTTCTTTCTATCGACCCGGCGCCTGCATGTATACATATCAGAAGTTCGTTTTTCTGTAGAAGTTTGTTTCAGCGTAGCGTGAGAGAAGTTCTACTACTTTCGGCGACTGAGAACGAGGTCTTGCGTGTTGTGAAAGATTGCTGTTTCGCTTTCCTGCGACACCATTATTCTTGTGGTGGTCTGTTCAATTCTGCATTTGTGAACCGAATTATTGTGGTATGCATTCAAAGATTCCTTTGCTGGAGTTTTTTACTTCCCATTCTCGGCATCTGATTCCTTCTCTCCAGCCAGATAATTTCACTTTTCGTCTCAGAGACTGTTCTAAAACTTTTCTTTTGAGAATGGGAAAAAAAGAGTTTGGGTGTTAAGTGAAACGGGTACTTCTTATTGATCCCTGAATAACATCAGGAAAAACTAAATAGATGTACCGCATACTTTTTGTTGCAGAAAGGGAAGACGAAGATGGGAGACGCGGTGAAAGAACAACTGATGGAGTCTGTACGCTCCACAGTCTTTAAAGAATCGGAGTCCCTAGAAGGAGCTTGTGTAAAAATTGAGGGTTACGACTTCAATAAGGGTGTAGACTATGCTGCGCTCCTCAAGTCCATGGTCTCTACTGGGTTTCAGGCCTCAAATCTCGGTGAAGCTATTGAACTCGTCAACGAAATGGTGAGTTTAAGTTTCTAGCTCCATCACATCCTACCAAGATTAGGTCTTTTTCATTTTGTATTTCTTTCCCATCTACCATTTTCTGCTTTCTGCCTTTTAAATTTTATGCCACCTAAAATTTTTAAGTTGGCCTGAAGTTAGATTGGAGGCTCTCGGATGAGGTCCCAACCGAAGGTTGCAGTGAGGAGGAGTTGGACCCAGTATACAGAAAGTCCGTGAGATGCAAAGTCTTCCTTGGTTTCACATCTAATCTTATTTCATCAGGTATTCGAGATACGATTTCGTACCTTGTGGAACACCACATGGTGAGTGTTGTAAATGTGCATTCTGTCTTTCTTTTACGGCTTCAATTGTATGTCAGATTTTGTGGGTGTAGTGAGACTAGAGAACTGGCAGTTGAACACAATTGACTGCAAGTATGTGTAATGATCTGTAAGAACTTGTAATAGAGATTTAGGACTAATTATGGAACGGGAAGCTGCATTGTTCAGTTCATAAATAATTTTTCAAGTGGAAATGTGAACTTCATAATTGGGACTAGAATCTGTGTCTTGAGACTGAATTGTTTTGTGAGTGAAGGTAAAAGCACTCTGAAACCCTGTTGGTGACTCCAGGATTTGAGGAATAGTTAATTATTTGGGCATTTATTGGCTGTCATAGTACTGGGTATCCATCTGACAGACTGCTTGAATGGATAATTTTTTTATTTCAGTCGAAGGCATATTAGTCGACACCCTCCCCCTACACACACAAACACAATAGGAAAAACCTTGTGTCTGCATCTTTGTCTTTCCATTTAATGTTCTTTTAGGACTTTATCCCACATTTCCTTCGATGCTAAGTGTCTGAAATATCTAATTTACCCCATTGGGTATTCAAGCATTGAATGTGGCTTCTGGTTCCAGCAAATCCATAACCCTCTGAATTTAGAGTTTGTTTTTTCAATTCCATGTCTTTAAGTCAATAAATGTGATGCAGACGAGTCACTTAGAGGGTTACTTTTTGTTATTATTTGAATAAGCCCTGGGATAGGTTACATATCCATTGGAACTTTGATCTCAGGGGTTTATTTTTTAATTGGCTATTTTGATGACCACAAAATATGGGTTGAAAGGAACAGGATATGTTGTGGGTGAGGGAGAGTAAGGGGGGCAATAAGGTGGGGAGGAAGAACAGTTGAGTGCAAGACCTTCTCTTTCTTATGCCTTGACCGAAGAACTGAGCTAAAGCTCATTCCCAGATTTACTTCAGTAGTGAGAGCCCATTCTTAGTGCTGCTATCCTTTTTTCCCTTTCATTTTTTCACTTTGTCAATTTAGGATACCTTTTTAGTGAAGGATGGGGTTTGGCCTTTTGATATAGTTTCCGACTCTATTTTTGAGTCTTCTATGTGAATCTTTGATTTCTGCATTCATAGCACATGTATTTATGTTTCTCCCATCTAGTCTTTCTTTCTTCGCTTACTGCCTGATCTATTTTGTCGTCTTCAGTCTTGGTGTAACTGTGGAATGGCTGGAGCACCCTCAAAACCTCTCCATTCTTCGTGTATCACATCAAGACTCAAGGGTTTGAATCTGTGCCTCTGGATGACTCCACCTGAGAAGTCCTTGTCTGAATTCTTGCTGGAGCTGTGAGATACCGATTGGAAACCAAACCTTATTCATCTTGTCTCCAAATTTTGTTTTGTAACTACTTGGTTTGGTGTCTTTTGGCTGGATTCAAGAGTGATGATAGAAGTGGAAATTCTTAATCTGAAAATGAGGCTGATTGGTGGTCATATGGGAGAAATCTTCTTGCCAAATCAGCTCAGTTTACTGTTTGTATTGCTGGTTAGAAACTCTTTTTCATGGATTCCCACAACCTTATATTATAAACTTTAGAGCTTATTGAAGGGAAGCAAAGGATCAAAGGATCCATGTTAGCATATAGCCGACCTCATTTAGTTGGGATAGGGCTGATTTGCTGCTAAAGGTTGAAGAAGAAGACCACTCTTTTGGTTTACAATGCAGACCCTATTATGCTTCCAGAGTTCCAGTATTACAAATAACCCTTATTTTAGATCCTTGTAATGGATGTTGAACTTCACTATATTTATGGTTTTTGTCACTAATCTTTCTTCGATAAAACTATCTCTTTACTTATGATACTTATAAGTGTATCATTATAGATATGAGAAGTGCTGCTGCTTATTGGGTTGCAGCCTTGCAGGTAGATGTGGTGGTTACTACAGCTGGTGGCATAGAAGAGGACCTTATAAAATGTCTTGCACCCACATATAAAGGTGATTTCTCTTTGCCTGGAGCGAGCTTACGCTCGAAAGGATTGAACCGAATTGGTAATTTGTTGGTACCTAATGACAACTACTGCAAATTTGAGGATTGGATTTTACCAATTCTTGATCGGATGTTAGAAGAACAGTCTACAGAGGTATTTATCCATAACCTTCTTCTGTTACTTTATTCATATTCGGTGGTTATTAGTACTTTATATGAGTGTCTGTTGCCTCCTTCAATGGTTAGGGTTATTTAGATTTTCCTTTTGCTTTCTCTCTCTCTCTCTCTCTCTCTCTCTCTCTTTTTTTTTTTGGGGGGGGGGGGGGGTTGGTAAGGTGCAGTGTCAAGGTTGGGGGCATTTCTCTAATCATGTGAGCTAGGTTCAGTAATTCCATATCAGGACATCTTTTGTTTAATCATGTCAGGGATCAATGGTATACAGTAACTTATCAAAAGTTAGTGGCAGTCATATCCACATAAGGGAATACGATACTTTTTCCCCCTTCAGATTGACAGTTTTTATTATATATTCTGCATTCAGGGTGTATATCCAATGTGTGTATGCGTGTAATTTTTGTTTTCCCCCCGGTAAAGTGTATATCCAATGTGCCATTTTGGCATTTGACTTTTAAAGGTGGCTTATAGTACCTTATGCTTTTTTTCTGATTAAAAAGCCAGAGTTCCTTGCTGACAAATCTCCTTTTATAGCTCTTCTTTTGAAAAGAGTTAGCAAGTGATTATGGTACAAAATTTTTTGAAATGGGATGCTTTAAACATTTTCTCTCAGGATGATATGATTTTCTAGATGAAACCCATTTTCAACCTATGTAATTTTTCCCTTTTTTATTGATTGCATAGAAATAACATGACCAACTCCCCCCACCCTTTTTTTTTTCTTTCTTCTTTCAACAGAATTTACTATGGACACCATCAAAGGTTATTGCTCGCTTAGGTAAAGAAATAAATGATCGAAGCTCATACCTATACTGGGCTTACAAGGTAAATCATAAATTATAAGCTGTGTGTGCATATGCACATTCTTAAATATTTGTGGTTTTTTTTCCCCTTCTCTCTGTCTAATTATTGTATTCCAATGCCCATTTTTTTCAGTGCCGCATCACTTTCTTTATGCTTGCTAGTGCAATTTTTTTCTTTATCTTCTTCATTGTTCCTTGACTATATTCAGTATGTTAGGTTATTCTGATGCAAAAATGGTGTATTTTAAATTGCTTGAATGTATTACCCAAAAAAAGACAAAATTGTTTGAATAATTGCTATTCACTCTTCCTGTCTCTTAACAGAGGCATGGTGGCAGATGAATCACATAAATGGGCTTATTTTAGTCAAAAGAACTAAAACAAGCGTTGAAGCTGGGCTATATCTGTGTTTGCTCTTTGTATGCAAAGGAATCTTTGGATTACGTGGTGATTCATTGAGATACCTGCTGTGGTGATTGAGTAAGCTGTTTGTTGGTGATTCCAGAAGGGGTTCTATGTGCTCTAGAATTTGGAGAGAAAGAAAAGGGGGTAAAAGTTTGACTGCGACAATGCAAACCCCTTTTTCTCACGTCTACTTATCATCTTGGCCATTAGAAAACCATCCTTCATCTTGGTTATTAAAAAATCATTACTTGGTTTCTACTGTCTGTTTATGCTGTTTTTATTTCAGTTTACCATTAAAAAGCAAAGTTTTCATGATGAAGAAAACCATATAGTTTACAGTGGAAGTTAGCTCCAAAATGCCTTCAAGACAAACTAAAAACAAAATGCAGAAGTTAGAAGGTTAGGATTTCTAGCCAAACCAGTCTGTAGAGCTTGATCAAAACTGGATCGAATGGTGGGATGTAGATGAAACACTACTGAAAATCTCAATTGATTCTGGTGGCTGAATTGAGGGAATGGCTTCAAGCACCAAAATGGTAACTAGGGTGCTGCAGGCCAAAGCAACAATTTGGCTCCAAATGTTGATCAAAGGGATGGTTGTTGATGCTAAGCTTATGCTGCAAATTTTGTTGAATTTTGATTGCTTGAGTGATAGTTATAGTCTATAGAGGAAGCATGTGATTGTGCGTGAAACAAGTAAATGGATGGAGAAGTGTAGTGAAAGGATGGATTGAATGAATGGGAGGTCAGGAGAGGTCTGGAAACCCAGCTGGGTTGGGGAGTTGAAGAAACAGATGAGGGGGTCTTTTGTTGCAGTGATCTATTCAAGTCACAGAGCAGCAGTTGCTTTGTTTAAGTTGGAGAAGCAGTGAAGCTTTAATCCTGTTGGGAGAGCATGGTCACCGTAGAATTTAACGGTCTCTTCAGCAGTATCAGCTGCTTTAAATCTTCAGCACCTGACATATGGACAAGATTAGAGGAGGAGAAGAGATAAGTAAAAATAGCAGGTTGATGGATGAAGGTAATTTGGCCCGCACAGTCAAGTTTCCCACCCATTGACAAGGGAACAAGTAGAACGGCAACTTCTATTTCTTTCTATAACTGTTTTTTTTTGGGGGGTGGGAATCAAAACAAACTTAATAGTAACTAAGGTTAACAAAATATAAACTAAATAGAATTCTTCAGTTTTCAAGGCTGCAATCAAAATTTGCATGTGGCCCCACCAAGATTCCGTTCAGCCAGCATGTGGCTCCTTCTTATGGTTACGGACATCAAGATATCATGTCTGGAAAATTTAAAAGATGAAGCCATGTTACTGTCTTAAGCAATTTGAGGTTTAACACTCCATCTGGTGGTTATGAAAATAAAGATTTCACTACAGAAGTTAGTCTGCTATGCAGGACTATTTGGGGGTTAGTCTGCCATGCCGGGCTATTTGGGGTCAACTTTCTAGAATAATATCAGCAGCTTGGGAAATTAATAATTTATATTTTAAATTTATTATTTTTTAATCCATGTCATCTTGGTTCTATATGCCACATCATTAACATCCCTCAATGTTTTCATCCAGAACAATGTTCCTGTCTTCTGCCCAGGCATAACAGATGGTTCCCTAGGGGACATGTTATACTTTCATTCCTACCGGAATCCTGGGTTAATTATTGACGTTGTGCAAGGTAGACATATCCATCTTCATTTTTGCTTATTGCTAGTCAGTTTGTGTCATGTTATTTAATTCTCATCTAATTGACAGATATAAAAGCCATGAATGGGGAAGCAGTTCATGCAAGCCCTAGGAAGACGGGCATTATAATTCTTGGTGGTGGACTGCCCAAGCATCACGTATGTAATGCCAACATGATGCGCAATGGTGCAGATTATGCTGCTTTCATCAACACAGCCCAAGAGTTTGATGGCAGTGATTCTGGAGCACGTCCTGACGAGGCTGTATCATGGGGAAAGATCAGGGATTCTGCTAAGACTGTGAAAGTACAGCCTCATTCACATCTATATTATTTCTGTTTCTTGTTGCTTGAACTATGAAATTGTGATTGTTTATCCAGGCAGACTCGTTCCATTTCATCTCTGAAAAGTTTCCTTTTATGCTCGTAACATTTGGTTTATATTTGTGATTCATGTGGACTGATGCCACATTCAATTGGTTGTTGGCATTGATTGTGTTCCTCATTTTGAGTCATTACGACAACACTTGTAACCAACTTGAACCTGTCTCAAGTGTAATTCTTATGGTTTTCTGTCTTTTTTTGTTATATTGGGCAGGTACATTGTGATGCAACAATTGCATTTCCTCTACTGGTAGCTGAGACATTCGCTAAGAAGGCAAAAGAGTTTCTCAAGACAGATATTTAAGCATCACTTTCCTGTCACTGGGTGCAGATGTATAAATAACCATCCATGAAGTTCACCAGAGGCGGGTGATATTATTTTCAACTCCCAACAGCCCGAATTTGAGTAGGGGAATGTGAAGAGGAGGGAAAGTCAAGTCCCCAGAGTCTTTAATGGTGTCAAGTATGCACTTTAACCATGTTCTGTATGCAACAGACATGTTGGAGTTTTTTCTACATGGAATTAGCAGTGAAACTGTATGTCAATTTTTTTTGGGTAATTTTCATATGGACTCCCTGAGGTTTGGTCCATATCATTTTTAGTCCAAATAAATGGGCACTTTGCATCTGGCTCCCCTGAGGTATTCAATAAGATCAATTAAAGACAATTTATAATTTTTATGACCAAAATACCCTCACATCTATTCTACTGTAAGATTTGCATATTTTCTCTCTTTATCTCCTTCATCGTCTCCCATCTCTGCCTTTTCTTCCTCCTCAACTCCGGTGACAGTTGGAAAGCATTTGCGACCACGAAACCTAACAGATGGAAAACGTTGCTCTGCAAGTGCTTCACTAGCTGCAACTCACTGCACTGCCAGAGATTTCTCCTTGCAGGTTAAATTCTGGCAAAAAATCAGTTGATATATCAAATTCCACGGCGAGAACTAGAAGCAACAGCAGCAGAAGCGGTGAAGAGAGCAGAAATCCATCATTAACAATGGTTCGAATTCCAGAAATCATCAAGAAGCCTCAATCTGATAATCAAAATATCATCCGGTAATCCAGTCCAGAAGTTGCAGCGTCAACAGAGTCCTGACTTAGTAACGACCACTTGAATTCCAGGAATCGTCAAGAAGCTTGAACTTGAAAATCTCGTCGTCAATATTCCGACTTGGAGCTTGCAACGTCAACCGAGTCCCTATGTGGTTAGAAACATCGATAAAGTGAAATCGATCCAAGTCTCTTTGATTTCAGATATTTACTGGAATTCGATTAACAAATACAGAAAATAAGAAACAAGATATAGATGATGAAACAGGGAGGGTAAGCAAGCAATGCACAAGAACATAGGTGTTTTTATAGAATTAACAACTATAGAAAAATTGTTGTTTACCCTTACTGTTGATTCTTGTTTCACAATCTAAAGACGTGGTACATAGGATAAGATGTCAGAAAAAACTTCACGAGAAACAAGAATTAACAGGGACGGAAGGGTGAGCAGCAATACACAGAAAAGAAAAAAAATAAAACATAAAAAACTAGAGAAGAGAGACTTACAAGAGATTACGATTCCTACGATCGAAAGGTACAGGTTTGTGGGATTGAATCTGCTTCTTCTTCTGCTTCTTCTTCAGAATGATTTCAGGTAAATTGAAAACGGTTTATGGAATTGAATCTGCTTCTTCTTCAGGATGATTTCAGGTAAATTGAAAATGAGTCACTCGAGCAACAGATCCTTCTTCAACCTTTTGGACCTAGTAATTTCTCCCCGGAAGATCGTCTTCGTCTTCCATGTTGTCGACGCCGGATTCTCCAGATCTTCTAGTTTTGAAATTGTTCTAATTTTTTTCTAGGCCTATTTTATTCTATTGTCAACCTGTCAATGGGTTCCCCGTTCGCCCTTGTGTTGTATCCAATATGATGTCATTTCAATAATTTACCCAAAAAACAAAGGTTCTCTATTAAAATGAGATGCATCATACATGTACAATGATCATGTGGTACACTGGAGCATTATATTATGTAGGCCCAGGTACTCGAGAGAGCTTTTCAATTGATCTATTCTGAAGTATGAAGTGGGAGAGATCCAGATTTTCAAGGGAATTTGAATGAGATGAGTTTTTCATTTTTTTTTTCATATTGAATTACTAATATTGCGTTAAGCTATTTTTTCGTAGGACCTCACCTGCACTATAGTTTTCGCCGTAGAGTTTATCCACCAAGTTCGGGATGGATTGGTATGGTTCCTCTATGCCTAAGACACCAGAATATTGAACAATGAACGAAGAAAGGCGTGAGAGAAAAGCACATTGGCTAGTGATTGTAAGGCCCCAATTCTTGACTAGAGGGGACACCAAATACCTCTGCCTTTCCATCCCTTGGATAGATAGAGAGGAAGGGTAGAGCTTTTGGTTTTTTCATGTTATATTGTCAAAGAGTGAACAATGAAAATAGATAGCGAGTTGGGTTACGTAGGAATAAGGTTTAAGTCTATAGTCGGTTCGGTGGTGGGTTTTTTTTGTTTTTTACAAAAGGGCTTTATTAAGCCAGGGGATTGGGATATTAATATGCCTTATCAAAAGTTAAACCCACGACCTCTTCACTAAGAGGTGTTGGTTTCACCACTAGAACAGCTCTGCGTTGGCTATAGTTAGTTTGTTAGAATGCCTCAACTGCATACATCACTGCACTTCCATTTGATACATCGTAATGATAAATAGCTCGGACTTGTCTTAGATTCTTAGTTTGTTATAATACAAAATTGGGAAATGAGGGGTTTGATTTGTAAATTAGTAAATTTTAAATCCTTAAAATATAAATATTATTTTATACAAAATTGAAAAATGAGGGGTTTGATTTGTAAATTATTAAACTTTAAACCTTTAACATGTAAAAATAAAAAAATAATATTTACAAGTAAATTCTCATGTGGCGTGATCATCACAGTTGGCAGCAGCCAACGGGGCTGCAATAAATGAAAATCCATCTCAGGGATTTTCATCATGTCATAGAATAGTTCAACACCCTGGCAAGGAAGCCACAGTCGATTCCGTTAATGACCGTATGCAAAAGGGTAAAAATGGATTTTACTTTTTACTAAATAGAGGTTAAAGGATTCAAGAGGTGATGGTGTCAACTGTCAAGTCACAAAGGTGGTTGGCTACGTGGTTGGATCATACCGATACTGAACTAACAAAATCGCCAAGTAAATTCGATGACAAAATCGCTGTAGGCTCAGATAATGCTTCAGAGATTCAGAGGAATGCACAGAGCTGTGACTGCGAGTGAGGAGCGCGAGGTTCTATTGGAGTAACACATAAGCAGAAGAAAGATAGAGACTTTGAAGATGGATTTAGGTTACATTGTGAACGCCACCCCTACATGGAGATCCGTAAGCAAAATCCAGAAGTTCTTGTTTTGATTTGAAAAGCAACTCTAATTGAGATAGTTCGATTACTGATATTTATACTTGTTAAAAATGAATGATTTTTCAGGTTTTTATACTTCATTCTTACTTCATTTACTTGGCTATCGCTGGATCTCTTCTACCTGGGAAGAACGTTCCTGGCGTTACTTTATCAGATGGCACTAGACTTCATTACCGCTGCAACGGTAAGTTTCTCTCTGTGTTTGTTCTTTTATTGCTTCTTATGGTTGCCAATGCCATGTTTTCCACATTTTGCAGGCCTTGTGTCACTTCTTTTACTGGTTTTCCTATTGGGCATCGGTGTTGCCTTGAAGCTGATTTCGCCAACGGTTATTCTCTCTCTCTCTCTCTCTCTCTCTCTCTCTCTCTCTCTCTCTCTCTCTTTGTCTTGTTACGTTCGTGTTGCTTGTACCATCTCATTCATTCTGTAGTTGCTGGTGTTTCAATGTGCAATTGTTATTTGAGAAAGAGAGCTGGAAATTCATCAGGATTGAGTACAGAGATCATGTTTTACAATTTCGTCTATGAAATGTGACTGTTAATATCAAATCTGGGTGATGCACCATTACTTTCAGTTGGCTAATCAACTTTATTCTCTGACCCAAAAAAAAAAGGATAAAGTTTATTCTCATTCTCACTGCCAAACACCGTTTACTAGCTTCGTTTCCTACATTTGAGTCACCCTTTTCTTTTCTTATCTCTGAGAGGCACTGAACTGATCAGTGATCCAACTCCTACACCCTTTTTTTTCTTTTCAAAATTTCGCCTGGTTGGAATTTGAGACACGATTTGGGGTTGATCACTTGCTTTCCTATGTAAGGTACGTTACATGTCTATATGTTTCCTTCTAGACAGTTGTGCGATTATGCTTCCATAGCCTAAGAATCAAACAAATCCCAAAGTAAGGTGTTTTTTCCCCCTCTCTCTCTCACCTTTGATAAGGAACTAGGCATGATCTACTGTGGAAATATTCCAATGTGTCGAGTATAAGTGATCAGCCAAATTTCTTAGCCTAGTCCCTTTTCTAGATTTTGAGGAGGTTGTAGAACTGAAACTTTGGTGTCCATTGTGTACAAAATACTCATGTCTGAGTCCATGCTCACATGCCATAGTTGGAAACCACATACAAAGACATCTCATGCTATGTATGCTAATGTTGCTATGCTAAAGATACTTTGGGTTTCTTTTTGTCATTTTAATTGCTGGGAAATTTGTATATATAACAGTCAGGAAATTGGTCGTCTACCAACCATTGAACTGCTCATCGTTTGTCACAAGTTTTCAATCAATTGTGAGGTTGTTTGCATATCACTCTCGTTTAACAATTACTGAAATTGCTCATCATCTATCCGTTAGTCACAAAATCACAGTCAATGTAATTCATAATGGTGTACTGGGGTCGGAGAGCTTTTAAATATAACACCATGGTGCATTATCTCATAATTTCTGTTTACTGAATTTTTTTTTTGGTATGATTGCAGGTGATAGCTGACAGAGGACTTGAGCTACTATTTACAACTTTCATATTCAGCTTCATCGTAAGTTCAACTTCATGTTTCATTGTCATGCTTTAAAAAATAGTAATGTGTTAGTATGGTTTGTCACAGTATATAACATAATTCTGAGATCTCGGCCAAGATTTGCTAATCTTTTTGTTTCGCCCTTGATCTCGTCTTGAGTCCTCACGAAAGCGAGATCTTGTGAGACCTCGAACCATGCCCTTCAAGGCTTTTGGTAATGATATGCTTTATTCATCCATACATTTTTTGAAAGGCGTGGGCTTCCTGTGTCTGAAAGCATGTCTCGATTTGAAATTCAATTTAAGTTGGAGATGATGCAGATTCATCACTCAAATAGGCCAGGCTTATTAGGTATAGTTTCAAGGTTGGGTTATAAGCATGTTTACCCTTTGACATGATGGGTTTCCTATGTAATAGACCACTTTTATGGCCTATAATACGGGTAATTAGGTTTAGTACGAAAAAAGCTTTGTTCCTTAGTTTCTTATAAGTCGTTTTCATTTGGTTCAGTTGAACTGGTTTTATGTTGTATAATTGAAGTTGCAGATAAATTGTTAGTAGTGTGTCGTGGGTTTGGATTAGGACTTGACAAACCAGCACTGTTATGTGTATTTTAGTTTCCTAGTCAATTCATTGTTTTATGGATTTCCTTTTCTGTATGGGAAATATTTTGAGTCTTTCATATAAATTTTTAAGGGGGTACATTATTGAAAACAAATTTGATTAATGAAATTGGTTTGCGAGCTGCAGCTGCTGCCCGTTTCCTCCATTGAGAGAGTTTCAGTTTAGTGCGTGAGATGATCTAAACTTAGGTGGAATTGGTTGGACCAGTTGGTTCTTCACAGTGTGAATCCTGGGAGATTCTCAATCAAGCTTCCTCTTCATTAGTTTGAAGAACACTAATCCTTTTTTGACATATCAATTTTTCCAAAACCTTAACTCATCACATCCCATTACAAATACAAATAACTAACAGTTTCTCGCCAAACTGTATCCACTGCACCCTTACCCAAACCCTGTACTTCCTTGTCACTTGACAGGCCCACTCATTCATCAAATTCATAAATTTCTAGAACCCTAATTTTTAAGACATCTACTTCCCAGCATCAAAATTCTTCCAAATTTGGATCAAATAACCTTAACAGTTCCTTTCAAACCCCAATCAATACTACTGCTGTAATTTCAACTAGAAAACCTAGATCCCCAATTCCCTGTTTTAGAACCTTTATTGCCCCAATTCAAGTTGGTTCATTTTAGATCCTGTTCCATTCACATCAGAAAATGGTACCTTTAGTGCTGAGAAGTATAAGAAAGCACCCTCTTGTAGATGCCATTATTGTAGGATAAACTTATGTTGACTCATTTGACAAGAACCCCTCAAATGAGTAAAGGTTTTCGATTCCATGGCCATCACTGAGTGCATTCAGGTTGGATATTTAGGTTCTCATTGGGAAGTAAAATGGTAGTATGGATATTGTTTGATGCCTTTTCCTTTCTAACAAGTTTTGTTCTGCTTTGCTGTAAGCAGGAGTAGGCAGCCATATGAGTGGGTGTTGCTTTTGGTCAATCCTGTAATCTGTGACATGTCATTTTCTTTTTTGCCATTTCACTGATTCAAAAATTTTCTGCCCACCTTTGAGATACAACTTTATTGGACATTTATTGGATTTAGTAGGTCTCTCTGCCTCTAGTGGCTTGCATGTAACTTCATGTAAAGCTAATATGAAATCTCTAATTTATTTTTCAGAAGAAAGAAATTATTTTATTTGTAAACAAAAAAATCAGTGTTGCATCTTCTGGTATTTACTAAATGTATGCTTTAGTTCCAATGTTTAAATTGATTGTGTAGCCATGACAATTGCAATTCCTCTTGACCTTAAAATATTTGATAGCTTTGAATGTCAATAATTTGTCTTTTGTCCATGACAGGTGACATTGGTTCTTTATGCTGCTGGTTGCAAATCTCGTGATCAGGGTTCCTCTTTAAAACCACATGTCACAACAAACTTTTTTCATGACTGGTACTTCTTTACTAGCCCTGTATTTATCTCAATCAGCATCTTATGGTTTTAACTTTCATTTCACTTGTCATACTTGTTTATATGAAAACTTGGATTGACACAAGTGAATTTGTCATTTCATGTGTAACCGTAATACGATCTTAAGTAAATTCATCTAAATACCTCATTCATACATATGATGTGTGACGATTTATGCTCTGTAGCTGCAATATTTAGACATGGATAATGCCACTATACCACTAACCAGGTTTGTAAGTACCAGCTGATACGTTTTGTATTGGTGTGTGTTGATTTGATACTTAATATTGAACAGGCTTTGTATGTGTGTGTGACCATTTATGCTCTGTAGTTGAAAATTTTAGACATGGATAGTGCCACTACATCACTAGCCAGGGTTGTAAGTACCAGCTGATCCATATTGGTATTGGTGGGTATTGATTTGATACTTAATATCAAACAGGCTTTGTATTGACCAATATGGGTTGATATAGTCTGATACGGGGCTGTATTATCTGATACAAGTAGGACACATCTCTAACTTGCCATTAGTCTTGTTTCTTTTCCTGAACCGTCAAAACAATATTAATACCAAAGATGGAGATACCTTGGTTTTAAAATGGAAGGAAGAAAGAGGAAAAGGAAGTGACAGGATAGTGATACATGAAGGGTAATTGAAATTTTCTTGAAGGGTAGGGAATTCAGGAAAAAAAATTGTGCTGGTTGGTTTTGTTCATGACACTAGTTTGTCAGCTTAATTGGTCTAGCCTGAGACTGACCAATTAAGTTATAAAATTGGTAAAACTGAAACCAGTCTATTTTAACAATTGTTTCGGTTTTGTGCTTGTCAGTCAGGTTCAATTGAGTCTGCTATAGGCCATAAAAGGTAATTTGGAAAAAGGACATTCTTTTTTATTCCTGTATATTAGGGAAAGACATTTTAGCTGCAGGAGAAAACTTGCTAGTATGGTGAAAAATGTGATTAAAAAAAAAAAATTCCAGACAACCAAACACATTAGGGGCCCTTTGATCATGCATCTGTTTTGAAACACATATTTTCCACCCAAAATGATGTTTCTATTTCTGTGCTGAAAAGTTGTTTTTGAGCTGTAATATTTTGTTTGGCAAACCTGTTCCAAAACTCTTCTTATAGGTAGAAGACGATGGAGAGTTGCAGGTTTTTTACTGTTCTCTCTTCTTTGTTTGAGTCTCTAATACAGTTTCTTGGGAGCGGTTCTTTTAGTTGGAGTCAGATTTAAAAGGAAAATTGTTCTTTAAATTGATGAAACAAGGTTTTTGGTGTTTGCGAAATCTTGTTTCTGGCACAAGAAAGAAGCTTGTCTATTTCATTGGCACATAAAAGCAGAATGGTGTATACCCAAACAGGAAGTTCCATTTTTTTTGTTCCACTAGCATAGAAAAATGCCAAAACAAGTTACAAAAGCATTACTAAAAGGGCACTAGGAGTCAGAAAGGATGATGCAAATAAGAAATGACAGAGTGAGGGTGGTGGCCATTCAAAACTGACAAGGCATGTGCCTAACTAGGATATGCAAAAGTATGACACAAACACTCCCCCCCTTCTAATTTCACCTACACCATTCTGCTATGAGATATGAAAACCAGGAGTTTGTTGAGCAGTCCTATTTGTAAAAGGGACCCTACTCATCATCAGGCAGCAAAATTAAGGGGAATGAAAATTGATACAATTCTTTTTGTGCTATGAGTTGAAGACTGATGAAATATTAGAACTTTCTTTTATTGAGAAAGTTCATTCTCCCTGGCATGGGGACAAAGTATGAATATGCTGAAAGAATTTTGTACTCCGATTGGCATCCCGCAGGCCATATGTCAATTTTGATGAACTAATAAGGACTCTAATTATGGGTGAGAACATGAGAAAAGAATATATGCACAATAATGGCCTTTGAATTCTTTAGCTAATGGATTGTTAATTCCCCTTTTTTCTCCTTGGTGGGTGGTCGCTGGGGACAGTTGGATCTTTTACTTCTTTCTAAAAACAATGTTTACTGATAGGTGGTGGGTGGGGATGCTTGAACCTTTTACGTTTTCCTAAACAATGTTTACTAAGTCCAATTGATTCCATTGGAATGACATTCTCCATAAATGATGATCTTAAGTAAAGAGGATTTTATTTCTGTAATCCTTAGTGTTAGTTCTGTTTTCCCATAGAATGTTGATTAATTATCGTTCTATTTCATCTCATTGGTGGCTTGGGATACAGCTGAATCCTCAGTTTATGGGAGTGGATCTCA
This sequence comes from Hakea prostrata, assembly GCF_041222555.1. Taxonomy (NCBI): domain Eukaryota; kingdom Viridiplantae; phylum Streptophyta; class Magnoliopsida; order Proteales; family Proteaceae; genus Hakea; species Hakea prostrata. The sequence continues at coordinate 63,132,208 of NC_142606.1, read as the reverse complement.
AGTACGTGAAAACTTCATGCTTTGTCATTCAGTTTATCAGTAATCCATGACTTCATCTGTTTTTTGATTTTGTTTGACTTAATTCTAGTTACCTTGAAAACACATTAGGACGTGTGGAAAATAGATGATTTCTTGTGGGGAACTTGAGAGTTCTTTATAACATGAAGACCTGTGTGGCACTGATAGAATCAAAGGTCTATATGAGGTGAAAGGATAAATATGTGAGAGGAAATCTCTTTATCTTTCAGTGTTTCTTATGGTCTTCCATTTTTCTCATTTCCTAATTCAAGATCAGATGTAAGTAGGGTTAATTTTAGAGTGATGTCTTCAGTTTTAACTATAAACTTTGGAGCTGTCCTTATTTTATTCTTGAATTCTGAAGTTGATTTTGGTTTCTGTACTTATACTTTTCATAATTTTCTGGATGCCTCTCTTTTCGCTTTTTTTTTTTTGTGGGGGGGGGGGGGGGGGGGCGCGTGCTTTATATTTAAAATTTTATACAACTAATTTGCTAACAAGCTCAAGACTTTGCAAATCAATTTTGTTTGCAGAGATAACTGAAATATTTCTGGGTGTTGTTTTTGTGAGATTTATATTAGTGTCATAGTTTTCTGAAAATTGTTTATAAAAATTTTGCTATTATGTTGAGGAAACTGTTCTTACTTGAATGTGTCATGGCACAAATTACCTAGATGGCTAGATGTGACTAGGTTCTTTTCTTTCCGATTTTTCCCGAACTCTTATTTTTTTATTTTTTCTCTCCTTATTTTCTGTGTCTATCATTGAAATCCTATATCCAATTTCCCGTTAGCATTTGTTGTACTCAATCCTATTACAATCACTTATGCAACAGTAAAATTATGATCCGTAATTGTGGAGCTAGGTTTATGACGTTTTGTCAAATAAGAAAAGTAAAACTTTGAGCTCATGATGCTTTGGTTTAGTAGCTATACAATTGGTTCATTTTTGGTTGGCCTCAATATATTCTGAAATATGACCAGAGTAACCTGCCCATCCCTGTATGAATGCTATCTAGACAGTAATCATTTTATCTCAGGTAGTTCTTTTTCCTGTAGCAGGTTTTGTTAAATCCTAAATGTGAGTCTTTTACCATCCTATCATAATTACGAGGATCTCACCTTTTAAACCTTCATTGCGGCACTATCTTTTATCGTGGCTCTTTTTAACAGTTTAACAAGAACATCTCAGGTTAAGAAATGGTTGACAGGGCAACATACTTGCTGAAATGAAATTTGCATCACTGCTCTTTTCTGCCTTTTAGTCATGGTTGTCTAGGCAGTGCATTTCTGCTGCTTTGTATTCTGCTAGATGCTGTGACAACTATGCTTTGAGTGATTCAATAGCATATTAGGATTACCATGAACCTCCGTTAATTGAATTGCTTTTGACACCATACAGAACATAGTTGCCAAACTGAATATTCAATTTAAAGCAATTGAATGGGACATCTTATTAAGTTAATACTGCATGCCTATTCTTACAATGCCATCTTTGACTGTTCCACCATGTGTAGATTTTTCTTTGTTAGAGCTGGAATGATGGGCTGGCTACTCATCAATATTTCTGTTCTAGTCAAACGCATTGAAGATGACAGCATAAGCCTGTCAATGATTCTTTACCAAATATTTTGTACGGTAATATGACCACAGTCCGTGCTGAAATATTTAATTTTATCTGAACATTTATCAGTTGCTCAGATTTTCCATTTTTTAATTTTTATTTTTTATTTGCAGTGGTATGTTGTGGACTACTTTTTCCACGAGGAGTTCATGACCTCCACGTAAGTTCTTCTTGCTTCTCTCCAGCAATGTAGCTTTGATCTTTAATGTTCACAAGATACAAGTGTTTTCATGAGGTTGTTTGTAACATTAATGCCCCTCTTCCCAATGACTTCTTTTCCTTATATGCTCTTTTTTTTAATAAAATCATCTCTCTTTTATCTTCTATTTAGAAACTAAGACAGTAATTCTACAAACTTTGTCAGCTCTTCAAAGTCGGTTGTGATATAGGTTTGAGGGTTGAACTGTAAATAGACGTAATCTTCTTACAGACATTATGGAATATTTTGTTTCCCTTGCAAGTAAAAATGACTGTCTGATTACGCTATTGTCACAATTCCGCCCAAATTATCATGGTGTTCAAGCAGATGTGGTTCAAGGAACCTACTCCCAGGTTGGAAATGATGCTCAGATGTATGAATCATGTGAAGAACTTCATGAAGCCAAGCAGAAGGAACCAAACCTGCCATAGTAGTATTCTGAGTTGTGCAATCTGGGGCAAGAATTGGATTTCTATAGTACTTTTTAAGCCTCCACCCTTACCAATATTGCCGTTAAGATTGTCCAAATGGGTCAATTGAGCCTTGGAATACTTTATGTTGGTCCCATAGATGGCTTTTGTAGACCCTACGCTTCTTATTTTTGGGTTTATTGATGCAATGGCATAATTTGAAGCTTATTTATAAGGTGGGGTAGTGTGATTACATGGGATTAGTAATTAAATTCAGCATGAGTTAGATTAAGATTATAGTTTTCATCACCCCCCCCCAAAAAAAAAAAAAAAAAAAAACCTTAATAGCTAGATAGAATTTTGTTTACTTTACTGAGTCTTTTAGAGTGATTAGGAGTCCTTCTATGAGTCAATTAGGAATTTTAAGTTCATCCCCCATCAATTAGAGATGGGTTGGAAAAAGAATAGGATTTTTTCCCCCTTAGAGATTTGGGGCTTTTGAGCAATGCATACGGGTTTGATATCCCGGGTCTGATTTCTTCTTTTCTATTTCTTCCTCCCTAGAACATCTTCAACCATTAAAGCTGCAGTTCAATAAGATCTTTGAAAACAGTTAATTGAATTATTCACATTCCCAAGTCGTCTTCTTATTCTAATCCTCTAATTTCCCAAAGCGTAACCCCTAGTTTTTGTCTTCTACAAACCCTAGCCACTAAAAATTGTCTACAGCCTTATTTCACCATCAAAAAGAGTTCAAATTCATTCCACAGCCTCTCTGATTGCAACTATTCTTTTTTTTCTTCTGAAATGTCATATACAAGGTGATTAACACAAGAGTCTAGCCCAGTTACTGCTAACCATTAAAATCAGTTTTGATCAAAGCTCCTCCTATCACTAAGGAAGAATATCCAAATTTCATACACATCCACTCACGATTGCTTGCAATTCTCCTTCACATTTCCATCCTGTTCTACTAGGAATCCCTTGTAACTCCAAATATGCCAACCTGATTTAATTTCAATTTCCAGCATATATTCTACCCTAGCCATTAAACCCTAACTTTCACTTGCCCCTAGCCCTCAAGTGGACCCCACATCCAATGCTGACTCACTTAAGCTTACCAGTTCATTCTAGATCTGGTATTGGCTCCTAGTTGGTCTCCTACCAATCTAGGACATCACAATGTGATATGTTTTCATAGACATGAAGTCATGAAGTTAAATTAAGGCATATGATTTTCTTTTTCTGGGCTTATTCTGTAGTATGATTGGTAATGTGCCCCAAGTGCTAGCCATGTTCCCTTCCCTACTTATGGATCAACCCTACTCTATGGTCCTGTTAGAGGATAGCTGTTGCAATACTGTTTTACACTCTCCTCTCAGGAAATAATCAGCTCTTACTTGAGGCCTCCCAAACAGCTGAAAAAGGAGAGGGGAGTCCTATTGCGGAATGATCGTTTGGTTTCTGATCATGACCTTATCAGGTGTGATTCCTATGGGAAGGAATGGCACACCAAGGAATTCTGGTGGAAGCTTTATGGCTGCCGCATAGCCTCTTCTATTGAGCTTTGTGGTTGCAGCCATGACAAACCATCAGCTGACCAGACTTAGACCACTTCAATTGACTGGAGCTGTTGGTGGTCCTTCTACCTTTTAGCATGAACTTACTGTATTGCACGTGCTGTTGGTGACCAAATTGGATCCGTCAGCTTCTGTCAAACCCCTCTGCCACTTCCGCATCCATGTTAGTACCCTCAAATTCTTCCCCTCCAGGTATGTTTTCGCCTGGTTATTGCATATTGGGTGAAACCCATCCATGGATCATCACTTCAGTCTCTCTGGCTATATGACTGTTGTGGATCATCAAAATGATCATCTATCTTTGGAGTAATTAAATGTGGAATCTTTATGCATTAATTCCCTAGATACAGTGATTTCATCATGACCCAATTCTTTTTCAAATTTAATAGTAAAAAATTATTCCAATATTGATTTTGGAGCACACTTGTTGACCAATAATAAAGAGATTGGAGTTTTGGACTACTTAGCATTTCATGTAAATCACAATTCCTTCTTACTGAATCATTTCCTCTTTGAACAATTCAACATCTACGTATGCATTTTTAAATCCCAAAGTTGCCATTGGATTTTTTTTTTGCCAACTGCCATTGGAAATTGAAGTTAAATGATGTGTGGACCATGTAGACGACTCATCATGCTTTTCCACGTGTGGTCAAAACTTTCAAAGAACTGTTGTTCACTGCAGTGAACAATGATCAGTTTCCTCAAACAAAGTATCGACTTTTCATCCTTGTCAGAGAACCATATAGGGATTTATTGAGTTATAAATTGCTTGCATGGTTAGAAAGCCAACTGACAAGACCGTGGTTGCTAAGGCAATGCGGGAACAAGAGCATGCCTTGATGTCAAGGCGACGTGGTGCTTTATGTTTCAACTCTGCCATGTGGCCATATACCTCAATGATAAAGGAAATATACCTGTATTTTGGAATGTGTTTATGAATATGGAAAGTTACCTTGAATATGGTAAATATACCATATAATATGGTCTTATGCTTGGGCAGCTTGGATGTTCAAGTGCCATGATAACTATGGATATGTTCTGAATTTATTCGGAAACTCGTTTCAAAGTTTATAATTGCAATAATTTGTGACATGGTCTTGTTATAAAACTTTCAACTATTAAAGGCATCTTGGTGGAGATGTATCTTAATCTCTGATGGAGAAACAGGCACTGTGTGCATATGCTTACTGGTTTTCTATCTTTTAAGGCCTTTTAAATTCTTATTATTTTTTTGCTAGTATTTTTAATTCTTATTACAGGACAATTATTATTAATGCACTATCATGTTATGTTTGTTGATGATTTCTCTCACATTCTGTGGATCTACTTGCCATTTCCTTGTGCTGGCTTTTGCTTATTGTTAATCATGTCTTTGATATGCAATTAATGTACCAATATATGTTCTTGAAGTGTATGGTTTCACTTCCAACATTTGTGTCCTCATTCTCTCTTCATTTGGTAACAGTAAAACTGTTATTCCGTTATCCGTATTTGATTATTCACCAGGCTGACATGTTTGTATTGTTTATGTTTTATAGATGGGACATAATTGTGGAGAGGTTGGGCTTCATGTTGGTGTTTGGAGATCTAGTGTGGATTCCTTTCGCTTTTAGTATCCAGGCATGTAACCAATAGCCATAAACTGGAATTTAGATTGCCCATATTCATTTCTTAACACTTGTAGTTTAGGCACTCTGGAATATAGATTTATAGTTTGAATTCTTGGTATCTCATCTTATGGTGGCTGGTTGAGTTGGGATATTATATTGTCCTGTATTATGGTGGGGCTTCAGGGTATCATAATTCATACTGCAAAAAGCTTGTTAATTTAAAGAGAAAAAAAAACAAAAAACTCCCAGACTAGTTGCTGGTTGAAGATCTTCAAGTTTAGTTTTTCATTAGAAGTTTGTTAAGTTCTCATAGCTTACCATCACTTGGAAGAGACAATTTTTCTCATGGAATTTGTTGTTGGGTGACTTGGGTCTTTGTTTTATCAGACTTGACTTTTTAGGGAAATGGTGACTTATGACTCCCTCTTAGAAGAAATGTCGGTGCTTATTTCTTTGTCTACTTCTTTTTAACCTATTATTCTTTTCGTCAGTTTTTGTTCTTAACTTCTACCCAACATTTTCTTGCAGCTTTGCTTTGGAAAATTGTTCCCTTATGCCCAAGGAAAACGTCAATTTTTTCCCCAGCATAATATGTTGATTTTGTTATTAACGCCTGTTACTCAATTTCCTTCTACTAGTCCTATTGAGGAACTGTAATTTCATCTCAGGAGCAGCTTGAACTGTTACTCAATTCATGCCCATTATCTAAAACTTCCGACCGGAAAGTCCTCTGGTACTTTCAGGTCTTTTGAAAGTTGCCTCTCTTTATTTCTTATGTACTCAAGAGACGTGTGGCCAACAACAAGCATATATGAAGTCCAACAAGAACCTTGTGCTGTGTTTTGTCTGGGTTTTGTGACTTTTGTCATTGTTTGTCTGTTTCTGATATTTTTCTTTTGTCAAACCAAGCTTGGGGTTCATAAAAAATAATTCTATTTTGTTTTATGCTTGATGTTGGGTAACATCCACTCTTCCTTCCTCATCATGACTCAACCAATCCTTGCTCATTGACAGCTTTTTTATTTAGTGTACTGCATCTGCTTTAAATAAACATGCTATTCATCATGTTATGTAATGCTTTATATTTTATAATGATATCGCATTTTCAAACTACAAATATGGTACAATTCATACAGTGGTGTGGATGCCATTTTTGAGGCATTCACATGATTGATTAGTTTTCTGTTCTTGGTGTAGGGTTGGTGGCTGTTGAAATACAAAGTGGAGCTAACAAAAGCTGCTGTGTTTACAAATTGTGTCGTTTTTTTGATTGGGTAAACTCCATTTTGTCATCATAAAGTAATCTCCTCACTTTATAATATGACATCTGTTATGACGCAGCACTTAGTCATTTGTTGCCTAGGTATCTTGTCTTTAGAGGAGCCAACAAGCAAAAGCATGTATTTAAGAAGAATCCAAAAGCCCCTATATGGGGTGCTCCGCCAAAAGTTATCGGGGGAAAACTCCTTGCTTCTGGCTATTGGTAAGGTTTATATTTGAGCTTAATCTTTTTGTAGTGAATAATTTCTTCATGTAAGTTGATTTTTCAAGTAATTCAAATTCATTAAATAGTTAGCATATGATATATGAGACTTAATTTAGAGTTGAGCAATGGCTTTAAATGCAAAATATTGTCACTGTTACGGTCCATCTCTACCATGATTGGCCCCCTATCTGAAGCCACTTCCTTTTGGATTAACTCTTTTAGTTCTTCAACTATTACTATTTGGTCCACCATACTGGATCCTTTCTACTGCCATTCCCTTTAGGAGGCTTGCCTTTTTCCAATCCATGGCTGGCCCATCAGCTGATCCCCACCTCCTTTTGGCTCAGCTTAGCTCTTATTATTTTAGTTCCTTCAATTGCATTGGTTTGCTCCTTCTCATTGATGTGGTTATTGGTCTTTGTTTAGAAAGAGACCATATCAATCTCCTATTCTTTGATCTGAAAACCACATTTGGTTAGTGTATCCTATGTATAAGTTATTTTCTAATTGCTCAACATTTAGGGGTGGGCCTTGGCTCAATAGTCGGTCGACCATTGTAGCCTAAGGTCGAGGCATGGAAACAGCCTTTCAGCAAAAATTGCTGGGATAATCTGTGTAGGAAAATTAACAAACCCCCCCAGGCATGCCCAAGCTTTCGGAACCATGTTTGCCCTTTTTTATTGCTCAACATTCTATTGCTTGGATAATGTTGAGTTCTATTGCTGCCTTTGTAAAAAACTCTGCTCCAGTTGACCTCTATGCATTAATTATTTGAACCATCACACTCCCGTTTTTCCTTTGTTATAGTTCAAGATAACAGAAATGGTAATTCACTGCAATATCCTTTCGCGAAACTTACACCTTTATAGTTAGCTTTTTCTATATAATGTTTCATGAGTAATAGTTAAATTTCTCATTGAACTAGTTGTGGTAATTCCAAATATTTTTCTTTTAATGTGACTTGCTGGGTAATGTATTTATTATTTTATCTATTTATTGTTTCACCTTTTTTGCTTGATTCTGGATTTCATATTGGGCTCTTTGGTCCAAAAATGATGTCTGTCCTCAAATTTGGTGCGTTCTGTGTTGGATTGTTAGGGCATTGATTATGTTTAGTGTCAAACCAATACTTGGGCTGCAAGTTTCTTGTAAAGCAAGTTAGAGCAGTTTTGGGATGGCAGCGTTTGGTTACTTTTGATTGTAATTTTGACTGATATTTACTTTCATAAATAGATAGGACTGTATCTCTCTATTATAAATAAAAGATTACAAGAGGTGGGGACACACACACGATACCCCTCTCTCCATCTTCTCTTTCTCTCCCACTGTCATCTCTTTATTGAATTTTGTTCTTTAGTGCTTCATTTAGGTTGTCAACTTTCTAATTTTTCTTGCATCATGAAGATGTATCAATCACCTTTTGCATGGACCCTGATGAATGGCTATGAAGAATTATGCCTTGTTGACCTTAGGGTGTTCCCCAGGTGAAACGTACATTATGATTTGGGTGCATTGGAAAATGAACATGGGTTAGCTTGGGCACTCCTTCTAAGAGACATATGCATCACTCTGGTGCCTATTTAAGGTGACTTGTAAGCTTGGTTTTTTGAGAGTAGAGAAGCTTGCATAAGAGCATAGGATTAAGGAAAATATTCTATAATTAGCAGATACATTGAAAAAGGAAGAATTAGTGTAGCTTGTATACAAGACACGAAGTGGGAGGGTAAAAAGGCCAGTGATTTAGATGACTAAGGTTTGGTATGATGGGGATACTAATGATATAAAGGGAGTGGGAATAATGGGAAAAATAGCAAATAAATGTTTCAAAAATGATGTCAGGGATTTCAAAAGAATGATGGGAACAACAAGCCTTGCCCAACTAAATGGAGTCGGCTACATGGATGCTTGCCTTCCAATCAGCTCTATTTGATGCCATAATAAATAGATACAAGGCCTAAGCTATACATATCCTTTCTCATCACTTACTGTAAAGTTATCTTAGGTCCACCCCTAATTTTTCTTATTTCCTCCAATCTAGAGTAAATCACTCTCATACTAGGGCACTTAAAGGCATCCGTTAAATGGCCGTGCTGGCACAATTGACTTCCTCGTAGCTTAATCATTTACTAGAGCTACTCCTAGAAAAAACGGAAATTTAGGTGGAAGCCTGTTTAAGAATTAGGCAAAATGAAAAGATTATGATATGGAGAGATCTAGATGGGCATGTTGAAAAGGAAGGTAGAGGCTATGAAAGAATTCATGGAGGATTTGATTTCAGAAAGGACTTACAGTTTTGGATTTTGTGGTTGTATTTGATTTACCAGTATTTTTTGACCCATTTTTCAAGAAGAGAGGAGATCATTTAATAACCTGTATCAGATATCTCTTGAAACTGTTTTAGCCATCTAAATGAATCAGCATTCAGCTTGATGATAAAAGGGTGTGGCTTGCATGAGTTTCATATCTCTTAGGACCTTCACTTAATTCTGGAATGGTTCATCTTCATCCCTTTATGGCAGGGGAATCGCAAGACATTGCAATTACTTAGGGGACCTGTTGGTAGCTCTATCCTTCAGTCTACCTTGTGGGATCAGGTAATTTCTTGTTTAACACCCCCCCCCCCCGCGGGGCCTTTTTTTTTTCTGTGCTAGGTACAGTTTCTTATTGCTCTATATTGCATAGTACTGAAACCGTAATTGTAACATCACCCACCTCTTGCAGTTCCCCTATTCCATACTTCTACCCCATTTACCTTCTTATTCTGCTGATATGGAGAGAGAGAAGAGATGAAGTTCGGTGTGCTGAGAAGTATAAAGAAGTCTGGGCAGATTATTGCAGGCTTGTTCCATGGAGGATACTACCTTATGTTTATTAGAGATGGTTGAAGATTGCATACATAACAATTATGGTGCTTTCTCGCCTTATCAGTTGCATGATATGCATCTTATAATTTTGTTGTTAACTTAAGATCCTACTAGGTGCTTGGGCAAGATGCTTGGATTCTTCCACCCAAACCATTATGTTTGGCACCTTACATCTTGATCATGATATTTAGCAGGGTAGATGATCAAAGAAAGTAGAAATGCTGAATTAGTTGTATTTCTTGACATCACTAATCCAGTATGCAGTTTTGAGCCTATATTATGTACGGATTCCCTGTGGGTTACATTTTTGTTTCAATTCATATACCATATACCCACCTGCCCTACCCCCTTCACCCCTAAAACCTTGAAAGGCTAAGAAGGAAAACTATTTGAATGGTGTAAAGGTCACTTTCAGCATCTCCTTCAGGGAAAGAAAGTTGACTATTAGTCCATATTCAAAATCTCCTTCAGGGAAAGAAAGTTGAGTATTAGTCCAGGTTCAAAGACTACATTTATATCATTTTTTTTGGGGGTAGAACTACATTTATATCAATTGATAGCCACATCTTGTAAGGGTGCTATGCTCATCTTTCTATCTTCCCGAACTGAAGATATGTGGTGGCTAATCATTTAATAGCTTCTGTGTTATTAGGATAATTCAGATGCTTTCATGGCACCGAGTACTGGTCACCAGAGATTGTTTGTTGCTGATTGCATTTGTTGAGATAAGTCTGAAAGCATCCTTTAACATCATGAAACCCTTGCTGCATCCGGTTCTTCCTTAATGTATCCAATAATCAACTAAGATTTTTCTGCTGGAATTGCGAAACTATCAGATCATCCAACACTTGAACATTCCTTATTTCAACTAAGGCTGTATAATAAAAAAATAAATTTCTATCAACTACCTTATGCTTAAATTCTATTTATTAAAACTTTCCTGCTCGAACTTTCATGCATGCGTGATTCCCAAAAAAATTCAAGACTCTTACCATGACTTCACCCTACCTTTTTATTTATTCTCAAATTAGTATTTTAATCCCCAAGTGATTTATTTCTTTTGAGTTCAATCTATTCATAATTGAGTCAAACTTATTAGTTGAACTACTTAGACTTTCTCTAATTATATTCTCAATGTGTTTTTCAAACATAAAGTAGAGTGTCAATACTTTAGAAACCTCTATTTTGAAATGCCTCTACAATTTGTACTTTTATTTTTTAATTCTCAAACTACACTTAATTTTTGTAACCTAACTGATTTTTTCTTTTGAGTTTATCTGGTTCGTTCATATTGACTAGTTCAAAACTTATAAGTTGAACCACAACAATATTATATATTCTCAGGCACTACCGTCACTTCCTTCCTAAAGAACAAAATCCTCTCTCTCTCTTCCGGACTCTCCATTGAGGGAGCGTTTTCTGGATCACTCACTGTGGGTCCCACCATAGAACCTCCAGTAGTCACAGACTCACAGGTGGGGTGGTAGACTGGTGACGTGGGTTCGAATAACAGAATATCTTATTAGTAGTATTTCTCAGTTGCTGCCACATTCGCCTTTCCATTCCTCTCAACTCCTCCAGTCAAGTGTCCTCTCTCTCTCTCTCTCTCTCTCTCTCACTCAATTAGTCAGCAGCAGCAATCTCTGTCTCGATCCTTTTTGACACGAAAGATTTCTTTTCTTTCTTCTTGTGACTAGAGAAAGTGTTTCGAAGGTTCAGGAGCAAGATGCAAGAAACTCACCACCGAATGGACCCGGAAAAGGAAAAGGAAAAGGAAAACGAAATGTTGTCGGAAAGGTATTCAAAACTGTTGTCGAAGGAAATGAGAACCCGCCAACGTCTATTGGAATTAGAAAAGAGGAGCCCGGAGATGCAAGAAGCTCACCGCAAACTGGAAATCGAAATGGAAATGGCGCCGCCAGGCAATGTGGAACCACCCAAACGTCAATCGGAATTAGAAACGAGGAGCCTGCAGATGCAAGAAACTCACCGCCAAATGGAAATCGAAACGGAAACGGAAACGGAAATGGAAATGGTAATGGAAATGGCGCCGCCAGGCAATGTGGAACTACCCAAGAAATTAGAAATGACGCCGCGACGGAAAATGAAACAAGCCAAACATGCTTATCGACTTGCCTACGTTGCCAAACCTTCTCGTTTTGGGGCAGAAGCGGCAGCTCCAAAAACGACGTCTGGCAGTGCCAGCGCTGCAGATCCGAAAACGACGTCTGGCAGTGCCAGCGCCGCAGCTCCGAAAACGTCTGGCAGTGCCAGCGCTGCAGCTCCGAAAATGACGTCTGGCAGTGCCAGCGCCGCAGCTCCGAAAACGTCTGGCAGTGCCAGCACTGCAGCTCCGAAAACGACGTCTGGCAGTGCCAGCGCCGCAGCTCTGGAAAGGTCTGGCAGTGCCACCAGCAGTACCGGCGCTACCATCAACACTACCATCGGCCCTACCATCGTCCCTACCATCGATCCTACCATCGATATGCGGCGTCCTGATGCAACGCAACCTGGCAGGCCGAGCAGCAGCAATGTCAATGTGCAGGAGAGGCGTCTAACCGTCCTTCGAAGATCTTTTCTGTATTGGATTCGTCGATGTCGCTTCTTGATAATCTTACTCGCCGGATTCGTCGTTGCCACGTTAGCCCTATATTTTAATAAACCACTCCATGTCTGCCGCTGCGGTAGTGCCGAAGACACATTCCGGAGTCGTCAAGATTTCTCCATTAATAATAATATTTCAAGAAAGGAGCTTCGCTATGGCAACTACCGCAACAAACCCCCATTCAAAAGCACCAAAATCCTCGGATTTGTTGGGGTTCTGACTAGTTTCTCTTCTGTGGATCGCCGAGCTGCTCTCCGCTCTTCTTGGTTCCCTTCCAACCCCGACGACCTTCGCAGGTAATTAATCCTAATCCAAACTCACTCATTCTTGTCAAAGACTGATGTTCTTGACGCTTGTTACAGAATATCTATTTGAACTTTCTACTCAACCTTCGCAGTTTAGAGCAGGCTACTGAATTAGTTTTGCGTTTTGTCATTGGACGATCGAAAGATGCAAAAAAGATGGCAGATCTTGATAAAGAGATTAAAAGATACAGCGATTTTCTGCTTATAGATGTTGAAGAAGAATATGTAAATATGTCAAATAAAACGTAAGACTTGAAACTCTGTGACGCTGGTCTTAATTTTTCAAATTTGTCACTTGTGATAATTTTTTTCTATTTCTTTTTTTGGTCTGCCTGTTTTCATATTTATCGTAGATTGGCATCTTTCAAAGCAGCCTATGATCATTTTGAAGCAGATTATTATGTCAAAGCGAATGATAACATCTATTTACGACCAGGTAATGCCACTTATGCAATGCAGATTGTATTTAACTGATTAGTTTGTTCATTAAGTTTTTGTTGAGAACTGTGCCTGGTAAGTTGCATATCTCAAAAGAATCACAGTGACCCGACTTTCTGTTTCATTAACCCTCACCGTGTTGGTGATAGACGATGCATATAGTGTGCTATGATTTCCATGGTTTAAGGATATAAACATATAGGTGTTACTTTTAAGGAGTGTTAGTTGTGCTGATTACACAAGATGCTTAAATTGGCCTAGGATTGGAATGGTTTCTAGGCTGATTGAGCAGTAACTTTTAGTTACATTTGAGTATTAATTCTGTCTTAAAAATGGGATCCTTTGCTTATATTTGGGAGTACCCTTTCTGTTTTAATGATAAGGCTTAGTTGCATCAGTAAAAGAGAGAGTAAGGAGCATTCGTTAGTTCTTCTAAGATTTGATTGGTAATTTTATATGCCAGCTTATCAGTTACCACCACAACAGACAGCTGGCTGCAGCCCAAAGAGTGTCCCTTAGCTTTTTGGGTTATCTACAGCTCCCTGTAGTTGTTCTCTTTATCTGAAACTCTTTGTAATTCATTGTACTCTACAGTTCCATCTACCTCAACTACGTTACTCAAATAAACCATATACAAATATATATGAAAAGTGATAAATCTCCCCTTGAGAAGCCTTTCAACATATTTAGAATCTTTACTTTATAGCCAACTGATTTTGCCACAATTGATAATTGAATGAGGCAAAACAGCCAATATCTTCAGGTCAGGCATTATTTCCAGGCTCAAAATAAAGGGTTTTGGAGAATTTTTTTTATGGCCTCTGGGATGTCCTCTGGATGGTGATCCTTATTGGGGTTTGATCTAAAAAAAATCTCCAAACCCCCTGATTTGGAGAAGGAGGTTGTCATGTTTCAAGAAGTACTGAAACTAGGGTAAAGGGGCAAATTTGAGATAGGTTTGAGGGACTTAATGATAATGGAATGAGAAGAAACAGGGATTGTACCTAGTTCTGTTACCAAAGAGATGGCTCACCAAGTTCCATCAAATTTGGATGGTGGAAACTCAAGTTATGGGGATTCTTGACTTTGGAGGGGAAAGAGGGTGTCAAAAGAAAGTAAGGGCATATTTGTGGATTGGTAGCATATTTTGGGGCTGCATGGGGATTGAATGTGAAAGGTATGGTGGTGTTATGGTGTCTGGAGTTTGGCTGAATTTTGATGGAGGGTTGTGGAGAAGTCATTATTCTTGATTGGTGGTAAAAAGAAGGGATCGGGCCTGGGAATGGGGGTCTTGAATGGAAAATAAAAATTTGACTTGAGTGGAGATGAAGTTGTAGAACGCTGTTATACAGCCACAGCTAGAATCCAGGGTTGACTTCACCTTGGACTTTCCAAACTGAACAAACTCAATTGCAGCAGCAATACTCACAAAGGGGGACTTGAACCGAGAGTACTTTATTCATAATCTGAATTCTGAATTAATGCCTCTCGAGTGTTTTTTTTTTTTTTGGGGGGGGGGGGTGCAGAATCGGGGCAGGTTATTTGTAAAATAAACTGGAGTTGTTGAATAAAACTTCTAACTAACCCCTAACTGAAAATAGAAACAAATCTGACTCAAAATAGGAAAAGAGAAGCTAACTTCCTGGCTAATTTGGTCTTTATAAGTCAGACCTGTACATGGGCTTGGACCCTAACTGTGGGCTTTTAATGACACTCAAATTGATCTAAATTATAACCAAAATACCCCTCTGATTGGGAAGAATGACTGAACTGGCTTTGCCCAATTGAATAAAGCTAAAAGCATGAAAATATAGTGTTTGTGCTGCTGGGCAGCAAGCCTAGGGGCTTCTTAGTCTTTGATTTGGTGTGGGAAGGCTTGGCTCTGCATCACCTGGCTTAGGACTCCACTACATTCTACTTGATCCCCGCCTTCGCAATTCCCTTTGGATGTAACCCTAGGTCAACAGCCAGTCTTCAGGATCAATTAAATTGAATCAGCAATAATATTAGGGTTCCTCAAACCCTGTGGTTACGGTGTTGGGGCTGATTAGGGTTGTTAGGATTTTGGGGATATGGGGATCCTTTGTGATATGGGTTGTGAAGGGATGGTTTCTCAGGGGGAAAGGTTAGGTTAATGTTTGTGGTCAAATATGTTCCAAGGATCTCAAGGATGCATAACCTATCCCATGGGAGATATGGGATAAATTCCTTCATAGGGGAAACTGGGGCCTATAGGTGTCAAAATCGGTTGAAACTTGATGCATGTAGGTAATAATATAGGGATATGATCTCCCAAGTTTGATGGGGGCTTGGATGGAGAAATGAAAAGATATGAAAGTTCTTGTTTTTAGGGTTTTGGGAAGTATGAAAATTCAAGAAAATTATTACATCTTGAAATCGGACAGATAGAAGGGGGTCAAATTGGGATCTAAGGTCACTATGGTTGGGCGAATGAGGTTTCTAAAGTTTGGGACTAACTGTCAGATATAGTTTTAGATCTGACTTTGAATTTTGGGTCTCTAGAGAAGACCAAAAATTTAAGAAATTAAAAAAGAAGGGCGCAATGGAAGGGGAAGAAGAGCGAAGGCTAGGGATGTTTGCTTACAAATTTAGGAGACTGTTCAGGATGATAACTTACTATTGTTTGACGACTAGAATGCTGAATTTGTGAAACTTAAGGCCTGGTTGTAGGTCTGGTCCAAATTGGAATGTATGTTTCTGCTCTCACCCATACTCATACAATGCAGACATGTCTTCAATTATCTGCACTCAGAAAAGTACACGTCTCTGCACCAATTACCTTGGGCAAGACTATTGTTAACTCCTCCATGGCTGCTGGTGAGCCTCTTGCCAATGATGAACTGATTGGCTGCATTCTCTATGTGTTGTCTTCATGACCCCAGTCACCACTGAGATCGATCCTATTACCTTGAAGAACCCCTCATTTATGGTGTCCTAGCAGTCATTTTAGCATTCATCTCTTAAGTAGAACTAGGTTTCATGCTGTTGAAAGCTGATACATCCTTGTTCTTCCTTAAACAGCCTCACCATGTCATTTTGGTTCTCATTTATGTTGACGATATACTAGTAATCTCTAACAAAGCCTCCTTTGTCATGTTGCTTCATGTCCTTAAGGTTGACTTTCCTGTGAAGGACCTTGTCCAATTCAGTTATTTTCTCGGTATCAAGGTTGCTCATTACCTTGATGGTTAGGTGCTGTCCCTATGGAAGTATATTTTGGATATCCTCTCCCATGCTAAAATGGTAGATGCCACTCGTCTCACAGTCCACACCCATGGCCTCCTCTCAGGCAATATCCATATTTGAGGGCCTTGCACTGTTGGCATCACATTGAGTGTCACTGATCTGTTGGTACCATCCAATGGTTACCTTCACCCTCCCCAAGTTGACATTCAGTCAATAAGGTATGCCAATTTATGCACTGCCTTGCTGATGGGCACATTTATGTGTGAAATCTTGAGCCATAATCATGCATTTTAACATACTTAGAAAGTTAGAATGGAGCTACCTGGGTATTTCTCCATGATTTGAGGAAAAGGTCAATTGGTAGAAGGAAAAAAATGCTAAATGGACAAAGGCGATGATATTATGAGATAAAGCCATCTACAGACTTAGAAGTGCAAGCTTTATGCATATCAAGGACCTAACTACAAAGAAGAAGTGCACATGGGCGGAAACATAATTTCCAGAAAATAGAAGTTTATCAGATTATATTGGATATTAGGCTCATCTTGTACGTAATTAGAAATGGTGCAACATAATTTACTAGAGCTGTTCAATCCGAAATCAGGATAGAGAGATAAATACAAAAAACCATTTTGGTCGAAGTTAGTTCTAGTTAGTTTTAAAAGTTTGTTATATTTTCTCTCCTCTCTGGTCTCTCCCATTATGTACATAGTTGTTTTTTGATTTGTGTATTTTGAACTTTTCTTTTTCCTCCTATTATTCCATCCTTATCGTGTTAAGACCCTATACCGAACCCTAATCTTTCTTTTATATAACCCTCAAATAGTTAGTAGTAGTACATAAATTCTCTCAATCTCTTTTCTTTTAGGCTTTTCTATGTGTTGCTCCCTTTTTTTATTTTTATTTTCTTAGACTTAATGTTTAGGAATTTATTTGATTGTAATTTTCATCAATGGAACTAGCTTTCTATAGAGTTTTTCTTTCTATTAAAGCAAAGTGTAATCCTTAGATTTTATCAAGGCAAGTTCGATGTTTCCTTCATGTTCAAGATTTTCTTTATATGATATGTGTTTCTCTTGGTTTGGCAACTTTAGATTCAGTTTTGAGATCTAGTTGTTAGGTGTGGTAGAATTTCAAATCGACTAAGTGTATGCTGTTCAAGATTAAGGTTTCAGGTAGGTAGCCTTCATCAGTTGTCTTCTCTCCATCTTTCATTTCCCGCTTCTATCTACCTTCATTCTTAGTTTAGGATTTTGAATCAGTGTTTATATTAGTGATTCTCTCTCCCTCATGGATCGTTAATTAGAGATGCCTACAGTCGTGCCTTTGTCTAGTTAAAGATTCAATTTGTTTACTGTTCTTTTTTATTATTCATTTCTTTCAATTCTATTTATATTATTGTTTCCCTTTCCCATATTGATCTTTGATTAGATATGCTTATGGTTGTGCCTCTTTCTAATTAGAGATCCATTTTATTTATTACTGCCTTTATTTATTTGTGCTTTATTTCTTTCTTAGATGATGACCGGTTAGGTTTTCTAATTTTCAATTGCAGTTTCTTTAGATGAATGTGATAGGACCGTTAATTTAGTTCAATTAGTTCACAAAATCCATCTCGCTCTTGCATTGCTTAAGCGATTAGCATAAAATGGTATATTTCCCTGAGATCAACCTATTGGCTACATGTTACCGTGGCTTGCTTTACTTATAAATTTGACAAACACTTCCCATGACACACTGGATGGCTATCACCAAGATTCTTCATTATTTATGAGGGACTGTAAACCATGTCCTTGTTTTCCTCATAGGCCCTCATCAGTCACTAACTGCTTTCTGTAATGCTGCTTTGGCTGGCTGGCCTCATGATCATTGATCCACTAGCAGCTATTCCAGATTTTTGGGGTCCAATCTTATCTTCTAGGGGTCTTGAAAGCAATCTGCTCTTGCATGTTCGAGTATTGATGCTGAATACAAGGCTTTAACCAATGCAACAGCTTAGGTCATGTAGCTTCGCTCCTTACTTGTGGATATTCGCTACCTTCATTCCACTCTCTGATATTGTGGTGTGACAACCTTGGTGCTCCCCATCTATCCTCCATGCCAGTTTTCCTTGCACCCATGAAGCACATGGTGATTGATTTTGACTTTTTGTGAGATCTCATAATATGGGGTCTCCTTGATGTTCAGTTTCTTCCTGCCAAAAACCAGCTTCCTGACACCGTCATAAAGCTGCTGCCTATTGCTTGGTTTCAGCTACTGCTTGACAGCTTCAACATTGGTGTTTCTGAGTTTTGCTTGTGGGGGAGTGTTGAAGCAACTGCCCTTAATATGCCACCTCGCAGTCACCCCTACAACGGAGGGGTGGTGCTAGCCTAAAGCACATCCTTTACTTTTTTGGGTTATCACTCAGTAGTTTGGGTTATCTATAACTTCTTGTAATTTTCTTTACAGTTCCATCTTATAAGGGTTTTCCAGTTGTATCATTTATGAGACTTTCTGCTTTGTACAGTACCTTATTACAACCCTTTGAGATCTGTCACAAACTGTCTGGAAAGATGTTTGTAATGACTGAATTTGCATTTTCTTCTTATATTATGAATTAGGTAAGTATGTTATTGTCCCTGTACCTAGCAATATGAATTTATGATTGGTTCATCGTTCGTTTTTCAGATCGGCTTGCTGTACTTCTAGCTAAGAAACGGACAGATCCAATGACTTACATTGGCTGCATGAAGAGAGGGCCAGTGACTAGTGGCCTGGGGATGACTAAGTAGAGACCTTATGTTATGTAGTCTATGATAAAATTTGATGGTCTAGTATTCAACTTGTCATGGGATTTTTTTCATTTGGAACTTTCAGGTCTGAGAAGTCAGGACATGTAATTGGCTATGAGGATTTCATTTACGCTTATGGTTCGATATATGTTCTATCGGAAGAGATTGTGGCAAAATTGGCAGTTGCAAGAAATACTAGGTCTGTATTCTTAATTTATTGCACTTACAATTTTGATAAGCGGATGGTTTATGTTTTTCATTCTTTCTTTTGGTTCAGTAATGATACGGTTCCATGAACATCTTATTTAGGGAAAAATACATCTCCCTCCCCTGTACTTTGCCTAATTAAACTTTGCTACCCTCAATATTCCATTTTTACTCCAGTATCCCCTACAGTTTACAGTAAGTTACTATTATACTCATGCCATCAGCTATAGTATTTTTTTAATCCCCAAAATAACCCTGGGTGAGTGTACCATGACCCTATTACCCTCAGAACTTCATCTTCTCCAGAGAAAGTTGCTTCTGACAATGATCTCTCTCCTCCCACTGCTTTGACTCTGTCGAACTGCCTATTATTCCACCAGGGGGTGGTGGAAGGGAGAGAATTGAGAAAATTTTTAGAATATAAAAACGCTAGTTCCAATTTTAATTTGCCGGCTACCTGTTTCATGGCTTTAATTTGAGCTGCGGATCCTACTCTGGAGACGGAAATACCCACATTAATAGCTGGTCGGATTCCAGCATTGAATAGGTCAGCGGATAAGAATATTTGTCCATCGGTAATGGAAATTACATTAGTAGGAATATTAGCCGAAAAACTCAAAAGAGAGAGAGAGTCAAGGATGAGAAAGAGGGGAGGAATGAGGATCAAAATCAGTGAAATAAAGCAATTGGATGCATAACAAATCACTCTCTTCTATAATTGACAAAAACCTTTGAAAATCAGAAGATCAATACTGATATTTTCTCCTTCTGGTTTGTTTTCATTGTCTACTGCGAGATCAATCTCACTGTATCCTTTCTCCAAAACATCTTATGTTTTGGGGGGGGGAACATATCTTATGTTTGGAGGAATTCTGTTAGGGCCCTGGGATTACAAGATTGAGCCGTGTGGAGGGGAGAGAGGATTATTGGTAATTGGAGGATTACAAATAAAGGGGAAACTAGAAGAAAAGGTCATGAATTCTATGTGACTGGTTTTGGGCAGCCTATGGCTGAGGGGCAGCATTGTTTGCTGTGGGGTGACTGGCACCATTAAAACCAGATTATCTTCTTAATTTCCTTGTTTTGATATTAAATTTCATATTCAATTTGAGGGATCTTATCAAATTCACTGGTTATGTCTTCTAAATCTGCTACAATATTTATCTTGTAGTTCATTTCTCTCTGGCATGCATATGTCATTATAAAGCTGTAGAGCTTTTGCAGTTCATCATCATCGCAGTCCTGCATCTCTGTATTTATAGAATTTAATTGGGTAAATGGGTTGACCCATCCTGGCTGTACAATACCACCCGCACCCGCACCCCCAATCCAAATCCAAGATCCCGTTGCTTCCATCACGGATCTCAAAAATCGGGTCATTTGAGTTGCCCAGAAAAATATATCGGTGTGGATCAATCTTCAATGCCAAGTAAGATTTGGACCCATAACAGGACATTATCAAGAACCCACTAAGCTGCCCACCAGTCCATCCTCTTGAATTTTCTGCCTGATGAGGCTCCAAGCTGATTTTGATGGAAAATACTCCTGTCGCATTTCTTTTGCATTCCACCAGCTGATATGTCCACATTTGGTAGATCCCTCCAGATCTCACACAGAGAAGGGGAATGGCCTGTACACGGTCACCAGTTGCCATTCTGAATGAATGCATGATTGCATCGCCCCTGTGCCCTCCAATGAATAAAAAGAGAAAAATTTTCATTTCAAGTTCTTTTAATGATTTTTATTAGAATGTTGGTTCTTTCTTTTTAAATATATTAAATGTGATCCTATTGCTGCCATAGTTACTAAAATCAGCCTCATTGATAACATTTGTGATAAATATGAAATATGTCATCAATAAACATTCTGGTCAAATTTCAACATATATCTTATTTTAATCATAAATTTGTTTCTTGTTTAAATGCCATTCCTTGTTCAGTTTTAGAATGTTTAGCAATGAGGACATCTCAGTTGGAACATGGATGCTGGCCATGAATGTCAACCAGGAAGACAACCAAGCATTATGTGATCCTAAATGTACACCTACGACTATTGCTGTCTGGGATATTCCACGATGTTCAGGTATAAAAATTATTGATAGTTCCCTTCTCTTATTTCATTTCTTATTTCTAATTAAAGCAGCTACAGTTTAGAAGTGCATCAAAGGAAAGTTGGGGCAAAATATCAAGTGCATAAAAGTAAGGCACTAAGAGTTTAATTTTGAATTATTTTTAATAACTTTTTACCTGGATTCAGAATCTAAGAGATCAAATGAAAGTATTATTTTACATTTCTAATGGGGTCATGTCAAAAGGCTGTACAAGAAGCAGGTATCAGTTAGCAGTATGCATCGTGTATTATGCTTTTTATCATTATTAAAAGAGCCTGGTTTTCAAGATGAGGTCCCAGGGTTTATGCTCTTTGCCGATGATATCATATTGGCACCTTGGTGGATGAGACAAGCAAGAATAAATCCTGAAGAGTTTTGGGGTCAACCTTGGAAATAAGAGGCTTTAAGATTAGTAGAACAAAGACAAAGTATATGATGGTCTTAGGCATACTATGATTGATGCTGACATCGTGCAAATCGAGGAAAGAGAAATATCACAAAGTGACTATGTTTTATATTTGGGCTCCATTATAAATAAAGGTGACATAGAAGATGATGTTTGACAAAGGACTAAAGTGGGTTTGATTAATTGGAGAGGTGTATCTAGAGTGTTGTGTGTCCATCATATTCCTTCAATGGCAAAAGGAAAATTCTACAGGATTGCTGTACAACTAGCTGTGATGTATGGGGCAGAATGTTGGGCAGTTAGAAAATGTCATATGCAGAAGCTATGCATAACCAAGATGAAGATTTTAAAATGGATATGGGTCAAAACTAGAAGGATAGAGTTAAGGAATGAATACATTAGAGCTGACTTGGGAGTTGCCTCAATTAATGACAAGCTTTGAGAACCATTTGAGGTAGTGGTATGGACATTGTTCATCGAAGGCCTCCGTACACCCCAGTGTGTAGTGATACATTCCCTATTGAAGCATCTGAAAGAGCTACAGGCAGGCCTATAATGGCCACAAGAGAAATTGTGAAAAAGCACATGCATGGTTTTGTCTTTTTCCTAATATGACCTCAGGTTGAGCCTATTGGAGGGCAAGCATCCGTGTAAAGAGTTCTCCTGACCTATTGGGCTGTTATATTCCTCTTATTTTCGTTTTCTTTTTGTCCATCTCCTCCCCCCATCTCTCCCTTTTTTTTCTTTTTGCAGGGAGGGTGTGTGTTATGATTTCCTTTTAGCTCCTCAGTCCTGCTCCTGTTTTCCCATTTCTACATTCCCCTTGGTTTTTCTGGATCCATTTAACTGACCCTATTAAGTTGGATACTTGTATGTTTTAAAAAGACCCAGTTTTTCCTTAGCACGGGTTTGGCGTTTGGATGGGCCTCCTAGAATGGTGGGCAAAGCATTTCAAGAATGCATCAAATAAGGGAGAGTAATTATTACATCCCATTCATCGCTTTTTCTTTACCCATGGTGAAAAGAAACTTTCTCCTTATTATACTGCAGGATGAAATATAGGAGGCAGAGTTGTGTAAAAAGAAAGGTTGGTTCATGG
Organism: Hakea prostrata; assembly: GCF_041222555.1. Classification (NCBI taxonomy): domain Eukaryota; kingdom Viridiplantae; phylum Streptophyta; class Magnoliopsida; order Proteales; family Proteaceae; genus Hakea; species Hakea prostrata. The sequence goes on along the minus strand of NC_142606.1, from coordinate 63,109,264 downwards.
TGGTTCGTGGCTACATGGTGGTTTTTTTTTTCTTTTTCATTTACACGTACATGCTCATACACCTTGATATAAGTGATCATATATCTCTTTCTATTTTCTTCATAGAAAAGGAGCAGAATATCTGGAAATCAAATCCCCAAATCTCCATAGGTGTTATTACACAGTATTCTATCTTTGGTGGCAGGGTCTGTGGCCACATAATTGTCATTTTAAGTTACAGCTGGGTATTTAGTATCTATTTTATTGCATTGGACCTGGCCGTTTGAGGGGGGGGGGAGAATGGGAATCATTTTTGTTTTAAGTAGGGAGTGTCTGTAGAGTCAGGATTTGTTTGTGATATTAGGGGATTTTTAGGCACATCAACCATTTACTTATGCCAAGGTCCTCTTCTTGGCTTGGTTTCTCGTAGAACATGCTGATTCCTCTAAATAAGACTCCCTTAGGGCTTAGAACCACATAATCAGCAGGCTGTGACTATATAAACCATTTATCAGATGCATAAGGGCTTTTTGGTTGGGTTAGCTTTTGACAGTATCATTCATTATGCCATCTAAGTGGTAGTCCAGATTGATATATATTTGGGTGTCCTCGAACATGAAGGAAACGTCACCATATGGGTTACATAATTTAGGATCAATATGATTTGAAAAACTGTTTTCAATTGTTCAAAGTCCTTCATTCAAAACATGTTGAATTTCTCTATTTTATCTGTCCTCTTTATATTTCTATACATCAGGGGGGGGGGTACCAGTCCGGGGTTTGTAGTATATGGATCCTTCTGTATAGCAAAGAGTGGAAAAGGGGAAAAAAGAACAGAAGAATAGGTTTTGATGTTTCTCTCTTCATTTTTATTACTTGGTTATGTTGTGACGTCATTCTCTTTTTTATATATGTCATGTAAGATGTTGATGCAACAGTTTGGCATTCTTGTTGATCCACCACATTAGGTGAGTTGTGTTGTTGTCCTAGAATGTTTATAATTATTTTTGTTTGTTAGCCTCTAGCATCAGCTAAAGGTGTTGTAATCTCATTATTGATTATAGTGGAAAGCTTTACCTGGAATGGGTGACGTAGTTTTTCCCTTCAACTTGAGAAGGTTTTCCTCAGTTAAATTGATGTATTATTTTTTGCGATTTGGCTTTACTTTTTGTGTGTTATTCATGTGTGTATAATGTAATGGAGGGGTATTAACCCCTTTGCCTTCCATGAGTATTGATGACCTCAAACACTTCAAGATATAAATTAAAGCTATCTACTTGTGTGGAAGTTAAAATGTCTTCATACTCTTGGACATGTATGGATAAATCTATCAGAACGAATGTAACCTATATACATGACACTTAAGCGGTTAAGCCTAAGAGCGTACTACAAACAGATGGACCTTCCAAGATCCCGTCACACAAGAAGACATACTCCAAAAGCGAAGAACTGAAGATTTTACAAGATGGTAAGACACTGCATCCAGTCTAGGACAGACAGCATGTTGTAATTGCATAACAATGCAATTTCATGTTTGAACATATGTGCATGAGCTACCATTGGGTCAGACCTTTGAATAGTTGATCACTTCCTGAAATGTGCAGTGCTTAATATAAGTGATGGTCGAAGTGCAGGTCGACCATATAGTCATTTGGCTGTATTAACGGTCAGTAGCCTGACAGTTGCGACCCTCAGTCTGCTGGTTGATTTACAAATCAACCATCAAGCAACCACTGGCTTATTTAATTTCTAAGAGCTAGTTTTTCATTGGCTAGTTGTGTAGGTCAACTAACACATTTTATAGGTCAACCATCAGGCCAAAAATATAACCATTTTCTATTTGTTGGAATTCAAATCAGTTCCACATTTTGGTTATAAATAGTGGTCTTAGTGATCCTCTTAAACATCATTAAAAAGACATTAATTAGTCTCTCATTCTTGCTTGTCTCTATCAAGCTTTGTCTCCCTAGGAATCCAAATTCTGTTGGGTTTAATTGCTCTTAATTGAAGAGCTTGGTGTGAAGAACTCAGTTGAGGAAGAAGTCATTTGAAGAGGCCATTGGTGCATTGCAACATAAGTCGTATCACTGTGCATTGTCTACCCTTACTCAAAGGATTATGTCATACCCTTTAAAAGGTAACATCTTTTACCTCTCCTTTCTTTTGAAATTCTTGATTGTACTCAAATTTTAGACTAGACTTATGAGTAAAGAACAAGGACTCTCTCATCCTTAAGGGTTTTTTTTGGTATTAGTTCTCACTCTCTATTTTAAAAATATTTTGGTAAATTATATTCAGAATAAATTATGAAATGAAAAATAAGTATGCTATGTCAAAAATGAAAAATTGATAAAAAAAAATGATAATGACAATTGAGAAGAGATTATTTGGGTTTGGAAGTGAGAAAAATGTGAAACAATAGGGACTTCATAAAAGAATGTATGTTTACTATTATACCCTCAATTTGCATTTGGATTTTAAGTGGCTTGCACAAAATTGAAGAGTTCTTAACCCAGAAACAATAATAGACAAAAAGTCTATTATGGAATTTTTTTTTTGGGGGGGGGGGGGCGCTTCTAGTCTTTTAAATAAAAATAGGATTTAAAATGAATATAAAACACATAAAATAAAATAAAAATCAGAAAATGATATCGAGATGATACAAAAAAAGCCCTAAGAGAGTGGATGCTTTTGTTTGGAATCGAGATTGTATTAAGATTCTCTTATCCTTAGCAAGATTGTGGAGGTATTGTTTCTTTACCATTGTACTGAAAAGGAATCATAAAGGTTCTTGTTAAAGTTAGAGATGAGTGGACTTAGACTCAATTGTGTCGGACCACTAAATATTTTGTGTTGCCTTCGATCTTATGCTTATCTGTCTTTGTTGAGTTGTTTTTAAACCGTTAGTTTCTAAAAGAGCCAGTTTTCACTAGTTCAACCTATTCGACCCCCCATCCCTAGGTTGGTTTACGCATAAATGGTTATCATTGTGTGTGACATTCATTACCCAAGAGAGAAATGGTTTGTTTTCCTAACATGACAGATGCTTCTGCTGACTGCTGTTCTTTAGTTGTCTGCCCTCATTTGCTCTGGTTTTTCTTCTTTATCTCCTTCCCCCTTCTTCTTTGAATACTCTTTAGTTGTGTCCAAAGTGTTGTATGGTTAGCGTATTCAATTAAGTTTAAAGGATGTGTTATAGGACAATCATACGATTAATTTTAAGGTATTGTGTATAATGTGAGCAGTCAAGAAGCATCATGTTGACAAAAACTTTGTAACGGAGATAAGGATGTTGAGATGCATGAGGGGAAAAGGTGGGAACGAGCTAACCTTTGTGTTACTCTTCCTAACCTGACTGACTTTTCCTAACCTTTCCCACCAACAGCCCTTCCAAGCTGCTGATTCAAATAGGTCAACTCAGAGTGTCCATTAAATTCGGAGACTCAATCCTAAACCTAGGAATGGAACATAACAGAAGATGGTTGCTTTGGATGTCAAGAAACAGGCATGAGAAGGAGCTTCAAACTGGGATTAGCTCTAGATATGCTGAGTAAGAGAAATCCAATGGAGATGGCATCTTTATGATCAACGGAGGCCTTTGGATGTCCTAGTATGGAGGAGTGGTTTGATTCAGATCAGATGAACTGAATTAGCCCGGGTAGACCTTAACTGGCCTTAAAAGGTTGTGGGTAATGATGTGTAGGGTTATATTTATGATCTCTGTTAAACTGCCAATGTTGAGGAGCATTCACTGTAGGGGTAGAGTACAAGGGAATTGTAGGGGATGAATTCCAAACATGGAAAGTAATTTGTTAGGACTGTGTTAGGGCTATATTAAGGGTAAGAGAGGGACTATGAAGGGGAATTGACTAGTGTTTTGTTTGGAAAAAGATCCTCAGTTGGGGCATCTTGAAGGGTATATCCAGGTTTGGGGAAGATCATTGTAATGGGGTCTTGCTTAATTAATTACAATGGTTGAGTTTAATGCATCAGTCTTTTACATTTCATCTCTACACTTTGTGTACGCCATCAGTTGATGTTAGAGTCAATCCATCAAGGTCAGAGTGTGTGCTGTAAAGAGGCCATTAAGAGCTAGTTGCAGGGATTCCATCCATTTAATTTAGGGTGTGAGGTTCTTATCAACTAATATTAAAGCGCATTGATCCAGCAGATGTTTAGAAGCTGAATGGAGGCCAAGGTCGAAGAAATCCAGTCGGCAGTGCAGGGGTTGCAGAGTCAGGTATCGGTGGTGGAATCCAAATAGGATCCCTATCCCAACACATGGAGAGAAGAGATATTTAACTAGGAGTTCAGGGAGGGAATCAGAACTTACCTGCTGCTGGGAAGGCCGTCAAATTCAATTCACCGGCAATGGAAATGATTGAGGAGAGGGTAACGAACATTGCAGCCTTCACCGAACTGAGAAGAGAAGAGAGAACTAGAGTCCTTCATCTCACCAAAGAGTACTCACAAAGACGTCCTCAAGAAGTTCAGAAGACGCATATCAGCACGACTGCAGAAGACAACAAGAGGTCTTGGAAACTCTAGTGGCTGTTGGAGCTCAAGAAGAAAGTTTGTTTAGAAGGGCAGTTAAGGTTAGGTTAGAACATGGCCTAAGGGTTGATACAATAGAGTTAGGGCGTGCTATGCTCAGCCAGTTGACGGACTTGACCCACTCACAATCTGATTTGGTTAACATTGGAAGTGTTGTTTTGGCTATAGTGATCGGTGCCATGGTGCAAAATCTTGCAAGATCTCGGCCGATATCTCGGTTTCTTATGAGGTTGAGTCGAGATTATATGCGAGACCCAAAAAACACCAAAAGTCGACCGAGATCTCAGTTTGCCCAGGATCTTGGTTCATCTCACCCCCTTTTTTACCCAATCTCGCTCAAGTCGAGACAAGATTCCTTATCTCGTATTGACTCCTCTCGATCATGTCTTGAAACCAGTGTTGTGTTCTTCATTTTTTGACTGATTTTTGGTCGAAATCTTGCTAGATTTTTCACTTGTAACACTTCTAAGAAGTCCTTAGTTCATGTACAACAACAAAACAACATCAATCAAGTTTATTTCAAGGTGTTCTTCAAGCTAGGTGAATTTCTTCCCCAAATTTTATTTTTTCCAAATATTATGATGTATCTTATCACTTAATTTTAATTTATATCAATTAACGGTTCTGTATTTCGTTTTTTATCAAATTGCATGTTCATTTCTTTAGATTTCAGGTTCAAACTTAGAGTCGAGTTAGAACTCATGCATGGGCCAATAATAGGCTAAATATAAAATTTCCGCCCAACATGACCCTTATAACTGCTTGAGATGGGCCCTCGACTTCCCTCGAGTTGGCCCCAATTTTTTACCATATCTTGGCCGAGATCAGCCTCGGGACCGAGATTTCTTACCATGATCGGTGCTGCTCTCTCATTGTCATCTTTAGGTTTTGTTCTTCAGATCCTTGCAGATTTGCAAATAGATCTTGCTCAACAGCAGTACCCTTCTGTTATCCTTCACTGTATTGCTAAGTACACTGGAGGAGAAGATAAGGATCCCAAGTAATTTTAAGTTCAGGAAGTTCATATGTGGTGAGGAAGCAATAAAGATGTCTCCAACCGAGCCATATTGCTGGTGCTGTCCCACTTGTAGAGGTCACAATAATGTTCTTGCATGTTACATTAGCGGTTCTAAAAAGGCAGTTTCTGAAGTCCATAAGATCCTTTAAGTTGTTGGTGAATTTCCTGCTTGTGCTAACATGGAGAAGTTCAGGAAGGGGACAATTCACAGGAAATTTGTTGTTGTGGACACTGAATCGGCATGGTTGTGCAGCAAGCATGTGAAGATCAAGCTTCTAGATGGACCTCACCCCAAGGACAATATTTGACGTCGCGTTGAGGGAAGGGAAAGGGGGAAGAATTGTTAAGATATACCAATATTGAAGAATTGTTGAAAGGTATCAATTCCAAACATGGAAAACAATGTGTTAGGTTTTTTCTTTTTTGGATGAATAATATGGTAGGATTCTGTTTCTTAGGATTGTGCTGGGGCTTTATTAATGGGAAGAGAGGGACTGTGAAGGGGAATCAATTATTGTTCTGTTTGGGGCATGCTTGCCTGCAGAGAGGGGAAGACCTTGGTTGGGGCATCTTTAGGTTTGGGGAAGATCATTGTAGCAGGGTCTTGCTTAATCAATTACAGTGGTTGAGTTTAATGCATCAATCCTTTACATTTCATCTTGTTCCTCTGTATACACTATTCAGTTGCTGCATGTGAGCATGAATCCATTAAGGTTGGGCTATGTGGTGTGTTGTTTGTGCAAAACCATAGAGGACACTTAGAGCCAGTTGTAGGGATTTCATCCATTTAATTTAGAGTTCAATTGGGGGTTGCTATCAACCTCAAATAGAGCTGATTGGAGGGAAGGTATCCATGTACCTGACCTGTTCTGTTTAGCTTGCAATAGATCTATGAGGTCTACCACTGAAACATTGGTACCTTCTTGGAGAAAATTATCTAGAAGAGTGGTTCCAAAAATTATCCACCATGAAGTTATTGACAAATAAATATCCTTTCTTTTAATACATAATTTACAAATCTCCAGCAATAATGTAATCTTAGGTTTGTGATGGTAATATCATGTATTGGGGCTCTGAATTTACTCTGTAGGTATCTAGTTCTGCTCATCTCAAAGGAGTCCAGATCCTCTACCCCACATGTGGGGTGGGGGTCCCACCTTTGTGATCTGATAATCCTCACTCATTGTGTGGTCTGGAGTTTTCTCCCCTCCTCCCACATAGGATAGGTGATCCAAACACGTGATCCTCCTTTTTCTCTTCTTGGACTTTAGTGCCCACTACCTCCTGAGTGATTAATATTATTAGTTACTCTGTAAAATGCTTTAGACTTGACTATCTGGAAAATTTTTCAGGTTTATGTAACCCAGTCGATGGGCTGAAGGAGCTGCACAAGATCAGTATGTGCTCCAAAAGTCCAACACTACCATCTGATTGACAGGTAGCATTTGCATGGGGTCCTACCTGATTAAGAGCAAGTAAAAGGAATTTACCCGCTTTTTGTTATGGAGAACTACGACTGCTGGGTTTTACCCAAAAAAAAAGAACACTATTCCTGGGAACTGCAATCAGTTTCTAAATCTACTACCATCAAGAGGGTTATATTTTTCCACATGCTACTTGTTAATAAGGCAAGTATGTATCCTTTCTTTCTTTTTTCCCTGATATTTTGTCTGTATTTTCGGTTTAGCTGTAGGAATTTGAGCTCCTAAGCCTGTAAAATCTGATGATGACAGGTAGCATTTGTATGGGTTCTCACCTGACATTTAAGAGCAAGTAAGACAAAGTTATCCTCATTTTGTTATGGAGAACTTCTATTGCTGGTCTTACCAAAACAAAGAATAGAACAACTTCTATTCCTGGGGACTACTATCAGTTTCTGAATCTACTACCGAAGAATAGAACAAATCTGTTCCTGGGGACTACTATCAGTTTCTGAATCTATTTCCACATGCAACTTGTTTACGAGGCAGGCATTTATCTTCCCCCCCTCCCCCAATTTTTTGTCTGCTTTTTTGGTTTAGCTATAGGAATTTGAAGTCCCAAGTCTGTAAACAACCTCTACCAATATGTACAGTGTATCATATCAATGTATGACGTGCTTTGGTCCATATCTTTTTGTATCTACAGTTGCTGTCCTCAATTCTGATCCAATAGATTCTCAGTTTTTACTGCGACCAAGTTTCAGTCTGATGTGAGTTTTGAGTTGGAACTAGTTCTACTGCTGAGATCTTGAATCGATATCCATGTTACTGTAAAGAAAACAAGGCAGATTGAAGGTTCTCCGTTTTCTTGAATATATTTCCAAACCAGGTCTTATTTCATTTCCTTAATGTTGATTGTAAAGACAGTAGTTTACAGCAAAGATGACTTGAAGATGAACCCTAAGGAATTATATTGAATCAGTGACTGGAAGTGAGTTCATCAAAACTTTATAGTAAACTACCCGGGAACAAGCGTATGAATCTACAAAAGGGTAAAATTTAGGATTTTACAAACCTAAAGAGCGAAAGAGCCAAAACTGATACATAGGGGCGAAGAGGAAAGTGAAAAAACAGTAATGCAGTAACATGCAATCAATTGAAGGAGACCCCTGCCAAGGAATGCAAAAAAATAGGGCAAGCTGACGGGTGGATCGGAACTCGAGAATGTGACTCGTTTGATGGAACAAAAAGAGAACATTTTATTATTCTAAACTCTCATGGATTAAAAAAATCAAGAGATTCTGCCCAAAAAAAAATAAAAATTTAAGGATTATTTTCCTTACCCCAAAAAGTGTATGGAGAAAAAAAATCTTGAAGGGGGAGAGAGAGAGAGAGAGAAAAGGGAGGAAAAAAATGTACAAGGGGAAAGAGCAGGGGGGGGGGGGGGAATAAGCAATTCTTCATGGGGAAGACACCAAAGTAGAACCTAAACCCATCGTAAAATCAATATGCCTCTTTCTTGAGGTATTTGCGACAGGGGAAGGGCAAGTAGCTACAATTTGGAAGAAACATCGAAGTAGATGACTTTCCAAATCACATCCAAGGATCTAGAATTGGAGGTCATCTTCTAAGATTCCTCTCCCACCATAGGCGATAAACAATGACTTGAAAGACTAGTTTGCCAATCAAGTCACAAATAAAGGTGCTAAGAAGAATCTTAGAGTCCAAGCCCAATCTTGCATAAAGTCAAAAGAATGACAAGAGCAAGACCATATGGAAGCAAAGGCTTTTCCCTAGAAGGTGCAGGAGAAAGCACATGTGAAGAAAAGATGATCAAGATCTTCCATATCATGCCAGCAAAGGATGCAACAAGGGTTGGTGGGGATGATGGATCAGGATGGGAAAAGATTGGGTAGGAAAGCAAAGGTTGAGGGATCTTCAAACAATCATGGAGTGAGGAGGGGGGATATGACCCTTAAACCAAACTAAGATGACAGGGGAGTAGAGAAAGTCCTAGCAAAGGAGGTGTAGAAAGTTCCTAAAATGGAAGTGGTCCAAATTGTGGGACTCTTGTGCAAAAGGGCAGGAGGTGACCAGAAGTCGTCAGAGATGAAACCAGAAAGGGTGGCAGACTCATAGATCACACGTAGTCTAAAGTAATTGTAAAGAATGCCCATTATATGGTAAAGGGTTGAGCTAAAAATGGACTGTATACCAAGTGGAGACTAGGGTAGATGGCAGAGAGGGATAATGGTCTCAACTCAAGGAGCGTCCTCCAAGCCTAAGAAGGGTTAGAGGGGAGAGGGATGTCGAGATGGAGTCAGATTTGAGGAGATGGCAAAGTAAACCTAGTTGACCGAAATGAAGTCATGTATGTAGGAGACTTTCCAATTGTGTTTTAGCAAGTTAGCAGTGTTGTAGTTTTGAATACACCTAATGCCAAGCCCTCCTTCGCATTTTGGTCAACAAATAGTCTTCCAACTAATGGAGTGCAGAAAATGGGATGATTCTTGGCTTTTCCGTGGGAAAGCATATAATAGGGCGTCCATGGCTCTAATGGTGGCTTTGGGGCTAGTGAAGATGCCAAACCAATAGAGGTAGGAATATTGAAGGATCAAGTGTATGAGGATTGTTCAATAAAGGATAGGAGCTTAGCTTTCCAGAGTTGGAGTTTCTTGCAAATGTAATCTAACATTGGAGTGCAATGGTGATTGTTAAGCCTCCCAGGGATGAGCCGAAGCTCTAAATAGGAGACAGAAAGAAGCATAGGGGAGAAATCCTATGAGTTGGAGGACAACGGCTTTGGTGGAATCTGAGAAATTAGTCATGAAGAGGGTGGAGTTCTCTAGGTTGCTATCGATACTAGAGAGGGATTCGAAGAGGGAATGGGATGAAAGAACGGTTGAGATGGAGCGGTGGGAAGTTGTGGAAAAGATCATGAGATCATCATCAAAGGTGAGATGGGTGAGCTTGAGAGCCTGATAGGAATGGGGGGAGATGTGGAACTAATCCATATTAGATTGGATGACACTAAAAGGACCTCTAATGTGAGAGTGAAAAGGAAGTGGAAGAGATGACACCCTTGGTGAATGCCAACGCAAGATTGGAAGAACCTTGCAGAGGAGCTATTGGTGATAATGGAGGATGATGTGGAGATATAGACTTCAATCTAGTGGATGAAAGAGGGAGGAAACCCCATGATAGAGAGAACATCATTGATGAGGTCCCATAAGTGGGAATCAAAAGCCCTGTGGAGGTCAACTTTCTAGAGGACAACATGTGAGTGTGAAAAGTGATCAAACCACAAATGATTTTTGCACAAAGAAGAATATTATCGGCAATGTTTCTAACAAAGATGAAAGCATATTTGTTATGGATGAAGAAAGAGTCCTTGATCGGTTTAAGCCACTTGGCAAGGACCATGGCATGAATTTGTAGAGAAGATTGCAAAGGGAGATGCGTCTGAAGTCTGAGAGAGAGAGAGGTTAAGGAAGACAACTAGGAGGGGTTAAGGAAAAATCTCCAAATAGAGCTTTAGGGTGTTTGGGGTGGCAAAGAAAGGTTTCGTTGATGGAAGACAACTAGTAGGGGTTAAGGAAAAATCTCCAAATAGCACAAAGAAGATTTTCTTGAATGAAATCTTAGAAGGTCAGGAAGAATCCCATACTAAAGCCGTCAGAGCTATGGATATGGTTAGACTTGTAGGAGTAGATGATAGAGAGGATCTTGGAGGAGGCAGGGATGGCATTAAGAGAGTCACAAAGGGAGGGATCAACAAACTTTATTGATTAGGTTGGGGGGAAAGGAAAAAAGAAGACTACTTCTTGCTTGATAATAAAGAGATTAGAAATATAGGGCCCATTCAAAGAGAAGAGAATGGTAATGGAGTTTTAATTGTGATGAGTTTTGAGGAAGTGATAGAAGAAGGCCAAGTTCGAAGTACCAAGTTCAAGCCACATAATCCTTAATTTCTAACGGAAGAAGCTTTCCTCTTGGGAAGATAGGGACTAGAGGCTCTTGGAGAGGGACTTCTTTTCCAAGAACTGGGGAGGAATCAAGGGATTTGGCTGGAGAAGAGATTGGACACGGGCATGACTAGCATGGCAAGAAGAGACCTCTAAGGAAATGTTCCCAAAGATGGAGGAGTTCTAAAGAGTTGAGAGCAACTTAGAGTTGTGGAGCTCCTAAGTGAAGGCCACAAAAGGAAGGGAATGGCAATGATTGGCTTATCTTAAGCCTCCTGGACAATGGGGAGAAAAAAAGGGTTAGAGGATCACATGCCAAAGAATTTGAAAGGCTTAGGATCAAAGGAAAGGTCAGAATGAATTAGGAGGTGACAAAGGGAATGGTCAAAGAGACTAGAAGATAGGAAGGAAATATGGGAGGTAGGAAAATGAGAGACCCTAGAGTCATTGGCAAGGAACTTATCAAGTTTGGAGGCAATGCAATCATGACCAATCCTACAATTATACCAGGTGGGTGGGTGACTAGACTGAAATGGTCAGTCATAGCCAAATCATTAAGGCAAGAATTGAAGGCATCAACTGCAGCCAAGTCAAGAGGGCAGAGGCCAACATTTTTGTGTTTGAAGTGAACCACATTGAAGTCACCTCCTATGTCCCAAGGTTTGTTACCTACTGACTCACTAACAATCTGAAGATTAAACTAGAGGAGGAAACAATTGAAACCACAGATGACGGAGAGAAAACAATAGTTTGAGGTGGATGGGAAGGAGAGACAGAGGTGCATGAGATAGGGAGAAGAGAAGAGAATTGCGATATAGATTTTAGATGTGTCCCGTAGAATCCAAATGCGACCACCAAGGGAGTGATCATAGTTGGAAGCGAAGGACCAAGAGGGTGCAATGGAGGAGGTAATCTGACTAGTTTTGTGTTGGTGGACATGGGTTTTAAGGAGAGCACACAAAAGAAGCTTTGGAAGAAGAAAGGATTGCTCCAATATCCGCTTGAGCAATTAAGGAGTTGAGGCTTCTAACATTCCAAATGAGTGTGTCTGACATGGTAGGGTTGGGGAGGGGACTAGAAGGATGGTCTCGAAGACCATCAAACTAGGTGGCACAAAAGAGGGGATACCCTCATGGGGTGGAGGAGTCTCATATAGGGATGAACCAAGGGGCAGAGAGCTTAAAAAAATGCTTGCATTAATGGATGATCCGAGCTAGGGGGAGGGGATGGGCAAGATGATGGCAACACGAGTTAGGGATAAAAAAGAGTTGTAGGGGATTAATTCTAAACATGGAAAGTAATTTTTAAGGTTATCTTAGATTTGCCTCGAGCTTTTATAATTCCTTCGATTTGGATTAAATCTTCTTCATAATAAGGGCATTCCACCTTAATCGACTTTCTCATAGCTTATCTTTTGTTACTTATACAAAAAAAGAGTTGATCATTTTTTGGAGCTACTCAAAATCCAACTCTAATATGATCATTTGTTACCTTATCTTTCCTAGTTGGGATAAATAGGTAGCCAAAATCCGCATTTATGCAATGAGTAATTGGCTTGAGACTATTTCTTGTTGGATTAGATAATATACCGTTAAATTTTTATTTGATTAAAATTAAAATCATTTTTAAATATTATAATATAATATATTTAAATTCTGAACGGTACCTCAGTTAACCAGTTAACCGTAGTCGGCCACTTACTGAAGTTATCCTTATACTCAATTCTCATCATAGAATGAAAAGAAACCCTTAGTTCCCAAAACAAAGCAATCTTTTGTATTCCTATGCTCATCAGATCTTACACAATATTTTCATACACCTCTCTGTAACAATATTCATGTTCCAATACTGGAATAAAATACGAACTGCTGAATTTACAACATAGAAAGTAACAACATGCTCAAACAATGATTATCCCCAGGATTCAATATCCATCCTCATAATCTTAATGCAGGCATGCACATGGCGGTGGTACATTCACGATGCTAACTCATACAATAGAAAGCATAATAGGACAAGAGAAGCACCAAACCTAAAATCTAGCACAAAATCTCCTTACATTGGTTTTGGAGAGAATTTGCTTGGTTTGGTGTAAGACCTGTTGCGTGACATTCCAAAACTAGTCTTCCTGTCCCTAGACATCATTTACAGGTGTTAGTACATGTGGGGAGGCCATTCTTATAGTTCTGTACTTCATTCTTTCCTAACAGCAAGGCCACTTACTGAAGTTATCCTTATACTCAATTCTTATCATAGAATGAAAAGAAACCCTTAGTTCCCAAAACAAAACTTTCATTCAATGCAGGGTTGGTAGACTAGTAAAATCCATATTTCTCAATAGAGAGGTCATGGCTCATGGGTTCAACCCTTCCTTACAACAAAGCTTCCCTTGAGGATGTAATCGAAGTGCAATTGTGGGTCCGACACAGAACCTTAGGTGGGGAGGTGGACTGGTATCGTGGGTTGTGATTATTAATTAGATTCTTCAAAGGAGCAGATCCAAGAAACTCGGCATTTGGAATTTGGAAATGACGACGTGAAACAGAATAGAGCTTTCAGAATGCAGCGGAATCTTCAACTTCTCGCCATCACCAATCTGTGCAGTGGCATCAACAAAAGAGAAGCCATCACTTCCAAGACGACAACCTGCTTTGTCTTGCTGGATTCCTTTTTTCTGCCTTTGCTGGACATAGTCTTAAACCACTCCCTGTTTGACGCTGTGGTCAAACAACTATCCAAAGCATTGGCAACAACAACAACAATCCCCAAATTGAAAGCCCCAAAATCCACTTGGTATTTACACTTTTGTCAAAAAAATTTAATTTTTTGCTGAGTTGAAAGAAAATGTCAGTTCTTTCATGCAATAGATATGGAGGGATGGGATATGCTAAGCAAGTTCATCATGACCTGCTGCTCAGTTCTTGTCAATGACCCTGTTAGGTTTTTTTTATTAAAACCTAAATTATTTATATATTAAGTTTCAAAATTAGTTTTTGTATTTCTTTTATTTAATTATTTTGTTTGTGTGTGGGACCCTCATAAGGGTGGTAATGAGGCACCATGAGTAAAGGAGGCCCTTCATGACCTTGGTTATGAGGCTCTTCATGACATTGGTCATGGGTCTTAAAGGTATTGATCATGGTGATGAGGTGGGCTTACTTGAATGGTTGAATTACTCAATTTCCAACTCTTGACCTTCATTTCTCATTTCAACTTCATGACCATTCATGGCCATTACCATGAGTGGGGTTAAGGTCTTAGAATGGATTAAATCCTATTCATTCCAAAGAAGTGAATATGAGAGTTACTTCCCCAAGTAGTGGGGAGGTTAGGTCAAGGGGGTTTATTCACATTAGTGGAGGAGGGACAAGCCATTGATTCTCCATTAGTGGAGAATTGATTCTCCCCCTTGTGAGGAGGTGTGGTTTGGGCGTATATAAACCCAACCCTTCATTGCATATTGTGTGCAAATAGAGACACTCCTCACTCACATTATTTGTTTTACAAAGTTCATTTCTTTCTTGAGTTGTCTAAGTGTTGTGCTCTAGCTCTTGGCTCCCTGAAGGGACTAGAAGAACTACCTCATCTTCTAGTTGGAGGTTGCTTTATCTTGGAGGTGGTGGGCGAAGAACCCTTGGTAGTAGGGTGCATCAATTACCTTAAAGACAGCACTCAAGGTGTGACTCAACCTCATCGATCGGTGGTTTGTTCGGTTGCAACTTCAAGTTCTCCGGATTTGCTAAAGATCTTCATCTCTCAATTGTATTGCAATTTCATTTTTGTGTGTTTGAAGAATTTGTAATACAATTACCCAAACAAGTTTAAGGTAATTGATTCTAAAAGATCCAATGGCAAGTCTTGGAGATGGCGATTTCAACAAAGACGAGAACAACAACATTGAAGTTGTTGATGGAATTAACACCGGAGGAGATCCTTCAAACAATACCGTTGAAGGCAATGTCAACAAACAAGGTGACGACACATTCGTTGCCATAAATGGTATGAAATATCCATTCCTTGCTACTCATGATTCAATCCCCACTAATGTAATTCCAACAGTGACAAATCTTATCCTGGATTTGGGTAAGATGAGGATTGTCACTGAGTTTGACAAAATCGAACAGTTTGGAGGTCAAAACTTCAAAAGGTGGAGGCAAATGTTGCTGTTTGCCTTAGCCTAAATTGGGGTGGCATTTGCCTTGACTGAACCCATGCCAGAAAAAAATAATGATCCTATTAAGGAGGGCAAAAGGGTGGTTTGGATTCAAGCGGACTACCAATGCAAGAATCGAATTTTGAATGCATTATCTAATGACTTATACCATGTGTATAGTTCATTAGAATATGCCTATTCGATTTGGGATGCTTTGGTTAAAAAGTATTCTCTTGAAGATGCTGGTTCAAAGAAATATTTGGTGGCAAGCTTTCTAAAT
Organism: Hakea prostrata; assembly: GCF_041222555.1. Taxonomy (NCBI): domain Eukaryota; kingdom Viridiplantae; phylum Streptophyta; class Magnoliopsida; order Proteales; family Proteaceae; genus Hakea; species Hakea prostrata. Next base: position 63,093,894 of record NC_142606.1, on the reverse strand, counting down.
TTTACTATGAAAGATAGTGACACAATATCAACCCAAATTGATTTATTTCAATTTGGGGTTGGGAAGCTAGCAAAAGAGAAAATGGTCTTACCTGAAGAATTTGTAACCGGTGCCTTAATTGAGAAACTTCCACCTTCATGGGATGCTTTCAAGCTGTCTATGAAACATAAGAAGACATGATTGACCTTAGACCAGTTGGTTGTAAGGATCAAGATTGAATAAAGGAACCGGTTCAAAGACAAAGGTGAAAAAGACTTTGGAGAAAATCGCCTAAAAGCGAATTTAGTGGAAACCAATAAGCAAAACAAGAAGAGGAAAAGTCATCAAGACTATGATGAGTCTTCTAAGAAGAAGAAATTGGCTTGTTTTGTTTGTGGAAAGGTTGGTCATTTCAAGAAAGATTGTAGGTTCAAGAAGAAAAAAACTGAAAAGGTGAACCTAGTTGAAGATGATGTGTTTGTAGCTATGATCACAGAAGCCAACTTGGTTGAAAAACCAAAGGATTGGGTTTTGGATAGCGGTGCTACAAGACACATCTGTGGTGATCTCAAGATGTTTTCCTCCTATTCCATGGGTTCAAATGATGAAAAGGTATTTATGGGAAATTCCCAAAGTGCCCCTGTTAAGGGAAAAGGTAAGGTGATTTTGAAACTCACTTCAAGGAAGACTATTGTTCTCACCAATGTCCTTCATGTGCCGGATATTAGGCGAAATTTAATTTCAATTCCTTTGCTTAATAAAGTAGGAATGAAGTTGGCTTTTGAAAGTGATAAGGCAATTACCACTAAAAACAATGTATTTGTGGGAAAAGGGATATCTTAGTGAGGGATTGTTTGACTTAGTATTTCCAATGTTGTAATTGAAAAGGCTAGTACCACTTCTATTTACTTTGTTGTTTCGTCTAATTCTTTTGATTTGTGGCATGGTAGGTTAGGTCATAGTAGTGTAAAATATATCACTAAACTATGCAAATTAGGGATGATCACCGATAAGGTGGAATCTCCCAAGGGCAAGTGTAAAATTTGTGTGGAGGCTAAGTTAACCAAAATGCCTCACAGGACTATGGATAGAAAGAGTGATCTCTTGGAATTGATCCATAGTGACTTAAGTGACTATAAGTCATATGAGTCAAGGGGAGGAAACAATTATGTTATCACCTTCATAGATGATTATTCTAGATATACCATGAAATATTTGCTCAAATCAAAGGATGAGGCCGGAAAGGCATTTATATCTTACAAAAAGAAGTTGAAAATCAACTTGGCAAGAAGAATAAAAGACTTAGAACCGATAGGGGGACTGAGTATTTTAATATTGATAAGTTTTGTGAAAAAAATGGAATTATCCATGAAACGACCGCTCCTTACCAACCGGAATCAAATGGGGTAGCGGAAAGGAAAAATAGATCTCTTAAAGAGATGATGAACTCCATGTTGTTGAGTTCTAATGTACCACTTGATATGTGGGGGGAAGCCATATTGATATCATGTTATCTATCAAATAGAATCCCACATAACAAGACCGGTATGGTTCCATTTGAAAAATGGTTTGGTAGAAAACTAAGTATAAAACATTTACGTGTTTGGGGCTGTTTGGCCAAGGTGTTATTACCGGATTCCAAGAAAAGGAAACTAGGTCCCAAAACATGTGATTGTGTGTTCTTGGGGTATGCGATAAATAGCACGGTATACCGATTCATGGTATTTAAATCCATGAATGATGTTATTGAACCAAATAGCATCATAGAATCAAGGGACGTTGAGTTTTTTGAAAGTATATTCTCCTTTAACTCCGCCTTACTTATAAGTAAAGAGAGCCAATTGATCAATGGGGAATTGGATCCAATTGAAGAGAATATCAACCAATTGGGTATTAGTGATGGAAATCAATCAAGAACAAGCAAACGACTCAAAAGACCCAAATATAAGGATGATGAGTGGCTTGTTTACTTGGTAGATAAGGATCCTCTTAATTATAAAGAGGCTATCACATCACTAGATGCCATCTTTTGGAAGGAGGCAATCAAGAGTGAACTTGATTCAATCTTGACGAATAATACTTGGGAATTGGTAGATTTACCAATTGGCTCTAAAACTTTGGAGACCAAGTGGATATTTCGAAAGAAGTTAAAAAGTGATGGGTCCCTTGATCGTTTCAAGGCTAGACTTGTTGTCAAGGGATTTAGGCAAAAACCAAACATCGATTATTTTGACACATTTGCCCCTGTGTCGAGAATTGCCTCAATAAGGGTTATGTTGGCAATAGCGTCAATACATAACTTAATCATCCATCAAATGGATGTAAAAACTGCTTTTCTAAATGGTGATTTAGAAGAGGAAATTTACATAAAACAACCAGAAGGTTGTATTGTAAAAGGACAAGAGCAAGAAGTTTGCAAGCTTCGAAAATCCTTATATGGATTGAAGCAAGCGCCTAAGCAATGGCATGAAAAGTTAGACAAGGCTCTAATTTCAAATGGCTTTATCGTCAACAATGCCGAAAGGTGCTTATATAGCAAGTTTCACGGTGGTAAAGGCGTATTTATTATACTACATGTAGATGATATGTTGATAATGGGGACGAGCTTGGCAATAGTGAATCAAACTAAGCATATTTTGATGTCTAATTTTGAGACAAAAGACTTAGGGGAAGCTGATATGATTCTTAGGATCAAGATCATCAAGCAAGGAAATAGTATTTCACTATCTCAAGCCCGTTATATGGAAAACATACATAAAAAGTATGGCTACCATGAACTTTCAACTGTCAAAGCACCTTTTGAGGTGGGATGTCATTTGAAAAGGAACTTGGGTGAACCAGTGAACCAGAAAAGGTATGCACAAATCATTGGTTCAGTTTCATATCTTATGAATTGTACACGTCCGGATATTGCTCTTGCGGTAGGAAAGTTGAGTCAACATACTCAAAATCCAAGTAAAGAGCATTGGAGTGCAATTGATAGATTACTAAGGTGGCGTTTGGTTCTGCGTTTCCCTGGAATTAGATTCCAGGGAATCATGAAATTTGAAAAAAAATTGTGTTTGGCTGAAAGTTGAGTCGGAACCTAGCTTCAGCTAGGATCCACTTTTAACACACAAATTTAGGATCACTTGGAAACCACCTCCTGAGGTGGTTTCCAAATAGACTCACCTTTTGGAACCCACGTATAAATAGGGGTTGGAAACCATCGTGAATCATTTTCTCGTTCTCGTTCGCGAAGTTTGTTCCGTCGCAGCTAGGGTTCCTCTCTTCCATCGCAACTACTGAACTCGCTCTCGCAGCTACTGAACTTGCTCATCTCTTCCATCTGATTCGCGTTCCTCTCTTGCTTGCAGTTCCGTGAAGGTTTTTCATCCGTTTGGTTCTGCGTAATTTGTTCTTACCGAAGCCAAATCGGTGTCACGGCACCTGGTTGAGACCCTGGACTGAGAAGTTCGCAGCATAATGGATTCAGTGATGGTGGTCTCCGATGGAGAAGAAGAAATTGAGACTCTGGTCAAGATAGGTTCCTATGGAGACCCAGTTCGACTCGTTCAGGACTCGTCAGAGGAGATCTTTGTGTTGTGGGTGATTCAACAACCAACCCTATCTAAGCAAAATGCCTTTGTATGCCAATCTTCTCTTAAACTTGAATTGGAGGCTTGTGGGCATCGTCTCACTATTTCTCAGTCGCCTTCGTCCATGGTATGCTTTGAAATCGAACACTTTAGTCCTTTTTTTTTCCAATATTTTTGCTACCTTGGCTCTACTACTTTCTTGTGATGTAACCCTGACAGCTTTCTGAGTTTAGGAACCTGAAAATGATTACTATTGAAGGAGGTTATATACCCGTGAACCATTGTAAAAACCCAATAATACCAGATGGATTCATTGGGCCAAATTCAGATAATTAGCTTAACTCTGATGAAGATGATAATAGTCTTTTAATGGGTAGTTCTGTGCGTCTCTAGTGTTGCTGTTGTTGGTGGTATTTTTTGGGATATTTTACCTGTATGTGATTGATGTTATAAAGTCTTCATTGAATCTATTTACAAAATTTGAAATTTCTTAAGTTTCTCTTCTTTTTAGTGGTTATGAACTTGTAGAGCACACCAGGGGTAACTGGAGCAGTGATGTGGGACAGTGGCATTGTTGTAGGGAAGTTCTTGGAGCAAGCTGTGGACTCAGGGAAGCTTGTTCTTCAAGGCAAGAAGGTTATTGAATTGGGTGCCGGCTGTGGACTAGTAGGGTATTATAATCTAATTTCTTCAATTTTTAATGTCTAATAATAATGAGCAATCTGTATCAGAGTATTCCTCTGTTCAAGAAGGATATTAGTTTTCTAATTTCTCTTTCTATCTGCTTAACTGATGTCTTCTTGTCTAGTTTTAAAGACTAATGGTTCTTCTCTGCAACTGTGAGGGAGCTCATATGGGGCGATGATCTTGACTCAGATTTAACTGATCCTCTTCCTGATTATGGTAATCCTTGTCCTACTTATATTGCAAACTGTATATATTAATTATTCTAGTATCAAATTTTCACAAAGGGTAGTGATTTTGATATCAAATGTTGGATGGTTACAATAACATATTCTGTTTGCTCTTGGTGGCTGCAATAGGACTGGGATTTCATGTAATGCTTTTTGACATTATAACTATTGAAATCCTGAAAAGTTATGATTATTTGAAAACTCTAATGGGAAAATAGGAAATTTCAATATCAAGTCTTGTAGGTTTTTCTGTTTTCTGATATTTCTTATTTTTAATGCAATAATTTTTTGAACATTCATTTCGCCCTAAAAATACCATTATCATTCTTTTATTCAAAAGGAAATTTTGTTTCATAGTAGCAGTTCTACAAAGATTTAAAACATGAATTAGGGATGCTCAAAGCCAGAGGAATTAATTGGAATTAGCTAGGTTCTCACTATAGGAACCTACAAATTGTTACATCCTACTTCAAAGTTTTCCTGTCACTACAGTTCACAACTGCAGTGCGGTGCCTTATCTGGTAATTGAAAAGAATGTAATAAAATGAGACTTCCAAATCAGGTTAGTTCCTGGATTGGTTGATCCCCTTGCTGGACCAAGAAAGAAGAAAAAAAGGGCTGGGGGTGATCTTGCCACTATGATGTTTGTTGCATTGGGAGTACGGTGAGCATCTTCATTATTGCTCAACTTCAAAACCATTGAGATTGTTAAACTTGACTATGCAGTTAGGAAGAGAAAATTTTCAAAGTTTAGGAAATCTTATTTGAAAGTTCAAATGATTTGAGATTCTTGCTTTCTGCTCCAGGTTTAAATTGAAGGTGATTGCTGTTGGAGTATAATTCTGTTAGTATTTCTATGTTTCAGTACTCGGATCTGATGTCATCTACAGTGAAGGGGCAGTAACAGATCTGTTGGCAACACTAAAGAAATTATGTGGAACTCAGACAACAATCATATTGGCTGGTGAACTACGAAATGGTCTGTTAGAATCTTTCTCTGTTTTTTTAGGCTTGAGAGCATTTTTATTCCCCCCCCCCCCCCCCAACAGGTGGGGATTTTTTTCTTCATATAAATGAATTTTCTCTGGCAGATGTTGTTCTTCAATATTTTTTGGATGCTGCAATGGAGGAGTTTATTGTTGGGCGAGTGGATCAGAAACAGTGGCATCCAGATTATCACAGCAGTAGAGTGGCAGTGCTTGTCTTGGAGAGGAAAGAGCAAGATGAGGGATGGGAATTAGGTACTCCTTGAGTTCTACTTTGGATGGATGGTGGTGCATGGAGTAAGATGACAAGTAACTAACTCCTCTTCTTCCCTTACACATTAAGAGAGACTGGTGTTCCACTGGTTTGTCTACAAGGGAGCTTTGTTTCCTCTCTCTCTCTTGCTGACATTTCTGGTGGTTGATGGAGAGGTGTTTCATTCCTCAACTTCACAACCATAACCCTTCAAAGGTCCCTTCATACTCCATAGATCGTCTGAGAATCAATCAGTTCATGATCAACACAGAAATGACCCTTTCTGCTGCATTTGTAGTCAGGCTTACAGCAACAAACCCAAACAAGAAAATAGGAATTTACTATGAAGATGGAAGCAACATTAGTGCTTGGTACACAAACACTAAGTTATGTGAAGGGTCTTTACCACAATTCTATCAGGGTCACCAGAACACAACTGTTCTTGATGTTCAATTAACAGGTTAGATTCCCAATGGAAATGTTGTTCTTCAAGCATTATCTCAACAACAACAGACAGGAAATATTCCATTGATTCTTAATGCTAAAGTACCAGTGAGTTTGAAGCTTGGAAGACTGAAACTTATAAAGGTGAAGCCCAATGTCAGGTGCAATTTGATGGTGGATAGCTTGAGTCAGAATAATTTGATTAGCATTAAAACTAGTGACTGTAAATTGAAGCTTAAGCTTTAGATTATTTCTCCTTTTTTGGGATGAAATAAGCTTAAGATATATTCTTTTCCCTTATTGTTAATTTTTAGTTTATTATTATTGTTATTTTTTTATCTTATGTTGTCACTTTGTGGCCTTTCATATTAGAGGGACTCATATTTTCCCAATGTAGGAATTAGGTATCTTTCTACTTCATTTGTATCTTTTTAGTGAATAATATATACAAATGCTTTCAGATCCAAACCCATCTTGCAATTGAGTGGCCTCTGTGTTGTGCCAGGCCTAAGAAAAAAATTTAAAGTCAATTTTGGACTCACACAAGAACAATTTTTCTATGCTGGCATTATATGAGATCCATATCCCACAAGGACAATAAATATCTACCACACTTGCAAGAAACTCCAACAGTGCCCTCTGTTTCACCCTTCTGGTCGTTAAATTTTCATATACCAAGAATTCAGTGGGAAGGGATGATAAGTACTAAATGTATTGATGAACAATTCAATGTAAATGACCTCACCATTCACAACTTTTTATTTGACTGGTGGTAATTGAGGCTTTCCAGTTTATTGTAGTTTTCGTTCAGACTGAGATAACTTTTTAAATACTAATTGCATTCAATGGAGTCAACCATGCTCAGATACAAATGGAGATAAGAGAGAGGGATTTTATAAATGTGGCTCAATAATTTCATGGTTGATGTATTGAATTTTGACAAATTATTGTTATGGTATTTGGTTAATCAAATAAAATAACAAACAGATTTACTTTCAGAATCAAGGTAACCAAATGCTAATTCAGACAGATTCACTTTCAGAATCAGGTAACCAAATGCTAATTTTGACAGATTCACTTTCAGAATCAGGGTAACCAAATGCTAATTCTGACAGATTCACTTTCAGAATCAGGGTAACCAAACATGATTTTTTTTAGGAATTTGACTCTACAGAACCTACTTCCACAGACTCATGATTCCCTAGAAACATGATTTTGAACCCGATTCAACAGAATTGCGGAACCAAACGCCACCTAAGGTACCTAAAAGGTATTACAGACTATAGTTTACACTATAGTGGTAAACCAACAGTTCTAGAAGGGTATTGCGATGCTAATTGGATTTTGGATACAAATGAATCCTTAGCCACTAGTGGGTATGTGTTTACACTAGCAGGCTGTGCAATATCTTGGAAGTCCACAAAGCAATCATGTGGAATAGGTTCTACCATAGAAGCTGAGTTCATAGCTTTAGAGAAGGCAGGAACAGAAGCTGAATGGCTTAAAAATTTAATGGTGGATATACCATTGTGGGAAAAACCAACGCCATCGGTATCACTACATTGTGATAACCAAACGGCTATTCACTTAGCCAAGAATAAAGTGTACAATGGTAAAAGGAGGCACATACGCCTTAGACACAATCTTGTGCGACAGTACATAGATGAAGGAATGATAGCTATCGATTATGTGAAGTCAGAAAGAAATCAAGCTGACATGTTCACAAAGGCTATGTCTGTCAAAAACTTGTGTGTTGCATCTACAGGAATGGGGTTAATGCCTAATCCTCGGGTCATATGATGGATTCCCTACCTATGTGAAGAGGCTAAATACCTGAATTAGGTTCAAGAGGTACAAACGAAGTCATGGGAAGACCGGTTCAGTACTGTTGATACGGAATCTCGCTCGTCCTTCCTTGTCAAGAACCTGCAAGATACGAGCTCGACCTTGGAGGGTCGAGGTACGTCTCCGACGAACAAGTCAGTACCAATAATATGATCTCAACTACTCAATCGAGAATTCAAGTAATTGATCACAAGAAGTATGATTACCTTCCCTCTAGTGTTTACCAGAGGTCTTTATATAGTGTATGGTGATAGAGTTATATTCGGAATAACCTTGCTTTGAGTTATTGTAGGAGAGTAACTCTTTAGAAGAGTCCTTTTACCTAACTAACTCTCTTCTCCAGTTGTTGGGTGGTAGGAGTCTACCTTCATGAGGCCATCTCATACTGTTATTCGGATGGATTTATTAGTGTGGTCGGTCCTACCATGAACCTCCTGGTCGGACCCTGTTAGGTTGTGAACCTGGTCGGATCGGTCAACCGCCGGTTCAGACCGGGGATGTAGAATGACCATTTTAGTCATTAACATAAGCCCCCTAGTCCATTGTGGTCGAGAACTATGTGCTCGGCTCAAGGGAGTATTTTTCATTTAAAGGGTGTATGGTCGGTTCGACCAACACATTTTCCTCGAAATCTGTAACGTCCTGCTCCTGCATAGCCGTCTTTTACGCACACATATTGACGCACGACCTTCGAAGTTTGTACGTGTGTGACACGTGTCATAGCTGTCGTTTCACAATAAATGTTCGTCATTATGATGAAGAGACTCTTTATCTTCTACCGTTCATCTGAGTGTTCTCCTTGGCCGTCAGATAGGAATTTTTAGCCTCTTGAAATTCCTATCATAGCTGATGACTTATCGTATTCGTTAGATTAGAATCTGCGAATTTTCATAAGTACTTCTTCCTTCCTTCTTTTCATTACTTATCTCTGTTTTTTGCTTCTCTGTGTATTCGTCTGCATCTTCTTTTTCTCTGCAACTGTTTGGAGTTGGAGAGTTGTGTTTGAAGTTTCTTCCTTTGTTTGAGATACGAGGGTTGGGTTAAAAGCTTCTAGCCTTCTTTGCTCCATCTCCTCGTTCGTTTGCTTGAAACAAGTAAGTGTCTTCTTCATTTTTATCTCTGCATTTCGAAAGCATGGTTCGTTTTTGGCAGAGTCTTATATGCTCCTTTGTGTTGTTTTTTCTCTGTTCTCTGTCTGTGTCTTTTCTCCTTTTTTCTTCATATTCCCTTTATTTTAAAGAATCATGGTAATAGTGAAGAGGAGTTCTGCCATTTTGAAACATAGGAGAGACTTAGAAGAAGGACCCTCTTGTTCTGAAACTCCCGATCACCCTGTAGATCCCGACCTTAGCCATGATGGTAGGTCCGAAGATGTACCCGAGGTCTCTGTTGGTCGAGAGACTCGTAACAGGGATGGTGAGGAGGCAGTGGAGTCCCGTCCTGTTATAGTCGGTCAAAGTGCTCGAGCTCGTTTTAAGGCTGAGCGACAACGGTGGAAAGATAGTTTGACCCTTGAGGAGTATAAGCTCGAACAGATCAAGGAGTTGACTCCCGATCACATTGACTATGACCCCTATTCGTCTGGTCCCGACTTCATACCTTCCCAAATGACAGAGGAACGTCTAGAGTACCTTAGAGTAAAGTATGAAATTCCTTCAGATCATAGAATACGCGTGCCGACCATACATGAGCGTGCCAACTCTCCTTCCCCGGGGGAATTTGCCCTTTACGAGGATGCTCTGAAGAGTGGTTTTCGTCTTCCCGTACACCCCTTGTTTGTAGGCATAATGGTACATTTTAAAATGTGTCCGGGAATGTTTGTGCCGAACAGTTGGCGCAATTTCATTTGCTTTTGGGGTTTTTGCCAAAGGGTAGGAGTTCGACCATCCCTGGCTTTGTTCCTCCATTTCTTTATGGCGAAGAGGCGGGGAGCGGGACGGTTGGTTTTACTGTCTCTAAACGTACCTTCTCCCAATGTGGTTGGGAGGGTAACTTTGTCGGGACGGGGACTCTGCCTTCCAATACCAAGGGTTGGCGTCCCAAATATTTCTTTGTTTGGCCACCGTCCAAACCTTCATTTCCCATTTTCTGGGTTCGTGGACCGACTACAGGTTCCAATGACATCCCTACTTTATCTGGAGCCGAGCAACGTGCTAGGGAGAAGATTCTTCGGCTTCCTTCCGAAGATAAGAACATGTATGCCGTTCACGGCCATTGATCGGAATATCCCAATATACTACGTTATTGGGGGTTCCTTCCTGGTGAGTATCTTTGGTTGTTGGTATAGTTTGTAGATGTTCATTTTGTAGCCATCTTGTATTGATCGGGGTTAACTTTTTATCTGTTCCCAGTGATGCTTAATCGGGCAGCCTATTCCCGGGCAGTTGATGAGGATATGGAAGATGCTGAAGCCCGTATCCCTACCAAGTCTGATCGTGTTCGGTCGGATAAAAAGAAACAAGTGCAATCAAGCCCGAAGAGATCGGCTGATGTGCCCCGTTGGGCCTCCCGTGCCGAACAAGAAAAATGCTGCTGAAGGATCGAAGTAGATGATGGTGCCTCCCCTTCGTTCCTCGTGAGGATACCCCGAGCACTCAAGCGCCGACATTCCTTCCAAGTGGTCCTTTGAAAGCTGGATCTTATGTTTTGAACAATACAACTGATGGCACTGAAGTTGCTAAGGCATGGTTGCCGGCAGTACTTCTTCCCACCGACCAACAGTTTCTTCAAAAAATTGGACCCACCCGGACTCAAGATATAATGACTAGGTATGTGGCTTCTGTATAAGATTGTTTTTTCCCGCGCAGTCCTCTTTCCTCATTTTTTTTGCCCTTTCTTCTTGGTAGGTTGGTTTGTGCCCTATCTCAAGCTTGGGGAGGCAATTTGGAGGCTGCTCGGAGGGATCAATCCACCATTTACCATCTTGATGATAAAGTCAAGGATTTGAATGGTCGGTTGGAGAGTGCAATTGGTGAAAACGCTGCCCTGAGGGACGAGAAAGCTATTACTGATGCTCGGGCTCTATCGCCGAAGAGCGTATTTCGGTTCTCGAGCATGAGGTTGCAAGTCCGAAGATTTCTCTCGGAAAACAAAGATGCTGCCTTTACGGCTCGAGCGAGGAGAAGGATCGGTTTATAAAAGATTTGACCGATCAACTCGCTCGAGCTTGCCCGACCTCTTTTGAAAATCTTTCCGAGGAATTACGTCGGGATGTGATTCAGAGGTGGGTACGTACTAAAGGTTGCATTGGATTTTTCTCCAAAGTTGCAGCCCCGGGCTTTAAGTATGGTCGGAAGGACGCTTTTTCAAGAGTCGTTGAAAACTATCCCGAAATCGACCTTGGATTGTTACAAAAATATGTCAATCCAAGTATCTTTGACGAGCTTAAGCTTCCTCGACCATCTTGGGCAGTTGGTAAGGATGCTTTCCCTATGCCGAAGAGGGTGGGCGTGCAGGATTTTCTAGACTCCGACTGGGAACCGGCCCCTGAGGAGGGAGATGAAGCCGGTCCCTCAACGACTACTGATCCAGTTGACCTCTTGCCGACCACCAATCCAACCGATGATGAAATTGCCGAATAGCCTTCCTTTTTTCTTTGGGCAATTTATTGTTTGTTGTTTAGGAACAACTTTTTGAACAAGGATGAACTTGTAATAGATAGGTTGTTTTGCCAATGTAAACTTTTATTTATTTATGGAAATATCCTCTTTTTGCACAAGTATACGTGTTCGGTAAGATAACCTTGTTTGGCATATTTCCCCTTCATATCAAGTTTACTTGGTCGGTTTAATACCCTTGTTCGGTAGACAAAGGTTTACTTTTGTATCATCTCAAGCCATGCTATTCGGTATAGTAAGGTTTTGTTCGGTCAAGAACTAAGTAGCTGTTCGTCAACAACTGCTCGTCCATAACCCCTTCCTCCCGGGCATGTTAACTTGGTATGATTTTGGAGTTTTTATGCCTAAGAAATTTTAGGTCTTTATTGCCTATCGAGTGTAGGTCTTTTATGCCTTAAGATTCGTAGGGCCTTCCTAGGAATCTCCGGTCTTTTTTGCCTGAGAGTTTCAGGTCTTTTTCCCGCTGAGAGTTTCAGTCTGAGTTTTTTCGCCTCGAGAATTTCGGGTCTTTTCGCTCTGAGAATTTGTCGAGTCTTTTTCGCCTCGAGAATTTCAGGTCTTTTCTGCATGAGAATTTCAGGTCTTTTCTTTGAGTGTCATGTTGAAGTTGAGTAATAATTTGTACGAATGTCTTTATTTATATATAAAAACTAATATGACTTCTTGGGATTATGAATCTCCCATGTTGTCTACATACTGAAATAACTGGCAAAACTGGAATGAAACGCTCAAAATTTGTCGTGTTTACGACTTTCTCAGATGCTATTCCTATTGATAGTATTTCCTGAGATTGTTCGAATTCCATGATCGAGGGATCCTGTCGCTCGTCTCCGGATCTTGTAAATGATATGCTCCGGGGGCGACTTGTCGTATAACTATGTATGGTCCTTCCCAATTTGGGGATAACTTCCCTTGATTAGTCGGATCTGAAGCAGCTGTTCGGCGAAGTACTAGTTCGCCTGGCAGGTATTGTTCATTTCGAACCTTTGCATTATAATATGTCGCTATTCTTCTTTGATATTCTTCAAGACGGAACTGGGCTTTGTCCCTTACTTCGTCAATCAGATCCAGATTGGTTCGCATTCCTTCGATGTTTGCTTCTTCTTCGAATTCTATTTCTCGAAGTGATCCAATTTGGATTTCTCTTGGGACTCTGGCTTCTGCTCCATACGCTAGTCAGAATGGAGATTCTCCTGTGGTCGTCCTGGGAGTTGTTAGGTACGACCACAGTACACTAGGTAGTTCATCTACCCATCTCCCTTTCAGCTGGTCGAGCCTTTTCTTGAGTCCGTCGAGCATGGTTCTATTAGTAACTTCGACCTGGCCGTTACTTTGGGGATAAGCTACTGAAGAAAATCTATGCTCGATCCCTTGTTCTTTGCAGAATGTTGAGAATGCTGCATTCTCGAACTGCTTTCCATGGTCGGTTACTAATATTTTTGGAACTCCATATCTGTATGATATATTATGCTTGACAAAACGCTTCATCCGCTCAGTCATCGATAGTTGCAAGGGGTTCAGCTTCTACCCACTTTGTAAAGTAGTCTATTGCTACTACCAAGTATTCTCTTCCTCCTGATGCTTTAGGTAGTTTCCCTACCAGGTCTATTCCCCATCTTGCAAAAGGTATTGGGGATAGAGTTGATGTTAAAGGGACTGCGGGGATATGGGAGATCTTTGCATGTGCCTGGCACTTGTCACACTTCTTGACAAAGTCTTTGGCATCTTCTTCTAAGGTCGGCCAATAGAATCCTTGGCGTATAATTGTATTAGAGAGTGTTCGAGATCCTACGTGAGATCCGCAGGTTCCTTCATGAACTTCTCTTAACACATTTGTAGCTTCTACTGGTCCCAAACATCTTAGAAGTGGTCGAGTGAATGATCTTTTGTATAACAGTCCGTCCCTGATGGTGAACCTGGCTGCTCTTTGTCTTATTGCCCGAGCGATTTTTTGGTCTTCTGGGAGCTGGTCGTTGTCAAGATAATGTATGATCGGCTCCATCCACCCCAGGTCGGTTGAAATTTGCATATGGTCGACCTTGTTTATGCTAGGGCTATCCAGTTCTTCAAGGTAGATCACTGGTGCTTGGACATTCATTCCTTCCGTAGCCAAGCAGGATAATGAATCAGCCTGGTCGTTTTCAACCCTTGGTACTTGAGTTATTTCTAGCTCTTTAAAGTACTGTTTGTAGTTGTTGACCAGGTTCAGGTATTTCTCCATTCTTCTTTCTTTGGCTCCATAAACTCCCTTCACCTGATTTACAATCAGCTGTGAATCACTTTTGATCTCCAGATGTTGAATGCTTAGAGCTTTGGCCATCCTGAGTCTTGCTAACATAGCTTCATATTCAGCCTCATTGTTGGATGCTTTGAACTTGAAGCGAAGGGCATATTTTATTTCAAATCCCCCAAGACTCTTCATTAATAGGCCTGCTCCACTCCCTTGCGAGTTGCTTGATCCGTCCACGAACAGAGTCCATCTTTTGATTGATTCTACCCTTTGCTCGTCCTCCTCTTGACTTGTTTCTTGTTTTTCAACAATGAAGTCTGCCAGGGATTGAGCTTTGATGCTTGGTCGAGGTTTGAATTCTATTTGATGTTCGCTCAATTCCACGGCCCATGTCACCATCCTTCCGGCCAGGTCTGGTCAGTGAAGAATTTTTTTTGAGTGGTAAATTCGTCATCACTGTAATGGGATGAGATTGGAAATATGGACGGAGTTTTCTGGCCGCTATAACCAATGCCAGGGCCTGTTTGTCTACTTCTGGGTAGCGAGTCTCGGCATCATTCAGGACATGACTGACATAGTAGACAGGTTGTTGTATGTTATCCTCTTCTTGCACGAGAACTGCACTAACCGCTACCGACGAAGCGGCTAAATATAGTTGTAGCTCCTTCTTTCTGGTCGGCATTACAAGCAAGGGTGGTCTGGATAGTTTGTCTTTTAGATCCTCAAATGCTCCCTGGCATTCATCATTCCAGATGTTTCCTTTTTGACCTGCTACCTGCTTTAAAATTTTGAAAAATGGCAGGCATTTCTCCCCTGATCTAGAAATAAATCTATTCGGTCTTGCCACCCGACCAGTTAGGCATTGGACCTCTCTCGATGGTTTTGGGTGCTTTCATATCCAAAATTGCCCCGATTTTCTCGAGATTGGCTTCGATTCCTCTTTGGGATACCATGAACCCGAGGAATTTGCCCGAAGATACCCCGAAAGCACACTTTTCAGGATTGAGCTTCATCTTGTATTTCCGGAGTACTTTGAATACTTCTGCCAGGTCAGTCAGATGATTTTCTTTTGAGATGCTTTTCACCAGCATGTCGTCCACATACACTTCCATATTCCGACCAATTTGATGTTTGAAAATTTTATTTACCGCTCTTTGGTATGTTGCTCCCGCATTTTTTAGACCGAAAGGCATTACTTTATAGTAATAGCTGTCCCTATCGATCATGAATGCCGTATGCTTTTCGTCATCGGGATGCATAAGGATTTGATTGTATCCGAATATGCATCCATGAAACTGAGCATTTCGTGTCCTGCCGTTGCATCTATAAGAAGGTCGATTCTTGGTAGTGGATAATGGTCCTTTGGGCAGGCTTTGTTGAGATCTGTGTAATCAGTACACATCCGCCATTTCCCGTTTGCTTTTTTGACCATTACCACATTAGCTAGCCATTGCGGGTGGTCTGTGCGTTTTATAAAGCCGATTGTTTTAGCTTTTGCACTTCGAGTTCGAATGGCTTCATGTTTTTCAATGGCGAAGTTTCTTCTTTTCTGAACAACCGGAATTGCCTGTGGATCAATACAGAGTTTATGCTCAGCCACTTCCCTGTCGATCCCCGGCATATCTTCAGCCGACCAAGCGAAAACATCATAATTCTTTTTTAGAAACTCAGTGAGCTCTGATTTGAATTCTGCTTCTTGCTCGGAACCGATCATGGTACCTTGCTCATTCTGGTCGGGATTGAAGTGGATTCTTTCTAGTTTTTCCACTGGTTCAGCCCTTTGCAAGGTTTCTTCGTCGCGGTCGTCTCTAACTTCAATGGTCATGGTCGCCTTCATCCTTTTCTTTTTCCGCATGTAGTCATTGTAACTTTGCCGGCTACTTTTCTGGTTGGCTACACATTCTCCAATTCCCTCAGTAGTCGGGAATTTCATCTTCATGTGTAGCGAGGAGACCACTGCTTCAAGTGCACAAAGGGTTGGTCGTCCTATGATTGCATTGTATGCTGATAAATCTCGTACGACCATAAAATTAGTCTGTATGATTCTATCTCGTGGGTGCTCTCCAATCCGTAGCTCTAATCGGATCGTTCCTTCTGCTCGGGTTGATGATCCCGTGAAACCATAAAGCTGGGTTTCGCATGGGACGAGCATGTTTTCTTTTAGCTTCATCTTTTTGAACGCATCTAAAGATAATATGTCTGCTGACGATCCAGTGTCTACCAGCACTCTATGAATTTCAGTTCCTTCCAGGAGGATTTTGACTACCAAGGCATCATCATGAGGGATTGTGATATCCCGTAGATCCTCGGAAGAGAAAATTATTGGCTCAGTAGATATATTTTTATGGGTTTCAGTATTCCCAATATATCGTACTTTTCTTTTTGCTTGTCGATTTGATTCTTCTGTCGGACCACCAAATACAGTATAGACTGAAGATCTTTTTCTTTGTTTTTCATCCGCCTCAGGTCGGCGTTTGGCCGGACTTCTTCTTTCTTCTCTGTGGCTCGACCTTTCTCTCTTCGGGATAGGGTTGTCCTGTGGTCGGCCATCTTCTTTAGATTTGAGATACTTCTTTAAGTGTCCTCGGGAGATTAAGTTTTCTATCTCCGTCTTTAGATTTTTGCAATCGTCCGTCCAATGGCCGTGATCTTTGTGATATTCACAATACTTTCGTTTATCACGTTTTCTGGCGGTGCTCGGATTTTATCCGGCCACTTCATATGTCCTTGATTTTTGATTTGCATCAAGATTTCGGATATTCTTGTATTCAGTGGTGGGAGATTACTAATCTCTTGCTTTTTTGGGGATTCTGCTCGAGCTTTCTTGGTCGAGCTTATCCCTAACATCCTGGTCGGTTGAGCCCTTTCTCGACTGCTTCTTCTTTCGGCCCTTGGTTCTCTTTTTCGAGATTCTATGGTTTCCGAAATCTCTGCTTGTTTGTGACATCTTTCGCTCAATTCTGCATATGTTTTTGGCATATCTTGGAGCAGTCGCTCTAGCAATCCTTCATGAGTAATTCCTTGGTATAACGCATGAAAGGCAATTTTCTCGTCCATGCTTTCAATTTGCATGGTAAGATTATTGAATCTTTGAAGGAAACTTCGGATAGATTCCGTTCTACCTTGTTTTATAGCAAACAAAGTATCTTCTCTTTTTTTCAACCCGACTCCTCCTTGGAAGCGCAGCACAAACACTCGTCCTAGTTGATCGAAACTCACAATTGAACCGCTTGGCAGTGCCAGGAACCAGTCCAATGCGGAACCCGTTAAAGAGGCTGCAAAACTTTGGCACATGGCTGCCTCATTATGCTTATAAATTGACATGGTCGATCTGTAGTGAGTGATGTGATGTTTTGGACATTGCGATCCATCAAACAGTATGAAAGTTGGGCATTTGAAACTCTTTGGTATTTCCGCCTCAGAGATAGCTTGGATGAAAGGATCCTCTTTTAGAAAAGCATATAACTCTTCTTTCTTTGGATCGTTTAACTTGTTTACCTTTTTGTCTAACTCTTTGATTTGTTTGCTCAAACGATCTTCCCGCTTGCTCGGTCCGGACTCAACTCTCTTGTTTTTTGGTTCTTTGAGAGGATCGTTGCTACTTCCACGATCATGATCTTCATTGAACAGAGGATCTTTATTTGGAATTTCTTTCTCAGATGCCCGGGATTTTTGGCCTACCTTCTCTTTTGACTTCTGTCCGTCTTCTAGAGATGGTCGAGGCGTTCGATCAGGAAGGACCGAGTGGTTATTCTTGCTTCCCTCAAATATTTTTTGAGTATTTTTAGGATCTGCATTAGGGGCAATTATATGACCCACGGCCATCCTGAGTAGTTCATTCATGGAGGATAATTCCTCCCGAAGCTTTATTTGTTCCTTCTGGAGTGTCTCAACTTGATTTGCTAATGCTCCATGATTCGGGTGCTCGGGGTTTTTCTTCCCTTGATCGGTATTTATCTCCACCTGGTCGGGAATTACCGATTTTTCAGGTTGAGGAATTCCCTTCGAAGCATCATCCTCCACCTCCTTCTGATTTACAGCCTTCACTTTCGATCGCACCATGACTTTTTGATGCAATTCCCACAGACGGCGCCAATTGTTGATACGGAATCTCGCTCGTCCTTCCCTGTCAAGAACCTGCAAGATACGAGCTCGACCTTGGAGGGTCGAGGTACGTCTCCGACGAACAAGTCAGTACCAATAATATGATCTCAACTACTCAATCGAGAATTCAAGTAATTGATCACAAGAAGTATGATTACCTTCCCTCTAGTGTTTACCAGAGGTCTTTATATAGTGTATGGTGATAGAGTTATATTCGGAATAACCTTGCTTTGAGTTATTGTAGGAGAGTAACTCTTTAGAAGAGTCCTTTTACCTAACTAACTCTCTTCTCCAGTTGTTGGGTGGTAGGAGTCTACCTTCATGAGGCCATCTCATACTGTTATTCGGATGGATTTATTAGTGTGGTCGGTCCTACCATGAACCTCTTGGTCGGACCCTGTTAGGTTGCGAACCTGGTCGGATCGGTCAACCGCCGGTTCAGACCGGGGATGTAGAATGACCATTTTAGTCATTAACAAGTACTACTATTTATAATTATTCCATTCTAGGGTGTAGATGAAGGCATGGTGGGAGAAATAAACATATAGGTTTTACTTTGAAGGAGTATTAGTTGTGCTTACTATACAAGATGCTTAAATTGGTCTAGGATTGGAATGATTGCTTGGCTGATTGAGTAGTAAGTTTTACTTATATTTGAGTATTAATTCCACCTAAAAAATGGGATCCTTTGCTTATAATTGGGGAGTACTAATTCTGTTTTAATGATATCGTTTGATTGCATCAGTCAAAGAGTAAGGAGCATTTGTTAGTTCTTCTAAGATTTGATCGGTAATGTTGAAGCATTGCGCTTTATATGCCAGCTCATCAGTTACCACCACAACAGATAACTGGTTGCAGCCTGAAGAGTGTCCTTTTTCTGTTTGGATTATCTAGAGCTCCTTGTAGTTGTTCTCCTTATCTGGAACTCCTAGTAATTCTCTGTACTCTACAGTTCCGTCTTATGTCGGCTACATCACTCAAATAAACCGTATATAAATATATATGAAGTGATTAATCTCTTCTTGAGGACTTGAGGAGCCTTTTGACATAGTTAGAGTCTTTAATTTATGTCCAAGTGATGTAGCCTCTAACTGCCAAGATCTTCAGGTCAGGCATTTCCAGGCTCAAAATAAATGGTTGGGGTGAATTTGGTTATGGCCTCTGGTATGTCCTCTGGATGGTGATCCTTATTGGGTTTGAACTAAAAAATTTCTAAACCCCTGATTGGGACAGGGAGGTTGTCATGGTTTGTATGGAGTGGTTTTGAATGGGTTTGAAGGGTTCAGGGGATGTTTCAAGAAGTACCAAAAATAGGGTAAAGGGGGAATTTGAGAGAGCTTTGAGGACTTAATGGTAATGGAATGGGATGAAACAAGGATTGTACCTAGTGCTGTTACCAAAGAGATGGCTCACCAAGTTCCATCAAATTGGCTGTTGGAGTCTCAAGTTATGGATGACTTGTGGAGGGAAAAGAGGTGAAAATCAAGAAAGGGCAGATCTGTGGATTGGTAGCATGTTTTGGGGCTGCATGGGGGCTGAAAACTAAGGGTATGGACTATGGAGGCGTTATGGTTTTTGGAGTTTAAAACATGTGTAAAACATCCCAAAACTGTGGAATCTGAGAGTGGAATGACACAAGGACAAAGACGTACAAGTCATTATCAAGCAGTGTTGTAATTTCTAGAAAAGTCTAGGGGTATTTTGGGTACCTAAAATACTTTAGGACCCAATGTCCTTTTCTTTATGTTGGTTTATGTAAAGTTCATTTTAAATATTTTCGAGTCCGAGTCCAATTTAAACAAATCCGGGTCCTGTAAGACCCCAAAGTACACTCTCAAACTACTATAGTCTGTCCTTGTATCATATACCCTACTTCAATAAAAAGGTGTGTTTTCTTTTACTCTATTCTCTAATTTTTCCTTTCTAACCATCCCTCAGGGTAAAGCTTCCTAAAGGAAGCGAGACAATGAGGCTTTTGTTATGGGTATATAGCTGTGTAACCTTTATAAAATCTTTGTCTTGTATATTCTTGATTCTGCATCATTCTTCTCGAGTCACATAACCGTCCAAAAATGGTTATGCCTTAAGGATGGTGACGGGTGATGTGCATTTGCATATTTATTTTCCTTTCTCTCTTTGAGCTTTGATTTAGGGTTAAACTAAACTTGAGACCTTTGAATTCGAAGGTCAGAACCCCCTGCCATACGTAAGACCCTTCGAGACATGCGGCAAATAGTTTTGGTTTAATATCCTTACACTGCACAAAGAGAAAATTCCACCGTAGCCACTCTTGTGGTGATTTTCACCCTTTTGTAGTAGAGCGGGCTGCAAGTCCGGATACAAAACTCAAAAAGATTTTTGAATCTTTTATGGCCCTAATTCTCATAGACAAGCCTGTGAGAGACATCTTCTTCAATCTTCATATTGCAAGAGATTTAAAGAATTGTATATAATGTTTGGAAAAGAACTCATTAAGAAGTACAAAATGTCTACAGAAGCATCCTCCAGTTCTTCAACTAACCTATTCAAGCTTGATCCTAATTACCAAATTACAAGATAGACTACCTTCAATCCATCTACTGGAGATACAAAAGAAGTATATACATTCTCCCCGAAACTATTCTTACAAAAGTCCTTTAACCCCTACCTAGGTTACCATGCACCAGTTGAGGTTGATGATATACAACAATGTTTGCTAAATAACCTCTAGATATCCCATAACCAAGTCCTAAAACAACCAGACAACCCATACAAAGCAAGATTTTTTACATCAACCTTGAAGCCCTATCAAACTACTTTTATTTAACCAAGAATAAGAAGTCTAGCAACTTCCCATTCTGTCTTGTTACAAAGGACCATACACCAGGTGTCTACATAAGCTGGAAAGAAGTCATGCAGTGTATAAAAGACATTACACAGCCCTTAGACAAAGGCTGTTATAGCCTTACAGAGGTACTTGATGCAGCTAGAGAATCCATTGGCCCAAATTTTTATGAGTCCAGCACTTAAGGGAGCCCATATACAATCTTCCAAGAACCCTTTGCAATACATTGCAAGGTTATGTCAGCATTGTGAGAGAATAAGAGAAGAAATCAAGCTCATAAAGAGGGACAATGAATTAAAAGAATCTTATATCAGAAAACTACAAGAAGAAATTCTGTCCCTCCAACATCGGATCTCAACTAGAATAGATGAGGTCACAACCCTGCATTGTAAGTTGGTACCTTTGTTAAAAGGCAAAGAAGCCACCCCTATCTCGCAGCCATTGAAAACTCTTACTGTTGAAGTATTTATTCAAGATCCCGGAAAGAAATTTGATATGCTTATGAAAGAATTTCACAATTTCAGAACAACCAAATCCAACACAGAAGACGCAACATCCAACAATATCATAGTCAGTATGGACGATGGTGACAATGGCATTGAAGACTGTGGAGGAGAAGAGTAAAAGAGCATATGTGTAAAACATCTCAGCATTGTGGAATTTGAGAGTGGAATTACACGTATAACTAAAACTCCACCTTTAAAGAATCTTTGATGTATACTCTTAATTCTTCATCATTGGTGACGATGACGTGCATTTGCATATTTATTTTCCTTTATCTCTCTTTGTGCTTTGTTTTAGGGTTAAACTAAACTTGAGTCCTTTGAATTCGAAGGGCAAAACCCTGCCATACGTAAGACCCTTTGAGACATGTCGGCAAATAGTTTTGGTTTAATATCCTTACATTGCACAAGGAGAGAAAATTCTGCTGTAACCACTCTCGTGGTGATTTTCACCCTTTTGTAGTAGAGCCGGCTGCAAATCCGGACATAAAACCCAAAAAGACTAATATTGAGCTTCATAAACCTAAAGACATTGAAGAAAGAACTTTTAATATTATAAAACTCCTTCAGGAGGAAGCTAAGAATCTTAAAATTCAGAGGGAACTAGACAATCAGAGAATACTAGAGAATCAAAATAGAATAGAATATCTTATAACAGAAATCCAAAAATATCTACTAAGTTTTTGAGTTCTTCTGAACGCCTATAGATGATTATAATTGTCTAACTGCAAAAAGAAAAACTGCTGAATTCCTTAGTCCGGCTGAAGGCCTTACATCCACTAAACCCATTGAACAAGCTGACAAGACACTAGTTAGACAAAATAATATCATCATATTAATAGAATTACAAATTCTAGACAAATTACGTCAATTAAATACAGATTTGGTACAACTACAACAAGCCTTGCCAAAAGTCTCAAGGACAGATATCGGTTAAACTAAATAACCTAAATATTGGCCATATTACATCATAGCCTAAAACAACTCCTAAACCAGGAAGTTTTCTTCCTACTCAACAAGATAAAAAGATATCAATTCAGAATAAGAAAATGAGTTTAAAACTGTTTTCAGGATGGAGTAAAACCGTAGGATCACCCTTTATTAGCTAAAACAAATATTAAAAGAAAAGTAGTATTAGAAGAAATTGCAGATGTTGATAAGAACCTAGAATTATATAAACAAAACCAATTAGAAAATTAAACCCTAAAAAACTTTATGAACATAATAAATATTTACCTGATACCTCTTTATTCAGAAATTGTAATGAACAACCTGTTAGCTGCTTAGACGGCCAAGTAGCTACAATAGATCTAATGACTGAGGAATCAAAAAATAAAATAATTAATTCAGGAAAAATGTATACACATTTACCTGCCATACGTAAGACCCTTTGAGACATGTCGGCAAATAGTTTTGGTTTAATATCCTTACATTGCACAAGGAGAGAAAATTCTACTGTAACCACTCTCGTGGTGATTTTCACCCTTTTGTAGTAGAGCCGGCTGCAAATCCGGACATAAAACCCAAAAAGACTAATATTGAGCTTCATAAACCTAAAGACATTGAAGAAAGAACTTTTAATATTATAAAACTCCTTCAGGAGGAAGCTAAGAATCTTAAAATTCAGAGGGAACTAGACAATCAGAGAATACTAGAGAATCAAAATAGAATAGAATATCTTATAACAGAAATCCAAAAATATCTACTAAGTTTTTGAGTTCTTCTGAACGCCTATAGATGATTATAATTGTCTAACTGCAAAAAGAAAAACTGCTGAATTCCTTAGTCCGGCTGAAGGCCTTACATCCACAAAACCCATTGCACAAGCTGACAAGACACTAGTTAGACAAAATAATATCATCATATTAATAGAATTACAAATTCTAGACAAATTACGTCAATTAAATACAGATTTGGTACAACTACAACAAGCCTTGCCAAAAGTCTCAAGGGCAGATATCGGTTAAACTAAATAACCTAAATATTGGCCATATTACATCATAGCCTAAAACAACTCCTAAACCAGGAAGTTTTCTTCCTACTCAACAAGATAAAAAGATATCAATTCAGAATAAGAAAATGAGTTTAAAACTGTTTTCAGGACGGAGTAAAACCGTAGGATCACCCTTTATTAGCTAAAACAAATATTAAAAGAAAAGTAGTATTAGAAGAAATTGTAGATGTTGATAAGAACCTAGAATTATATAAACAAAACCAATTAGAAAATTAGACCCTAAAAAACTTTATGAACATAATAAATATTTACCTGATACCTCTTTATTCAGAAATTGTAATGAACAACCTGTTAGCTGCTTAGACGGCCAAGTAGCTACAATAGATCTAATGACTGAGGAATCAAAAAATAAAATAATTAATTCAAGAAAAATGTATACATATTTAGGAGTAACCTTTATAGGAATAAAAGGATTGCATCGAAAAGCCCTATTATGTATTATGGATACTAGATGGGATAAGAAACATGTAAAAGAAGCATTAATCGCTGCTACAGAGGTTGATATGTCTAATAATGTATGATTATTTTGTTATAGCCCAAATTTTTTAACAATCACAATAGCTTTTTGCAAAGATATAAAGCTTAAAAGTCATGACTAATGGTTATGAAGGATTCACTGGGGAAAATCTTTTAATAAGTATAGAAAACATCTTAAAAGCCACTAATTATAGTAACTTTAACTATAAAGTAGATATAAGTGGAATAGTTGATGCAGTAGTATCAAAAGGAATTACCTTCTTACAACCACCTAGAATAAATCTAGCATTAAATGCAGGATTTGAATGGAATCTTAGCAAAATCCTGGAGCCTAAAACAAGACAAATCTACCAACCACAAAACTCACTTCTCTATGAAGGATCAAATGGAGATATAGCCTTAAGATTTACTGGTTAAAAAGATCAAATAGGACTCCAATCCCAAACTGATTACTTAGAAGATAGGGAGTTTATACTATCGGAAGACATGTTTAATAGAGAACGTCATCCTATGATAAGAGATGAAAACATATTAGATATACATAAGGGGAAAGAGTTTATACGATTTGATCCCAAACGAGATATATAGGGATATCGAATAATATTTCCTATTGGATACCAAAATTTTGATACGAAATTACTTAATGAATTAGATTTGGAATTAGATTTTGAAGGACAACTAGGACTAGATGAAGGACTCTATTTAGATTATGAAGAAAATGTCATACTCAACCCACTTCCACCAGAAGAATATGATTTACCAAAAGGCTATCTAAAAGAAACAGAAGAAGAAATCCTATTATGGAACAATTTTCTAGAGGACTCTATAACAATACTAGAATCTAGACATTTTGTTAATAGAAGTCAACATGGTGAAGAAGATATAAATTATGATCCTTTTGGATTAAACAACACAAATGAAGTTTTCCAACCAATGGGAAACGACCCTAAAGAAATAATGCATAACTATAATACATTTTTAGAAAATATGGAAATTGACTTGGCCGAATCACCCCTTCAACCTATCCAATATAATCCTACACAGCCCTATAGTGATACAAATCCTAATGTAGATGGGGAAATCATCCTAGGCCTAGAATAAATCCTACAGAATTTATAGAGGAACCTAATACAGGACAATATAGAAGTATAGGGAAACCTCTACCATTAGAACCCACTATAAATTTACAACCGGCCTATTCAGAAGGAGCTTTATTAAATTTAAGCAATTTTGATCCTCAACTTTGGGATGATGTTTTACAAGTATGGAAAGAAATTGTTACAAACAATTATAAAAGAGTAGGACCTATGGACACAGAATCTATGTATACATATTTAGAAACTTTCCTTGGCCTAGTGGCAAAATCCAATTGGGAAGATTTTAAGATAAGATATCCTGAGCGATTTCAGGATTTACTCAAATTAGGGCCTAATGTCTATAATTTTACAAATGCCATACATCAGCTATGTACTAGTTGAAATCCAGACTCTAGGAGACAACAACTACAAGGTAAAGCCCTCTCTAGCCTAGAACAATTATCTATAAGAGATTATAGATATATAAAACCTTTCCTCAAAACTTATTATAACCTAGCATCAGTAGGATCATGATATATATGATGAAACTACAAAATATAAATTGTTTCAAAGACATTTTGGGCCTATAGGCATGGTTATTAAAGCGGCAAAGCGACCAAAGTGTTTGAGGCTCCGTCTTGGCGATTAGGCAACTAAGCGGCGCTTAGGCGGCAATAAAGCAACCAAAGCGGTTTAGTCAATATTTTTAATATAACTAATTTTAATTCAAATACTTTTTATAATAAACTAAAGTACTAAACAAACATTCAACAATCACATTCATAAAAATAAAAATAAAAAATTCAATAATCACAATTATGAAAAATTATCCAAAAAAAGAATAAAAACATAACTATATCAGTAATCATTGAATATGGCTCATGCTTCACATTCTATTGCCAACAGGCACTTTGGGCCTCGGAGTTCATTTGCAAATTGGGTCTCGATTCCTAAATGGCTCACATATTTAAATTTATATACGGCATTGTAGAATAAGTTATGATTAAATAATAATAATAATAATATGCACAAATTACAAAATGTAAAAAAAACGGTTGTTTTAGCATCTAGGCGACAATAATGGCGCAAAAGGCGGCAAAGTGATAGTGCCTAAGTAAAAAAGCGGCAAAAAATCAGCCCGCTAGTTAAGCGGTTCAAAAACTGCTTTGCTGCCTAGGCTTAGGCGCACCTAGGCGCACGCTTTGATAACCATGCCTATAGGAGATAGTATACGAATAATAACAATACATCGAATGATCCATTTGAAGATAACGTATGTATACGTATAATATTTATGGTATTTGAATTCAAAAGACAGTGTACATTCGTAGCTATGCAAAAACAAATAGAAAACAATAGTTGGTAATTTTTTTAAATAAATATATACTACACAACAATTTGGAGCAAGACAACCTACACAATAGCAAAATTCTAGAAGGACACCTAACTATAGACAAAAGAAAACTCACAATATAAAGGAATCCAAGACCAAAAAGCCATTCTTCAATAAAAACAAACATGTTAGAAGATTCAATCCCAAAAGGACTTATGGACGAAAACTTGCATGTTTTATATGTGGGATTTTAGAACACTTTAACAACAAATGTTCAGAAAGAATAAATAATATTCATAAATCATAATACAAAGGCAAACCTTGTTAATAATTGTCAAGCCTGTCTTATAGAAATAGATAATGACGTATCAGACACTGAATCTATATGGAGTATTTATTCTCAAATTATTTATATTGATCAAAATAACTTAGAAACTGACCAACCTCCTTCCTTGGTTGAACAATTTGCTGATATAAACCTTATGAATGTCTTAAAATGTTTAGATAACCAACATTACTGGGTAAATTACAAAGGTAGTGATCATATCCCCTGTAACAAATGTAGCAAATTTCCGGGGATAGCACTTCGGTACCAATGTAATAAATGTTATAAAGAAAGTTGTAAATATTTTCTAGATAATTCCTCTCAAGAAAATATTAGTCCGTTAGAAAAAGGTATACAAAAAATAAAAGGAGATATAAATGAAAGAAAAATACAAAATCTTGAAGATGAGCTCGAAATATTAAAGGCTATGAAACCAGAATTTAGTTTAGAATGGACAAAAACTGATAATAAAGGAATTAGACTGTATAAAGCTACACTGACTGCCTTAGGATATGACATAGGAAATCCAGAAGATATAGTTATACCTTTAGAAAGTTCCATAAAAGTAGAAACATATATAAAATATAAAATTCCACCTTATTTCGGAGCCTTGATAAAAGATAGGTCATCTTTAGCACTACAAAATCTTCATGTATTGGGCGGAGTCCTTGACTCAGATTATACCGGAACCATATAAGTTATCTTATTTAATCATAGCAAATTTGATTTTCCATTACATATTGGACAAAAGATTGCTCAAATAATATTTATTGAAAATTATACCGCATATAACCAACCAAAATCCATTGTCCAAAGGGCAGGAGGATTTGGAAGTACAGATACACAACCAAAAGAACATATGGCAAAAATAGAACAACCCACAAGTAAATAGTTTTACTTGTGATCTTAGACCCAACACTAATGCAGCATATGTCGACTGCCAAATTAAAATAAACAAACGAGGTATACCAATACGTGTTTTAGTTGATACAGGCGCCACAAACAGTGTAGCTTCATCCACTTATTTTAACCCTAAAGAGATATTTATGAAGTATCACCTAAAGAACAATGAATGGAGACCATGTTCAAAATAGCGAGATCTCCAAACCATGGATTCTAGTGAAAAATGTGAAGAATGATGAGAGTTTCTAGCAGAGGAAATTCCAAAGTGCAAAACCTTAAGCAAGACAAGTCAAGATGTCCTAATCTTAATTGAGTTTCGGAATACTTGAGGCATGTGTTGGTTTGATACTTGATTGAACCAAAACCTTGAACCAGGCGTTTTGGAACTCTAGATGCCAGGCAATAAGAATGCTCCATTTCTCTGCCTAATAATCTGCCTTTGCCTTAGAATACTGCTCCCCTATAATGTCTAAGGCTCTACACTTGGCCTCAACATCCTCAATGATCGCTGCTACCTGCTGGTCCTTGTCTGTCTTTTTATCTATGGGTATTATATATGTCATTTCTCTCAGTCCATGGCTGCTGGATGGTTGCACACATGGCTAACTTACCAACTATTACAATATTGTCACGTGTATCCTGGTGATATATTACCCATAGTGCTGCCTCTTGCACTTGTGTCATAAGGTTTCTATCATCTGTTAGTCTTTCAAATATACCACCCCATACTGAAGCACTAATGTGCACTGGTAAAACAAGTGATAATTGACTGCCCGATAGAAACTACAATTTGTTTGTGTATGAATATTCCTTTTAGGAGTAGTTCTCCCTAGTTGGGAGTGCATCCCTTAGACAACTCCAGGTGGTGGATGAATGCCTAGGGACATGTTAGAATGGAGACCTAGAAATCATGAACAAAAACAGAAGCAAATCAAAGGAAAGCAGAGATTTAATGTGGTTCACACTTCACAAGCCAACGTGGGGTGCTATGTCCATATGCGAAGAAGAACTTTCACTATGTAGGAAGAAGATTACTATGGAGATCTCTCAACCAGTTGCCAAATTGGCATTATAAAACTCCCAGCCAAAACCCTATGGCAAAAGTCCCAAATCTCACAATGACTCCATATTATAACATAGGGTACATATTTGTAGAATATAATAGGGTAAACGGGTTGACCATCAGTCGGGCTGTACTATACCACCCATATCCCTATTTAGAACCGAGATCCCTCTGCTTCCATCACAGATCTCGAAAATATCCGAGTCACCCACCAAAACTGAGATCCCACTACTTCAATACCGCGTATGAAAATTCAGGTCACACATGACAGGACATGATCAGGAACCCACTATGCTGCCAATCAGTCCATCCTCTGAATTTTCTGCCTAATGAGGTTCCAAAGCTGATTTTGATGGAAAATACTTGTCACATTTCTTTTCCATGCCACCGGCTGCTACTGTTCACATTTGGTAGATCCCTCCAGATCTCACACAAAGAAGGGGAATGTTATGTACACATTGCCAGTCACCATTCTGAATGAATCCATGATTGCATTTGGTCCTTGTTTCTACATATTGAGTCCATTGCAGCAAACCTCGTCCCTGTGCCGTCGCATGAATAAGAAGAAAGAAATTTTCATTTCAAATTCTTTGTATGATTTTCAATAGAATGTTGGTTTTTTCACTTTAAATATATTATTTGAGGCCATAGTTACTAAATCAGTCTCTTTGACTAACATTTTGTGATAAATATGAAATATGTCATCAATAAACATTCTGGTTAAATTTTCACCCTATATCTTATTTTAATCCTTAAGTTGTTTATTGTTTAAATGCCATTCCTTGTTCAGTCTGAGAATGTTTAACAATGAGGACGTCTCTGTTGGATTGTGGATGCTTGCCATGAATGTCAACTATGAAGACATATTGTGTGATCCTCAGTGTACACCTACCTCTATTGCTGTCTGGGATTTTCCAGGATGTCCAGGTATACAAATTTATTGATAGTTTCCTCCTCTTATTTGAGTTCTTCTTTTTCATTAAGGCAGCTACAGTTTAGAAGTGCATCAAAGGAAAGTGCCAAAATATCAAGTGCATAAAAGTAAGGCAGTAAGGGTTTAATTTCAATAATTATCTCCTTCCCCCCCCCCCCCCCCCCCCCAAAAAAAAAAAAAAAAAAAAAAGTTTGGGTTTTATCTTTAATAACTTCTTACCTGGATTCAGAATCTAAGAGGTCAATTGAAATCACATTCATTATTTTACATTTCTGATGGGGTCATGTCAAAAGGCTGATAAGTAGCAGGTCTCGGACCTAAGATAAGTCTGTTAGTAGTATGCATGGTGGTTTATCTTTTGATCATTATTAAAAGAGCCTGGTTTTCAAGATGAGGTCCCAGGGTTTATGCTCTTCGCCGATCATATCATGTTCTAGGTGGATAAGACAAGCAAGGATTAATGCAGAGTAGAGCTTTGGCGGTAAACCTTGGAAATAAGAGGCTTGAAGATTAGTAGAATAAAGACAAAGTATATGATGATCTTAGTCATACTATGATTGATGCTGACTTGGTACAAATCGAGGAAAGTGATTGTTTCATATTCGGGGTCAATTATAAATAAAAGTGGCATAGAGGATGATAATTGACAAAGGATCAAAGTAGGCATTTTCAATCCAATGAGATCCCCTCCCCAGCCGGGAATCAGTACAACCCAATAAACCAAGCTAGCGATGGTTCAACCAAACCATTGGTCCCACAAACCTTTATCTTCAACCTCCCAAAATCAAGTAGGCATTTTCGCTGCAACAAAATCCCCTGGAAAATCTATAAATGGGTGCCATCTGGAGCTGGTGGTGGTGGCGAAGGAGGATTGTTCAATCCTGACGTGAGTGATGCTGCATCTTACCGGAGTGTTTTTTTTTTTGACAATGACTTCCCCAAGCTGCTCGAGATGGGTTAGAGGTTTCACTAGCATGATTAAAAGCCCTCTCAAAGTTTGCATTTGGCATAGGTTTGACTGAGGTTATCTTATCTACTGTTGCTTTCATGACGTATTAAGTTTCCACCAACGGGGCTGTTGGAACAAGAATTTTGGAGTTCCTTTCCCACTCATGGTCTGATCTGGTTGACATTGGAAGTGTTGATGCGGCTATAGTGATTTGTGCCATAGTGCAAGATCTTGCATGATCTAGTGAGATCTCGGCCAAGATCTCAGTTTTTGAAGAGGTTGAGTTGAGATTAGATGCGAGACCCAGAAAATACCAATAGTCGATCAAGATCTCGGCTTGACAAGGATCTCGTTTATCTTGCCCCCTTTTTACCCAATCTCGCTCGAGACAAGATATTCGTGTCGACTCCTCTCGGTCTCATCTTGACACCAATGTTGTGTTCTCCATTTTTGGCTTGACACCAATCTTCATTCTTCATTTCACCTACAACACTTCTAAGAAGTCCTTAGTTCTTCTAAAACAACAAAACAACATCAATGAGGACATTTTGAAGATGTGTTCTTCAAGAAAGCTGAATTTTTTCCCAAATTTTATTTTTTCCAATGCTATATTTTGTACAATATAAGCTATTTGATGTAACTTATCACTTGGTTTCATTAATATCAATTAATGGTTCTGTATTTCATGTTTTATAATGTTTCATGTTCAATCCTTCAACATTTCTGTCTTAAACTTAGGGTCGAGTTGGAACTATACATATTCTTGTTTCTAACAAATCTAATGCCACCAGTGTGTTTCGAAGGCCTAAGATAGGTTAAATACCAAGTCTCCACTCTCCACCCAACCTGACTAATAAGGGACAGATAGAGAAGAATGGAGGATAAGAAGATAGGGAAAATAAGGGGAAATCTGAGAAGAATTAGAGTTGAAGAAAGGGAAGGATAAAAACACCCATAAGAAGAAGAGAAGCGGAAAGAGAGTGGGGGCTCCTAAAGCTTCAATTCATATTCTTCTTCTTTTTTTTCCCTCCAAAAGTCTTTTATTTTATTTTTTATTTTTTTTTATTGCAATGTAAGGGCCTATTTAGCTTTACAAGAAATACAATCTTAGTAGACTGGAAAAATAAACTAATATCCTAGTAACTAATGATACTTGAATCTTATGGAAATAGAAACTAATTGAAATTAAAAACTAAACTAGATTCTAAATCTCCCAAGAATAAAATCTTCATGCAAATCTGATTTTGGGCCCCACAATCCTCTATGAAAAATTCCCAATACGCCAACTAATGGGCTGTGACACCGTACCTGAACAGTGCTTTGGCTTTTGTTGGCCTTCTAAAAGACTATCTGAATTGAAAGGGCTGGCTTGATCTGGCCTGGTCTATTGCTGGTTCACTAGATCTTGGTTCCATGCGAGTTGTTCTGCATCACTGCCCTCATATTGGATCCTCGAGTTCCTCGAGTTGGCCCCCAATTTTTTACCATATCTCAACCAAGATGAACCTTGAGACCATGATTTCTTACCATGGTCGGAGCTGCTTTCTCATTGTACATCTTCAGCTTTTGTTCTTCGGATCTTGGGGGAAGGGGGGGGAGAGGAAAAAAAACGGTAAAAAAACCCACCACCACAAAAAAATAAAAAAATCCTTCCCCACCCCACCCCCCCCCCCCCTCTCCCCCTCCTGCCGGCGGCGCGCGGGGGGGAGGGGAGAGGAAAAAAAAAAAAAAAAAAAAAAAAAAATGACGGGGTGTGGATCCTTGCAGAGAAAGGCGATGAAGAGCAAACATATGCAGCATTGATAAGGACCCACCGGTGCAAAACCACAAATGGGTTACGGAGGCAATAAATCTTGCTCAAA
Source organism: Hakea prostrata (assembly GCF_041222555.1). Lineage (NCBI taxonomy): Eukaryota > Viridiplantae > Streptophyta > Magnoliopsida > Proteales > Proteaceae > Hakea > Hakea prostrata. The sequence continues at coordinate 63,061,681 of NC_142606.1, read as the reverse complement.
ACCATTTCGAAACAAATATTGGTCTCTCCATTTTGTTCATTATTAGAGATAAGTGCCCACCAAGTAGTGCCAACGTCTACACGGGGTCGCCCCACCCTCAGATCGACCCACCGAAGAACCAGAAGGAAGGTGAGGATTTACTATGTTTGGAAGAAGACCTAGGTTCGGACTGGAGAGGATAAGGAAGGATCCCATTTTAGAAAAATACGCAAGATCAGATTGCGTATTTTAGCAATTACAAAAACAAAAGGAAAAGGGGGGGGGGGGGGTGGTGGAACGACGTGAAGGTGGCTCAGACAGCGAGGTGAATAGGGGCGTGATTTGATAAAGAAAAAAAATGAAGTATGAGAGTGTTAAGGATGAATTGATGGACAACCTTGAAGATATTGATGGTAGAGAGCCTGAATCAAGTAATTTTAAGTTTAGAGAGGAAGCACTAAAGATTTCTCCAGCCAAGCTTGTGCTGTCCCACTTGTAGAGGTCACAGTGATGTTCTTGCACGTCACATTAGTGGTTCTATAAAGGTAGTTTTTGAAGTCCATAGGATCCTTCAAATTGTTGCTGATGCCACTGATTTTCCTGCTCATGCTGACATGGGGAAGTTCAAGGAGGGGACAATTCCCAGTAAGTTTGTTGTTGTGGACACTGAAATCGGCATGGTTGTGGGGCAAGCCTATGAAGATTAAGCTTCCTGCCAGACCTCACCCCAAGGACAATCGATTTCACCTTAAGGGCAAGGTGAAATGAAAGGGGGGAAGAATTGTTAAGACACTAATATTGAAGAATTGTTCAAGGGTATCAATTCCAAACATGGAAATGATGTGTCATCTTTTATTTCTTTCATGAATAATTTGGTAGGATTGTGCTGGGACTATATTAAGGGGAAGAGAGGGACTATGAAAGGCAATCATTTAGTATTCTGGTTGGGGCAAGCTTGGTCGCTGAGAGGGGAAGACCCTCAGTTGGGCATCTTGAAGGGTATATTCAGGTTTTGGGGAAGATCACTGTAACAGGGTCTTGCTTAATCAATAACAATGGTTGAGTTTAATGCATCAATCCTTCACATTTCATCTTCATCCTCTGTATAGGCCATTCAGTTGCTGTGTATGAGTTAGAGTGAAGCCATTAAGGTTGGGGTGTGTGCAATGGTGTTCGTGTGAAACCAAAGAGGACACCGAGAGCTAGTTGCAGGGATTTCATCCATTTAATTTAGTGTCCAACTGGAGGTTCCTATCAATCTCAAATAGAGCTGATCGGATATCCATACAGCTGACCCATATAGTTGGTATAATGCTGAACTGCTTCTGTTTAGCAGGCAATAGATCTATGAGGTCTACAACTGAACATTGGTACCTTCTCGGAAAAGATTATCTAGTAGAGAGGTTCCAAAGATTATCCACTGGGAAGTTATTGACAAATAAATCTCCAGCAATAATGTAGTCTTTGGTTTGTGATGATAATATCTATGGGGACTCTGAACTTGCTCTATAGATCTGTAGTTCTGCTCATCTCAAAGGAGTCCAGATCCTCTACCCATGATCCTCTACACCACATGCGGGGTGGGGGTCCCACCTTTGAGATATGATAATCCCCACCAATGTGTGGGGGTGGGTTGTCTCCCCTCCTCCCCCACTGGGTAGGTGATCCAGACCCGTGATCCTCCTTTTGCTTTTCTGTGGACTATAATGCCCACTTACCCTCCCGAATGATTAATATTATTAGTTAATCTCTAAAATGCTTTAGACCTAATTCTGGAAAAAAATTCAAGTTTATGTAACCCAGTTAATAGGCTGAAGGAAAAGTCCAACACTACCATCTGACGACAGGTAGCATTTGCATGGGATCCTACCTGATATTAAGAGAGCAAGTAAAATGTATTTATCCTCATTTTGTTATGGAGAACTTCTACTGCTGGTTTTACCCAAAAAAGGAAGAATAGAGCAACTTCATTTCCTGGGGACTACTATCAGTTTCTGAATCTACCATCATCAAGAGGGTTATATTTTCCATATGCAACTCGGTAAAAAGGCAAGTATGTATTTTGTTTGCATTTTTGGTTTAGCTGTAGGAATTGGAGCTCCTCCTAAGTCTCTAGCATCTGATGATGACAGGTAGCATTTGTATGGGTTCTCACCTGACACTAAGAGAGTAAGCAGGATGAAATTTTCCTCATTTTGTTATAGAGAACTTCAGTTGCTGGGGACTACAATCAGTTTCCAAATCTACTAGCGAAGAATAGAACAAATTCTGTTCCTGGGGACTACTATCAGTTTCTGAATCTACTGCTGACTAGTGCCTATATTTTCCACAGGCAACTTGTTAACAACGCAAGCATTTATCTTTTTTTTCCCAGTAAGTTTGTCTTCATTTTTGGTTTGGCTATTGGAATTTGTACTCCCAAATCTTTCAACAACCTGTACCAATATGTTGGTCCGTATCTGTTTGTATCTACAGTTCCCTGTCCTCAATTCGGTCTGGTCCAATAGATTCTCAGTTTTTACTGCGACCAAGTTTCAGTCTGATGTGAGTTTTGAGTTGGAGCCGTGTAGGATTTTCCCGGCTGGTACTACTGCTCAGATCTTGAATCAATATTTATGGTGTTATAAAGAAAACAAGGCAAATTAGAGTTCCTTTGTTTTCTTGAATATATTTCCAACCCAGGGTTATTTCATTGCCTTAATGTTGATTGTAAAGTAGGTAGTTTACAGCAAAGACGACATGAAGATAAACCCTGAGGAATTATATTGAACCAGTGGCTGGAAATGAGTCCATCAAAAAGGGTTCTAAAAGCCATAAAGCTTCAAATCTGGGAGATGGAGGCCTCCGTTGAGAATTTGGTGCTATATAAAGTAGTACAATTTGTGAGTGATGAAGCAAGCACTTCATGCGAAATACTAGCCCACTACCCAGGAACAAGCATATGAATCTACAAAGGGTAATTTCACGTACTTGAAGAGAGAAAGTGCCAAATATGAAACATGGGGACAAGGAATAAAGTGAAAAAACAGTAATGCAATAACATGCAATCAATTGAAGGACACCGCTGCCAAGGAACAAAAAAAAAAAAAAAACACCATTTTATTGTTCTAATGTCTCGTTGATTAAAAATATAATGTTGTTCGGTGAGATAGATTATTTTCCTTACCCCAATAAAAAGATAGGGATTCTTTTTTGGAATGAATTAATAATTTCATTACCAAAACCTCAAAATGGCTGAGAAAGATAAGGGAGGAAAGAGTGTACAACAGAGAGAGAGAGAGAGAGAGAGAGAGAGAGAGAGAGAGAGAGAGGGGGGGGGGGGAACCAAAGTGGAACCTAAAACAAGGTAAAAATCAATATGGTTGTTCTTTGGGGTATTTGCAACAAGAGGATGGGGGAGTAGCTGTAGTTTAGACGAAACATCAAAGCAAATGGCTTTGCAAATCATATCCAAGATCTAGAGTTGGAGGTCATCTTCTAAGAATCGTCTCCCACCAAATATGGTGAATGGTCACTCTAAAGACTAGCTTACCAATCGAGTCACAAATAGAGGTGCTGAAAGAATCCACAAAGTCCAAGTCCAATCTTGCATGAAGCTAAAAGAATGACAAGAACATGGTCTTATGGAAGCGAAGACTTTTCCCTTGAGGGAGTGGGAGAAAGCACATGTGAAAAAAAGGATGATCAAGGACTTTTGTACCATGCCAGCAAAGGATGCAGAAGGGGTTAGTGGGGATGTGGCAAAGGATGAGAAAGGATTGGGTAGGAAAGCATAGGTTGAGGGATCTTCAAACAATCATGGAGGGGGAGGCAAGATATGACCCTTAACCAAACCAAGACTAAGGGATAGTTTGGCAAAGGAAGTAGACAAGGTCCTATACAAAGGAGGTAGAGAAAATTCTGAAAGGGGCAGTGGTCCAAATGGTGCGGTCACCGGGGAAGAGTGTAAGGTGGAAGGGAGGACCAAATCTCTGTGAGACTCTTGTGCAAAAGGGTAGGAGGCGATTGGGAGTAGTTGGAGATGAAACCAGAAAGGGTGGCAAATTTGGGAATGTGAAACTTATAGACCCTACATGGCACAAAGTGATTGTAAAGAATGCTCATCATATTCTTAAGGCAAGCCATAAGTGGATAATAAAGCAAATGGAGACTAGGATAGAGATGGCAGAGACAGCTAAGGGTCTCAACTAGAGGAGATCCTCCAGACCTAAGAAGGGTTAGAGGGTAGAGGAGTCATCTAGATGTAATCAGATTCGAGGAGATGGGAGAGTAACTAGTCAAACCAAATGAGTTTTTGTAAGTTGGCAATGTTGTTGTCTTCAATACGCTAAATGCCAAGCCCTCCTTCACATTTCCCTCGGCATATAGTCTTCCAACCAATGAGTTGTAGAAAATGGGAAGACTCCTAGCTTTTTCAGAGGAAAGCACAGAACAAGGCCTCGATGGCTCTAATGGCGGCTTTGAGAATGGTGAAGATGCCACACCCATAGAGGTAGGAAGATTGGAGGATCAAGTATATGAGAATTTTCAACAAAGGATAGGAGCTTTCGTTTCAAGAGTTGGAGTTTCTTGCGAATGCCATCCAACATTACAGTTCAAAGGTGATTGGTAAGCCTCCTAGGGATGAGCTGAAGCCTAAGTAGGAGATGGAAAGGAGCCTAGGGAGAAGCTTGATGAGTCGGAGAAGGGTTGCTTTGGGGGAATTCGATACACTAGCCAAGAAGAGGCTGGAGTTCTCTAGGTTGATACAGAGACAAGAGAGAGATTCAAAGAGGAAAAGGGATGAAAGCATAGTCGAGATGGAGCAGTAGGAAGCTTTGGAGAAGATAATGAAATCATCAACAAAGGTGAGATGGGTGAGCTTGAAAGCCCAACATTTTGGAATGGGGAGATGTGGAACTAGATTTAATGATCCTAGAAAGGACCTCTAATGCGAGAGTGATCAGGAAGTGGAAGAGAGGACACCCTTGGCGAATACCAATGTGGAATTGGAAGAACCTTACAAGGGAGCCATTGGTGATTATGGAGAATGAAGGTGTGGAGATACTTCAATGCAATGGATGACAAAGGGAGGAAATCCCATGATAGAGAGGACATCACTGATGAAGTCCCACCAAAGGGAGTCAAAGACCTTGTGGAGGTCAAGTTTCTAGAGGATAGTAGGGGAGTGCAAAGAACGACTAAACCCATAAATGATTTCCGTACAAAGAAGGATATTATTTGTTATTTTTTGGTACCTGGATTAGTCTTATCTGAGGGTGAACTAGTGGGCTGAAGATAAGAGGAGACTTCTCGATTGAATTGTTTACCTAGAGCTAGACTCATTGTAAAGAGCTTAAGTGTGGGGTGCCTATATTCCTTTCAATCTTTAATGGAGTGTCTTTGTCTTGGAATCTATCTTTTTACACTCACTATTGCCAGAATGATTAAAAAAGCACTTAAGAATTTGGTGTATATTCTCTGCAAATACTCACGAGACACAACTTGTCCACTAGGGTAACCTATGGGTTTAAAGGCTTATTGCACATGCTAAGTGTAACCGTGATTCCTACAAAAATGAGTTAGGTTTTTTTATTTTATTTTTAGTATTGCTTTTATTGTTTCATTTTGCTCGAGGACTAGCAAACACTTAAGTGTGGGGGTATTTGATAAGCATGCATTTATCATTATTTATTTGATTTAATTTCCCATATTAAAAGAGAGTTAATTGAGTAATTTTGTGTCTTTTTCAGGAATAAGGTGATTTTGGTTATTACAGATAATGTGGAGCAAAGTTGGCAAATATATTAGAGGATTTTAAATAAAATCATGGAATTCAATCTTGCTACCCAAGAAATTATGAAGAGTGAGATCCAACTTAATTAATGCAAAGTGAGCATGAATCTTAGTCAAATTAGAAATAGGTGGAGGTCCAAGGAACAAAATTGGTAATAAGATTTGAAAATCGGGTAAACAAACTCACCTTGAGTATTTTGGACATATCTCTCTCGTATGAACTCAAATTATGGTGATTCAAGATGCTATGGAAAGATAACGAAAATATCTACAACTTTCTAGTTTTGAGTTTTTCCAGAATCCAAACGAATAAAGGTCGAATTGATAGGTAAAGAGAAAGAAATCACTGTGTGTGGGATACATAAAAGAGAAGCCAACCACAGAGGAGGAGACGGCGAACCCGGATCTTGGCTCTCATCTCTCTCTCATTGCTCAAGAAGAAGAACACATCTCTCTCTCTCTCTCTCTCTCTAAATTTCATCTTTATTTCTCTGATGAAATTTGTTATAATGAGTAGCTAGTTCCTTTCTTTGGGATGTAGATGAACCAATGCTTATTTCATTAATTTGATTGTTCTATATATTCTAGTTGATTGTGTTTGAGTCTAACCAAAGATGTTCTATAGCTAAGCAAACTAAGTGTGCCAAGCTTTGGCGAAAGACGATAGTCTTGCGAAGATAGGGCATATCTACGAAAGACCATCCTTTGTTTTGAAGTGTAGAGCTATATCAGTTAGTGAAAAGCATTGGGGATTCGAAATCCCAAAGATCTTCACATATTCATAGTTAAAGTTTTTGCATTGATTAATAGATTTAATTTAAATTAGGTTTTGTTGAATTCAATCTTAGTAACTTAGCCTTTTCGTTACCCCTAGTTCAACCCCGTACTTTCTGTTAGCTAGATTAGTATAGGCAAGGTTTAAAGTATCCCACGATACCATACGATACTAGCCGATACATATCCATATTTGGCCCAATCGATACGATACATCTCGATACATCTCTCCATTAAATTACACTAAAATACATTAGCCAGAGCGATACAATACTCGATATAGGACAATACATCTATTAAAATCACCTGACTGATACGATACTCGATACCGATACTTTAAACCTTGAGTATAGGATTTTATTTTTGATTGGTTAGCGACACGATCACTTCTACCAGACATGAAAGTATATTTATTCTAGCCGAAGAGGGAATTCTTGATTGGTTTGAACCAAGACCTTGGCAATGAATTGTAGAGAACATTGCAGAGGGAGACGAGCCTGAAGTTCGAGAGAGAGGAAGCTCTGGGGTGTTTGGGATGGGCAAAGAAACATTTGGTTGATGGAGAAAACCTATAAGGGTTAAAGAAAAAAGCTCCAAATAGCACAAAGAAGATCCTCTTTAATGAAATCTTAGGAGGCCAGAAAGAATCCCATATTGAAGCAGTTAGAACTGGGGGTGTGGTTAGACTTACGTGAGAAAATGGTAGAGAAGATCTCAAAGAAGGTTGGGATGGCACAAAGAGAAATAAAAAGTGAGGGATGAACAAAATTTGTTGATTAGGTAGGGGGATTTTTTTTTGGGTGGGGGTGGGGAGGAAAAGGGGGACAAAGGAAGGTGAGAAGGGAGGAGAAGGAGACTACTTCTTGCTTCATACTCGAGACATTAGAAACCCAAGACCCACTAGAAGAGTGAAGAATGCCGATTGAGTGTTATTTGTGAGGAGCTTTGAGGGAGAGGCGGAAGAAGGTCGAGTTCAAAGCACAAAGTTCAAGCCATGTAATCCTCGATTTCTAACAGAAAAATTCTTTCCTCTTGGGAAGAGAGGGAGGAGAGGCTCTAAGAGAGGGAATTCTTTCCAAGGAAAGGGAGGGATCAAAATGATTCGGCTAGAAAAGAGATTGGACATGGGCATGACTAGCATGGCAGGAAGTGGCATGGGAGGAAATGTTCCCAAAGATGGAGGAGTTCCAAGAATTAAGGGCAACTTGGAGTTGTGGAGCTCCAAAGTGAAGGCCACAAGAGGAAGGTAATGTCAATGGACTTGCTTGTCCCAAGCCTTTTGTATAGTGGAGAGAAAAGAACTCTAACCACATGTTAAAGAATTTGAAAGGTTTAGGACCAAAAGAAAGGTCGGTTATATGGATCTTTGCCTTCCAATCAATTCTATTTGGGGCCATACTAGATACAAGGCTTAAACTATGCAGGGTAAGCTATGGATATCTCTTCTCACCTCTTCTCTTAATGTTATCTTAGGTTTGCCCCTAGTTCTTATTTTCTTCGATTTGGATCAAATCGCTCCTCCGCACAAGGGCATTTAATGGCCTCCATTGAACATGTTCGTACCTCCTTAATAGACTTTCTTGTAGCTTATTGTTTTTCACTAATACCCAAAGAAAAAAAAAAGATCACTTGTTGGAGCTACTCCAAATCTAGCTCTAATATGATTATTCATTATCTAATCCTTTCTATTTGGGATAAGACCTATAAAATAGATAGCCAAAGTCTACCTATAAAGTTGCACTTGTCTTTGTTTAAAGGTCTCTAAATCTAGCATTTTTCTTATCGGAAAAAATCTCTAATTCATCCAATGAGTAATAAGATTGAGTAATAAGATTGGGATCATTACTTTCATTTTTTGGTTAGGGATTGGGATTGTTACTTAGTTGCTCTACCCCTTTAACAAGTGACAACAGGCAACAACAAGTGTGTAAGTGCTTGGCCCGTGTTTCCTCCTCTAGTAAATCCAAGGCAAGCCTTCTCTCGTTTTTCTTCTTCTTAGATTCAACCCCATCAAATGCTTATCTACTTTGCTTGTGATTTTATCTCTTAGGCTTTAGATTCCAAGCAATCCTAAAATTACTTATCTGCCTCTTTGATTCTCGTATGCATCAATTCTTCACTTCCATTTCTTTCACGATATTTCAGTTACTTATCAATGACTAATCTCAAGTGGCTGGAAAATTTTTGTCAATGATGGAAGTTCATGAGTTGAGCTCTTGTGTTCTTCTCTTAGCCTCTATATCATCTTAACCAATGAAAGGTTGGGCTCATTAGATTCCCCCCCCCCCCCCCCCCCCCTCAAAAAAGGCTAACATTAGAAAATCTTCAATTAGTAATCAAATGTTTTATAATCCATCTCATAATAGAATATGATTTTATGGTTTTTGTAGTATATCATTGACTGTATCCAACTGAAATTCAGTGGTGTCACATATAGTCTACATAATACCACCATTTTCAATGTGTAGTATTAGCCAACTATATGGGACGGTTTTTGGATTTCACTTCATATAGTCTATTTAATACTACAATTGCTGATTCTCGTTGTATTATATTGCTTATTATACAGTTATGGAACTCCAACAAAAAAAAAGTGTCGCATCTACCCCCATTTCTTGTAGTGTCTTATCTCTATGGGGATTTGATTACTTTTTTTTTCTTTCCTTGACAAGGAAACCCTATAATCGTCCCCTTAGGGTGAGCAACTGTTGTGTCTAGACCTTCTTCACATCATCCAAGTAGTTGGAAGACCTCTTAAGGGCTTCTTCAATGTGACCCGAGTAGGTGTGATGCCTGCACTCACAAAAGAAATTAGAGCGGCCCGATCTAGTGTTGGTCGGGAGACCGCCTCCGACACTCAAGGTTGTCTAGGCTCAACAGTAGAAGGCTCAGAGAACCCATAAGGAATGATAGTGACTAATACCTCCTACCTCGCCAATCTAGGATGGAGTTTATATAGTGATTACCTCGGGTGGCCTTTTCGTTGATCTCGCCCACTAATTGAAAATTGGGGCCAGATGCCTTAGGAAGCACATTCCTCTTCTTAGTGGGACTCTAATGGAGCCGTTACTCCATGAGCCGCTTCTCCATGTTTTGGAGTGGACATGTTGGGTGGTTATCTCTAACCGACCTTTTTGACTTAGTCTTTCTTTACGTCCCTCTTCGAATGTGGTGATGGGCATTCTCACACTGCCCAAGCATATCTCGAGTGATTTTCGAGGATCCTCCAGGAGGGAGGTTCTCCAACTTCCTGACGGAATGTTTACGCGATTCCCCGAGGGGTTCCTCAAATCATCAAGAGTGGGTGCTTTGTATGTTCTCAAGAGGGTTCTCCATACCTTTCCCAAGGGTGGAGGTTTTCCATGTCTCTCCCCAAAGAAGTATGGGGGCGAGAGGTCTTCGCTTCTTTCCGAAAAGGAAGTGCCAGGAAATCTCCGATAGTCGTATCCCCGGTAGCATCCCTAGGATTGCCATCCCAACCATGGGGTACTTGGGCTACTATTGCTTGTATCTCAAGATATTATGCAAGTGTACGTATCACAATCAAGTAATAAATGATAAGTAAAGTATCGATCCCACGGAGAATTATATCATTAACTTTCAATGTAAAAGTAAAATTGATTTAAATGAGATTAACAAGGTTGATTTGTGATTGACTAACTAAATGACCAAATGACAGTTAATTAAACTAACGAACTAAATTGGAGATTGAGCAATAAAAGAAACTTAGTGAGTGAAAAGTGTGTTAGGAATCAAGTTTCCCTTCCCTTGAATTTTATAATGCAAATACTAAAGCAATACTACAACCCCAAGATAAATCAAAAACTTGGAATGAATGGCAATATGGTATTTTCCAATACACATAAGCTAGCATCCTAAATCAACATCTGCATATTCCTATGAAGAATTGAATTAAGAATGCAATTTAAACCCAATCCAATCAATGGTAATGTGAGGTAATTGGGTATTCCTACCCAACCTACTAATTAACACAAATAATCAAAGGTTATGCTAACTCACACAATTCAACAAACATCTAGACTGCATTAACTTTCCAGCTAACTCAATCCTAACAATCGTTCATGAAAGATTCATCAAGAACATAAATTAACCAATATATATCATGCTGAATTCATTGATAACAAGTTGTATTGTAGTAAAACTAAAGCATACATGATAAATACATCTCAAAATTCAGGTTAGGTACTACTTTCATCCCAACACAACACAAGTTTAGCTCATAACAGACATTAAAAACACAGCAGTAGTTAGAGTTAACATAAAGCTAGAAGATGAGAAGATAAATTTATAAGAATGAAAAGAAACTAAAGCATCATTGCTTCCACATGAGCTCCAGCCTTCTTCTCCAATTAATCAACTTCTCCAGCAACCTTCAATGCTTCCGCATGAGTCCAGCTCCAGTCCTTCTTCTCCTTGCCTTAGTCAAGTCTCTCTCTTGCCTTAGCCGTATGTGTGTCATTCCTCTCCTTTGCCCCTATTCTCTTTCTTCCATAAATGTTTTCAATCATTAGGTTAGATTCTGGCCATAGGATTAGAACATTCCTCCTGAGATCAAGGGCTGAGAACAATCATATATTTACAAGAATCATGTCCTCTTAAGTTAGCCCCTTCTGGTCATTTCCACTTGTATTGGATCTAAGAATATTCTGCTCCGTTTTGCTGCAGCAACTTCACAGCAAAGATAGAGGAAAGCTTCTTCTCCTATTATGGCTTTTTACCTACATTTTTCAAGAGAAAGAGAAACAGTCAAATTCATCCACAAATCTGAAGAGAAATTCATGTAAGGATGACAATAATGAACTAAACAAGATGCAACATGTTAAGACTAAATAAGACAACATCTAATGAATACTATCACTAAAACAAAGACAAAATGCTCTTAAATCAAGCCATCTCAAGTATAAAGTTACCAATCTTAACTCTATTTCATAGAGTTATCACACCCCCAAACTTAAGACATTGCTTGACCTCGAGCAATAAAGACAAGTGAAAATACCAACTAACTACTAATGAAAGCATTAAAAGATCAAAATAAAAGAGAAGCAAATAACCTATCTCAATCATGCAATAGGATGGGTGTTAAACAGAAGTTGCCTCTCAATCTTTTTTTTTTTAAAAAAAATTTTAGATCCAACATGTCTGGCCAATAACACTTAGATGTCATACTTTACTCATCAGGATGCTCTCAAGTGTGTGTGTGTGTGAAAGTTAAGAATCTTGCCCCAGATCACCCTAGTCCAGCTGAATCATGGTCATCAAGTTTAGTTCATTGATTTAATATGTTGACCAAATGATTACCTCTCAACTAATTAGGGATCCATATCCTTTTACACCCCCCAAGAACTTGTTTTATACTCTTTTGAGCATTTGACCCCCAAACTTATTCTTTTTGAACTTTTTTTTTGAATGTTGTTGTCATCCTGCCTTTTTACGCGAATATCGCTCATTTGTGATGAAGATACCCGGTTACTCAACAAGATCACAAACAAGAGTGCATTGCATGCTCATATTCTGGGCCACCGTTGACGTAAAAAATATACATGGGTTACATGCGTATTCCCGGTTACTAGGTTGCCCAAAACAGCGGAACATTATTCTCTTTTTTTTATTTTATGCTCATATTTCAGGCCACTGTTGACGTCAAAAATACACATGGGTTACATGCATATTCCCGGTTACTAAGTAGCCCAAATCAGCGGAGCATTATTCTTTTGGGGAAGGGAAAGGGTCAAACTTCAGTTAATATTCACAATGCACAGAGTTCTTGGAAACACCCAAATGGGGACCCCTAATGTGTAAGTCTCAAGGTTTTCATTTAACCAATTCTAAAATCCTAAAACTCTCACATTGATCCAACTTTCCCCAGGTTCTCCAGAGCTTGAAATATCACTTGGTGCATAAAAAATATGGCATCACAGACATAAGTAAATGCAGACATCAGATCATTATAGCAGACTTGTGCTAAGATTTCCAACAAAATCAGATTAAGAGGCACTGACATTCACATTCCTTAACAACCATCCAAATTTCATGAAAAGCCAGATTAACTACACAAAACATCTACCCAAAACATCTACTCTAAAACTGGACATCAACTCTCAAATCGAAAGCAACTCTCAAATCTAAAACTGTACAGCCACACAAAAAAACAACCACAAAAGAAAGCTGAAGAAAATTAAGCAACTAGGATCATCCATAATCATAATGATTCGAGTTCGATATATGTTCTCTTAGAAGAGATTGTGGCAGGCATTGGCAGTTGCAAGAAATAATAGATCTGCATTCTTAATTTATTGCACTTACAATTTTGATAGCCAGATGATTTATGGTTTTCATTCTTTCTTAAAATTAAGAAAGAATAAAAAGAAAGCATTTTTCACTTAAAATTCTTTGTATGATTTTCATTAGAATGTTGGCTCTTTCTTTTAAATATATTAAATGATCCTATTGCTGCAGTAGTCACTAAAATCAGTCTCTTTGATGACTTTTTATGATTAATTATGAAAGATGTCGTTACTGAACATTATGGTCAAATTTCAACCTGTATCTTATTTTAATCCTAAAGTTGTTTATTGTTTAAATGCCATATTCCTTGTTAGTCTGAGAATGTTTAGCAATGAGGACGTCTCTGTTGAATTATGGATGCTAGCCATGAACGTCAGCCATGAAAACAACCGAGCGTTATGTGATCCTCAATGTACACCTACATCTATTGCCGTCGGGGATTTTCCAGGATGTTCAGGTATACAAATTTATTGATAGTTTCCTTCTCTTATTTCAGTTATTGTTTCTCGTTAAGGCAGCTACGGTTTAGAAGTGCATCAAAGGAAATTTGGGGCAAAAGATCAAGTGCATAAAAGCGAGGCAGTAAAAGTTAAATTTCGGTTACTTAACCAAAAAAATTTAAAAAAGTTTAATTTCGAAGGTTTTATCTTTAATAACTTCTTATTGGATTCAGAATCTAAGAGATCAATTTGAAATTGCATTTCTTATTTTACATTCCTGATGGGGTCATATCAAAAGGCTGGTAAGTAGCAGGTCTTAGACCTAAGATAAACTCTGTCAGCAGTATGCATCTTGACTTATGCTTTTATCACTATTTTTAATATTCCAGGGCAATGATAAATAAAGGTGATATAGAGGATGATGTTTGACAAAGGATTAAAGTGGGATTGATTAATTCGGAAAGTGTATCTAAAGTGTCGTGGTATTCCTTCATAGGAAAAAGGAAAATTCTATAGGACTGATGTGCAACCAGCTGTGATGTATGGGCAATTTAAAAATGTAATATGCAGAAGCTATGCAAGATGAAGATTTTAAGATGGTTGTGGGGCAAAACTTGGAAGGATAAAATAATGAATGAATATAAGATTTGACTTGGGAGTTGCCTCAATCAAAGACAAGCTCTGAGAATCCCTTTAGGTAATTGTATGGGCATTGCTCATCGAAGGCCTAGGGACACTGCAGTGAGGAATGACATAATCCCTACTAAAGCATCTGACAGAGCTACAAGCGGGCCTAAAATGACCACGAAAGAAATTCTGAGAAAGCACATGCATGATCTAGGTCTTTTTCCTAATATGACCTATTAGAGGGCAAGCATCCATGTAGCATACCCCAATTAGAGAATTGTCCTGACTTGTTGGACTTTTATACCCCTCTTATTTTCAGTTTCTCTGTGTGAGCTGGAGTGAAGCCATTAAGGTAGGGGTGTGTGGAGTGGTGCTTCCATGAAACCAAAGAGGACACCAAGAGCTAGTCGCAGGGATTTCATCTATTTAATTTAGGGTTCAATTTGGGGTTCCCATCAATCTCAAATAAAGCTTGATTGGAAGGAAGGTATCCATGTAGCTGACCCATTTAGTTGGTAGAAGTCTGAATTGCTTTTGGTTAGCAGGCCATAGATCTACGAGGTCTACAATTGAAACATTGATACCTTCTCGGAAAACATTGGCTGAATTCTTTGAGATCTGATGATCCCCACTCATTGTGTGGTGGTGTAGTTGTCTCCCCTCCTCCCCCACAGGGTAGGTGATCCTCCTTTTGCTCTTCTATGGACTATAATGCCCACTACCTCCTGAATGATTAATATGATTAGTTAATCTGTAAAATGCTTTTCACTTAACTCTGGATAATTTCTCAGGTTTATGTAACCCAATTAGTAGGGTGAAGGAGCTGCACAACATCAGTATGTGCTCCAAAAGTCCAACTCTGCCATCTGATGACAGCAAGCATTTGCATGGGATGCGACCTGATATTAAGAGAGCAAGTAAAAATAGAAGAGAACGAGTCAATTCCGACTATCAGTCTCTGAAGCTAATATGTATCCTTTTTGGCCTAGCATTTGGTCTGATTTTTCTCCAATCAGCTGCAGGGATTTGAACTCCTAAGTCTGTGAACAGTACCAACACGTACAATTTTTATCCAATAGTTCTCACTTCTCAGTTTTTACTGCCACCGAGTTTTAGTCTGATGTGAGTTTTGAGTTGGAACCATCAACCATGTAGGACTTTTCCGTCTTGAAGCATCCAGATCCTCTGCACCGGGTGTTACGGCGCACCCAATTTTTCCTCTCATTATGGCCTATGTCAGGTGGGCAGTGAAAGGAAAAGTTTAGGTGCACCCGGGTGGAGGAAAAATCTTGAATCGATGTCCATGATACTATAAAGAAAACAAGGCAGATTGAATCGATGTCCATGGTGGGCTATGTCAGGTTGGACTCATTAGATTAATTATTATTAGGTATAATTACTGTGGCCCCCCTTACTTTTGATTTTATTACTAATAAAACCCTGTTCTTTACAAAATTACTGTTGCCCCCCTTCCTTATAACGGTGTTAAGTAGCCGTTAAGTTTGAATATGTAATGTCCACTTTGTCCTTCATTAAAATTAAGAAATCAAAAGACGATACTACCCCATTTATAAAAACCAGATTAAATGTCAATTTTACCCTAACTTCATTTATTTTGAATTAAAAAAAAATATTGGTTTTCCACCTTCACTAAACTTATTTATTTTGAATTAAAGAAATTGGCAAAATTCAAATTTGATTTGGTTTCCCACCTTCTCCTCTAGCATACGTAGGGAAGGAAACCACAATTTTATTTTTTTATTTTTTTTGGGGGGGGACTGGTGCTTTTTTAATATTGGAAACGAAACGTAACACCTCCCCATGGGAGTTTAAACTTTTAACCGCTTTACTAACCCACCATTGACGAAACCACAAAATCTTGCCAGAGAAGGAATTAACGAAGTAGGTGATATTCAGTTTCCAAATTTGAGTTGAATTCTATCTTCCCTCCTCTTCGGTTTCTATTTTAATTTTATTCAATTATTATTTCTTTATTTTGGTGATTTTTTTTTAGAGTAAAACAGATTATGATTATTTTTTTCTCTACAATTAATTAAGGGTATTACTGTAACTTGACAAAAGGGTAAATAAGTAAAGAGATAAGTAAAAGGGTATTTTGGGATTTTTAAAAAATATGGAGATGCCACATCATCAGTAAACTAACGGAACTTAACAGTAGGGGGGCATTAGTAATTATAGACAAAGTTAAAGGTTGGATTAGTAATTTTGAAAAATACGGGGGATACATTAGTAATAAAATCAAAGTATAGGGGGGCAATAGTAATTATCCCTTATTATTATTATTATTATTTATCACAAAAAAAGGGGAAAAGGGTAAAAAAAAAAAAAAAAAAAAAAAAAAAAATATTATAATACCTCTCACAAAAAAAGAAGGGTTTTTTTTTTTTTTTGTAGTATATCATTGACGAAATCCAACAAAAATCCATTGGTGTCACATATGTATCTACTTAATATCACGGTTTTCGAATTCCACTACAAATAGTCTACTTAATAGTTAATACTACGATTCGATGTAGAATATAGCCTTCTTTTCTTTTTTGGCAAGAAAGTTTCATTAAAAAATGACTAAGCCTTGTCATAGGATAGAGAATCCGACAGTCAAGGAGAAGAGATGGGCCAAACAATTGAGTCTTCAATCAACTGGGCCCTCTGTGCTAGGGCATGCACAACAGAATTTGTTATCCTAGGAATGTGTTCAAAGTAACATGAAACAAAATAAAGCCCAAGCTTTTGAATGTCAGCTATGATGGGCTGGACTTCAAGGGGGATAGGGATTGCGCTTGATCTTGATATCATCTCAATCACACTTTTACAATCGGATTCGACAATCACTTTGTTCAGGCCTTCCGCTAAAGCATGTAGCAATGCGGTCCGGATTGTTAATGCTTCTCCCATTTGATTCAAAGTGTAGTTGATAGGAGTGGAAACCGCAAACAACATATGATCTTGGTGGTTCCACTACAAGAAAATGGACCTACAGCGGCATTTTGGAAACGCCGTCAAATGTTAAAAAATGCCACTATAAAGTTTCCCCAGCACTTCAAAAATGCCGCAAAAAATGCCAGCAAAACCAATGCCGTATTGTTATAGTGGCACTAAATAGAAATGACGGTGATGGTCACTTACGACGGCACTTTTAACGGCATTTCCTAGAAACGCCGTCAAAAGTGCTTGTTGCGGCATTTATAGGAAACGCCGTTAAAAGTTCTTGTTGCGGAGTTTCTAGGAAACGCTATGAAAAGTTCTTGTTGTGGCGTTTCTTGTAAACGCCGTTAATAGTTCTGTTGCGGCGTTTCTTATAAACGCCGTTAAAAGTGCTGTCGTGATACGTTAATTATGCCGGCATTTTGTAAAACGCCGAGTTAGGTTTTTTAAATTTTAAAAAAAAAAAAAAAAAAAACGTTCCAAAAAGCCAAATTCAATTTTACAAATGAATATTCAATTCCATCAATCCAAATCCAATTTTACAAATGAAAATCCAATTCCATCAATCCAAATTCAATTTTACAAATGTAAATGAAGTCCATTAGGTTAGATCCCTTGGCAGTTTAAGTGGCCTAGGAAGAACTACATTTAAATAGGAAACTTTGATGGTGAGCAGAAAATTAACAGAATCAAACTCTGATAATGCCATATGGTTATCACTGTGTCCTTGCAGAATTGCTCCAACGAGGTAGAAACATTGGTATGCTTTGACCTCAAGTTCACTGGGAAATTTGAGGTCATGTTGATGAGGGTATGCACTGAGAGATATGGGTATCTGAAATTACTGAAGGCCTTGGATTCAATCACCTTCTCTATGGTTTTAATTCCATCAACACATCTCTCTAAATCCTTTGCTTCTTTGAAGTAGTTGAAGGTGACTGATGGGTTGTCCTTGGGGTTTGTGCTGTTGAGCTCAAGATACCCTTTCGAGATAGGACCAATGACTTTCTCCAAGATGAACCCACCTCTAAAAGCATCATTGCTAAGAGCTTTCATGGCTTCTGTTGCTTTTGCTATGGCTTCTGGAGTCCTCTGCTTTGGGGGCACAGTTGACAACTGCCCAGTCTACAACAAGAAATTCCCATTTGTGTCAATTTTTGAAGATTGCACAGATGAATAAGAGAGGTGTATCAATGAGAATTGAATAAGAACCTGAGGGGAAAACATGCCAAAGTCTCTTTTGGTCTGAGCAAAGTTGTTGCCACTTGAAGCTTCAATATAGGTTCCAAGGGTAGTAATGCCAACAACCTGAATCAGAGAGATTTCAACAGGATTTGGGGAAGGAATGAAGATGGCATTCATGGGATTATCTGCCATTCCTTGCCCCACTAGGGGCTGGTCCAATGTCACCTTGATATTGTGGGATTTAAGGTGTTGGGCAGGACTCAGCATCAACAGTTGTGGACTGCCAAGGGCTCCTGCTGATAAGATTATCTCATTCATGGCTCCCTTCTTCAAGTATGCTCTGTGTCTCACTCCTGCATCATCTGTAAACACCACTCCATTTGCTGTCACTCTTAACTTCCCTGTAATGGGATGTAATGCTAACTATTTAAGATAAGATTGATGATATTGTTTATGAAGTCATGCATAAAGGAAAATTGGGTTCTTATTAGTTTCTTACCTTTGGTTCTAAACATGATCCTATGAACTGTGGCATGTAGAAGAACTGTGAGACCTTTGGGGTTGGCATAGCTGAGCAGATCAGCAGCAGTGTGTCGATGACCCTTAGAATCAAATATAGTTCCACCAACCTTAGTCCCATAAATGTGGTCATAAGTGAAGCCATTATCAGGCAACACACCAGCTTCAATCAATCCATCTCTGACTGCAGATTGCCACTGAAGCATGGGGGGCTTGAAGGCTACCATCTTCACAACCCAACGGTAGGACTGGTTAACAAGTCTAGCATTCCATCCAGCGTCCCTGATGTAGTCACTGCCGGCATGGGTGTAAAACCCCGCATTCAAGCAGCTTCCGCCACCTAAAACGCGTGCACGGACATTGTAAACGCCATCTTCAGAGATAAATTGTTGTGCAGGTGAGGTTGGAGATGTGTTAGCGAGAGTGTCACCGAAGGATTCTAAGTTGGTTATGTTTTGGGCCTCGAGGACCCAAATCCAATGCTTGAGTTCAAACCTAGAGCAACACCTTCTTGTGCTACACTTTTTAATCTCTGGTCGATATCCCTTACTTTTGATCCAAACTTTTTAATTTCTAGCAACTCTTCAGTGATACCATAAACCTTAGACCCAATGTCTTTTATTCCTTCAAAAGTTCCATTGACGCCTTTAATTGCAAATTCTATGCCAAAGTTCAACCAAGAAGAAATGCTACTTTCAGTTGAAGGAGTGTGAAGAACAGAATTGCGTACCTCTTGAGTTTGGCGGGCATATTCCAGTTTCAGGCGTAGTAGTTCAGTGGCATACTCATCGAGTATGTCTTCAGCATCATATAGGAGTTGTTTAAGGTGATCAAGCCAGAGTTTGACAGCCCTGTTGGTGAATTGCTTCACTTCAGCTTCATCAGATAAAGCCTGAATCATGGCTGTCGTCCGTTTTAACGATTCCACCTCATCCAAGTTGATTTCCCATCGAAGTAAGAAGTCCAGCAACTCAGGAGAGGCAAATCTGTCCAAGGACACTTGAAGGAAGGCGGAGAGAAAAGACCCTCCGACAAGTTGTCCCATTGATGCCATCTTCTTCTTCCACAAACAGGGGGAAAGAATGTAAAACAAAGAGTGTCAAATGACAGAAGCAGAAGATTTGAAACAAAGGGAGCGAGAAGTGAATGAAACGTTCTTTGTTCATGAAAAGCAGACTCATGGGCTGCTACAGAAGATTGGAAACTTTCCATTGATATATGTTGTAAGCCTTCACTTTTCTTCTTCTAACGTTGAACCCTACAGCTCAAATTTGAGTCACTCTTTCTTCTCTTTATGGATCAGTTTCCCACTCCAAGTGGATACCAAACTTAGACTATGTCTTTTTTATCAATCCCAAGTGTGAATTCTTCAAACTGCTTGGCTAATGTCCTTCTCCCTCTCATTAGCAGTGTTACCAAGAACTGTCTGAGACCCCCTTTTCAGTAGCCTTCCATGGATCATTTTCCTAGCATCTGATGTTTCAAACATGTACTCCAAAAAATTTATGGTAACATTTCCTCTGAATCATCAACGTCCAGAAAAACAGCACTCTTGAATTGAACACTGCAAGAGATCTCTCCGGCTGTGAGAATGGAGCTTTATGAGAAGCACCTCTAATAGTGGCAAAGGATAAGATAGTGCCATACACTTGTGTCCATCCACCTACCTGAAAAGACAACCAACAGTATTCTGTAACACCATACACAAAAATTCTAGCACGCTTGATGAGATTCATGATGTGCAGCAATAAATTTACTTGATGAGTTCTGGTTTCTTTTAATCTCAAAAAAAGGGGGGTTTCCCCCCCCCCCCCGGGGGGGGCCCCCCCCCCCCTCCCCCCCCTTCCCCTTCCCCCTGCGGCCCCCCCCCCCCCACAAAAAAAAAAAGAAAACAACCCAAAAAAAATTAAAAAAAAAAACCCCCCTTTTTTTTTTTTTTTTTTTTTTTTTTTTTTTCTTCCTCCCCCCCCCCCCCCCCCCCCCCCCCCCCCCCTCCCCCCCCCCCCCCCCCCCCCCCCCCCCCCCCCCCCCCCCCCCCCCCACACCCCCAAAAAAAACCCCACCCCCCCCCCCCCCCGGTCCCCCCCCCCCCCCCCCCCCAAAAAAAAAAAAAAAAAAACCAACCCCAACAACAAAACCCAAACAAACCCAAAACACAAACAAAAAAAAAGCCCCCCAACGTTTTCACCATCGAACCACAAAATAGAAGAGAAAAAAAAAAAAAAGAAGCCACCAGCCGAGAAGAAAGGGACAGTACAAAACCCAAAAACCGATGCAAGTACGCGACCAAAGAAGCAAAGACCACCCAAGAAAAAGCAATGATCCAAGCTGAAACATGGAAAGGGAACACCTTTGAGAGCGGGGCCCCCCGGGGCGGGGGCCAAAGGAAGGAAGAAAAAGAGGCCCCCCCCCCCCTTTTTTTGGGGGGGGCGGGGGCCGGCCGGGTTTCCCCCACCCCCCCCCCCCCCCCCCCCCCCCCCCCGACCACCACCGAAGCAAGGGAACGGAGAAATGGGTAAAAAACCAAGATACAAGGGTATTTTTGTAAATTTGACTTTATAATTTCAATAAAAAGAAAATCTTATATAGACAGCAAGTTAATGAAGAAAATTGAAAGACTAACTTGTTTTTGTGAGAACCAAGTTTTGTAAGTCACAGTTGTGTTCAATCCCAACTCATCTGCTAACTTGTGGATCAATGTTCAACTCCCCATTAATGGTGTAACAGAATCTTGATCTCCACTGTAATGGCCATTAAATATATAATTAGCTCCAAGAAAACCCCAATTATTTCATCAAAGAAGATCATGTATGCAATCAAAGCAATGTGATGATTGAAGATTTGAAGTAGAGTGACTTTTAGGAGTGTTTTTACATCCCTCAAGTAGACATTTTCAGATACTCTTCATTCAACTGTACAGAAATTCACTTTCGACATTTAGTTCACCTCATGGCAGCCAAGCTGCTAGTGGGTAGAACTGATGTTGAAACAAAACATGATATTCAAGAGGTATTAACATAAATCAGTATGTTTGGCTTAAGAACTTACCTGTAAACCATTACTCGAATCCCAGATTTGATAAGTGACCCAAGGATATGAATTGTTGGTATCTCTAAGTTAAGCATCTGGTATTGAACAACACTAGAAGCAACATTCTTATTAGAAGCTTGCAATATATGGGTAACATTTCCTCTGAATCATCGTCCAGAAAAACAGCACTCTTGAATTAAACACTGCAAGAGATCTCAAATTATTATAACAACTTTTATCAAAGATGGCATCAACATACAAGCTTGATTTTCAGCTCGATTTTTGCAGTCCAACTCTAGCAAGGACCTCAACGGCTTCCATTATCAGCTGTACAAATAAAATGTCAATAATTTATAACATAAAGAAACCAATAAAATTCATAAAGACATTTCACACTTACATAAGTGAGTTGAACCTTGTGAACCAAGCCTATCCATTACAAGTTGAGTTAATTGGGTCATTTCAAGCCGAGTTGACTTTGATCTTTTTCCTTCACTAATTTATGTTTGATGTCTTTGACCTCATTCTCCAACTTTTCAATTTTTGCTGACTTTTTTCTCTTTCCAATCGCATCTCATTGTCTTTCTGAGTGAGGTGACGACTAGTAAGTGTAACTCCTACACCTGCACCACGAACCCGCCCCGGACGTTCCTTCCCAATGACTACCTCAAAAGCATTGTCTTAGGCAGCAGGAGTGTCTCTTACCTCTGTGAAGTTGTTTCTCTAATTCGTTATCAAGTTTTTCTCCTATAAACAAATGTAAAAAAGTTAGTCTATACCATGATAGAAAATATTAGGTATTCTCTATAAACTAAATTTAATTGAAACAAAAGATCATACCGCAATCTCTCTGGCAGCTGAATTTATGAAGCTACCATCTTTTCTTTGGTGAGTTTTCTTATAAAATTTAACTCTGGTAACATCCTCACCTTTAGCCCTCTAAACAACCAAACATGGCAAAAGATTAAAATCATGTGAATAGACACTTACCATCTCATGTGCAAGTTGTGCAGCCTTTTGTGTAATTAGATGGAGCTGTTAAGGAGAAGAAAAAAAAGGCTGCACTACATATTTGCTTCTTGCATATCCCATTGGTTATCATCACCTGCTTTGAAGTTATAGTTTTAGTTGGCAAAATACTCGTCATTGATGGATTCTTTTGTGTATTGTCAGAACTTTGTTGTTCACCCTCTTTTCTTATTCATTTTTTAAGGGCAATTTTGATTCTTCAATGAACAACCCACATGGTAATTGTGGCTGGTTATCAAGTAGAATAATTTTTTATCCTTAATGTCACTAAAATCTGATCGACTTCATAATTTCTCCATTTTCACAAGATGTGAATAAGAAACTTACCATCTCATGTGCAAATTGTGCAAAACACTTCCGACCAGTTGTATGCGATATTTTCTAGTTTTTCTCTGGTGCTTTTATTCTTTGTAGATATTTGCTGGATCACAAATTAGATGAAATGGGTAAAGTAAAAATAGAATTCTATTATGATAAAAAAAAATATTAAAATCACAGGACTGCTTAAAAAATTGTATACCTTCCACTCTTTAGATGTCCACTTGACTTTGAAGTACTCCCATTGATTTGTTAGAACCTCTATGGGACTAGTAGGACGAGGAGCATCATAGATTTTCGCGTATTTTTCTTTCGTCTCTCTCAATAATTTTACCTTAAAATCCCTCCATGCATGGCCTAACTTCATTAAAAAAATGTGTCGACCTTCATCTGGCACATTAAATTTATCCTAATAAAGAAGATACATTAGTGGATGTCAAATCCCATGAATTAATGACATAAATAAGATAATAAAGGATGTCATTGTACCTTAAGTCTGGCCCATGCATCTAATTTGTGATGTAATGGAACCTTTCTCCAATCTGGATAGTTCAATGGTAACTTGGCTGGATCCCTAGCAAGTATCCCTATGTACGTAGATGCCTCACTATTATTTTTTCCAACCATAGCGTTGTCTTCATCGAGACCCACATCTTTCTTCTCGACTCTTTCGTTGATTTTTTTTTCCTATGGTACGCCATCGCCCTCTTTTACGCCCTACATTTGAAAAATGTGACAACATTAGTGTCTATCCTAGTATAAGTTACAACAATCATTTTAAGTATGCTTGAAATTGAAAAGTAGAAATCAAATATTGGACCTGAAGAGGACGCAATCATACCATGGTCATCGTCGCTTTGGTCCTCGTGGTCCAAAGCATTACCATAATCAGAATCTTCATAATTCTCATCCATCCTCACTTAAATTAACATACATTGGAACATCATTAATAATCATGAACATTTCAAAAAAAATAGAAAATATAAACACAATCTCAATACAAGGAATAATCAATAAGTCATCACTTAACAAGAGTCTATGTATCCAAACAATAATCAGTTATAAGACCATCAATATCCAACACAAAAATAATACATGTTATGAATTATAGATCCTCACACTAAGAATGAAACTAGCTAGGACAAAAGGTGATAAGATGTTGAATTCCAATCCACAATGACAAACACAAATCTGATATGCTTTTATATTGTTGGAAAAAAAGAAAATGCATCTATAAAAAAGATAGGAAAAGGGTCCAAGAAAAGAAAATAAAAGACACTGAGCATTAACATATCCTCAACTAAATTTAATATACAAACTAAGATAACTCCTCTAAGTCAATAGTTTCTCCCACTAAATCTGCCCTTGACAAACTAACATCAACATCACCAATGTTCAATTGCCTTAATTTCATAGTTTGTGTGGTCATATGTCGGAATTCTTCAGCAGAGTCTTTTTCCAGAGCACCATCTATATCAAACACATCACGTATTGTTGTCTTTAGAGCAATAATCCAACCTTGGTTTATTGGTCTGTCACATAAAACACCCTGTTTGCCTGGCTAGGGAAGACAAATGGATCATCAGATAAGTTTTTCCCAGTATGCATTAAATGACTAAAGTTTACACGTGTTAAGTCTGTAGATTCTTTAATCAATGCTCTGCTACTTGTGTCAGCCCAATCACAATGGAATAATATTGTCTTCAATTCTGCTGAATATTCCAACTCAACCACTTCCTGTAACATGCCATAGTAATGAACATTTCCATCACGGGGTTGAGTATCTCTACGACTAGCATAGCTTGATGTTACTGCTGTTACTACTAGTCCACTATTTTGTGTTTGACGATTGGCTTCACGATCTTTGGTGTGAAAACGTCCAACATTCAAAATGTACCCCTTATACTTTTTTACTTCTTGATTGGGACCTTTGGCTAGCTTTTGGATAATATGAGGTACCTCTTCCCCTGATTCCCTTTGCTTGTCCACCTAATCAATTCAACATTATTTTAGAAAAAGGAAATCAAAGATAGATGCTTTGATATCTAAATACTTAATGTTGTTTACATGAATTTTGAACCATTCGATGAATTGCTCTGCATGCAGTTTTTCTCTTTGTTGTTGCTCTACTTTATAGTTCAATTCTGCTTTAAGCTCTTCCAAATGGAGTCTATATTTAAAGAAGTCACATTAGGGAAGAAAAATATTAGAGCTAAAGTAACATTAGTGTTGATACTTACTTCCGATATTTACCGATGGGATCATAATGCAATAGAACATATCGATGAGCCTGTTGCATCTCTTTCCAATCTAACTGTATCATCACAGCACTCCCTAAAAGTCTCCCATTGGTTGAAAAAAATCCAGTGTTGTTGCTCTGACTGTAGATTTTCGTTATCAAGATTCCTTTTTGGACGGGAATAACGAGTCTCAAGTCCATTAATATGTTGAGAACAAAATGTTAGGCATTCATTTGCAATGTACCCTTCTGCAATAGATCATTCTGGGTATCTATTATTACGTTTGTAGTCCTTCAGGGTCTTGTTGAATCTAATAACATACAAAATAATTTTAAGAAAACGAATATCCAAAAGATCCTAGAAGTATCCTGAAAGTTACAAAAGCATCAATTACTAACCTTTCAAATGGATACATCCACCTGTAATGGATTGGTCCACCAAGTAATACCTCTCGTGGTAAATGAACCAACAGATGAATCATAACGTCAAAGAATGTAGGAGGAAAGATTCTTTTAAGATTGCATAAAATTTCTGCAATACTTGCTTCAAGATGGTTTAGATTTTCTTTTGTACCAACCTTAGCACAGAGACATCGAAAGAACCCAAACAGTGATGATTGCACCAACTTCACATTCTTTATTGGATGTACACGTATTGCCACAGGAAGGAGTTGCTGCATTAAAACATGACAATCATGGCTCTTCAATCCAGAAATATTCCTTTCATTTACTTGCACACAACTTGATATATTTCCAGAATAACCATCAGGGACCTTTAAACCATCCAAAGCTCTACAAAATTGTTCTTTTTCAGCCTTAGACATTGTATGGCTTGCTGGAGGGATATTCAACTTGGTGCTTCCCTCTAATTTTTGTGGATGCAAGGATGGCCTAATGTTCATCTCTTGCAAATCTAGTCGAGCCTCCAACTTGTCCTTCGATTTATCTTTCAATTCCAGCAACATACCAATGATGTTGTCACATACATTTTTTTCTACATGCATAACATCTAGATTATGGCATAGTAGAATATCCTTCCAATAGGGTAACTCAAAGAATATACTTTTCTTTTTCCAATTAAATGGTAGTTCTTTTGTAGCAATTTCCTTCCGTTTACTACCACTGTTCTTATCAAGTTCTTTCCCAAATGGCAGGAATTCCACACCTTCCATTTGAGCTAGTAAAGCAGTGCCTGAAAGGAGCTGTGGTGCTTGCCCAAACTCAACATGACCATTAAAACCTCTCTTATCCCATCGAAATTTATGATTTTCCTTGAGAAATCGACGATGTCCTAAGTAAAAATGCTTGCGACTATGTTTCAGCCATGTTGAACTAGTGTCCTTGTTGCAACAAGGGCATGCCAATGCTCCCTTTGTGCTCCAACCTGAAAGATTAGCATAAGCTGGAAAGTCATTGATTGTCCATAAGAGACATGCACGCAAGTTAAATGATTCTTTCTTCAACGAATCATATGTGTCAACACCATCCCACAATGACTTCAATTCATCTATCTGTTAATGACTAAAATGGTCATTCTATACCTTCCGGTTTGGATCCATGGTTGCACGGTCCGACCAGGTTCTTTACCTAACAAGGTTCGACCAGGCGGTTCATGTTAGGACCAACCATGGTGGAAAGCACAAATGCCAAGCAGGATGAGGAAACCTCACAAAGATAAACTCCTATCATCCAACAACTGGAGAAGAGAGTCTGTCACATCCACCCAGCCAAGTATCTTATTTGGCATACCCGGGATGTGATCCACAGCCCGAAGATCCAGATCGAGCGGCCATGCCTCCCACATACGCGATAACATAATTATGAACAATATAATCAATGTATAAAGTAAACAATAAATAGATCAAATGAATAAGAAAAGATAATAAATCAGAGTGCGGAAATATTAGGTATCATCTTCTAAATGACAAAATCACAAAGAGAAAGAGTGATCAGAAGTCACTCCTTCACAATAGCGGAAAAGGGGTTAATACATCCCGAATACAAACAGTGTAACGAGTAAATCCATAAGAACTAGAGAGAGAATATCCAAACAATTACAGTCATCCAGGGAAATGGGGCCTACACATAGGTTTCTTCTATCACCACTTCGGGTCTTCGGACCTGCAACAGTATAAAATCCGGGCCGGGTCAGGGTTAGGATAAGGCCGGATTTTACATTCTCCCCCCTCGTCCTCGAAATTGAAAGCGTACTTGTGCTTCCAAAAAGATGAGGAAACTTCTCTCTCATGTCTTCTTCTTTCTCCCATGAGGCTTCTTCCGGGGTATGGTTCTTCCACCGAATCTTCACCAAAGGGATGGTGCGATTCCGCAGCTGCTTGTCCTTTTTATCTAGAATTTCGGCTGGTCCTTCATCGTAAGAAAGATCGGCACTAAGTCCTTCGGGTGCTTGTTGTAATATGTGTTCCGAGTTCTCTATGTATTTTCGAAGCATTGAAACATGGAACACATTGTGAACTCCAGCAAGAGATGGGGGCAAAGCCAAGAGATAAGCAACAGGTCCAACCTTCTCCAGGATTTCATAAGGTCCAATCAAGCGAGGGCTAAGCTTTCCTTTCACATTGAATCTCGTCACCCCTTTCATAGGTGACACTTTAAGGAAAACTTTTTCTCCAATTGGAAACTCCAAATCGGTCCTTCTCTTGTCGGCATAAGATTTCTGTCTTGATTGGGCAGACTTAATTCTTTCTCTAATCATGTCGACCATAGCACTTGTAGCTTCAATCATTTCCGGACCTAAGACTTTTCTTTCATCCGTCTCAGTCCAATACAAAGGTGTCCTACAAGTGTTACCGTACAAAGCTTTAAATGGAGCCATGCCTATTGTTGCTTGGTAACTGACTCGACTAAAGCTAAGTGTTCATCCCAATTTCCACCCATGTCCACCACACAGGATCTAAGCATATCCTCTAAGATTTGAATTGTACACTCAGATTGTCCATCAGACTGTGGATGATGGGCTGTACTCAGATTCAATTGGGTTCCCAAGGCTTTCTGCAAACCATTCCAAAACCTAGAGATAAACCTAGGATCACGATCAGAAACAATACTCACAGGCACTCTGTGCAGACGAACCACATTGTCCACATAAAGCCTAGCTAGCTTATCCAAAGTGTAAGTGATCTTCATAGGAATGAAATGGGCTGATTTGGTCAATCTACCGACAATCACCCACACCGTGTCATTTCCCTTACTTGTCCGCGGCAAGCTAGTCACGAAGTCCATGGAGATATCTTCCCACTTCCAACTAGGAATAGGAAGGGGCTGAAGCAATCCGGATGGAGGTTGACGAACGGCTTTCACACGTTGGCAAGTCTCACACCTGGCAACAAAGTCTTCAACATCCGCTTTCAAACCATTCCACCAAAAATGTTCCCTTAAGTCTTTATACATTTTGGTACTTCCAAGGTGTATTGTAAAGATCGACTGGTGTGCTTCTTTCAATATTTCCTTCTTGATTTCATCAACAACAGGCACACAAAGTCTACCTCTAAACAATAAGGTACCATCTAAAGATGTACTAAATGCAGGGTCCATTTCTAAATTCGTGGCAATCTTCTCAATCTTTTCTTTCAACTCAAGATCAGAACTTTGCAAGGCAACAATGCGGTCTCTAAGGGTGGATCTTGCCGTCATGGCATAAAGGATACAATCCGAACCCTCAGGAACCATTTCCAAACCAAATCTTTCCATCAACAAAAGCAAAGGCCGACTCAAAGCACACAAGTTCAAATCCTTCCTCTGATCTTTCCTACTAAGAGCATCCGCAACTACATTTGCTTTACCTGGGTGATACTGAATGTCACAATCGTAGTCAGAAACCAACTCCAACCATATTCTTTGTCTCATATTCAGCTCTTTATGTGTGAAGAAGTATTTCAAACTCTTGTGATCTATGAAAATAGCGATCTTCTCACCGTACAAGTAATGCCTCCAAATCTTTAAAGCAAAAACAACGGCGGCAAGCTCCAAGTCATGAGTGGGATAATTCCGCTCATAATCTTTCAATTGCCGAGAGGCATAAGCCACAACCTTGCCGTGTTGCATCAACACGCAACCCAAACCGATCTTGGAAGCATCAGTGTAGACTGTCAACCCATCGGAACTATCAGGTATAGTTAAAACTGGGGCGCTTGTCAATCTAACTTTCAGCTCTTCAAAATTCTTCTCGTAGGCTTCGGTCCAAATGAACTTCTCTTCTTTTCTAGTTAGCTTAGTTATAGGGGCAGCCAACTTAGAAAAATTTTCAATAAATCTCCGATAGTATCTAGCCAATCCAAGGAAACTTCTTATCTCAGTCACGGTCTTCGGTCTTTCCCAATCGGTAACGGTTTGCACTTTTTCCGGGTCAACACGAATACCTTCGGCTGAAACAACATGGCCAAAAAACACTACCTTTGAGAGCCAAAAGTCACACTTTCTAAATTTAGCGTAGAGTTTCTTTTCTCTCAACCTTTGCAATGTGAAGTTCAGGTGCTTCACATGCTCTTCTTCGTTCTTCGAGTATATCAAGATGTCATCAATGAAAACGATTACAAACTTATCGAGTACATCGTGAAATACCCGGTTCATGAGGTCCATGAACACAGCAAGAGCATTGGTTAAACCAAAAGGCATGACTTTGAATTCATAATGTCCATACCTTGTCCTGAACGCCGTCTTAAAGGTATCACTTGACTTCACTTTCAACTGGTGATACCCAAAACCTTAAGTCAATCTTTGAGAACACAGCCGCGCCTTTCAACTGATCAAACAGATCATCAATCCGGGGCAGCGGGTATTTATTCTTAATCGTCAACTTGTTCAACTCCCGGTAGTCAATGCACAGGAGCATACTACCATCTTTCTTCTTAATGAACAAGACCGGAGCTCCCCAAGGCGACACACTTGGCTGCACAAAACCTCTGTCCAGGAGTTCATTCAACTGAGTTTGCAACTCCTCAAGCTCGGTAGGCGCCATCCTATATGGAGCCTTAGACACCGGAGATGCTCCAGGAATCAAATCTATGGAGACCTCAACCTCTCTATCAGGGGGTAGTCCTGATAGATCGTCTGGAAATACATCAGCAAAATTACAAGCAACACTGACATCTTCAAGTCTCTTCCTTTCCTTGACCTTGCTTCCAGATGAAGCACCTTCCACCAAAGCGTGGACTTGCATTAAAGCGGTCAAAGTCTTTTTGCTCACTCTTCCCTTCTTTCCTTGGAACTCAAAAACTGAATTCCCATCCAATGGAAACTGAATCTTCTTCGAAGAGCACAAGATCACAGCGTTGTAGGATGTCAACCAGTCAATTCCCAAGATGACGTCAAAATCCCTCATATCAAACAACACTAGATTTGCCTTCAAGTTCAACCCACAAACAAGAACAGGACATTCCTCTAACACCTTATCTAGTTTAACAGTAGACCCAACAGGGGTACAAATTGACAAACAACTAGATAAACATCTGGGTGTTAGGTTAGTCTTCACAGCAAAAGTAGATGAAATGAATGAATGAGATGCACCCGTATCAAACAACACAAATGCTAGAAAAGAAGCGACTAACAATGTACCTGTACAACTTCATGGCAAGGGTCATGCTCAGTACCGGAGATGCTAAATACTCTACCAGAAGGAGGGGCAGGGGCAGGAACAGAAGCGAGAGCGCCTCTCATGGTAGGAGCAGAAACACTAGGTAAGGCGGACTTTTTTGGACACAAGCGAGCAAAATGTCCGGGCTGCTTGCAAAGGAAGCACACAAGATCTCTCTGTCTAACAGGGGCGGCTGCCAAAGGGGGTCTCTGGAAAAGGGGCCGAGGGTGAACCACACCAGGCCGGGAAGGCTGCACAAATCCCGTAGGTCGAGCTCCACTATATTGGCCACGGGGGCCCACAAGAGTAGCACTGGAACTCTGACCCACACTCCTAGGTTGGAAGGCAGGAGTGGGATATGGTGAAGGCCTCACAACTGACGCTCGGTGCGATCTACAAGACCGGGATGCCTAGGCTGCCAAGGCCTCTGAACTCGAGCATTTTCTCTTTCAGCTTCTTCCAACTTCTTTGCATTCTGAACCACCTGGGTGTAACTCTCAAGAGGGAGAAGGGTGAGGTACGTCTGTAAAGATGGCCGCAGTCCTTTGAAGAATTTCTTTGTCTTAGCATTGTCAGGCTTCATCGAATCAGGGGCGAAAAAGAATAACTCTTCAAATTTCTGCTGGTAGTCCAGCACAGATAAGGAACCTTGGGCCAATGCCATAAACTCAGTCTCCTTGGCATCTTTCACTGCCTCGGGGAAATAGTTCTTACAGAAGGCTTCCTTAAATGCTTCCCAAGTGACAACACCACCATGGAGGGTTTCTAGAATAGGTCGAGAAGAATTCCACCATGCATCCGCTTCCTGCTGAAGCTTCTGCTCGGCGAAGAGTACTTTCTGAGCATCTGTACACTGCAAGTTCCGAAAGGCCTTTTCTAGTTCCCCTAGCCATCTATTAGGGAACAGAACATCCTTTGATACACCAGTAAAGGATGGCACCTGCGCATTTCAAGAAACTTTCCATCAGCCGGGTATGCAGGGTTCCTGCGAACCTCTCCACATACGGAGCAACCAAGCTAGGGTTGCCATGCCCACCAGCACGGTTCTCCTCTCTAAGATTCACAAAACCAGCCATCATCTAGTTGAACTAAGTTTGCTGCTGTTGCATCATGTTTGTCATAACACTTGCAATGTCCTTGAAGCTTCCAATGTCAGGGGCATTGGGGATGCCATTGGTAGTATGGCTGTCCTCCTGGGTCTGTTGGTCAGACCCTCCAGCAGGCGTCTCCTCCTTTCCGGTACTATCGGAGCCGACAAGACGACATCTCAGTAAGACCATTCTGCAAAAGAACATTGACCACATCGAGATACGAAGATTCGTCACAACACACTTGACCATATGATTAAAATGCTCAAATCATACATAGGTTCATCAATATAATAAGCAAATAATCAAACATTGGTCAAAATCCAAAAATTCCCTCAAAATTTCCATTTTTCTCAATTTTTTTATAGCCTTGATCGACTGTCTGGTCGACTGTCAATTGACCAAGCAGTCGACCAAGCCCAACAGTAACGAAAAATCAGGCTTTTTAACTTCATTTCCTCTTCATTTCTCATTTCTAACTCATTTCTCTTGTGGAGGGGCTCTGGAGAACGCATTAGCAAACACTTCTAAGTATAATCCAAGTGGTTTGAGGCTTCCACATCTTCAATACATCAAGCATTACCCAACCAAGTAAGTAAATCATTATTCATCATCTTCTCAAATGATTTCTTCACTTAGATTTCTCAAAATACCATGTTAAACTTGTTGTTCTTAGATAGAAACATGTTCATGCATGCTTAGAAACATAACCCCATAGTTTATATGCAACAACAATGCTTAAACATCAAGCAAACACAAAATTTCAATTTGTTCTCGCTAACGCAGCCAAAAGTTTCCAAAATTTAGCAAAACTTCGATTTCTCCCAAACCACCAGGAGTTTTAACACCAAATTTGATGCTACATACTCCAATTGACATGCTACACATTACCATGCAATTCGCTCCAACCAATTTCAGCAATATCAAAAATCCCCAAATTTGACCTAAACATCGAAATTCTTATTTTCTAGCTTGCTGAATTTTTCAACTTTAGGACGCCATTTCGACCGGTTTTCTTCGAACAAACACCACAATCATGCAATTCTAAGTATTGTGCATTTGGCAGTATACTCAACTTGAATTTCCCCCAAATTTGAAAATTTCCGAAAAATTACGAAAATGCCCTTCATGTCCAATTTTGGTTAATCTCCTAACATTTACTTGTTGATATTTTCTACAGATATTTATACTCTATGGAGAGATGAGGACGAGGTGGTCACGCTCGAGGTAGGGTAGTAGGAGCCAGGAGAGGTAGAGGTCAGGTGCCTTTGCTGCCACGAGCGGAGGTGATTGATCGACACCGCTTCGTCACACCATTAGCCAAGTTTCTTTACGATGCATACTTTGGGCATTGTCACATAGAGTATGGGCGACCATTTTGGGTTGGAGAGTTGACTACTTTTCGGATTGGGGAGAAATTCGATGCCTTGGGATGGACACACCTTCTTACTGCGGATTTATCGGTGTACCCAGAGTTAATTCGGCTGTTTTACAGCAATTTGACTTCATTTGTGGAGGGGCGAGCTAATCAGATGGAGTTAGTGATAGCGAGTCAGATCAGGGAGACTCAGATCAGATTTACTACTCGCACACTAGCAAAGATTCTCGGGGTTCCTTATTGTCCACATGCATGTGTGTGGATATCAGTAGGGGAGGATTTTAGTAGACATATGCTTCCATACGAGTTGTATGAGATATGCATGACACTTTGGAACGATGACCGGTGTTATCAGCCTAGAAACAGCAGTTAGATGATTGCATCGGCCAGAGTCATCGAACGGATTGTAGGGAGGAACATCATACCAAGAGCGGGACATCATAATGTGGTTACGATGATGGATGCCTTACTCATCTATCGGATCTATATGGGATTCGAGATCGATCTGTCTTATATTATACATAATGTTATGATCGAGGTTGTCACGCATCCGGGTGTTAGAAATCTTTGCTTTGGGATTCTATTGACATGCATCTTCAGTTATTTCGGGATAGATTTGGATGGTGAGGATAGAGTTGTTGGAGGTGCGGGGTATTCCATTGGTATGAGGACTATTGGACTGATGCAGTTAGATCATGTTGACAGGTCTCCCAGTCTAGGGGACGAGTCAGAGTCCGAGGATGATGGTGAGGATGTTCCAGCAGAGGATCAGGCTGGGGATGATATCGGCGTACAAGAGGTCGGTCCCGATGATCAGGGGGTTCCCGCATCACAATTTGAGACTGGGGGTCCATCACAGGCTGCACCAAAGGCACCGGATCTGTATGCTCAGATGTAGTCTATGACTTCCATGATGGAGAGGATGGGGGTTAGACAGGAGCAGTTGTTCGAGAGTTTAGGAGCTAGGCAGACTCAGATATACGAGAGGATGGAGGCGAGTCAGTTACATATGTATGAGAGGCTTGAGGTGAGGCTTGCACAGATAGAGTCCAGGCAGGATCAAATGCAGTCTCAGCTCACTCAGATCACTGAGGATGTCAGGACATCTAGAGTCCGACGATGATCTCCTAGATAGATAGATTGTACTAGGATTTCAGTTATGCTTTCCATATGTAACCCGTTGTAAAACTTATTTAAGTTAATGAAAGTTATTTCAGTTTCATCTGTTATTGTGTATTATTCACTTTCTTTTTCGTTTCATTAAGTGATGATTGTTAAATTATAATTATTGTATGTTATTCAACAATTCACTTATGCTTCGTTAATCAGGTTTCTAGTCCGAGTTATCTATTATTCACTTCTAAGAGTAATTGAGTCACCTTGGATCTGTGACTAGGAATGTTCCGTTATCGTTTCTGTGGTTGGGGCCTTACTTGATCTTGGGCTCTGATACCACTCTGTCACATCCACCCAGCCGGTATCCTATCTGGCATACCCGGGATGTGATCCACAGCCCGAAGATCCAGATCGCGCGGCCATGCCTCCCACATACGCGATAACATAATCATGAACAATATAATCAATGTATAGAGTAAACAATAAATAGATCAAATGAATAAGAAAAGATAATAAATCAGAGTGTGGAAATATTAAGTAACATCTTCTAAATGACAAAATCACAAAGAGAAAGAGTGATCAGAAGTCACTCCTTCACAATAGCGGAAAAGTGGTTAATACATCCCGAATACAAATAGTGTAACGAGTAAATCCATAAGAACTAGAGAGAGAATATCCAAACGATTACAGTCATCCAAGGAAATGGGGCCTACACATAGGTTTCTTTTATCACCACTTCGGGTCTTCGGACCTGCAAAAGTATAAAATCCGGGCCGTGTCAGGGTTAGGATAAGGCCGGATTTTATAGAGTCAGCTAGGTAAAAGAACTCTTTATTGAGTTACGTTCCATATTCCGAATATGACTCACATCTAAAGTCATATTCCAAATATGACTCATATCTAGAGTCATATTCCGAATATAACTCTATTATCGTACACTATATAAACACCTCAGGTAAACACTATGAGGTAAGTATTCATATTCTATGTGATCAATTACTTAAATTCTCTATTGAGTAGTTGAGATCATATCATTGATACTGACTTGTTCGTCGAAGACGTACCTCGACCACACAAGGTCGAGCACGTATTTTGCAGGTTCGTGACAGGGAAGGGCGAGTGAAATTCCCTATCAACAATTGGCGCCGTCTGTGGGAAACTACATCGAAAAGTCATGGGACGACCAAGATCAAAGATCGTGATCGAGAAGGAGGTTGGTGATGATGTTTCTAAGGGAGATCCTCCACCTGAAATACCGGGAAATCCCGAACAGGGGGAGAAAAACCCCGAACAAGGGGAGAAAAACCCCAAACAGGAGGAGAAAAACTCCGAACACTCGCAGCAAGGCACATTGGCAAATCAGGTTGGGGTACTCCAGAAGGAACAAATAGAGCTTCGAAAGGAGATATCCTCCCTGAATGAACTAATCAGGATGGCCATGTGTCAAATAATTGCCCCGACTGCAGAACCTAAAGAAACTCAAAAAGTACTGGAGAGAAGCAAGAGTAACCTCTTAATCATTCCCGATCAAACGCCTTGACCATCTCGAGCAAACAAATTAAAGAATTAGACGAGAAGCTAAAGGAGTTGAAGGATCCAAACAAAGATGAGCTATATGCTTTTCTAAAGGAGGATCCTTTCATCCAAGCTATCTCTGAGGCTGAAATACCAAAAAGCTTCAAATGCCCTACTTTTACTTTGTTCGACGGATCACGATGTCCAAAACATCACATCACTCGCTACAAGTCAACCATGTCAATCTATAAGCATAGCGAGGCAGCCATGTGCCAAAGTTTCGCTGCCTCTCTGACCGGTTCCGCATTGGATTGGTTCTTAGTGCTACCAAGCGGCATTCAAAAAGATGAAACTAAAGGAGAACTTGCTCATTCCATGTGAAACCCAACTTTATGGTTTCACAGGATCGTCCACCCAAGCAAAAGGTACGATTCGATTAGAGCTACGGATCGGAGAACACCCAAGAGATAGGATCATACAATCCAGTTTTATGGTTGTACGAGACTTTTCGGCATATAATGCTATAATAGGAAGACCAACCCTCTACGTGCTTGAAGCAATGGTCTCCTCACTACACATAAAGATGAAATTCCCAACCACAAAGGGAATTGGAGAATGTCTGGCCGACCAAAAAAGTAGCCGGCAAAGTTACAATAACTACATGCGAAAGAAGAGAAGGACAAACTTGACCATGACTATCGAAGTCAGGGACGATCGCGATGAAGAAACTTTGCAAAGAGCCGAGCCCGTGGAAGAGCTAGAAAGAATCCACATCAATCCCGACCAGGAGGAACGAGGCACCAAGATCGGTGCCGTACAAGAAGCAAACTTCAAATCAGAGCTTACCGAGTTTCTAAAGAAAAATTCTGATGTATTTGCTTGGTCGGCTGAAGAAATGCCAGGAATTGACAGGGAGGTTGCCGAGTATAAACTGTGTATCGATCCACAGGCAATTCCGGTAGTTCAAAAAAGAAGAAATTTCGCCATTGAAAAGCATGAAACCAATCTGGCTTCATAAAGCGCACCGACCACCCGAAGTGGCTGGCTAATGTGGTGATGGTCAAAAAAGCGAACGGGAAATGGCGGATGTGTACTGATTACACAGACCTCAACAAAGCTTGCCCAAAGGATCACTATCCACTCCCACGGATCGATCTTCTCATAGATGCAACAGCCAGGCATGAAATGCTCAGTTTTATGGATGCATATTCATGATACAATCAGATCCTCATGCACCCTGAAGATGAAAAACATACAGCATTCATGACTAACAGGGACATCTATTACTATAAAGTAATGCCTTTTGGTCTAAAAAATGTGGGAGCAACATACCAACGAGCGGTAAATAAAATCTTCACACATCAAATTGGCTGGAACATGGAGGTATATGTGGATGACATGCTGGTAAAAAGCATATCAAAGAAAGATCATCTGACTGACCTAGCAGAAGTATTCAAAGTGCTTCGAAAATACAAGATGAAGCTTAACCCTAAAAAGTGCGCTTTCGGGGTGTCTTCTGGAAAATTCCTCGGATTCATGGTGTCTCAAAGAGGAATCGAAACCAATCCTGAGAAAATCAAAGCAATCTTGGACGTGAAAGCACCCAGAACCATCAGAGAAGTTCAATGCCTAACTGGTCGGGTGGCAGTGCTGAACAGATCCATTTCTAGATCAGGGGAGAAGTGCTTGCCATTCTTCAAAGCTTTAAAGCAGATAGCAAATAAAAAAGGCAACATTTGGAATGACGAGTGTCAGGGAGCATTTGAAGAACTAAAAGAAAAACTATCCCGACCACCTTTTCTCATTATGCCGACCAACAAGAAGGAGCTGCAACTATATTTAGCCGCTTCATCGATGGCGGTTAGTGCAGTTTTCGTACAAGAAGAAGGTAATATACAACAACCTGTCTATTATATCAGTCATGTTCTAAATGACGCCGAGACTCGCTATCTAGAAGTGGACAAACAAGCTCTGGCACTAGTTGTAGCGGCCAGGAAGCTCCGTCCATATTTCCAATCTCATCCCATTACGGTGATGACAAATTTACCACTCAAAAAGATCCTTCACCGACTAGACCTGGCCGGGAGAATGGTGACATGGGCGGTAGAGTTAAGCGAGCATCAAATAGAATTTAAACCCCAACCAAGTATCAAAGTTCAATCCCTGGCAAACTTCATTGTTGAAATACAAGAAACAGGCCAGAATGAGGATGAGCAAGGGGAAGAATCAATCAAAAGATGGAATTTGTTCGTGGAAAGATCGAGCAATTCACAGGGAAGTGGAGCAGGCCTATTGATGAAGAGTCCAGGGGGATTTGAAATAAAATATGCCCTTCGTTTCAAGTTTAAAGCATCCAACAATGAGACTGAATATGAAGCCATGTTAGCAGGACTCAGAATGGCCAAAGCTTTAGGCATTCAACATCTAGAAATCAAAAGTGACTCACAGCTGATTGTCAATCAGGTGAAGGGAGTCTATGAAGCCAAAGAAAGAAGAATGGAGAAATACCTGAACCTGGTCAACAAGTACAAACAGTACTTTAAAGAGTTAGAGATAACTCAAGTACCAAGGGTTGAAAACGACCAGGCCTACTCATTATCTCGCTTGGCCATAGAAGGAATGGATGTCCAAGCACCAGAGATCTACCTTAAAGAGCTTGATAGCCCCAGCATAAACCAGGTCAACCACATGCAAATCTCAACCGAGCAGGGTTGGATGGAGCCGATCATACATTATCTTGAGAACGACCAGCTCCCAGAAGACCAAAAAATTGCTCGAGCAATAAGACAAAAAGCAGCTCGGTTCACGATCAAGGATGGACTGTTATACAAAAGATCCTTCACCCGACCACTGCTAAGATGCTTGGGACCACTAGAAGCTACAAATGTTTTAAAAGAAGTGCACGAAGGGATCTGCGGATCTCACGTAGGATCTCAAATACTCTCTAATACAATTTACGCCAAGGATTCTATTGGCCCACCTTAGAAGAAGATGCCAAAGACTTCGTTAAGAAATGCGACAAATGCCAGGCACACGCAGAAGTCTCCCACATCCCCGCAGTTCCTTTGACATCAATTCTATCCCCAATACCTTTCGCAAGGTGGGGAATAGACTTGGTAGGGAAATTACCTAAAGCGTCGGGAGGTAGAGAATACTTGGTAGTGGCAGTAGACTATTTTACAAAGTGGGTAGAAGTTGAACCCCTTGCAACTATCAATACCGAGGGCAAATGAAGTGCTTCATCAAGCATAACATATCATACAGATATGGAGTTCCAAAAATATTAGTAACCGACCATGGAAAACAATTTGAGAATGCAGCATTCTCAACATTCTGTAAAGAACAAGGGATCAAGCACAGATTTTCCTCAGTGGCATATCCCCAAAGTAATGGCCAGGTTGAGGTTACTAATAGAACCATGCTCGACGGGCTCAAGAAGAGGCTCGACCAGCTCATAGGGAGATGGGTAGACGAACTACCTAGTGTATTGTGGTCGTACCGAACAACTCCCAAGACGACCACTGGAATCACCATTCCGACTAGCATATGGAGCAAAGGCTAGAGTCCTAGTAGAAATCCAAATTGGATCACTTCGGGAAATAGAATTCGAAGAAGAGGCAAACATTGAAGGAATGCGAACCAATCTGGATCTGATTGACGAGGTAAGAGATAAAGCCCAATTCCGACTCGAAGAATATCAGCGAAGGATAGCGACATATTATAATGCCAAGGTTCGGAATGAACAATACTTGCCCGGTGAACTGGTGCTTCGCCGAATGGCCGCCTCAAATCCAACCAATCAAGGGAAATTATCCCCAAATTGGGAGGGACCATACATAGTCATTCGACAAGTCGCCCCTGGAGCATATCATTTACAAGATCCAGAAACGAGCGATAAGATCCCTCGATCATGGAATTCAAACAATCTCCGGAAATACTATCAATAAGCATAGTCTTCAAGAGCGTCGCGAACACGACAAATTTTGTTATTTACTTCAGTCTTGCTATTTATTTCAATGTGTAGGCAACATGGGAGATTCATAATCCCAAGGATTCGGATTGGCTTTTATATATAAATAAAGACATTCGTACAAATTACTACTCAACTTCAACAAGACGCAAGAAAAGACCTAGAAACTCTCAGGCAGAAAAGACCTAGGCAAAAAAGACCTGAGATTCTTAGGAAGGCCCTATGAATCTTAAGGCATAAAAGACCTAAGATACAACTTAGGCAGAAAAGACCTAAAATCAATAGGCAATAAAGACCTAACACTCATTAGGCACGAAAAACTTCAAAAATCATACCAAGTTATCATGCCGGGAGGTAAGGGGTTATGAACGGGCAGTTGTTGACGAACAACTACTTAATCCTTGACCGAACAAACCCTACTATACCGAATAGCATGGCTCGAAATGATACAAATGCATACCATGAACGACCAGACCCTATCATACCGAACAACATTGTTTGGAATGATACACGTGCAAGCCACGAACGACCAAACCTTGCATACCGAACAAGGATATCTCACCGAAGAAGTATACTTTGTGCAAAGAAAGGAAAATGTGCATGTAACGAATGAGCACACCTTACATACCGAATAAGGATATCTCACCGAAGAAGTATACTTAGGTGCAAAGAAGGGAAAATACCATTGACAAAGCACTGATCTACAAGCAAGTTAAATTATGATAAATATCAAATATCAAATTACAGACTTATCATTGTTTAAAAGTTGTCGCTAAACAACAAAAAAGATTGCCCAAAGCAAAAAGAAGACTATTCGACAACTACATCATCCGAAGCTATTGGGTCAGTGGGATCGGTTGGATTGGAAGTCGTCGAGGGATCGGTTGGATCAATGATCGTCGAGGGGCTGGCTTCACCTCCTCCTCGGGGGCCGGTTCCCAGTCGGAGTCGAAAAAATCCTGTACGTTCACCCTCTTCAGCAAAGGGAAAGCCTTCTTACCAACCACCCAAGATGGTCGAGGAAGCTTAAGCACATCAAAGATGCTCATGTCGATATATTTCTTTAACAGTTCAAGATCGACCTCT
This sequence comes from Hakea prostrata, assembly GCF_041222555.1. NCBI lineage: Eukaryota > Viridiplantae > Streptophyta > Magnoliopsida > Proteales > Proteaceae > Hakea > Hakea prostrata. The sequence goes on along the minus strand of NC_142606.1, from coordinate 63,020,768 downwards.
AGATAATTTTCAATGATTTGAGTAAAAGCATCTCTCTGACCATATTAAAACCCGGGGCTACAACTTCGAAGACAAACTTTATGCAACCTTTAGTACGTACCCATCTCTGAATCACCCCTCGACGTAATTCCTCGGAAAGATTCTCGAAGGAGGCCGGGCATGCTCGAGCAAGTTGATCGGTCAAATCCTTTATAAATTGATCCTTTTCTTGCTCAACCTTTGTAAAGGCAACATCTTTATCTTCCAAAGATTTCTGCAAGCTAGCAACCTCACGCTCGAGAGCTGCAATTCGTTCTTTAGCAGACAATGCCCGAGCATTAGAGGTCGCCTTCTCATCCTTCAAAGTGTCATTTTCACCGATCACATTCTCAAGACGACCACTCAAATCCTTGACTTTATCATCAAGCTGATAGATGGTGGATTGATCCCTCCAAGCAGTCTCTAAATTGCCACCCCAAGCTTGGGTCAAGGTGCAAATTAACCTACCAAAAGAGAGTAACAAATGGTAAAGGAGGACTATACGGGAAACTCAATCTTGTGCAAAAACCACATACCTAGTCATTATGTCTTGAGTTCGGGTGGGTCCAGTTTTCTGAAGAAAATGTTGATCAGTTGGAAGCAAAACTGACGGCAACCATGCCTTGGCAACTTTAGTCCCATCAGTAGTGTAATTCAAAATGTAAGATCCAGCTTTAAGTGGTCTGGAAGGGGGGGCACTAGTAGATTGGGTGCTCGGAAGATCTTTGGGAGGAGCGGAAGGAGAGGCATCCACATCTGCTCCCGAGCTAGTAATAAATGATGAAGGAGCTTTCTTCTTGTTCGGCCTAGTGGGCACGTCGGGCACATCAGCTGATCTCTTCGAGCCAGTTAGAACTTGTTTCTTTCTTTCAGACTGGGCCCGATCAGACTTTGTGGGGATCCGTGCTTCAGCCTCCTCCATATCCTCATCAGCTGCCCATGAATAGTTTGCTCGGTTAAGCATCACTGGGAAAACATAAAAGAGTTAATCCCGATTAGAACAAGATAGTTATAAAATGAATATCTACACCAACAAACAAGGATACTCACCAGGAAGGAATCCCCAATGACGTAGTATATTGGGGTATTCCGGACAATGGCCGTGAACGGCATACATGTTCTTATCCTAGGACGGAAGCCGAAGAATCTTCTCCCTGGCACGTTGCTCGGCTCCAGAAAGGGTAGGGATGTCATTGGAACCTGTAGTTGGTCCACGAACCCAGAAAATGGGAAAGGAAGGTTTGGATGGCGGCCGAACCCAGAAAATGGGAAAGGAAGGTTTGGAATATGGGTTATTGGCATTGCTGAAATTACCAACATAGTAAGCAAATTCTGGGTTAGATGGACAGCTATCAAAGCCATGCTCCCCACCACAATATGTACACGAGATTGCTGTATTTTGTTGAGTTTGTACAGTTGCAGCCAAGTTTACAGATTTTAACACACTAGTTAGGGATGACACTTGTGTAGTTAAAGCTGTCACTGCATCTAACTCATAAATCCCTGCCACTTTCTTATTTGTAGCACCTCTCTCAGCTGACCATTGGTAGTTGTTGTTGGCCATTCTCTCCAAGATCTCATAAGCTTCATTATAAGATTTTCCCAATATAGCCCCATTTGCTGATGCATCCACTATGGATCGAGTTTGTCCACTTAAACCATAGTAGAAAGTCTCCATTTGAATCCAATGAGGAATAGCATGGTGAGGACATTTACACAAGAGCTCCTTAAATCTTTCCCATGCTTCATGCAAAGATTCACTATCCAGTTGTTGAAAACTAGTGATATCATATCTGAACTTGGCATTCTTTGTTGCAAGGAAGTACTTCATCAAGAACTTCTATACTAAATCATTCAATGTGGTTACTGATTGTGGAGGTAAGGAGTTCAACCATGCTCTTGCTCTATCCCACAATGAGTAAGGGAATAGCTTCAATCTCAAGGCTTCTTCAGTTGCTCCAAGTATCTTGAAAGAATCACTTACTTCCATGAAGAGTCTAAGATGGAGATGAGGATCTTCTGTTGGCATCCCACTGAATTGTCCCACAGTTTGAAGCATTTGGAACATCACCGGCTTAAGTTCAAAATGTAGTGCTTGAATATCTGGCCGTACTATGCTTGGATTCAGCTCATGTAACATGGGGACAGCATACACTCTGATGGCCCTATCTCTATCTTCATCCTCAGCTGCCATATTATTCTCAATATTATTCAACCCATTTCTCACTGCTTCAGCCATTGTTGGAACTGTTGCTAAGCCTCACTGCTCCCTTCTTCTAGCTCAAAATGTCCTTTCTATTTCGAAGTCAAAGGGTACCAACTCTTGATCAGGTAGCGTGTTCATACAAAGGTAAAAGCAAAGTTCCTCGGCAACGACACCAAAAACTTGTTGCTTGTATCTCAAGATATTACGCAAGTGTACGTATCGCAATCAAGTAATAAATGATAAGTAAAGTATTGATCCCACGGAGAATTCTATCCTTAACATTCAATGTAAAAGTAAAATTGATTTAAACAAGATTAACAATATTGATTTGTGATTGACTAACTAAATAACCAAATGATAGGTAATTAAACTAAAGAACTAAAATGGAGACTGAGCAATAGAAGGAACTTAGTGAGTGAAAAGAGTGTTGGGAATCAAGTTTCCCTTCCCCTGAATTTTATAATGCAAATACTAAAGTAATACTACAACCCCAAAATATATCAAGAACCTGGAATGAATGGCAATATGGTATTTTCCAATTCACATATGCTTAGCAACCTAATTCACATTTGCATATTCCTATGAAGAATTGAAATCTGAATGCAATTTAAACCCAATCCCGATCATGGCAATGTGAGGTAATTGGGTATTGCTACCCAACCTACTAATTAACACAAACTAATTAAAGATTATGCTAACTCACACAATTCAACAACCATCTAGACTGCATTAATTTTCCAGTTAACTCAATCATAGCAATCGTTCATGAAAGATTCATCAAGAACCAAAATTAATCAATATATATCATGCTGAATTCATTGACAAAAGGTTGTGTTGCAGTAAAACTAAAGAACACATGATAGTTACATCTCAAAATTCAGGTTTAGGTAATACTATCATCCCAACACAACACAATTTTAGCCCATAACAGACATTAAAAACACAACAGTAGTTATAGATAACATTAAGCTAGAAGATGAGGATAAAGTTATAAAAATGAAAAGAAACTAAAGCTTCAATGCTTCCACAAGAGCTCCAACTTTCTTCTATAGTAGATCATCTTCTCCAGCAGCCTTCCCTTGCTTTCGCACGAGTCAGTTCTGCCTCCCCTTGCTTCAGCCATGTCCTCTATTCCTTAGCCGTGTATTGCAATGTCCCTTCTCCTCTTGCCTCTCTTCTCTTTCTTCCATAAATGCATTCAATCATTAGGTTAGAATCTAGCCATAGGATTAGAACTTTCCTCCTCGGATCAAGGGCTGAGAACAATCATGCATTTACAAGAGTAATGTCCTCTTAAGTTAGCCTCTTCTGGTCATTTCCACTTGAATTGGATCTAAGAATATTCCGCTCCATACTGCTGCAGCAAACTCTACATCAAAGTTAGAGGACAAATTCTTCTCCTATTATGGCTCTTCACCTACATTTTTCAAGAGAAAGAGAAACAATCAAATTCATCCACAAATCTGAAGAGAAATTCATGTAAGAGTGACAATAATGACCTATACAAGATGCAACATGTTAAGACTCAATAAGACAACATCTAATGAATACTAACACTAAAAAAAAGATAAAATACTCCTAAATCAAGCCATCTCAAGTATAAAGTTACCAATCTTAACTCTATTTTATAGAGTTATCAATCGCCATGTACAAAAGTTGCATAGAAAAAAGGCTCATCCAGAATTGAGACATTTGTATCTATATTTCTATTATTTGCATATAGGACTATAATTATGATATGTGATTTCCAAAAAATCAAAAGCCCACCAGCTTTGTCTCCTCCACCCAGCCGGTATCCTATCTGGCATACCCGGGAATGTGATCCACAGCCCGAGGATCAAGGATCGAGCGGCCATGCCTCCCACATATACGATTACATAATCACGAACAATATAATCAATGTTTTAAGCAAGTAATAATCAGATCAAATGAATAAGAAAAGATAATCAATCAGAGTGCGAAAATTATCAAGTATCAAGTACATATCAAGAAAATTCTCAAAAGAGGAAGAGAGTGATCAGAAGTCACTCCTTCTCAAAAGCAGTGGAAAAACGCATTGAAGATGACAGCATAAGCCTGTCAATGATTCTTTACCAAATATTTTGTACAGTAATATGACCACAGTCCGTGCTGAAATATTTAATTTTATCTGAACATTTATCAGTTGCTCAGATTTTCCATTTTTTATTTTTTATTTTTTATTTGCAGTGGTATGTTGTGGACTACTTTTTCCATGAGGAGTTCATGACCTCCACGTAAGTTCTTCTTGCTTCTCTCCAGCAATGTAGCTTTGATCTTTAATGTGCACAAGATACAAGTGTTTTCATGAGGTTGTTTGTAACATTAATGCCCCTCTTCCCAATGACTTCTTTTCCCTATATGCTCTTTTTTTTAATAAAATCATCTTTCTTTTATCTTCTATTTAGAAACTCAGACAGTAATTCTACAAACTTTGTCAGCTCTTCAAAGTCGGTTGTGATATAGCTCTTCAAAGTCGGTTGTGATATAGGTTTGAGGGTTGAACTGTAAATAGACGTAATCTTCTTACAGACATTATGGAATATTTTGTTTCCCTTGCAAGTAAAAATGACTGTCTGATTACGCTATTGTCACAATTCCCCCCAAATTATCATGGTGTTCAAGCAGATGTGGTTCAAGGAACCTACTCCCAGGTTGGAAATGATGCTCAGATATATGAATCATGTGAAGAACTTCATGAAGCCAAGTAGAAGGAACCAAAACTGACATAGTAGTATTCTGAGTTGTGCAATCTGGGGCAAGAATTGGATTTCTACAGTACTTTTTAAGCCTCTACCCTTACCAATATTGCCATTAAGATTGTCCAAATGGGTCAATTGAGCCTTGGAATACTTTATGTTGGCCCCATAGATGGCTTTTGTAGACCCTATGCTTCTTATTTTTGGGTTTATAGATGCAACGGCATAATTTGAAGCTTATTTATAAGGTGGGGTAGTGTGATTACATGGGATTAGTAATTAAATTCAGCATGAGTTAGATTAAGATTATAGTTTTCATCACCCCCCCCCCCCCCCCCAAAAAAAAAAAAAAAAAAAAACCAACCTTAATAGCTAGATAGAATTTTGTTTACTTTACTGAGTCTTTTAGAGTGATTAGGAGTCCTTCCACGAGTCAATTAGGAATTTTAAGTTCATCCCCCATCAATTAGAGATGGGTTGGATAAAGAATAGGATTTTTCCCCCTTAGAGATTTGGGGCTTTTGAGCAATGCATACGGGTTTGATATCCCGAGTCTGATTTCTTCTTTTCTATTTCTTCCTCCCAAGAACATCTTCAACCATTAAAGCTGCAGTTCAATAAGATCTTTGAAAACAGTTAGTTGAATTATTCACATTCCCAAGTCTTCTTCTTCTTCTAATCCTCTAATTTCCCAAAGTGTAACCCCTAGTTTTTGTCTTCTACAAACCCTAGCCACTAAAAATCGTCTACAGCCTTATTTCACCATCAGAAAGAGTTCAAATTCGTTCCACAGCCTCTCTGATGCAACTATTCTTTTTTTGCTTCTGAAAGGTCATATACAAGGTGATTAACACAAGAGTCTAGCCCAGTTACTCCTAACCATTAAAACCAGTTTTGATCAAAGCTCCTCCTATCACTAAGGAAGAATATCCAAATTTCATACACATCCACTCACGATTGCTTGCAATTCTCTTTCACATTTCCATCCTGTTCTACTAGGAATCCCTTGTAACTCCAAATATGCCAACCTGATTTAATTTCAATTCCCAGCATATATTCTACCCTAGCCATTAAACCCTAACTTTCACTTGCCCCTAGCCCTCAAGTGGACCCCACATCCAATGCTGACTCACTTAAGCTTACCAGTTCATTCTAGATCTGGTACTGGCTCCTAGTTGGTCTCCTACCAATCTAGGACATCACAATGTGATATGTTTTCATAGACATGAAGTCATGAAGTCAAATTAAGGCATATGATTTTCTTTTTCTGGGCTTATTCTGTAGTATGATTGGTAATGTGCCCCAAGTGCTAGCCATGTTCCGTTCCCTACTTATGGATCAACCCTACTCTATGGTCCTGTTAAAGGATAGCTGTTGCAATACTGTTTTACACTCTCCTCTCAGGAAATAATCAGCTCTTACTTGAGGCCTCCCAAACAGCTGAAAAAGGAGAGGGGAGTCCTATTGCGGAATAATCGTTTGGTTTCTGATCATGACCTTATCAGGTGTGATTTCTATGGGAAGGAATGGCACACCAAGGAATTCTGGTGGAAGCTTTATGGCTGCCGCATAGCCTCTTCTATTGAGCTTTGTGGTTGCAGCCATGACAAACCATCAGCTGACCAGACTTAGACCACTTCAATTGACTGGAGCTGTTGGTGGTCCTTCTACCTTTTAGCATGAACTTACTGTAATATTGCACGTGCTGTTGGTGACCAAATTGGATCCGTCAGCTTCTGTCAAACCCCTCTGCCACTTCCGCATCCAAGTTAGTACCCTCAAATTCTTCCCCTCCAGGTATGTTTTTGGCTGGTTATTGCATATTGGGTGAAACCCATCCATGGATCATCACTTCAGTCTCTCTGGCTATATGACTGTTGTGGATCATCAAAATGATCATCTATCTTTGGAGTAATTAAATGTGGAATCTTTATGCATTAATTCACCAAATACAGTGATTTCATCATGACCCAATTCTTTTTCAAATTTAATTGTTAAAAATTATTCCAATATTGATTTTGGAGCAAACTTATTGACCAATAATAAAGAACTACTTAGCATTTCATGTAAATCACAATTCCTTCTTACTGAATCATTTCCTCTTTGAACAATTCAACATCTACGTATGCATTTTTAAATCCCAAAGTTGCCATTGGAATTTTTTTTTTTGGCCAACTGCCATTGGAAATTGAAGTTAAATGATGTGTGAACCATGTAGACGACTCATCATGCTTTTCCACGTGTGGTCAAAACTCTCAAAGAACTGTTGTTCACTGCAGTGAACAATGATCAGTTTCCTCAAACAAAATATCGACTTTTCATCCTTGTCAGAGAACTATATAGGGATTTATTGAGTTATAAATTGCTTGCATGGTTAGAAAGCCAACTGACAAGACCGTGGTTGCTAAGGCAATGTGGGAACAAGAGCATGCCTTGATTTCTCAAGTAATTCAAATTCATTAAATGGTTAGCATATATATGATATATGAGACTTAATTTAGAGTTGAGCAATGGTTTTAAATGCAAAATATTGTCACTGTTACGGTCCATCTCTACCATGATTGGCCCCCTATCTGAAGCCACCTCCTTTTGGATTAACTCTTTTAGTTTTTCAACTATTACTATTTGGTCCACCATACTGGATCCTTTCTACTGCCATTCCCTTTAGGAGGCTTGCCTTTTTCCAATCCATGGCTGGCCCATCAGCTGATCCCCACCTTGGCTCAGCTTAGCTCTTATTATTTTAGTTCCTTCAATTGCATTGGTTTGCTCCTTCTCATTGATGTGGTTATTGGTCTTTGTTTAGAAAGAGATCATATCAATCTCCTACTCTTTGATCTGAAAACCACATTTGGTTAGTGTATCCTATGTATAAGTTATTTTCTAATTGCTCAACATTTAGGGGTGGGCCTTGGCTCAATAGTCGGTCGACCATTGTAGCCTAAGGTCAAGGCATGGAAACAGTCTTTCAGCAAAAATTGCTGGGATAATCTGTGTAGGAAAATTAACAAACCCCCCCCCCCAGGCATGCCCAAGCCTTCGGAACCATGTTCGCCCTTTTTTATTGCTCAACATTCTATTGCTTGGATCATGTTGAGTTGTATTGCTGCCTTTGTAAAAAACTCTGCTCCAGTTGACCTCTATGCATTAATTATTTGAACCATCACACTCCCGTTTTTCCTTTGTAATAGTTCAAGATAACTGAAATGGTAATTCACTGCAATATCCTTTCGCGAAACTTACACCTTTATAGTTAGCTTTTTCTATATAAGGTTTCATGAGTATAGTTAAATTTCTCATTGAACTAGTTGTGGTAATTCCAAATATTTTTCTTTTAATGTGATTTGCTGGGTAATGTATTTATTATTTTATCCATTTATTGTTTCACCTTTTTTGCTTGATTCTGGATTTCATATTGGGTTCTTTGGTCCAAAAATGATGTCTGTCCTCAAATTTGGTGCCTTCTGTGTTGGATTGTTAGGGCATTGATTATGTTTAGTGTCAAACCAATACTTGGGCCGCAAGTCTCTTGTAAAGCAAGTTAGAGCAGTTTTGGGATGGCAATGTTTGGTTACTTTTGATTGTAATTTTGACTGATATTTACTTTCATAAATAGATAGGACTGTATCTCTCTATTATAAATAAAAGATTACAAGAGGAGGAGGGGACACACACACAATACCACTCTCTCCATCTTCTCTTTCTCTCCCACTGTCATCTCTTTATTGAATTTTGTTCTTTAGTGCTTCATTTAGGTTGTCAACTTTCTAATTTTTCTTGCATCATGAAGATGTATCAATCACCTTTTGCATGGACCCTAATGAATGGCTATGAAGAATTATGCCTTGTCGACCTTAGGGTGTTCCCCAGGTGAAATGTACATTATGATCTGGGTGCATTGGAAAATGAACATGGGTTAGATTGGGCACCCCTTCTAAGAGACATGCACCACTCTGGTGCCTATTTAAGGTGACTTGTAAGCTTGGTTTTTTGAGAGTAAAGAAGCTTGCATAAGAGCATAGGATTAAGGAAAATATTCTATAATTAGCAGATACTTCGAAAAAGGAAGAATTAGTGTAGCCTGTATACAAGACACGATGTGGGAGGGTAAAAAGGCCAGTGATTTAGATGACTAAGGTTTGGTATGATGGGGATACTAGTGATATAAAGGGAGTGGGAATAATGGGAAAAATAGCAAATAAATGTTTCAAAAATGATGTCAAGGATTTCAAAAGAATGATGGGAACAACAAGCCTTGCCCAACTAAATGGAGTCGGCTACATGGATGTTTGCCTTCCAATCAGCTCTATTTGATGCCATAATAAATAGATACAATGCCTAAGCTATACATATCCTTTCTCATCACTTATTGTAAAGTTATCTTAGGTCTACCCCTAATTTTTCTTATTTCCTCCAATCTAGAGTAAATCACTCTCATACTAGGGCACTTAAAGGCATCCGTTAAATGGCCGTGCTGGCACAATTTACTTCCTCGTAGCTTAATCATTTACTAGAGCTACTCCTAGAAAAAACGGAAATTTAGGTGGAAGCTTGTTTAAGAATTAGGCAAAATGAAAAGATTATGATATGGAGAGATCTAGATGGGCATGTTGAAAAGGAAGGTAGAGGCTATGAAAGAATTCATGGAGGATTTGATTTCAGAAAGGACCAACAGTTTTGGATTTTGTGGTTGTATTTGATTTACCAGTATTTTTTTGACCCATTTTTCAAGAAGAGAGGAGATCATTTAATAACCTGTATCAGATATCTCTTGAAACTGTTTTAGCCATCTAAATGAATCAGCATTTAGCTTGATGATAAAAGGGTGTGGCTTGCATGAGTTTCATATCTCTTAGCGCCTTCATTTAATTCTGGAATGGTTCATCTTCATCCCTTTATGGCAGCGGAATCGCAAGACATTGCAATTACTTAGGGGGCCTGTTGGTAGCTCTATCCTTCAGTCTACCTTGTGGGATCAGGTAATTTCTTGTTTAACACCACACCCCCCCGGGCCTTTTTTTTTTTTTTTTTTTCTGTGCTAGGTACAATTTCTTATTGCTCTATATTGCATAGTACTGAAACCGTAATTGTTACATCACCCACCTCTTGCAGTTCCCCTATTCCATACTTCTACCCCATTTACCTTCTTATTCTGCTGATATGGAGAGAGAGAAGAGATGAAGTTCGGTGTGCTGAGAAGTATAAAGAAGTCTGGGCAGATTATTGCAGGCTTGTTCCATGGAGGATACTACCTTATGTTTATTAGAGATGCTTGAAGATCGCATACTTAACAATTATGGTGCTTTCTCGCCTTATCAGTTGCATGATATGCATCTTATAATTTTTTTGTTAACTTAAGATCCTACTAGGTGCTTGGGCAAGATGCTTGGATTCTTCCACCCAAACCATTATGTTTGGCACCTTACATCTTGATCATGATATTTAGCAGGGTAGATGATGAAAAAAAGTAGAAATGCTGAATTAGTTGTATTTCTTGAAATCACTAATCCAATATGCAGTTTTGAGCCTATATTATGTACGGATTCCCTTTGGGTTACATTTTTGTTTCAATTTATATACCATATACCCACCTGCCCTACCCCCTTCACCCCTATAACCTTGAAAGGCTAAGAAGGAAAACTATTTGAATGGTGTAAAGGTCACTTTCAACATCTCCTTCAGGGAAAGAAAGTTGACTATTAGTCCATGTTCAAAATCTCCTTCAGGGAAAGAAAGTTGAGTATTAGTCCATGTTCAAAGACTACATTTATATCATTTTTTTTGGGGGTAGAAGTAGAACTACATTTATATCAATTGCTGGCTACATCTTGTAAGGGTGCTATGCTCATCTTTCTATCTTCCCGAACTGAAGATTTCAGTTATGTGGTGGCTAATCATTTAATAGCTTCTGTGTTATTAGGATAATTCAGATGCTTTCATGGCACCGAGTACTGGTCACCAGAGATTGTTTGTTGCTGATTGCATTTGTTGAGATAAGTCTGAAAGCATCCCATAACATCATGAAGCCCTTGCTGCATCCGGTTCTTCCTTAGATGTATCTAAGATTTTTCTGCTGGAATTGCAAAACTATCAGATCATCCAACACTTGAACATTCCTTATTTCAACTAAGGCTGTATAATAAAAAAAAAAAAAATTCTATCAACTACCTTATACTTAAATTCTATTTATTAAAACTTCCCTGCTCGAACTTTCATGCATGCGTGATTCCCAAAAAAATTCAAGACTCTTACCATGACTTCACCCTACCTTTTTATTTATTCTCAAATTAGTATTTTAATCCCCAAGTGATTTATTTCTTTTGAGTTCAACCTATTCATAATTGAGTCAAACTTATTAGCTGAACTACTTAGACTGTCTCTAATTATATTCTCAGTGTGTTTTTCAAACATAAATAGAGTGTCAATACTTTAGAAACCTCTATTTTGAAATGCCTCTACAATTTGTACTTTTATTTTTTAATTCTCAAATTACACTTAATTTTTGTAACCTAACTGATTTTTTCTTTTTTCTTTTGAGTTTATCTGGTTTGTTCATATATATATATATATATTTTTGTAATGTCTGGTTCGTTCAGATTGACTAGTTCAAAACTTATAAGTTGAACCACAATAATAGTATATATTCTCATGCACTATCGTCAGTCACTTCCTTCCTAATTCCTAAAGAAGAAAATCCTCTCTCTCTTCCGGCTCTCTATTGAGGGAGCGTTTTCTGGATCACTCACTGTGGGTCCCACCATAGAACCTGAGTAGTCACAGGTGGGGGTGGTAGACTGGTGACGTGGGTTCGAATAACAGAATATATTATTAGTAGTATTTCTCAGTTGCTGCCACATTCGCCTTTCCATTCCTCTCAGCTCCTCCAGTCAAGTGTCCTCTCTCTCTCTCTCACTCAATTAGTCAGCAGCAGCAATCTCTGTCTCGATCCTTTTTGACACTAAAGATTTCTTTTCTTTCTTCTTGTGACTAGAGAAAGTGTTTCGAAGGTTCAGGAGCAAGATGCAAGAAACTCACCACCGAATGGACCCGGAAAAGGAAAAGGAAAACGAAATGTCGTCGGAAAGGTATTCAAAACTGTTGTCGAAGGAAATGAGGACCCGCCAACGTCTATTGGAATTAGAAAAGAGGAGCCCGGAGATGCAAGAAGCTCACCGCAAACTGGAAATCGAAATGGAAATGGCGCCGCCAGGCAATGTGGAACCACCCAAACGTCAATTGGAATTAGAAACGAGGAGCCTGCAGATGCAAGAAACGACAGGCAGTGCCAGCGCTGCAGCTCCGAAAACGACGTCTGGCAGCGCCAGCGCCGCAGCTCCGAAAACGTCTGGCAGTGCCAGCGCTGCAGCTCCGAAAACGACGTCTGGCAGTGCCACCACTGCGGCTCCGAAAACGACTGGCAGCGCCAGTGCTGTAGCTCCGAAAACGACGTCCGGCAGTGCCAGCGCCGCAGCTCCGAAAACGTCTGGCAGTGCCAGCGCCGCAGCTTCGAAAACGTCTGGCAGTGCCAGCGCCGCAGCTCCGAAAACGACAGGCAGTGCCAGCGCTGCAGCTCCGAAAACGACGTCTGGCAGTGCCAGCGCCGCAGCTCCGAAAACGTGTGGCAGTGCCAGCGCTGCAGCTCCGAAAACGACGTCTGGCAGTGCCAGCGCCGCAGCTCTGGAAAGGTCTGGCAGTGCCACCAGCAGTACCGGCGCTACCATCAACACTACCATCGGCCCTACCATCGTCCCTACCATCGATATGGGGCGTCCTGATGCAACGCAACCTGACAGGCCGAGCAGCAGCAATGTCAATGTGCAGGAGAGGCGTCTAACCGTCCTTCGAAGATATTTTCTGTATTGGATTCGTCGATGTCGCTTCTTGATAATCTTACTCGCCGGATTCGTCGTTGCCACGTTAGCCCTATATTTTTATAAACCACTCCATGTCTGCCGCTGCGGTAGTGCCGAAGACACATTCCGGAGTCGTCAAGATTTCTCCATTAATAATAATATTTCAAGAAAGGAGCTTCGCTATGGCAACGACCACAGCAAACCCACATTCAAAAGCACCAAAATCCTCGGATTTGTTGGGGTTCTGACTAGTTTCTCTTCTGTCGATCGCCGAGCTGCTCTCCGCTCTTCTTGGTTCCCTTCCAACCCCGACGACCTTCGCAGGTAATTAATCCTAATCCAAACTCACTCATTCTTGTCAAAGACTGATGTTCTTGACGCTTGTTACAGAATATCTATTTGAACTTTCTACTCATCCTTCGCAGTTTAGAGCAGGCTACTGGATTAGTTTTGCGTTTTGTCATTGGACGATCGAAAGATGCAAAAAAGATGGCAGATCTTAATAAAGAGATTAAAAGATACAGCGATTTTCTGCTTATAGATGTTGAAGAAGAATATGTAAATCTGTCAAATAAAACGTAAGACTTGAAACTCTGTGACGCTGCTCTTAATTTTTCAAATTTGTCACTTGTGATAATTTCTTTCTATTTCTTTTTTTGGTCTGCCCGTTTTCATATTTATCGTAGATTGGCATCTTTCAAAGCAGCCTATGATCATTTTGAAGCAGATTATTATGTCAAAGCGAATGATAACATCTATTTACGACCAGGTAATGCCACTTATGCAATGCAGATTGTATTTAACTGATTAGTTTGTTCATTAAGTTTTGGTTGAGAACTATGCCTGTTAAGTTGCATATCTCAAAAGAATCACGGTGACCTGACCTTCTGTTTCATTAACCCTCACCATTTTCCTGATAGACGATGCATATAGTGTGCTATGATTTCCATGGTTTAAGGAAATAAATATATAGGTATTACTTTTATGGAGTGTTAGTTGTGCAGATTACACAAGATGCTTAAATTGGCCTAGGATTGGAATGGTTTCTAGGCTGATTGAGCAGTAACTTTTAGTTATATTTGAGTATTAATTCTGTCTTAGAAATGGGATCCTTGGCTTATATTTGGGAGTACCCCTTCTGTTTTAATGATAAGGCTTAGTTGCATCAGTAAAAGAGAGAGTAAGGAGCATTCATTAGTTCTTCTAAGATTTGATTGGTAATTTTGATGCATTGCGCTTTATATGCCAGCTCATCAGTTACCACCACAACAGACAGCTGGCTGCAGCCCGAAGAGTGTCCCTTAGCTGTTTGGGTTATCTACAGCTCCCCGTAGTTGTTCTCTTTATCTGAAACTCTTTGTAATTCATTGTACTCTACAGTTCCATCTTACCTCAACTATGTTACTCAAATAAACCATATACAAATATATATGAAGTGATAAATCTCCCCTTGAGGCCTTGAGAAGCCGTTCAACATATTTAGAATCTTACTTTATATCCAACTGATTTTGCCACAATTCATAATTTAATGAGGCAAAACTGCCAATATCTTCAGGTCATGCATTATTTCCAGGCTCAAAATAAAGGGTTTTGGAGAATTTTTTTTTATAGCCTCTAGGACAAGGTTTAAAGTATCCCACAATACCATACGATACTAGCCGATACGTATCCATATTTGATCCAAGCGATACGATACATCTGGATATGTATCTCTATTGAACTATGCTAAAATACATTAGCCAAAGCGATACAATACTCGATATGGGACGATACGTCTCTTAAAATCACCTAACCAATATGATACTTGATACCGATACTTTAAACCTTGCTATGGGATGTCCTGTGGATGGTGATCTTTATTGGGGTTTGATCTAAAAAATTCTCCAAACCCCCTGATTAGGACAAGGAGGTTATCATGGGTTGTATGGGGTGGTTTGAAGGGTTCAGGGGGATGTTTCAAGAAGTACTGAAACTAGGGTAAAGGGGCAAATTTGAGATAGGTTTGAGGGACTTAATGATAATGGAATGGGAAGAAACAGGGATTATCCTTTACTTTTTTGGGTTATCACCCAGTAGTTTGGGTTATCTCTAACTTCTTGTAACTTTCTTTACAGTTCCATCTTATAAGGGTTTTCCAGTTGTATCATTTATGAGACTTTCTGCTTTGTACAGTACCTTATTACAACCCTTTGAGATCTGTCACAAACTGTCTGGAAAGATGTTTGTAATGAATGAATTTGCATTTTCTTCTTATATTATGAATTAGGTAAGTATGCTATTGTCCCTGTACCTAGCAATATGAATTTATGATTGGTTCATCGTTCGTTTTTCAGATCGGCTTGCTGTACTTCTAGCTAAGAAACGGACAGATCCAATGACTTACATTGGCTGCATGAAGAGAGGGCCAGTGACTAGTGGCCTGGGGATGACTAAGTAGAGACCTTATGTTATGTAGTCTATGATAAAATTTGATGGTCTAGTATTCAACTTGTCATGGGATTTTTTTCATTTGGAACTTTCAGGTCTGAGAAGTCAGGACATGTAATTGGCTATGAGGATTTCATTTACGCTTATGGTTCGATATATGTTCTATCGGAAGAGATTGTGGCAAAATTGGCAGTTGCAAGAAATACTAGGTCTGTATTCTTAATTTATTGCACTTACAATTTTGATAAGCGGATGGTTTATGTTTTTCATTCTTTCTTTTGGTTCAGTAATGATACCGTTCCATGAACATCTTATTTAGGGAAAAATACATCTCCCTCCCCTGTACTTTGCCTAATTAAACTTTGCTACCCTCAATATTCCATTTTTACTCCAGTATCCCCTACAGTTTACAGTAAGTTACTATTATACTCATGCCATCAACTATAGTATTTTTTTAATCCCCAAAATAACCCTGGGTGAGTGTACCATGACCCTATTACCCTCAGAACTTCATCTTCTCCAGAGAAAGTCGCTTCTGACAATGATCTCTCTCCTCCCACTGCTTTGACTCTGTCGAACCGCCTATTATTCCACCAGGGGGTGGTGGAAGGGAGAGAATTGAGAAAATTTTTAGAATATAAAAACTCAAAAGAGAGAGAGAGAGAGAGTCAAGGATGAGAAAGATGGGAGGAATGAGGATCAAATCAGTGAAATAAAGCAATTGGATGTGTAACAATTCACTCTCTTCTATAATTGACAAAAACCTTTGAAAATCAGAAGATCAGTACTGATATTTTCTCCTTCTGGTTTGTTTTCATTGTCTACTGCAAGATCAATCTCACTGTATCCTTTCTCCAAAACATAAGATGTTTTGGGGGAAAAAAAAACATATCTTATGTTCAGAGGAATTCTGTTAGGGCCCTGGGATTACAAGATTGAACCGTGTGGAGAGGAGAGAGAGAGGATTATTGGTAATTGGAGGATTACAAATAGAGGGGAAACTAGAAGAAAAGGTCATGAATTCTATGTGACTGGTTTTGGGCAGCCTATGGCTGAGGGGCAGCATTGTTTGCTGTGGGGTGACTGGCACCATTAAAACCAGATTATCTTCTTAATTTCCTTGTTTTGATATTAGATTTCATATTCAATTTGAGGGATCTTATCAAATTCACGGGTTATGTCTTCTAAATCTGCTACAATATTTGTCTTGTAGTTCATTTCTCTCTGGCATGCATATGTCATTATAGAGCTGTAGAGCTTTTGCAGTTCATCATCATCGCAGTCCTGCAGTTCTGTATTTATAGAATTTAATTGGGTAAATGGGTTGACCCATCCTGGCTGTACAAAACCACCCGCACCCCCATCCAAATCCAAGATCCCTTTGCTCCCATCACGGATCTCAAAAATTGGGTCATTCGAGTTGCCCAGAAAAATATATCGGTGTGGATCAATCTTCAATGCCAAGTAAGATTTGGACCCATAACAGGACATTATCAGGAACCCACTAAGCTGCCAACCAGTCCATCCTCTTGAATTTTCTGCCTGATGAGGATCCAAGCTGATTTTGATGGAAAATACTCCTGTCGCATTTCTTTTGCATTCCACCAGCTGATATGTCCACATTTGGTAGATCCCTCCGGATCTCACACAGAGAAGGGGAATGGCCTGTACACGGTCACCAGTTGCCATTCTGAATGATTGCATGATTGCATCGCCCCTGTGCCCTCCAATGAATAAAAAGAGAAAAATTTTCATTTCAAGTACTTTTTATGATTATCATTAGAATGTTGGTTCTTTCTTTTTAAATATATTAAATGATCCTATTGCTGTCATAGTTACTAAAATCAGCCTCATTGACAACATTTTGTGATAAATATGAAATATGTCATCAATAAACATTCTGGTCAAATTTCAACATATATCTTATTTTAATCATAAATTTGTTTCTTGTTTAAATGCCATTCCTTGTTCAGTTTTAGAATGTTTAGCAATGAGGACATCTCAGTTGGAACATGGATGCTGGCCATGAATGTCAACCAGGAAAACAACCAAGCATTATGTGATCCTAAATGTACACCTACGACTATTGCTGTCTGGGATATTCCACGATGTTCAGGTATAAAAATTATTGATAGTTCCCTTCTCTTATTTCATTTCTTATTTCTAATTAAAGCAGCTACAGTTTAGAAGTGCATCAAAGGAAAGTTGGGGCAAAATATCAAGTGCATAAAAGTAAGGCACTAAGAGTTTAATTTTGAATTATTTTTAATAACTTTTTACCTGGATTCAGAATCTAAGAGATCAAATGAAAATATTATTTTACATTTCTAATGGGGTCATGTCAAAAGGCTGTACAAGAAGCAGGTATCAGTTAGCAGTATGCATCGTGTATTATGCTTTTTATCATTATTAAAAGAGCCTTGTTTTCAAGATGAGGTCCCAGGGTTTATGCTCTTTGCCGATGATATCATATTGGCACCTTGGTGGATGAGACAAGCAAGAATAAATCCTGAAGAGTTTTGGGGTCAACCTTGGAAATAAGAGGCTTTAAGATTAGTAGAACAAAGACAAAGTATATGATGGTCTTAGGCGTACTACGATTGATGCTGACATCGTGCGAATCGAGGAAAGAGAAATATCACAAAGTGACTATGTTTTATATTTGGGCTCCATTATAAATAAAGGTGACATAGACGATGATGTTTGACAAAGGACTAAGGTGGGTTTGATTAATTGGAGAGGTGTATCTAGATTGTTGTGTGTCCATCATATTCCTTCAATGGCAAAAGGAAAATTCTACAGGATTTCTGTACAACCAGCTGTGATGTATGGGGCAGAATGTTGGGCAGTTAGAAAATGTCATACGCAGAAGCTATGCATAACCAAGATGAAGATTTTAAAATGGATATGGGTCAAAACTAGAAGGATAGAGTAAGGAATGAATACATTAGAGCTGACTTGGGAGTTGCCTCAATTAATGACAAACTTTGAGAACCATTTGAGGTAGTGGTATGGACATTGTTCATTGAAGGCCTCCGTACACCCCAGTGTGGAGTGATACATTCCCTATTGAAGCATCTGAAAGAGCTACAAGCAGGCCTAGAATGACCACAAGAGAAATTGTGAAAAGGCACATGCATGGTCTTGTCATTTTCCTAATATGACCTCAGGTTGAGCCTATTGGAGGGCAAGCATCCGTGTAAAGAGTTCTCCTGACTTATTGGGCTGTTATATTCCTCTTATTTTCGTTTTCTTTTTGTCCATCTCCTCCCCCCATCCCTCCCTTTTTTATCTTTTTGCAGGGAGGGTGTGTGTTATGATTTCCTTTTAGCTCCTCAGTCCTGCTCCTCTTTTCCCATTTCTACATTCCCCTTGGTTTTTCTGGATCCATTTAACTGACCCTATTAAGTTGGATACTTGTATGTTTTAAAAAGACCCAGTTTTTCCTTAGCACGGGTTTGGCGTTTGGATGGGCCTCCTAGAATGAATACATTAGAGCTGACTTGGGAGTTGCCTCAATTAATGACAAGCTTTGAGAACCATTTGAGGTAGTGGTATGGACATTATTCATTGAAGGCCTCCATACACCCCAGTGTGGAGTGATACATTCCCTATTGAAGCATCTGAAAGAGCTACAAGCAGGCCTAGAATGACCACAAGAGAAATTGTGAAAAGGCACATGCATGGTCTTGTCATTTTCCTAATATGACCTCAGGTTGAGCCTATTGGAGGGCAAGCATCCGTGTAAAGAGTTCTCCTGACCTATTGGGCTGTTATATTCCTCTTATTTTCGTTTTCTTTTTGTCCATCTCCTCCCCCCATCCCTCCCTTTTTTATCTTTTTGCAGGGAGGGTGTGTGTTATGATTTCCTTTTAGCTCCTCAGTCCTGCTCCTCTTTTCCCATTTCTACATTCCCCTTGGTTTTTCTGGATCCATTTAACTGACCCTATTAAGTTGGATACTTGTATGTTTTAAAAAGACCCAGTTTTTCCTTTGCACGGGTTTGGCGTTTGGATGGGCCTCCTAGAATGGTGGGCAAAGCATTTCAAGAATGCATCAAATAGGAGAGAGTAATTATTACATCCCATTCATCGTTTTTTTCTTTACCCATGGTGAAAAGAAACTTGCTCCTTATTATACTGCAGGATGAAATATAGGAGGCAGAGTTGTGTAAAAAGAAAGGTTGGTTCATGGTGGTTCGTGGCTACATGGTGGTTTTTTTCCCTTTTTCATTTACACATACATGCTCATACACCTTGATATAAGTGATCATATATCTCTTTCTATTTTCTTCATAGAAAAGGAGCAGAATATCTGGAAATCAAATCCCCAAATCCCCATAGGTGTTGTTACACAGTATTCTATCTTTGGTGGCAGGGTCTGTGGCCACATAATTGTCATTTTAAGTTACAGCTGGGTATTTAGTATCTATTTTATTGCATTGGACCTGGCTGTTTGAGGGGGAGAATGGGAATCATTTTTGTTTTAAGTAGGGAGTGTCTGTAGAGTCGGGATTTGTTTGTGATATTAGGGGATTTTTAGGCACATTAACCATTTACTTATGCCAAGGTCCTCTTCTTGGCTTGGTTTCTGGTTTCTCGTAGATCATGCTGATTCCTCTAAATAAGACTCCCTTAGGGCTTAGAACCACATAATCAGCAGGCTGTGACTATATAAACCATTGGTCAGATGCATAAGGGCTTTTTGGTTGGGTTAGCTTTTGACAGTATCATTCATTATGCCATCTAAGTGGTAGTCCAGATTGATATATATTTGGGTGTCCTTGAACATGAAGGAAACGTCACCATATGGGTTGCATAATTTAGGATCAATATGATTTGAGAAACTGTTTTCAATTGTTCAAAGTCCTTCATTCAAAACATGTTGAATTTCTCTATTTTATCTGTCCTCTTTATATTTCTATACATCAGGGGGGGGGGGGTGTTACTAGTCCGGGGTTAGTAGTATATGGATCCTTCTGTATAGCAAAGAGTGGAAAAGGGGGAAAAAGAACAGAAGAATAGGTTTTGATGTTTCTCTCTTCATTTTTATTACTTGGTTATGTTGTGACGTCATTCTCTTTTTTATATATGTCATGTAAGATGTTGATGCAACAGTTTGGTATTCTTGTTGATCCACCACATTAGGTGAGTTGTGTTGTTGTCCTAGAATGTTTATAATTATTTTTGTTTGTTAGCCTCTAGCATCGGCTAAAGGTGTTGTAATTTCATTATTGATTATAGTGGAAAGCTTTACCTGGAATGGGTGATGTAGTTTTTCCCTTCAACTTGAGAAGGTTTTCCTCAGCTAAATTGATGTATTATTTTTTGCGATTTGGCTTTACTTTTTTTGTGTTATTCATGTGTGTATAATGTAGGGGTATTAACCCCTTTGCCTTCCATCAGTATTGATGACCTAAAACATTTCAAGATATAAATTAAAGCTATCTACTTGTGTGGAAGTTAAAATGTCTTTATACTCTTGGACATGTATGTGTAAATCTATCAGAACGAATGTATTTATATACATGACACTTAAGTGGTTAAGCCTAAGAGCTTACTACAAACAGATGGACCTTCCAAGATCCCGTCACACAAGAAGACATACTCCAAAAGCGAAGAACCGAAGATTTTACAAGATGGTAAGACACTGCATCCAGTCTAGGACAGACAGCATGTTGTAATTGCATAACAATGCACTTTCATGTTTGAACATATGTGCATGAGCTACCATTGGGTCAGACCTTTGAATAGTTGATCACTTCCTGAAATGTGCAGTGCTTAATATAAGTGATGGTCGAAGTGCTGGTCGACCATATAGTCATTTGGCTGTATTAACTGTCAGTAGCCTGACAGTTGTGACCCTCAGTCTGCTGGTCGATTTACAAATCAACCATCAAGCAACCACTGGCTTATTTAATTTCTAAGAGCTAGTTTTTCATTGGCTAGTTGTGTAGGTCAACTAACACATTTTATAGGTCAACCATCAGGCCAAAAATATAACCATTTTCTATTTGTTGGAATTCAAATCAGTTTCAGATTTTGATTATAAATAGTGGTCTTAGTGATCCTCTTAAACATCGTTAAAAAGACATTACTTAGCCTCTCATTCTTGCTTGTCTCTACCAAGCTTTGTCTCCCTAGGAATCCAAATTCTGTTGGGTTTAATTGCTCTTAATTGAAGAGCTTGGTGTGAAGAACTCAGTTGAGGAAGAAGTCATTTGAAGAGGCCATTGGTGCATTGCAACATAAGTCGTATCACTGTGCATTGTCTACCCTTACTCAAAGGGTATTATGTCATACCCTTTAAAAGGTAACATCTTTTACCTCTCCTTTCTTTTGGAATTCTTGATTGTACTCAGATTTTAGACTAGACTTATGAGTAAAGAACAAGGACTCTAACCAACGGGGGTTGGTCCAAGTGGTAAGCAGCTTGGTCCGCTTAAGCAAGGTTCCGGTATCGAAACCTTGTGGATGCAAAAAATCCCCGCTGGGAGACTCACCCACCACAGCCAGGTGTGCGACCCGGGTCAAACACCGGATTAGTCAGGGCAAACCCTTGGAAACCGGGGTTGGCAACCGAAAAAAAAAAAAAAAAAAAAAAAAGAACAAGGACTCTCTCATCCTTAAGGGCTTTTTTTGGTATTAGTTCTCACTCTCTATTTTAAAAATATTTTGGTAAATTATATTCAGAACAAATTATGAAATGAAAAATAAGTATGCTATGTAAAAAATGAAAAGTTGATTAAAAAAAATGATAATGACAATTGAGAAGAGATTGTTTGGGTTTGGAAGTGAGAAAAATGTGAAACAATAGGGACTTCATAAAAGAATGTATGTTTACTATTATACCCTCAATTTGCATTTGGATTTTAAGTGGCTTGCACAAAATTGAAGAGGAGTTCTTAATCCATAAACAATAATAGACAAAAAGTCTATTATGGATTTTTTTTTTGGGGGGGGGGGCGTTTCTAGTCTTTTAAATAAAAATAGGATTTAAAATGGATATAAAACACATAAAATAAAATAAAAAGTCAGAAAATGATATCGAGATGATACAAAAAAAGCCCTAATAGAGTGGATGCTTTTTTTTGGAATTGAGATTGTATTAAGGTTCTCTTATCCTTAGCAAGCTTGTGGAGGTATTGTTTCTTTACCATTGTACTGAAAAGGAATCATAAATAAGGTTCTTGCTAAAGTTAGAGATGAGTGGACTTAGACTCAATTGAGTCGAACCACTAAATATTTTGTGTTGCCTTCGATCTTATGCTTATCTGTCTTTGTTGAGTTATTTTTAAACCATTTGTTTCTAAAAGAGGCAGTTTCCACTAGTTCAACCTATTCGACCCCCCATCCCTAGGTTGGTTTACGCATAAATGGTTATCATTGTGTGACTCCATTCCAAGAGAGAAATGGTTTGTTTTCCTAACATGACAGATGCTTCTGCTGACTGCTGTTCTTTAGTTGTCTGCCCTCATTTGCCCTGGTTTTTCTTCTTTATCTCCCTCCCCCTTCTTCTTTGAATACTCTTTAGTTGTGTCCAAAGTGTTGTATGGTTAGTGTATTCAATTAAGTCTAAAGGATGTGTTATAGGACAATCATACGATTAATTTTAAGGTATTGTGTATAATGTGAGCAGTCAAGAAGCATCATGTCGACAAAAACTTTGTAATGGAGATAAGGATGTTGAGATGCATTAGGGGAAAAGGTGGGAAAGAGAGCTAACCTTTGTGTTACTCTTCCTAACCTGACTGACTTTTTCTACCCTTTCCCACCAACAGCCCTTCCAAGCTGCTGATTCAAATAGGGCAACTCAGAGTGTCCAATAAATTCGGAGACTCAATCCTAAACCTAGGAATGGAACATAACAGAAGATGGTTGCTTTGGCTATCAAGAAACAGGCATGAGAAGGAGCTTCAAACTGGGATTAGCTCTAGATATGCTGAGTAAGAGAAATCCAATGGAGATGGCATTGGCATCTTTATGATCAATGGAGGCCTTTGGATGTCCTAGTATGGAGGAGTGGTTTGATTCAGATCAGATGAACTGAATTAGCCCGGGTAGACCTCAACTGGCCTTAAAAGGTTGTGGGTAATGATGTGTAGGGTTATATTTATGATCTCTGTTAAAATGCCAATGTTGAGGAGCATTCACTATAGGGGTAGAGCTACAATGGAATTGTAGGTGATGAATTCCGAACATGGAAAGTAATTTGCTAGGACTGTGTTAGGGCTATATTAAGGGTAAGAGAGGGACTATGAAGGGGAATTGACTAGTGTTTTGTTTGGAAAAAGACCCTCAGTTGGGGCATCTTGAAGGATATATCCAGGTTTGGGGAAGATCATTGTAATGGGGTCTTGCTTAATTAATTACAATGGTTGAGTTTAATGCATCAGTCTTTTACATTTCTTCTTTACACTTTGTGTACGCCATCAGTTGATGTTAGAGTCAATCCATCAAGGTCAGAGTGTGTGCTGTAAAGAGGCCATTAAGAGCTAGTTGCAGGGATTCCATCCATTTAATTTAGGGTGTGAGGTTCTTATCAACTAGTATTAAAGCGCATTGATCCAGCAGATGTTTAGAAGCTGAATGGAGGCCAAGGTCGAAGAAATCCAGTCGGCGGTGCAGGGGTTACAGAGTCAGGTATCAGTGGTGGAATCCAAATAGGATCCCTATCCCAACAAATGGAGAGAAGAGATATTTAACTAGGTGTTCAGGGAGGGAATCAGAACTTACCTGCTGCTGGGAAGGCCGTCAAATTCAATCCACCGGCAATGGAAATGATTGAGGAGAGGGTAACGAACATTGCAGCCTTCACCGAACTGAGAAGAGAAGAGAGAACTAGAGTCCATCTCACCAAAGAGTACTCGCAAAGACGTCCTCAAGAAGTTCAGAAGACGCATATCGGCACAACTGCTGAAGACAACAAGAGGTCTTGGAAACTCTAGCGGCTGTTGGAGCTCAAGAAGAAAGTTTGTTTAGAAGGGCAGTTAAGGTTAGGTTAGAACATGGCCTAAGGGTTGATACAATAGAGTTAGGGCTTGCTATGCTCAGCCAGTTGACAGACTTGACCCACTCACAATCTGATTTGGTTAACATTGGAAGTGTTGTTTCGGCTATAGTGATCGGTGCCATAGTGCAAAATCTCGCAAGATCTCGGCCGATATCTCGGTTTCTTGTGAGGTCGAGTCGAGATTATATGCGAGACCCAAAAAACACCAAAAGTCGACCGAGATCTCAGTTTGACCAGGATCTTGGTTCATCTCACCCCGCTTTTTACCCAATCTCGCTCAAGTCGAGACAAGATTCCTTATCTTGTATTGACTCCTCTCGATCATGTCTTGAAACCAGTGTTGTGTTCTTCATTTTTTGCCTGATTTTTGGTCGAAATCTTGCTAGATTTTTCAATTACAACACTTCTAAGAAGTCCTTAGTTCATCTACAACAACAAAACAACATCAATCAAGGTTATTTCAAGGTGTTCTTCAAGCAAGGTGAATTTCTTCCCCAAATTTTATTTTTTCCAAATATTATGATGTATCTTATCACTTGATTTTAATTTATATCAATTAACGGTTCTGTATTTCGCTTTTTATCAAATTGCATGTTCATTTCTTTAGATTTCAGGTTTAAACTTAGAGTTGAGTTAGAACTCATGCATGGGCCAATAATAGGCTAAATATAAAGTTTCAGTGGTAGACCTCATAGATCTATTGCATGCTTAACAGAACGGGTCAGGTACATGGATACCTTCCCTCCAATCAGCTCTATTTGAGGTTGGTACCTTCTTGGAGTGAATTATCTAGAAGAGAGGTTCCAAAAATTATCCACCATGAAGTTATTGACAAATAAATATCCTTTCTTTTAATACATAATTTGCAAATCTCCAGCAATAATGTAATCTTAGGTTTGTGATGGTAATATCATGTATTGGGGCTCTGAATTTACTCTGTAGGTATCTAGTTCTGCTCATCTCAAAGGAGTCCAGATCCTCTACCCCACATGTGGGGTGGGGGTCCCACCTTTGAGATCTGATAATCCTCACTCATTGTGTGGTCTGGAGTTGTCTCCCCTCCTCCCACATAGGATAGGTGATCCAAACTCGTGATCCTCCTTTTTCTCTTCTTGGACTTTAGTGCCCACTACCTCCTGAGTGATTAATATTATTAGTTACTCTGTAAAATGCTTTAGACTTGACGATCTGGAAAATTTTTCAGGTTTATGTAACCCAGTCGATGAGCTGAAGGAGCTGCACAAGAGCAGTATGTGCTCCAAAAGTCCAACACGACCATCTGATTGACAGGTAGCATTTGCATGGGGTCCTACCTGATTTAGATCAAGTAAAAGGAATTTACCTGCCTTTTGTTATGGAGAACTACGACTGCTGGGTTTTACATAAAAAAAAAAAAGAACAAAATTTCTATTCCTGGGAACTGCAATCACTTTCTAAATCTACTACCATCAAGAGGGTTATATTTCTCCACATGCAACTTGTTAATAAGGCAAGTATGTATCCTTTCTTTCTTTTTCCCCTGATATTTTGTCTGTATTTTCGGTTTAGCTGTAGGAATTTGAGCTCCTAAGCCTGTAAAATCTGATGATGACAGGTAGCATTTGTATGGGTTCTCACCTGGCATTTAAGAGCAAGTAAGACGAAGTTATCCTCATTTTGTTATGGAGAACTTCTATTGCTGGTCTTACCAAAACAAAGAATAGAACAACTTCTATTCCTGGGGACTACTATTCAGTTTCTGAATCTACTACCGAAGAATAGAACAAATCTGTTCCTGGGGACTACTACCAGTTTCTGAATCTATTTCCACATGCAACTTGTTTACGAGGCTCAATTTTTTGTCTGCTTTTTTGGTTTAGCTATAGGAATTTGAAGTCCCAAGTCTGTAAACAACCTCTACCAATATGTACAGTGTATCATATCAATGTGTGACGTGCTTTCGTCCATATCTTTTTGTATCTACAGTTGCTGTCCTCAATTCTGATCCAATAGATTCTCAGATTTTACTGCAACCAAGTTTCAGTCTGATGTGAGTTTTGAGTTGGAACTAGTTCTACTGCTGAGAGATCTTGAATCGATATCCATGTTACTATAAAGAAAACAAGGCAGATTGAAGGTTCTCCGTTTTCTTGAATATATTTCCAAACCAGGTCTTATTTCATTGCCTTAATGTTGATTGTAAAGACAGTAGTTTACAGCAAAGATGACTTGAAGATGAACCCTAAGGAATTATATTGAATCAGTGACTGGAAATGAGTTCATCAAAAAGGGTTCTTAAAGCCATAAAGCTTCAAATCTGGGAGGTATATGAAGTACTATAACCTTTTTTTTTGGTAAGTATGAAGTACTAAAACCTTGTGTGATGAAGCAAGTACTTTATGCAAAACTTGAGCTCCTAGATAAACTACCCGGGAACAAGCGTATGAATCTACAAAAGGGTAAAATTTAGGATTTTACAAACCTAAAGAGCAAAAAAAGCAAAAAACTGATACATAGGGGCGAAGAGGAAAGTGAAAAAAACAGTAATGCAGTAAAATGCAATCAATTGAAGGAGACCCCTGCCAAGGAATGCATAAAAATAGGGCAAGCTGACGGGTGGATCGGAACTCGAGAATGTGACTCTTTTGGTGGAACAAAAAGAGAACATTTTATTATTCTAATCTCTCATGGAGAAAAAAAATCTTGAAGGGGAGAGAGAGAGAGAGAAGGGAGGAAAAAAATGTACAAGGGGAAAGAGGAGGAGGGTCTTGATTGCATTGCCTCAGAATGAATTAGGAGGTGACAAAGGGAATGGTCAAAGAGACTAGAAGATAGGAAGGAGATATGGGAGGTAAGAAAATGAGAGACCCTAGAGTCATTGGCAAAGAACTTATCAAGTTTGGAGGTGATACGGAGGAAATATGATCGAACCTGGTTCGTACTAGGTTTGACCCTCAACACCGGTCGAGGCGGAGGGAATCGACTCACTTCCGAGTGAGCCGGGTCCAGAAGATAGCTTGCTAAGGAAGAAAACTAAATCGGCAAGAAGCACACCCTAATCCGACTTATGGATTAGGTTAATTACCTTAATGATGGCTGACACAACTTGGCGGCTGTCACTTATCATTATTGAAGGGATAATCATTGAATAACCGTGAGGTTATCTCAGGAGTCCTCTACTAGTTCAAACTAGTAGAAGTCTATTGCTCAACGGATCTAACTGTTAGAATCCAACGATTATCCGAAGAAGGCTCAAATGCATCCAACGAAGAATATTCGAAGGTACACACTATATAAACCTTACTTACCTACGAGGTGAGGAGGACTCAGATCCATATACACACTGGTAGACGTAAACCATCAGGGGCTTACGATCTAGATCACTTTCCCAGTTTTTTATTCCTTAGCTCTGTGTCTAACAGAGCCATTTGTGATTAAGTTCATCAACTGACTTAGCCTTCGAAGGTGGACTCCCGACCCCAGCGATCGGGCCACATCTAACGCTTTCGTTTTGCAGGTCATCACAAGGAGATCTAAGGGCTGAGCAGATTTTGGACGCATCATTTGGCGCCGTCTGTGGGAAAGACTTATAAAGCTATGGTGACTAGATCGGCAGCAGCCGCAACCGCTGCTGCACAACGTGATACTGGTGTTCAAATTTCTGGAGAGAATAATCCAGATATTCCCCAGGGAAGTCTACCTCCTCTTGAGGTAGATGGTGGTCAAGGAGGACATAATCCTCCGGGGACATTCCAAGATCAATTGAATCAGGTAAAGATTCAACTTTTGGAGGTGAGCCAAGCACTCCGTGTGCTAACCAGACAAATGGTATTACCACAAGAACTGGATCATCGCGATTCAAGGAGGCGTGTATTGCCACGTGATCAAAGATTGACTGAAGATCGGAATATCAATCAGAACTTTCGCAAAGGTGACCGAGGACCTAGGCGGGACGATCGGTTTGATAGACCACAGGAAAGTACGACCGATTCAAATACAAGGTTGGATACAGGAATGAGGACTCACTCACCGATTGTTAGACGAACCGTTCGTGATGATCGAACAATTCGCGATGAGCGGAATGTTCGTGACGGACGGGCCGTTCATGATGATCGGATAGCTCGTGAAGATCGTGTTGTTCGAGGTCGTGATCGTAATGCAGAAGATCACTCGACTCATATTGGTCAGGAATTGGCCAAGATCAATAAAAAAAACTAGGACAATTGGCTAGAGGAAGAATAACTGAGGATATTTATTTAGTTATTCGGAAAACCCCCTTTGTCGAGCCAATTGCGGGATATCAGTTTCCCCACAACTTCCGTTTGCTTACCTTTTCTACATTCGATGGCTCCGGAGATCCTACGGCCCACATCGGCCATTATCAGCAAACCATGGCAGTTGCAGGTAATTCTGATGAAATTCTCTGCAGGGTTTTTGGTTCATCTTTAACCGGAGCAGCACAAAAGTGGTTTTCGAACCTCCCATCTAGAAGGATCGTAAATTTTGATGAATTGGCACGCAAATTCATAGGGCGATTCCAGAGTGGAATCCAAATCAAGAAGACCGAAGAAACCTTGTTTACCATCAGACAAGGAAAGAGCGAATCGATCAGAGAGTATCTGAAAAGATTCAATAGAGTAACAATGGAGATAGAGAATTTGGATGAGCAGGTAGCTAAAACTGCTCTATTCACTGGACTCACTAACCGAAGACTCCTGGAGCTATTACTACAGGATATGCCTACAACTTATGCTGAGTTGGTACAGAGATGCCAAAAGCAGGCTGAAGTCATGGAGATCTTAGATGTGCGCGAGGGAGACAACAAAGCCTCCACTAAAGAACCAAAGGCTACTGAGCAAAAGCAGAAGCCAAAGCAGAATGTTCGAGATCGGGTTGGAAAGCCTCAAGCTTGGCGACAGAGGTCTCCTGGTAAAAGTGAGTACACTCCATTGAATGCTCCTTGGGCTGATATTCTGAATATCATCAAAAGGCGAAATATTTTGAAATGACCACCCAAAATTCCTTTGAATCCTGGAGAGCAGCAGGATCGAGAAAAATATTGCCGATTCCACAAGGATTATGGTCATTATACTAATGACTGTCGTCATATAAAAGCAGATATTGAGAGATTAATATCTCAGGGACATTTGTCCAATTTTGTTAGCAGAAGAAGGGAGGAGCCACGTGAGGCTGCCCCTAAGAGAGATCGTTCGGTTAGTTCGGAACGACTGAAGGAGGCTCCGAAGTCTAAAAAATGTAAGGAGGTGATTGATGCTACTCGGTCACCGATCCTTACAATTTTCGGAGGCCCAGAACCCGAATCACTCCGGAGGTTAAAGACAAAATCTAAATTTGTTGGAACCGGAGAGGCGCAGAAGCGAAAGAGGCCAAGTAGTGAAGATTCTATCACCTTTGGCGAGGATGATGAAAGAGGCGTTTGTCTACCTCATGATGATGCCATAGTCATCAAGGTAGAGATTGCGCGCCGGGAGGTACATAGAGTTTTAGTTGATACAGGGTCTGCAGCTGACTTAATTTCTTATGAAGTGTATCAAAAGCTAAAGGTGGATGAGGATTTGATGGAACCGACATCCACGCATTTATATGGCTTTGCAGGATCATCTGCAATAGCGGAAGGATTTGTCCAGTTGGATTTATCCATTGGAAGTTTTCCCAAGGAGACTACCGTTCGAATCAATTTTTTGGTGGTTCGGGAACTTCCAGCTTATAATGTTATCCTTGGACAGCCATCGTTGTCCAAGATTGGTGCTATTTTTTCGACGAAACACCTGAAGATAAAATTCCCGACTGACATGGGAATTGATCAAGTTTCCTCTGATCAAAGGATCTCTCGGCAATGTTATGTTGCCTACTTAAAGGACAAGGAGGGCCCGAAGAAAGTGACAGCCTTTCCTATAGAAGTTCGAGATGATCGGGAAGAAGCAGAAATGCAAAGGCCCGAGCCAATAGAAAAGCTGGAGCAAGTCCAGTGTGTACCGAGGATAAGAAAAAGATTACTTATATTGGGTTTAAGCAGCTGGAGGAATTCAAGGAGGAGTTGAAGTTTTTTCTTCAACAAAATAGTGATGTATTCGCATGGTCTACCGAAGACATGCCAGGAATTGATCGGGCTGTCGCAGAGCACAAACTCTAGATAGATCCTAAGGTGAAACCAGTTATCCAGAAAAGGAGAAATTTCTCCATTGAAAAATACGAGGCCGGTCGGGGCGAAGTTGAAAAAATGAAGAATTCTAGTTTCATAGAACCAATTGAATGCCCAACTTGGTTAGCCAATGTGGTAATGGTCAAAAAGGCGAATGGGAAGTGGAGGATGTGTACAGACTACATAGACCTCAACAAGGCTTGCCCTAAAGATTGCTATCCGTTGCCACGGATTGATCTCTTGATAGATGCAACTGTAGGATATGAAACTTTGAGTTTCATGGATGCCTACTCAGGGTATAATCAGATCCTTATGAATAAGGATGATGAAAAGTTCACGGCTTTCATGACTGATCGTGAAAGCTTTTATTACAAAGTCATGCCATTTGGCTTGAAAAATGCAGGAGCTACATATCAGAGGGCCGTCAACAAGATTTTCAAGGACTTAATCGAGAAGAATGTTGAAGCTTATGTTGACGACATGCTAGTAAAAAGCTTTACAAGAGCAAGTCATATCGCAGATTTAACTGAAGTATTCTCAGTGCTGCGAAAATATCAAATGAAGCTGAATCCAGAAAAGTGCGTCTTTGGAGTTTCTTCAGGCAATTTTTTGGGCTTCATGGTATCACGGAGAGGTATTGAGGCTAATCCAGCCAAAATATAGGCTCTAATCGACATGGAAGCTCCCAAAACTGTTCGTGATGTGCAGTGCTTAACAGGGAGAATTGCCGCTTTGAATCGTTTCATCTCCAAGTCTGGGGAGAAATGTTTACCATTCTTCAAAGCACTCAAAGATTTGAGGGGGCAGCAAGGAAGCGAATTGGACTGAAGAGTGCCAGAAAGCTTTCGAGGAGTTAAAAGAAACACTGGGACAACCACCACTTTTGTCCCGACCGGAGAAGGGGGGAAATCTTACAGCTATATCTAGCGGCGTCCCTTTCAGCGGTCAGTGCAGTACTTGTTCGTGAAAAAGATAAGAAACAGTGGCCAATTTACTATGTGAGTCACGTATTACTTGATGCAGAGACACGATATTCGCAGATTGAGAAGTAGGTTTTAGCTCTCATGACAGCAACCAGGAAGCTACGACCATACTTTCAGGCTCATCCAATAGAGGAATTTACGACTTTCCCTCTTAGTAAAGTTCTTAATAAACATGATTTGTCTGGAAGGATGGTAGCTTGGTCGATCGAACTCAGTGAGTTCCAAGTGAGCTTTAAGCCTAGAACGACAATCAAAGCTCAGGCGTTAGCTGATTTTGTAGTAGAAACTACTGCACCAATGGAGACCACTATTGAAGATCCCATTATACCAACCATTTGGGAAGTATATGTGGATGGCTCGAGTAATAAGGATGGAGCAGGAGCTGGAATTCTATTGAAAAGCCCAGCAGGATTTATCATTCGATATGCATTGAGATTTGCATTCGAAGCTAGTAATAACGAAGTAGAATATGAAGCCCTGATAGCTGGACTTAGGTTGTCAAAAGCATTGGCCTTAGCAGATGTTACTATTTATAGTGACTCTCAACTTATAGTCAACCAAGTCCAATGGGAGTATGGTATTAAAGAGCCTCGCATGTAGAAGTATCAAGAGATTGTGTAGGCATTTCAAAAAGAATTCAGGAGTTTGAAAATATGTCAAATTCCGAGGACAGAAAACACAGTGGCAGATGAGCTATCCCGATTAGCCAATGCCAAAGAAAAAAATCTAGACCCTTCGGTCTACATTGAAGAGATAACATTTGCAAGTTATCATGAGAAAGAAATTTTTTATATTGAAGCAGAGCGTTGCTGGATGGATCCGATAGTTGAATATCTGAGAGATGACAAACTACCTGAGGATCCGAAAGAGGCAAGATTGATCAAGATACGATCAACAAGATTTGTCATGTAGAATGGGAGATTATACAAAAGATCTTATTCTGAACCCCTTCTGAGATGTTTAGGTCCCAAAGGAGCAAACTCGGCTCTCGCCGAAGTTCATGAAGGAATTTGTGGAGCTCACATGGGTGGACGAGCCCTGGCACACAAGATTCTAACACTTGGGTTAAATTGGCCTAAAATCCAAGAAGTTGCTATGGAGTATGTTCGTCAATGTAGCAATTGTCAAATTCATGCTACAGTATCAAAGCACCCAGCGGAAACCATGACCTCGATTCTAGATCCCATCCCCTTCGCGATGTGGGGAATCGATATCATGGGCAAATTCACCAAGGCATCAGGCGGACGGGAATATCTGATAGTAGCAATTGATTACTTCACAAAATGGGTTGAAGCCAGTGCCTTGGCAACAATCACTGAGAAAAAAGTGGAGAAATTTGTGCTTGAGTCAATCATATATCGCTTTGGGATTCCAAAGATTATCATCACTGACCATGGCACCCAGTTCGGTCCACAATTCAAGCAATTTTGTGGAACATATATGATCGAGCATCGTATGTCCTCAGTGGCATACCCCCAGAGCAATGGACAGGTAGAAGTTACTAACCGAACGCTGCTTGAGGGGATAAAGAGAAGACTTGAGGCTGACAAGGCCTTATGGGTCGAAGAACTGCATAATGTACTGTGAGCTTATCGAACTACGGTTCAAACACCCACAAGAGAAACTCCATTCAGGTTGGCATATGGGTCCGAAGTGTTGGCACCTGTGGAGATAATGGCGGGAACATTACGGGATAGAGAGTTCGAAGAAAAAGCGAACAACCAAGGACTGCTTGATAGTCTTGATTTGTTGGACGAAGTTCG
This sequence comes from Hakea prostrata, assembly GCF_041222555.1. NCBI lineage: Eukaryota > Viridiplantae > Streptophyta > Magnoliopsida > Proteales > Proteaceae > Hakea > Hakea prostrata. The sequence continues at coordinate 62,987,647 of NC_142606.1, read as the reverse complement.
GGCAAAGGCAATAGCACGAACTCAACATTATCAAAGAAGGATAGCGTCACATTATAATGCCCAAGTAAAGAATCGTTGGTACTTAGCGGGAGATTTGGTATTAAGAAATACCTTAGCTTTAGATCCACGCCACCAAAGAAAACTGGACCCTTCCTAGGAAGGACCTTATATGGTTGTAAAACCAGTCGGTTCAGGAGCTTACAAATTGAAGAACATCAACACCCAGAAAGAGTTGGATCGTTCGTGGAATGCCAGGCATCTCAAATTTTTTTATCCTTGATGATGATTTCAATTTTGTTCGTGATGTAACCATTTTCAACTCAATCAATGCAATTATTGGTTTTCAACAAATTATCTTTTGATTGGGGGGCATCATACACCACAAGATCCAACTACAAGACATCGGATGAAAATCCGTGTGGGTCCTTCAACACTTATTGAATTTTTTCGGAATTTCTTAAGTCAAGGCGTCGGATGAAAATCCGAGTGAGTTCCTTCCGCAAGGCATCAGTTTGAAACCCGAGTAAGTTCCTTCAAGACTTATTGAATTTTCGAAATATCTTTAAGTAAAGGCATCGGTTTAAAATCCGAGTGAGTTCCTTCTCAGACTTATTGTATTTCTCCATAAATCCTTAAGTAAAGGCATCGGTTTAAAACCCGAGTGAGTTCTTCTCAGAGTTATTGTATTTCTCCGGAAATCCTTAAGTAAAGGCATCGGTTTAAAACCCGAGTGAGTTCCTTCTCAGACTTATTGTATTTCTCCGGAAATCCTTAAGTAAAGGCATTGTGACTGGCAAAGTTCAAGATGAAGTTAATTTCTTATTTCTTCAAAAGACCGAAAGAGACCAACCTTTATATCAAACATACATATGAGATTACAAGAGTTGGGATACAATCTTCGGTCAAAAAAGAAAGTCATCACCGGTGATCATTAAGAAATCGTACAAGATCAGCACAACTTTGCCAGAACAAACACAAGAGTCAAGCAGCAGCATGGATTCAATAAAAAGAAGAGGAGAAACGGGGATTACAAAAGCATTTCAGTGTGTACAAAATCCTCCGCAATTTCATACTCTTTGTCCAGCTTGTCCAGAAGAAGTATGGTCCTCGACCAAACTTGCATTCAAGGCGAGCTCTTCATAATTGAATTCTTCCAGGGGAGAATAAACAGGAGAATCTTCCAGGTAATGCATAAGATCCGGATCAGAAGGCGGAGGATCAGTTTTATTTTTGGTCCAGTCAGGAGAAAGAAGACCCAGGTTGGTAAACACTTCAGGATGGCAAACAGCGCTGTAGGGAGTCGTATCAAAATGAGGATCTTTCCTTAGTATCGATTCCCATACTTTGTTCTCACCATCTCGGTACGCCTGCAAGTTATAAGCATTTAGCATGTCAATAAAGGGCTTACTGTGTAAATACTTGAAGATGCAGGCTCTGCGAACGTCAGCTGGAAGGGATTCGGGCAAAGGAATGATAGCTTGCCTTTAAGGTAACGCTTCAGATCCTTTGGCTCCTGACTTTCTAACTTCTCGCTCCAGTTGCCGGATCTTCTCCTTGGCATCATCCAAGTCTAACCGAAGATGCTCGATCACCGAATTCTTTTCTCCTGCAACCTCCCAAGCTAGCTTCCTAAGGCGAGCAATTTCAGCATCCTTGGCTTTGGAGTCTTCCCGAAGCCTGGAAACCTCATTCTTCAGTCTACTGAGCCTAGAGGCTACTTCCACTTGGTTGTGGAAGTTACCAGTAAGACTCATGCAAACAACTTCCGAGTTAAACAGAAGCAGAAGAGTAACCTTCAGAATCAAAAGATAATGAAGAAAGACTTACATCACCATTGACTTCATAAAGTCCTCGTCTGGAAGTTTGGAAAGAACTGTGTTCTCAGAAGTCATTCGAGCAGCAGTACACCATTCCAACGCTTTGTCAAACTCGTTTGACACTAATTCAGGCGAAGGATGAGAAGGATGAGCTACATCAAGAGAAGGATGAGCTGCATCACTTGCCAACCGACGACGCTTCCTAGTGGCAAAATCCTCCAACTCCAAAGGGGAGGAAGAGGATTCCAAACAAGCATTAGAGTTGGAGATAGAAGCAGCACCTGCTAGGACCGCACCTTCATCAGACGCCAACATAGTTGCCTCAGATGTCCGAAGGATCTCCTTCGGGGATGCACGAACGGTCTGTATAGCAGGGGCATCAGCAACGGAGTGATCAAGATCTTCCTGGGAAGAACGAACGATCTCTTCAGGCAGAGGAAGCGTAGAAGTGGCATCAGTAGAAACTGTGGGAATTTGACTTGAAGATTCACCAACAGCAGTCGCCTTACGCTTAGAGGATTCACCAGATGAAACCACCTCGCTAGCCCCAACCGCCGCCAATACTGGAACGATTTTCTTACAGGATTTTGCCCTAATAAAGTTCGGATCGATTCTGGGAGCCACTATGTCCACAGAAAAAGCCGTATCAGTACAAAACACCAACAACACAAGAAACAAAGGAAAACCCTAGTTCTCTATCAGATTTGAACTCCTCAGAATACCCATTAAGTAAACCCCAAGTATTACTACTGTGAAGTTTACTTAGGGGGAAGGAGAAGAGATTGGTGATAGCAAAAAGCTCACTTGTTCAGAGGCTGATAGAGCTATTGTTGGAGTACGAGGAATACGGATGCAGAAGACGGAATGTCGTTTTTGCAAATCTAACTTGCAGATAGCAGGATAGATGGAGAGTACTCTCAAAGGATTTAAATAGCCTCAGGTATTAAGACGACGGTTGAGAGCCAAAGGCAACCAATGGCTCAAATCGAAAAAACACTTCAAAATCCTCAACAAGCAAGATCAACGATCATAGGGAGGCCACGTGGAAAGGCACTTGATACAAGAATACCTCCAACCGTTGCACCACCATTTAAATAATGGTTGTATTAGCAATTCATTGAAAACAGTGAATGGTATACCAAGGCAAGAAAACGTTTGGACTTCGTAGCAAAGGAAGGGAAACGTGTGGACTTTGCAATAAATGAAGGAGTAAGGAAGAATAAAGGCTAAGGCATCTTTCCAAAACATCCCTTCATTATATCTTTACAAGATTATCATTCGTCGAGGTATACGAAGTTAAGTGATAAGTTTTATCATTTATATTTTGATATTCAAGACAAGCTTTCGATAGGAGACGAGGAAACATTAAGGCAAACATGGAAGAAGTATCTATTTGTTAAGGTGGAGGATCAATCTTTACACAAAAAAAAAAAGAGAGGTAACTCCCTAAGCTTCTTCCTCATTGTTGCCCGAAGAGTCCTGCACAGGAGAGCCTTCCTCAGGATTGTCATTATCAGAGTCCTTTTCAGCAAGAGCCTGTGACTTTTCCTCTTGGAGTGGCGGTTCGTCAGCAAGATATTCCTCGTATTTTGGGTCAGCTGGAAAAGGATCATCCTCTTCCCGAGCCCAGTCAGGGAGATCCATTTTTAACTTCCCGAAGACCTCTCTGTGACACACCTCACGAAAGGGAGTTGTATCGAAGGAAGGGATGGATTCAAGAATCTTTTCCCAAACATCATTCTGCCCCAAGCGGTAAGCTTGGATATTGAAGGCACCCAGCAGTTTGGAGAAAGGTATCGTTGTTCAGTTACTTCCGAACACAATCCTTTCGAAGCTCCGGCTTGATATGCTCGGGTTTGCTAGGAACCGCCAGCTTCAGAATATCTTCGTTCTCTGCACACTTAAGCTCAAGTTTGTCACCGAACAATGTGGCAGCTGCTTTTTGCTTCTTAGCCTCGCGCTCGGTAGCAACAACGCGAGCCGTTGAAGAGTCGAGGGCCCTTTTTAAGGAGTTCATCTCCTCGTCATGCTTTATCTGCAGCTCCTTGGCAGCTGCAGTCAGCCGGTCTATCTCAGAATTGGCCTTGGCCAAATTCTCTTCATAGGTCTGCAGTAAGGAGCCGTTGCGGCCAACCCGGCTCAATGCTTCAATGTGCTGATAAAAACTCAAAACGACATTCCTGGGGAAGAGGAGATTATCAGAAGAAGTCATAAGAGATTATGAAAAAATCAATGAAAAATCAGGAAGGCCGGTGGTACCTTGTGGACTGACTAACAAGGGCATCATCGTTCAGGGCTTCAAAATCCCGACGATCGAAGGGTAGAAGACTGAGGGAGCTCCATTCTGCATCTTTCTCAGGGTTTTGTGTCACCCTATCAGTCTGCTTCAATGTCCACTGAGGAATGAAAACCTCCTCACAATATTCAGTATTTTTGGATTTTTTTGTGGGAGGAAGCATCAACTGTATCGTGCTTCCTTTTGGTTCGGGCGGAGGAGGAGATATTTGACCTCTCCACCATTGGCTTCTTCCCTTTTCCCGAAGCGTCAACCACGGGTTTGATATTCCTGATACCCTTGTAAGAAGGGTCGGGAGAGGGAACAGAAGCCTCTTGATCGGCAGTTAGGGCTCGGGGCGACCGTTGCTCAGTTGTCACAACGGCCCTAGCAGCCTTCGCCCGAAGATGCTCAGGGTTCATTCTTGGAGGCACTACAAACAAGAACAAGAATCAGAATTACGAAAAGACATATCACTTATGTAAATTTGAAGGATGATGGTTAGAAGCTCATAATGAGCCAAGCCCTAGTATTGAAGGATGGAGTTGTACTCCACCTCAAGACCATGTATCTCTTGATACCATGGAATGGATTTGATCATCTTTACTGCCGTCTCGTCTTCTTTGGATAAAGGAAGGACCGGGTTACTTTCAGAGTATGAAGTATATTGTTTCGAGACGATTGGGAAGTTGAGATCTGACTGAGGCGCACGACAGAAAAAGTATCGTTCGTGCCATTCTTTGTGATTAGAAGGGCAAGTTCCTTTGGCAAGAATGCTGCCCCTCCAGTCAAGCTCAGTCTTATTACGCTTGGAGAGAACAACCCAGCCGGGAGGATGGGAGATAGAAAGAAGATGAAAGTGCACAAAAAGAGCAAGAGATGGCATAATGCCAAGATCAAAACACAAACCCAAGAAGCCGATGATGAGACGCCAGCTATTGGGAAGGAGCATTCCAGGGCAAATGTCCCAGTGATTCAGAATGGCTGAGAACAAAGGATTGAAAAAAGGAAAGCGAACCCCGCTTTCTAGTGCATCTATGTACAGGGAAAACTCGCCCGGAAGGGTCGAATCAACCCTCTCATCAGAATGGGAAGCCCTAATATGATAAGAGGAAGGAAAATCAAAACCCTGGATTGCCGAAAGAAGGGTTTCCTCCTTGTAAGAGGAGGGAACAGAACCAGGTCCGCCATTAGACCTGGAAGTTTGTTTTGATTGCCTAGAAGACTCGGCAGTCACCTTAGGAGTCTTGGAAGATCCAGTCAGGAAGGGCGAAAGAAGTTTCGGCCTTTCTCTCTAAACTTTTATGGGAAACTTCAGCAAATTCGCGCCAGAGGACAGTTAGGGTTTTATTATCACTATCCGACTGTTCGGAAGGAAGGGAAGCAAAAGCTTCGTTACCATTACTATTACTGACACTGGGTATCAGGGAAGAAGAAACCCTATTATCCTCCATTACTAGTTTCAATAAGGTACAAAAAAATTTGGAGACAGGAAGTTTAAACTTTGCAAAAGGATCAGCAAACTTACTGATTCGGTGAAGCAAAGGCTTGAGAGCGAGAAGGCGTGAAGCAGACGACGAATGTTCAAATTCCAGACAAGAAGAATGAAACCTACGAAGACAACAAACCGCTTTTAAGCACCCGGACGAGTGTTCGAGGACCTGAACGATCGAGATTGATTCAGCATCAACGGTCGAGATTTGAAGACGTTTTGAAAGTTTGAACTCACGAATCTAAAACAGGCGTTCGGAAGCCATCGCTTGGGTTACGTGAGCCACGATAGATTGCCTGCAAAGAGACGCGTGGCATTGCCCTCACAACGCTCGAGGAAAAGTGACCACCGCATTAAATGTGATATGACATTTAGTGGGATATGCAAAGACTATTGCTTGACGAAGAATCCAGTGAAAAACCAAGCCCTCGGGATCGACCGAACGCTTGATCGGGGGGCTCGTGATACGGAGGAAATATGATCGAACTTGGTTTGTACTCGGTTGACCTTCGACCCCGGTCGAGGCGGAGGGAATCGACTCGCTTCCGAGCGAGCAGGGTCCAGAAGATAGCTTGCTGAGGAAGAAAACTAAATCGGCAAGAAGCACGCCCTAATTCGACTTATGGATTAGGTTAATTACCCTAATGATGGCAGACACAACTTGGCGGCTGTCACTTATCATTATTGAAGGGATAATCATTGAATAACCGTGAGGTTATCTCAGGAGTCCTCTACTAGTTCAAACTAGTAGAAGTCTATCGCTCAACGGATCTAACTGTTAGAATCCAACGACTATCCGAAGAAGGCTCAAATGCATCCAACGAAGAAGATTCGAAGGTACACACTATATAAACCTTACTTACCTACGAGGTGAGGAGGACTCATATCCATATACACACTGGTAGACGTAAACCATCAGGGGCTTACGATCTAGATCACTTTCCAGGTTCTTCATTCCTTAGCTCTGTGTCTAAAAGAGCCATTTGTGATTAAGTTCATCAACTGACTTAACCTTCGGAGGTGGACTCCCGACCCCAGCGGTCAGGCCACATCTGATGCTTTCGTTTTGCAGGTCATCACAAGGAGATCTAAGGGCTGAGCAGATTTTGGACGCATCAGGAGGCAATGCAATCAAGACCAATTCTGCAATTATACCAAGTGGGTGGGAGACTAGACTAAAATGGTCAATCATAACCAAATCATTAAAGCAAGAATTGAAGGCATCAATTGTAGCCAAGTAAAGAGGGCAGAGGCCAACTTTTTTGTGCTTGAAGCAAACCACATTGAAGTCACCTCCTATGTCCCAAGGTTCGTCAGCTACTGACTCACTAACAATATGAAGATTAAACTAGAGGAGGAAACAATTAAAACCATAGATGACGGAGAGAAAACAATAGTCTAAGGTGGATGGGAAGGAGAGACAGAGGTGCATGAGATAGGGAGAAGAGAAGAGAATTGCGATATGGATTTTAGATGTGTCCCGTAGAATCCAAATGCGACCACCAAGGGAGTGATCATAGTTGGAAGCGAAGGACCAAGAGGGTGCAATGGAGGAGGTAATCTGACTAGTTTTGTGTTGGTGGACACGAGTTTTAAGGAGAGCACACAAAAGAAGCTTTGGAAGAAGAAAGGATTGCTCCAATATCCGCTTGAGCAATTAAGGAGTTGAGGCTTCTAACATTCCAAATGAGTGTGTTTGACATGGTAGGGTTGGGGAGGGGACTAGAAGGATGGTCTCGAAGACCATCAAACTAGGTGGCACAAAAGAGGGGATACCCTCATGGGGTGGAGGAGTCTCATATAGGGATGAACCAAGGGGTAGGGAGTTTAAAAAATGCTTGCATTAATGGATGATCCGAGGTAGGGGGAGGGGATGGGCAAGATGATGGCAACACGAGTTAGGGATAAAAAAGAGTTGTAGGGGATTAATTCCAAACATGGAAAGTAATTTTTAAGGTTATCTTAGATTTGCCTCGAGCTTTTATAATTCCTTCGATTTGGATTAAATCACTTCTTCGTAATAAGGGCATTCCACCTTAATCGAATTTCTCATAGCTTATCTTTTGTTACTTATAGAAAAAAAAGAGTTGATCATTTCTTGGAGCTACTCAAAATCCAACTCTAATATGATCATTTGTTACCTTATCTTTCCTAGTTGGGATAAATAGGTAGCCAAAATCCGCATTCATGCAATGAGTAATTGGCTTGAGACTATTTCTTATTGGATTAGATAATATACCGTTAAATTTTTATTTGATCAAAATTAAAATCATTTTTAAATATTATAATATAATATATTTAAATTCTGAATAGTACCTCAGTTAACCAGTTAATCATAGTCGGCCACTTACTGAAGTTATCCTTATACTCAATTCTTATTATAGAATGAAAAGAAACCCTTAGTTTCCAAAACAAAGCTTTCATTCAATGCGGGAAAAAAATCGTCTCTGTGCACAGTAGTGCAGCGTTACATTGTGAAACGTGTAAAATACCAGTTTAATGGTTGAGATAAAAATTAATAATTTTTAAGTGTAAAAGCCCCGAGAAAAACCCATTTAACCCATACCCGGCCCCATACAAAAAAATCCGAATGATTAAAAACTCTTAAAATCCCATCTCTGAAATCGTTTCTTCCTTTCTCCATTCTCGCTTGAGGTATCGTCGGCGAATCCAATGGGGGAGACATGAAGAGGGGTTCACTTCTCCTCTACTTGCCTGACATCAGATGAGTCGATCCCAATGATGAAACAATTCGTACATCGTCTACAAGAACTCTCTTGAAGTGATCCAGATCGAAAATATCAGAAAATTTGCTGCAACCATAGACAATTTTGAGATAAAAATCAGTTCAACTATCCAGTTTGAGTGGGAAAAAAATGGAATCATCTAATGTTTTAAACCGGAAAACTAGATTCGAAGTTCAATTTTTTTTTTTTCTTTTCCATTTTATACCTTTCATCTCCCCAAATAACGTTCACGAATGACCAAAGCAGCTCCAAGAATCCTGGCAATAACAAATGCATCAACGATCTGGTTCCTCTGCTGGTTCATCCACCAGAAACCACAACCATCAGATATTTGGTACGATCCCTGAGAATATCAGAGGTGGACCTTCAATACTCTTCGGTAAAATGCAAGCAAGGACGATAATCTAACCCGTCCGGTTGCTTCCAAAACTCCGCTTCTTCACCTACCTGAGCTTCTTCACCATCTCTAGCTTCAAAAGAAAATGGCAAAACAGAGTTTTCCTTCTCGGTGGTAGTCGGAGGTTGAAGACCCAATAAACACGGTTTCGGCAAAAGAGGAAGTAACTTATCGAGGTTGACATCTAGCATCAACATTCCGAGCAAAGCCAAGAGAAAGAGCAAGAAAGCCAGAGTTTAGGGTTCCTCCAACTATTGCTGAAGAAGAAAGTGCTTGTGTTCTTTGAAAACTTCTCGGTTGGGAGTGAAACTTGAAAATCCAAAACTCAAAACGCAGAAGGCGGCGGGAACGTGAAAAAGAAACTCGACAAATTGCAGGTTACGCCTAATCATTTGGGTTTTTTAATATGGGGCGGTGGGTATGGATTAATTGGGTTTTTCTTAGGACTTTTACACTTAAAAATTATCAATTTTTATCTCAACCATTAAATTGGTATTTTACACGTGTCGCAATGTAGTGCCGCATTGCTATACACAGCAGAGAGATGTATACAGCAGATGATTTTTTCCCATTCAATGCAGGGGTGGCTCATGGGTTCAACCCTTGCCGACAACAAAGCTGGCCTTGAGGATGTAATTGAAGTGCTATTGTGGGTCCGACACAGAACCTTAGGTGGGGAGGTGGACTGGTGTCGTGGGTTGTGACTATTAATTAGATTCTTCAAAGAAGAGCAGATCCAAGAAGCTCGGCATTTGGAATTTGGAAATGACGACGTGAAACAGAATAGAAGCTTTTAGAATGCAGCGGAATCTTCAACTTCTCGCCATCGCCAATCTGTGCCGTGGCATCAACAGAAGAGAAGCCATATTCCCAAGACGACAACTGCTTCGTCTCGCTGGATTCCCTTTTTCCGCCTTTACTGGACATAGTCTTAAACCACTCCCTGTTTGCCCGCTGTGGTCAAACAACTATCCAAAGCATTGGCAACAACAACAACAATCCCCAAATCGGAAGCCCCAAAATCCACTTGGTATTTACACTTTTGTCAAAAAATTTTAAGTTTTTGCTGAGTTGAAAGAAAATGTCAGTTCTTTCATGCAATACATATGGAGGGATGGGATATCCTAAGCAAGTTCATCAAGACCTGTTGCTCAGTTCTTGTCAATGGCCCAAATCGATAATACGGCTATATTGAAATTCATAATACTTGTCAGAGATTCCACGATATTGAAATTATTTCTATCCGTCATCCTATCTTGTAATAGACATCTCTGATGATGATCTCTCAGATGGTATCAGGTTGCTTTAGGTCATTCTCTCCTGGTTCCGACGCTGGTCAACTGTCTCCTCCGCCTCTTTTCTTTCGTCTTCTTGGTGGTTATTGCTTTTCTTGGTAGTATCGATCTCCTTATTGGGTTTTCATCTCTCTATACATTAATAATAAACATCTGTGATAACACTGGTAAACCCCGACGCCTTTCGCCTGTAATTCAAGTTTAATTCTCATTTCTCTCATTTTGTTGGATCAGTGTCATTCTTGTGTAAATATATTACTCTGGTACTCTGCTTAATAATCGGGCCACTAAATTTCTCGAGGCAGCTGAGTTTGACAATTTTTTATGGCTGGCAGTGTGAATCTCAGCCAGATCGATGTAATGCTTTCCTGCAAGTTCGATTTTTCATGATTATTGAACGGAGGGCCTCAGTGCTCAAAGTCTGATGTCCTTGATGCTTGTTACGGAATATCTATTTGACCTCTCTACTGTTATAGCACTTCTCGCCTACAGTTTTTGCATATTCACTTGATCTCGACCTTTGCAGTTTGGAGCTGACTACTGGATTAGCTTTGCGTTTTGTCATTGGACGATCAAAATATGCAAAAGATATGGCAAATTTTGAGAAAGAGATAAAAAGATACGCTGATTTTCTGCTTATGGATGTTGATGAAGATTACTTGAATCTGTCATATAAAACGTGAGACTTGAAACTCTGTGAGGCTGCGCTTAATTTTTCAAATTTGTTAATGTTATCATTTTCTTTTTTAGCTGCTCATCTTCATATTTATCATAGATTGGCATTTTTCAAAGCAGCCTATGATCATGTCAAAGCTGATGATGACATCTATTTACGACCAGGTAAGTCCACTTATGCATTGAAGATTGTATTTAAGTGATTAGTTTGTTCATTAAGTTTTTGTTGAGGTCTATGCTAGCAAGTTACATATCGCGAAAGAATCACAGTGGCTTGATCTTCTTTTTCATTTATCCTCACCTTGTCTGTGATAGGCAATGCATATAGTGTGCTATAATTTGCATGGGGTAAAGAAATAAACATATAGGTTTTACTTTGAAGGAGTATTAGTTGTGCTTACTATACAAGATGCTTAAATTGGTCTAGGATTGGAATGATTGCTTGGCTGATTGAGCAGTAAGTTTTACTTATATTTGAGTATTAATTCCACCTAAAAAATGGGATCCTTTGCTTATAATTGGGGAGTACTAATTCTGTTTTAATGATATCGTTTGGTTGCATCAGTCAAAGAGTAAGGAGCATTTGTTAGTTCTTCTAAGATTTGATTGGTAATGTTGAAGCATTACGCTTTATATGCCAGCTCATCAGTTACCACCACAACAGATAGCTGGTTGCAGCCTGAAGAGTGTCCTTTTGCTGTTTGGATTATCTAGAGCTCCTTGTAGTTGTTCTCCTTATCTGGAACTCCTAGTAATTCTCTGTACTCTACAGTTCCGTCTTATGTCAGCTAAATCACTCAAATAAACCATATATAAATATATATGACGTGATAAATCTCTTCTTGAGGACTTGAGGAGCCTTTTGACATAGTTAAGAGTCTTTAATTTATGTCCAAGTGATGTCGCCTCTAACTGCCAAGATCTTCAGGTCAGGCATTTCCAGGCTCAAAATAAATGGTTGGGGTGAATTTGGTTATGGCCTCTGGTATGTCCTCTGGATGGTGATCCTTATTGGGTTTGAACTAAAAAATCTCTAAACCCCTGATTGGGACAGGGAGGTTGTCATGGTTTGTATGGAGTGGTTTTGAATGGATTTGAAGGGTTCAGGGGATGTTTCAAGAAGTACCAAAAATAGGGTAAAGGGGGGAATTTGAGAGAGCTTTGAGGACTTAATGGTAATGGAATGGGATGAAACAAGGATTGTACCTAGTGCTGTTACCAAAGAGATGGCTCACCAAGTTCCATCAAATTGGATGTTGGAGTCTCAAGTTATGGATGACTTGTGGAGGGAAAAGAGGTTGTGAAAATCAAGAAAGGGCAGATCTGTGGATTGGTAGCATGTTTTGGGGCTGCATGGGGGCTGAAGGCTAGGGTATGGAGGCGTTATGGTTTCTGGAGTTTAAAACATATGTGTAAAACATCCCAAAACTGTGGAATCTGAGAGTGGAATGACATGTATGACTAAAACTCCACCTTAAGACGTACAAGTCATTATCAAGCAGTGTTATAATTTCTAGAAAAGCCTAGGGGTATTTTGGGTACCTAAAATACTTTAGGACCCAATGTCCTTTTCTTTATGTTGGTTTATGTAAAGTTCATTTTAAATAATTTTCGAGTCCGAGTCCAATTTAAACAAATCCGGGTCCTGTAAGACCACGAAGTGCCCTCTCTACTACTATAGTCAGTCCTTGTATCATATACCCTACTTCAATAAAAAGGTGTGTTTTCTTATACTCTATTCTCTAATTTTTCCTTTCTAACCATCCCTCGGGGTAAAGCTTCCTAAAGGAAGCGAGACAATGAGGCTTTTGTTATGGGTATATAGCTGTGTAACCTTTGTAAATTCTTTGTCTTGTATATTCTTGATTCTGCATCATTCTTCTTGAGTCACATAACCGTCCAAGAATGGTTATGCCTTAAGGATGGTGACGGGTGATGTGCATTTGCATATTTATTTTCCTTTGGGTTAAACTAAACTTGAGACCTTTGAATTCGAAGGGCAGAACCCCCTGCCATACGTAAGACCCTTTGAGACATGCGGCAAATAGTTTTGGTTTAATATCCTTACACTGCACAAAGAGAAAATTCCTCCGTAGCCACTCTTGTGGTGATTTTCACCCTTTTGTAGTAGAGCGGGCTGCAAGTTCGGATACAAAACTCAAAAAGATTTTTGAATCTTTTATGGCCCTAATTCTCATATACAAGCCTGTGATAGACATCTTCTTCAATCTTCATATTGCAGGAAATTAAAGAATTGTATATAATGTTTGGAGAAGAACCCATTAAGAAGTACAAAATGTCTACAGAAGCATCCTCCAATTCTACAACTAACCTATTCAAGCTTGATCCTAATTACTAAATTACAAGATAGACTACCTTCAACCCATCTACAGGAGGTACAAAATAAGTATATACATTCTCCCCGAAACTATTCTTACAAAAGTCCTCTAACCCCTACCTAGATTACCATGCACCAGTTGAGGTTGATGATATACAACAATGTTTGCTAAACAACCTCTAGATATCCCATAACCAAGTCCTAAAACAACCAGACAACCCGTACAAAGCAAGATTTTTTACATCAACCCTTGAAGCCCTATCAAACTACTTTTATTTAACCAAGAATAAGAAGTCTAGCAACTTCCCATTCTGTCTTGTTACAAAGGACCATACACCAGGTGTCTACATAAGCTGGAAAGAAGTCATGCAGTGTATAAAAGACATTACACAGCCCTTAGACAAAGGCTGTTATAGCCTTACAGAGGTACTTGATGCAGCCAGAGAATCCATTGGCCCAAATTTTTATGTGTCCAGCACTTAAGGGAGCCCATATACAATCTTCCAGGGACCCTTTGCAATACATTGCAAGGTTATGTCAGCATTGTGAGAGAATAAGAGAAGAAATCAAGCTCATAAAGAGGGACAATGAATTAAAATAATCTTATATCAGAAAACTACAAGAAGAAATTCTGTCCCTCCAGCATCGGCTCCCAACTAAAATAGATGAGGTCACAACCTTGCATTGTAAGTTGGTACCTTCGTTAAAAGGCAAAGAAACCACCCCTATCTTGCAGCCTGTGAAAACTCTTACTGTTGAAGTATTTATTCAAGATCTCGGAAAGAAATTTGATATGCTTATGAAAAGAATTTCACAATTTCAGAACAGCCAAATCCAATATAGAAGACGCAACATCCAACAATATCATAGTCAGTATGGATGATGGTGACAATGGCGTTGAAGACTATGGAGGAGAAGAGTAAAAGAGCATATGTGTAAAACATATCATTATTGTGGAATTTGAGAGTGGAATTACACGTATAACTAAAACTCCACCTTTAAAGAATCTTTGTTGTATACTCTCAATTCTTCATCATTGGTGACGGTGACGTGCATTTGCATATTTATTTTCCTTTTATCTCTCTTTGTGCTTTGTTTTAGGGTTAAACTAAACTTGAGACCTTTGAATTTGAAGGGCAAAACCCTGCCATACGTAAGACCCTTCGAGACATGTCGGCAAATAGTTTTGGTTTAATATCCTTACATTGCACAAGGAGAGAAAATTCTGCTGTAACCACTCTCGTGGTGATTTTCATCCTTTTGTAGTAGAGCCGGCTGCAAATCCGGACATAAAACCCAAAAAGATTAATATTGAGCTTCATAAACCTAAAGACATTGAAGAAAGAACTTTTTATATTATAAAACTCTTCCAGGAGGAAGCTGGGAACCTTAAAATCCAGAGGGAACTAGACAATCAAAGAATACTAGAGAATCAAAATAGAATAGAAAATCTTATAACAGAAATCCAAAAATATCTACAAAGTTTATGAGTTTTTCAGAACCCCTGTAGATGATTATAATTATCTTATTGCAAAAAGAGAAATTGCTGACCTAAGTCTGGCTGAAGGCCTTACATCCACAAAACCCATTGCACAAGCCGACAAGACACTAGTTAGACAAAATAATATCATCATATTAGTAGAATTACAAATTCTAGACAAATTACGTCAATTAAATACAGATTTGGTACAACTACGACAAGCCTTGCCAAAATCTCAAGGGCAGATATCGATTAAACTAAATATCCTAAATATTGGCCCTAGTACATCATAGCCTAAAAAAAACTCCTAAACGAGGAAGTTTTCTTCCTACTCAACAAGATAAAAAAAATATAAATTCAGACCAAGAAAATGAGTTTAAAACCGTTTTCAGGACAGAGTAAAACTGTAGGATCACCCTTTAACCCTTTTAGAAAATTAGCTAAAATAAATAATAAAAAAAAGGGATAATTACTATTGTCCCCATGTACTGTAGCTTAATTACTAATTTATCCCCTGTACTTTTTGAAATTACTAATTCAACCTTCAACTTTGCTTGTAATTACTATTGTCCCCCTACTGTTAAACTCCGTTAGTTAAATGATGATATGGCATATTTTATTTATTTAAAAATCCCAAATTAACCCTATAGTCTTATATTATTTATTTACACTTTATATTAAATTACATTACTATTCTGAGTAATTAGGGAAAACTTAAACCTAATTAAACAATCTTCTTTCCTAGTCTAAAGAAAGAGAGAAAATCAAGGGATACTCATTTTCAAATTTGGATATGTACTTTTCAATTTGGTAATAAAAAAAATAGTAATTCTTAACTTTTTGTATTATTTTTAATTTTTTTATTTACTTTCTAGTTTAATGTTATCAGTTTAAGAAGTTTATACTTCCAATAGATTATTATTTATTTATTGTCTAATTTGACATTAGCTATTTTAAGAAGTCCTACTACCAATAGGGTGCCTTTTTTATTTTTTATTTTTTTTATTTTAATTCAAGATGATAAAAATACACATAATTATTTCATATGATTTTTTCTCTAAATGAGGATAATATTTTATTTGGCATTCTTAATTATAAAAGGGCAAAATAGACATTAAAGATTCAACCTTAACGGTCGCTTAACACTGTTAGAATTGAGGGGGGCAACAATAATTTCATAAAGAGTAGGGTTCTTTTAGTAATAAAGCTATAATACAGGGGGGCAACAGTAATTATCCCTAAAAGAAAAGTAGTATTAGAAGAAATTGTAGATGTTGATAAGAACCTAGAATTATATAAACAAAAGCAATTAGAAAATTAAACCCTAAAAAACTTTATGAACATAATAAATATTTACCTGATACCTCTTTATTCAGAAATTGTAATGAACAACCTGTTAGCTGCTCAGACGGACAAGTAGCTACAATTGATCTAAAAACTAAGGAAACAAAAAATAAATTAATTAATTCAGGAAAAATGTATACACATTTAGGAGTAACCTTTGTAGGAATAAAAGGATTGCATCGAAAAGACTTAGGAACAAAAGTCCTATTATGTATTATGGATACTAGATGGGATGAGAAACATGTAAAAGAAGCATTAATCACTGCTACAGAGGTTGATATGTCTAATAATGTAGGATTATTTTGTTATACCCAAATGTTTTAACAATCACAATAGCTTTTTGCAAAGAGAAAAAGCTTAAAGTCATGACTAAAGGTTATGAAGGATTTACTAGGGAAAATCTTTTAATAAGTATAGGAAACATCTTAAAAGCCACTAATTATAGTAACTTTAACTATAAAGTAGGTATAAGTGGAATAGTAGATGCAGTAGTATCAAAAGGAATTACCTTCTTACAACCACCTAGAATAGATCTAGCATTAAATGCAGGATTAAGAATGGAATCTTAGCAAAATCCTGGAGCCTAAAACAAAGCAAATTTACCAACCACAAAACTCACTTCTCTATGAAGGATCAAATGAAGATATGGACTTAAGATTTACTAGTTATAAAGATCAAATAGGACTCCAATCCCAAACTGATTACTCAGAAGATAGATTAGAAGACATGTTTAATAGAGAACGTCATCTTATGATAAGAGATGAAAACATATTAGATATACATCGGGGAAAGAGTTTATACGATTTGATCCCAAATGAGATATATAGGGATATCGAATAATATTTCCTATTGGATACGGAAGAAGCAACCGGACATTACCGTCATGTATTGTTCACGGAACAGTAAATTTACTGTTCACGTAAACAGTAAAAACTGCATAGTTCTATTTCTAATGTAGGAGTCTTGCTACATAAGTTTTGGGAGTTTTTAGAAAGCATAGTTTCTATTTGGTGGTAGTTTCTATTTTCGAACTTCATTTTAGAAGTTAGGAAGTTACTAAAGCTGAATATTTGTTTCCTTTTCTAGAGGACAATACTTGTCTCTCAAGTTGTATTAGATTTATTAGAAGCTATAAATAAAAGTGCTCTGTGATTCTAGACTTTTAAGCAAAAATCACAAGCCTCTTCTACTAGTTCTTCCCTCTCTCCTCTTCTTCTTCTTCTCTCTTTTCTTTGTTCAAGTTCAGTGCGTTTTGATTATTTAATGCTTGTTTTAACATGGCATCGAGCAAGTTTAATCAACCTAGGGACGTTCTCTCTTGGCTGCCCAGATTTTTTTCTTCTTCTTCTTTTTCCTTTTCTTATCTAGGGCAGCCCCAACCTTCGCTGCAGAACTGTGAATGGCTGTCCTCTTCTTTGACTTTTGAAGCACCAAGTATCTATGTTTTGATATTACAAAAGGCCCCAAGCCGGGGATATGGCTACCTATTTAATTCAACCGAGGCCGCTACTACCCGTTTTTTGGGCAAACGAAGTTTGATCTACACTATACCGATGTCCCGGGATTCCTCTTGATTCTTGCAAAGATATGCCATAATTCGGATTGCAAGATCTAAGTATTGTCTTCCATTGTTTGTGCTATAAGTTTTGCAAGTCGATACTAGTACCCCGCTTCAATGAATTTCTCCGAAAAATTCCGCACCGCCTGCTTACCACGCTCGCCGTTTATTTTAGAATCAAGTTTAGCATTTTTTTAATCTAAAACTCTACAAAGACCTAGAGGATTACTCCTTCCTATCAAGATCTTTAGAGTTTTAAATCTAAGAAGGTTGTTGCTATGGTCCGAGATCGATATTATTTGCTACCGCAACCCCGTATTGCACTCTTCCGAGTAGGTTGCCAAGCGACCACCGTAATTTTGAGATTCCAAGCGGTTCAATATATATATATATATATATATATATATATATATATATACATTGTGCGAGCAGCTATAAAAGCTATAAAATAAAATAGAATACGCGAACCACCGTGTCATCAACGGAGGAGTAGATATATATATATATATATATATATATATATATATATATATATATATATATATATATATATATATACACTATAAAAGCTATAAAATAAAATAGAATACGCGAACCACCGTTGTTCATCAACGGAGGAGTAGATATATATATATATATATATATATATATATATATATATATATATATATATATATAATTTTTTTTTTTTCTTATCTAATTTGCTCATGCCTAAGGGTTAGTGGTGGTTTAGAATTTTTTTCCCCCTTGGTGAACAAGATTTTGTCCCGTGAGACGATCCGTTGCTTGATCAACTTTATTGGTGAATAATACCGCTCCGTGGTCGCTACTTTTCCTTCTTGGGTTTCTTTGTGCTCATACTTTAAGATGCTTGTCACCGGTAATCAAACTGTCCACGGTAATGCTACACGGAGGGGAGAATGATACCTATTCTATATCTACTCAAGATGTCCGATGAATATTATTAGTGAAGATCTTGCCCTCAACTTATGGCATTCTACAACAATATCATTACCTATCTTACCTATATTGCCCTTTACCTACTTACTGATCTGTAGTAACCCATACTACCTACCTACTGGTCCGCAATAACCCATATTGTCTTACCTACCTACTTGGTTCGCAGAACCCATACTATCGTTTACCTACCTATTTGGTCCGCAACCACCCGTCTTTACCTATCTATTTGGTCCATAGTAACCCATACTACCACCTACTGGTCCACAAGAACATATCCGCTTACCTACCTACTTGGTCCACAGAATCAATATTGCCTTTACCTACCTATACTTGCCTATTACTTGCCTTCTTGTGAAGCATTTATATGGACATTGGAGTTGTAATTTGAAGATTTAGTATGGATATTTCTCCCTACACCGGCATTATGTGGATGGTGTCTGATCCTGCTATACATGGACATTGGAGTTGCAATGAAGATTTAGTGTGGATATTTCTCCACTACCGGCATTATGTGGATAGTACTTGATCCTATAACATGGACTGCCGCCTTCAACATCGTCGATTGTTCTTATTATTGGATGGTTCATTGACATGAAGAATTAAAGTTTTTAAATTGGTGTTGATTATCTCCGGGTGAAGTTCGGGTTATGACGTCGCCATGCACACGATTCAAGATTGGTGCACCTTCAAGTTTATTTATTGTGCAAGCTGAAGTTCGGTACACTCCAGCGAGGAGGAGGTTGAAGTATATGCAAGCCGGACATACCGTCATGTTATGTTCACGGAAAGAAATCAGTCACGAAACAAAACCGCAAGTTCTATCTAATGTAGGAGTCTTGCACATAACTTTTGGGAGTTTTTAGAAATCATAGTTTCTATTTGGTGGTAGTTTTTATTTTCGAACTTCTATTTTAGGAGTTAGGAAGTTACTAAAGCTGTAATATTTTGTTTCCTTTTTCTAGAGGACAATTACTTGTCTCTCAAGTTGTATTAGATTCATTAGAAGCTATAAATAAAAGTGCTATGTGATTCTAGACTTTTAAGCAAGAATCACAAGCCTCTTCTACTAGTTCTTCATCTCTCTTCTCTTCTTTTCTTCTCTCTTTTCTTTGTACAAGTTCAGTTGCTGTTTTGATTATTTAATGCTTGTTTTCTAATAGATACCATAATTTTGATATGAAATTACTTAATGAATTAGACTTTGAATTATATTTTGAAGGACAACTAGGACTAGATGAAGGACTTTATTTAGATTACAAAGGAAATGTCATACTCAACCCACTTCCACCAGAAGAATATGATTTACCAAAAGGCTATTTAAAAGAAATAGAAGAAGAAAATCCTATTTTGGAACCATTTCTATAGGACTCTATAACAATACCAGAATCTAGACATTTTGTTAATAAAAGTCAACATGGTGAAGAAGATATAAATTATGATCCTTTTGGATTAAACAATACAAATGAAATTTTACAACCGATGGGAAACGACCCTAAAGAAATAATGCAGAACTATAATACACTTTTAGAAAGTATGGAAAATGACTTGGCCGAATCACCCCTTCAGCCTATCCAATATAATCCTACACAGTCATATAGTGATACAAATCCTAATGTAGATGGGGAAATCGCCCTAGGCCTAGAATAAATCCTACAGAATTTATAGAGGAACCTAATACAAGACAATATAGAAGTATAGGGAAACCTCTACCATTGGAACCCACTATAAATTTACAACCGGGATGTTGTTTTACAAGTATGGAAAGAAATTGTTACAAACAATTATAAAAGAGCAGGACCTATGGACACAGAATCTATGTATACATATTTAGAAACTTTCCTTGGCCTAGTGGCAAAATCCAATTGGGAAGATTTTAAGATAAGATATCCTGAGCGATTTCAGGATTTACTCAAATTAGGGCCTAATGTCTATAATTTTACAAATGCCATACATCAGCTATGTACTGATAGAAATCCAAACTCTTGGAGACAACAACTACAAGGTAAAGCCCTCTCTAGCCTAGAACAGTTATCTATAAGAGATTATAGATATATAAAACCTTTCCTCAGAACTTATTATAACCTAGCATCAGTAGGATCATGTATATATGATGAAACTATAAAACATAAATTGTTTCAAAGACCTTTTGGGCCTATAGGAGATAATATTCGAAAGGAATGGGAAGATAATAACAATACATCGGATGATCCATTTGAAGATAACGTCTGTACACGTATAATATTTATGGTATCTGAATTAAAAAGAGTGTACATTAGTAGCTATGCAAAAGCAAATAGAAAACAATAGTTGCTCATTTTTTTAAAGAAATATATACTACACAACAATTTGGAGCAAGGCAACCTAGACAACAGCAAAAGTTTAGAAGGACACCTAACTATAGACAAAAGAAAACTTACAATATAAAGGAATACAAGACCAAAAAGCCATTCATCAATAAAAACAAACATGTTAGAAGATTCAATCCCAGAAGGAACTATGGACGAAAACTTGCATGTTTTATATGTGGATTTTTAAAACACTTTAGCAACAAATGTTCACAAAGAGTAAATAATATTCATAATACAAAGGCAAACCTTGTTAATAATTTTGTCAAGCCTGTCTTATAGAAATAGATAATGACGTATCAGACACTAAATCTATATGGAGTATTTATCCTCAAATTATTTATATTGATCAAAATAACTTAGAAATTGACCAACCTCCTTCCTTGGTTTAACAATTTGCTGATATAAACCTTATGAGTGTCTTAAAATGTTTAGATGACCAACATTACTTGGTAAATTACAAAGGTAGTGATCATATCCCCTGTAACAAATGTAGCAAATTTCCAGGGATAGCATTTCGGTACCAATGTAATAAATGTTATGAAGAAAGGTGTAAATATTGTCTAGATAATTCATCTCAAGAAAATATAAATCCGTTAGAAAAAGGTATACAAAAAATAAAAGGAGATATAAATGAAAGAAAAATACGAAACCTTGAAGATGAACTCGAAATATTTAAGGCTATGAAACCAGATTTTAGTTTAGAATGGATAAAAACTGATAATAAAGGAATTATACCGTATGAAGTTACATTGACTGCCTTAGGATATGACATAGGAAATCCAGAAGATATAGTTATACCTTTAGAAAGTTCCATAAAAGTAGAAACATATATAAAATATAAAATTCCACCTTATTTCAGAGCCTTGATAAAAGATAGGTCATCTTTAGCACTACAAAATCTTCATTTATTGGGCGGAGTCCTTGACTCAGATTATACTGGAACCATATCAGTTATCTTATTTAACCGTAAAAAATTTGATTTTCCATTACATACTGGACAAAAGATTGCTCAAATAATATTTATTGAAAATTATACTGCATATAACCAACCAAAATCCATTGTCCAAAGGGCAGGAGGATTTGGAAGTATAGATACACAACCAGAAGAACATATGGCAAATATAGAACAACCCACAAGTTTTACTTATGATCTTAGACCCAACACTAATGCAGCATATGTTGACTGCCAAATTAAAATAAATAAACGACGTATACCAATACGTGTTTTAGTTGATACAGGCGCCACAAACAATGTAGCTTCATCCACTTATTTTAACCCTGAAGATATTTATGAAGTATCACCTAAAGAACAACGAATGGAGATCATGTTCTAGTGAAAAATGTAAAGAATGATGAGAGGTTTTAGCAGAGGAAATTCCAAAGTGCAAAGCCTTAAGCAAGACAAGTCAAGATGTGTTGAGCTTAATTGAGGTTCGGAATACTTGAGGCATGTGTTGGTTTGACTTGATTGAACCAAACCTCGAACAGGCGTTTGGAACTCTAGATGCCAGGCAATAAGAATTTCTGCCAGATAATCTGCCTTAGTATACTGCTCCCCTATAATGTTTAAGGCTCTACACTTGGCCTCAACATCCTCAGTGATCGCTGCTCACCTGCTGGTCCTTGTCTGTCTTTTTATCTATGGGTATTCTGTAATGTCTCTCAGTCCATGGCTGCTGGATGGTTGCACACATGGCTAACTTACCAACTATTACAATATTGTCACGTGTATCCTGGTGATATATTACCTATAGTGCTGCCTCTTGCACTTGTGTCATAAGGTTTATTTCATCTTTTAGTCTTTCAAATATAACACCCCATACTGAAGCACTAATGTGCACTGGTAAAACAAGTGATACTTGCCTGCCCGATAGAAACTACAATTTGTTTGCGTATGAATATTCCTTTTGGAGTAGTTCTCCCTAGTTGGGAGTGCATACCTTAGACAACTCCAAGTGGTGGATGAATGCCTAGGGACATGTTAGAATGGAGACCAAGAAATCACGAACAAAAACAGAAGCAAATCGAAGGAAAGCAGAGATTTAAAGTGTGAGAGATTTAACGCGGTTCACACTTCCACACCCAACGTGGGGTGCTATGTCCATATGCGAAGAAGAACATTCACTATGTAGGAAGAAGATTACAATGGAGATCTCTCAACCAATTGCCAAAACGGCATTATAAAATTCCTAGCCAAAACCCTAAGGCAAGAGTCCCAAATCTCACAATGACTCCATATCAGAACATAGGGTACATATTTATAGAATTTAATAGGGTAAACGGGTTGGTCATCAGTCGGGCTGTACTATACCACCCACATCCCTATCTAGAACCGAGATCCCTCTACTTCCATCATAGATCTCGAAAATCTTCTGAGTCACCCACCAAAACTGAGATCCCTCTACTTCAATGCCGCATATGAAAATTCAGGTCACACATGACAGGACATGATCAGGAACCCACTATGCTGCCGATCAGTCCATCCTCTGAATTTTCTGCCTGATGAGGTTCCAAAGCTGATTTTGATGGAAAATACTTCCGTAACATTTCTTTTCCATGCCACTGGCTGCTACTGTTCACATTTGGCAGATCCCTCCAGATCTCACACAAAGAAGGGGAATGTTCTGTACACGTTGCCAGTCACCTTTCTGAATGAATCCGTCATTGCATTTGTTCCTTGTTTCTACATATTGAGTCCATTGCAGCAAACCTCGTCCCTGTTATCTTACAATAAGTCAAGTGAAATACATTCTCACATTGTAATTATCAAGAAAATGCATAAGAGACAATAATACAAGTGCAATAAACATAATTGTATTTCATTAATAAGATAAAGCTTTACATAACTTGGAGCGTACTCTACGCTTTACAAAATGTTAGGAAATGAACATGTGCTGAATAAAAACTACAATAAACATATATAAATCCTAATGTCAATATTGAATCAAAATGAATCAAAACCTAAACCTATCTACTGTTGTGGTGGTGGTGGTGGAGCTAGTCTCATCTGGCGGAGTATGTCAAGGCACTCTGCTATCTGACCCCTCATCTTTACCTGCCCCTGCTCGAACTAGTCCATCCGAGTGAATAGACCTCTAGCCCAAGGTGGTGCAACCTCCGAAGTATCCTGAGTCCTGGATGTGCCTCCTGTCTCGAACTGGGAAGGTGGTGGCGAGTCTGCATGATCCTCATCATCAGCCTCTACATCCATGTCCTCCGGCTCAGCTGGTATCTCTGGTGAGTTTGGTCCCCCCAGTAAGTGCATCTGAGCGACCAATCTGTGACCTATAGTGCAGCCATGCCCAACCGGGACAGCCTCCTCTCCCTCTAGGTCGACCCCGAAGTACTCGAAGATCCGCGTCAGAAGTCGCCCGTATCCAAGGTTTGCTCCCCTCGGATGAGTCACTCGATAGATCATGGCATTTTGGATTATGTGAGCCAAGTCTATCTGGTAGCGGGTTTACACTGAGAAGGTCATCATAGCCTGCATGAGTGAAATCTCACTCTGATGACCTGCCTTAGGCAGCAAGTTCCGTGCTATGATCCGGGAGATGATCCTTCATAAGGGATGCAGCTTGGTCACTGACTCTACCCCGCTGCACTCCCGTGGGCAAATGCTCGAGAAGACGGGAGCTCTCTCCTCCCAGTGAATGACATCGTCTGACTCAGCCCCCGGCTTGAACCATCTCCTGTCGCTGTGGATGTATGGCACGTCTAGGATGTGAGCCAGCTCCTCTGTGGTGAAGCGTATGTTTGTAGTCTTCACCCGGCTCTCTATCACCAGCCTAGTGTCATGCTCTCCATCCATCTCTCTGTGGAAGGTCAGGTTGCTGTAGAATAACCTGACTAGCATTGGATAGGCATCCTCGTTCAAAAACAAGGTACCTCTTCATCCCACAGCCGCAAATCTACTCTCGATCTGGAACTGTTCTACCTCTGCAGTCACTACTGATCGACCATGCTCAATCGGACGCTGACTAAAGTGGCCAAAGTACAGCTCCTGTGCCTCCAGTGATTTAAAGTAGTCTGGATGGATTGGGTCATGTGCGTCACCTCTACCTCAACCACGACCTCGGCCGTGAATGGGTACTCTCCTACCTTCGCGGGCAGCCATCTAGTGAGAAAATCTGTTTTTAGGCAGAAAAAGATGCAAAATGAGAAGCCATGAGATGTCTAGTAATTACTTATTAGTGTAAAAATGCATAGTGAACAGTAGATCTATGCCTAGACATGGTATGGGAAGTAAAATAAACATTTTTGCACAAGAAAACCTAAAAATAGTTGCACATTGTAGTTCTCTCATGCAAACCATAGAAATGAAGGGTTTTGTGAGAAAATTACCTGTGTAGTGTGTAAGCGTCACGTGGGAAGTAGATCCGAAGCCAACGGAGTCTCCAAAATACTTTCCTAACCCTTAGCACGAAATCCCCAGAGCCCAAAATGTGTTTGGAGCAAAGTAGAAGTGAAATGAGACCCAAAAACCGTATTTGAAACGTTGTTGTCGCGCTTATTTTGGGGCGGTCCCAATGCGCGGTCGATTGATTTGAGCGACCGGCTCAAGCTGCGGTCCGATTCCCGGTGCGCCACGTATTTTTGGATTTTGGCTCTGTTTTGTTGATTTTGGAATTTGTGCTTGTTGCTGCTTTTGATTGTGAATGTTGGCCATGTTGTGGAGTTATTTTGACTTGTGGAATCTTTTCCGGACTGGATCATTTAGTGTTGCTAATTTCTAGAATTCTTTCACAAAATGGTTTAATTAAGGAATCGTGCTGTTAATGATCAAGTTGGAGAAGAAGGTGGTGAGAATCAGAACTGTGTTGAGATACTTGTAGTAAACACTGGAACTGAGCCTACCCGAGTTGAAATTCCTTCTACTGGCGAAAATCCTCCGCGGGCACTGCAAGTAGTCTCTATTCAGGATGTGATGAACATTTTGGGAAACATGATGCATCAGCAGAAGAATTAGTTTACTACAATGATGCAAGGTTTTGCGACTACTCAGCAGAATGCCCAGACAGCTCTTAATCCTAATGGAGCTGGTACTTCTGCAACTGGTCCTTTTGTAGACGGTTTTGCCTCTGGTTCGCATGCAAGGTTGATGGAGCATTTCTTGAAGCTTCAGATCCCTGCTTTTACTGGTATTTCGTCGGATACATTGTTCCCTAACAAGTGGATCCGAGAGATGGAAAAAGCTTTTCGCAACCTCCGTTGCAATGAAGCTCAGAAGATTCTTTGTGCAGAGCAGAGACTGCAGCATGAAGCTGGCTGCTTTCAGAGGTGATCGTGAGAAGGCAAAGAAGTTCTTCAAAGGTTTGAGGCCGTCACTGAAGACTTACCTGGCAATTCATCCGATTGTGGATTATGCTGAGATGGTACAGAATGCGAAGAAGGTAGAAGATAATGAGAGAGAGAATTATTCGCTCCATCGTTCATTGCGAACAGGGAATCATTTGGGTGACCGTGAATCGGAGATTCTCTAGGCTCGCTCCTTATACTGCCCCTTCGTTTCAGCCTAGAGGAGCTAGTTCCAGTTTTAGCTCGCTTCGAGCTATGGTTCTAGTGGTGCACCGGTGTGTCTGTCTGCGGTGTAGTTAGGTCTTGGACCGATCTATGCTAACCCTTGTCCAATGGTTAATAACCAGAGACCTGCATATCCTTCTTCAGCAGCTCCTGCGAGTGGTAGGGATTTGATCTACTTTAACTGTGGGAAGCCGGATCATTATTCTCGAATCGCACTCGCAGGCCGAGTTCTCGGTGTGTCGGTTTGAAGCCTCGCTTCGAATGTTCCCCACCTGGAAAAGTGTTCGGTGTTGTTGGTTCAGAATTTGAGACAGATCACGATGTTGTGACAGGTATTATTCCAGTATCATCTACCTCTGCTTTCGTATTATTTGATACTGGTGCATCTCATTCATTCATAGCATCTTCTTTTGTGAGTCGTATTCCTGTTACACTTGCAAAGTTGGAAAGAGGACTAGTTATTAGTACTCCTACCAGATCTGTTGTTAGATTAGATGAAGTGGTTGAATCTTGTTCTATCGTTATTGCTGGTAGAACCCTTGAAGCCCTTTTGATCAAGTTGGACATGTTTGATTTTGATGTGATACTTGGAATGGATTGGTTATTTAAGTATGGCGCAGTTATCCTTTGCTCGGAAAGGAAGGTACTGTTTCATCCTAAGGATGATAGTCATTTTGAGTATCAAAGTAGTCAAGGGAAGTTGAGCAAGAAGATAGTGGTTGCGACTGTGAAAGTCAAGCAGTGGACTAAAGATGTTGGACTTCTTTCCTCTTCTGTGGATGTTTCGGAAGGTGTGAAACGGTTGTCTAATATTGAAGTTGTCAGGGACTTTCCTGATGTTTTCCCTGATGATTTGTTTGGGTTGCCTCCAGAGAGGGAGTTAGAGTTTTCAATTGATCTAATTCCTGGAGCAGCTCCTGTGTCGAAAGCTCCGTATCGGATGGCTCCGACTGAGTTGAAGGAACTCCAGACTCAGTTAAATGATTTGTCAAGCAAAGGGTTTATCCAACCCAGTGTTTCGCCTTGGGGAGCCCCGGTGTTGTTTGTGAAGAAGAATGACGGTAGTATGCGAATGTGCATAGACTATCGGGAATTGAACAAGTTGACGATTAAAAATAAATATCCTCTCCCTAGGGTCGACGACTTGTTTGATCAGTTGAAAGGTGCCTCTGTGTTCTCGAAGATCGATCTGAGATCTGGGTATCATCAGTTAAGAGTGAAGTCCAGTGATGTCTGCAGGACCGCATTTAGGATTAGATATGGACATTATGAATTTCGAGTTATGCCTTTTGGTCTTACTAATGCACCGGCAGCGTTCATGGATCTGATGAACCGAGTATTTCAGGATGTCTTAGATAAGTTTATCATTGTATTTATTGATGACATTCTGATTTATTCAAAGAGCGAAGAAGAACATGTTGTGCATTTGAGTTTTGCTCTGCAGCGTTTGAGAGAGAAGAAGTTGTTTGCCAAGTTCGGCAAATGTGACTTTTGGTTGCCTAAAGTTATGTTCTTAGGTCACATTGTTTCTGCTGATGGTATTAAGGTTGATCCTGCAAAGGTTCAAGCTGTTGCTGATTGGGACCGACCTAAGTCAGTCACTGAGATTCGAAGTTTTCTTGGTATGGCGGGATATTATAGGCGCTTCATTGAGAATTTCTCTAGACTCTCAGCACCTATGACGAAGCTTACCAGAAAAGGAGTCAAGTTTGAGTGGAAGGAAGACTGTGAAAAGAGTTTCCAAGAACTCAAGAAAAGGTTAACTAACGCTTCTGTGTTGACGATACCAGATGACTCTGGAGGTTTGACAGTCTATACCGATGCCTCTAAAGTTGGTTTGGGTTGGGTTTTGATGCAGCATGGGAAGGTGGTAGCTTATGCTTCTAAGCAGTTGAAGAACTACGAGCATAATTATCCTACTCATGACTTGGAATTGGCAGATGTGGTTTTTGCTATGAAGATTTGGCGTCACTATCTTTATGGTGAAAAGATATCGATTTTCACTTACCACAAGAGTCTCAAGTATTTCTTTACTCAAAAGGAGTTGAATATGAGACAGAGAAGATGGCTAGAACTGGTGAAGGACTATGATTGTGATATTCAATATCATCCAGGAAAAGCTAATGTGGTTCTTGATGCCTTGAGTAGAAAGAGTAATCGAGGAAGTGTGGTTCTGACGTGTCTCAGTAAGCCCTTATTGTTCTCCGTTGTCAGATTTGGACTTGAGATTTTGTCAGAAAGTTTTGGTGCTATTTTAGCAGCTGTGTCAATCCGACCGAGTTTGAGGGACCGAATTGTTGCTCTAGAGTCGACTGATCCAGAATTGAAGAAGAAGATTGACCTGATCACTTCGAAGACTAAGGACGTGGAAGATTTCTCCCTAGCCTTTGATGGTGCTCTTGTTTTCAGAGAAAGAATTTGTGTTCCTGCTGTTGAAGACCTCAGAAGCGAAATCTTGACTGATGCTCATCAGTCCATCTTTACTATTCATCCCGGAAGCGTGAAGATGTACCATGATATGAAAGGATATTTTTGGTGGTCTGGCATGAAGAATGATGTAGAAGATTTCATTGCTAAGTGTGGAACTTGTCAACGTGTGAAAGCTGTCCAGAGACGGCCATTCTGCCTCGCAACCTCTTCCAAGACCTAGTTGGAAGTGGGAAGACATTGCTATGGACTTTGTCACTGGTCTACCCCAATCTGGAAAAGGGAATGACTCGGTGTGGGTGGTAGTGGACCGATTAACCAAATCGGCACACTTCATTTCAATGAAGATCACCTATTCTATGGATAAGTTGGCCTGACTCTATGTTGATAATGTGGTGAGACTGTATGGTGTTACTGTTAGCATTGTGTCAGATAGAAACCCGAGGTTTACGTCGCGTTTCTAGAATAGTTTGCAGAAAGCTCTTGGTACTCAGCTGAATTTGAGTACTGCTCACCATCCTCAGACCGATGGCCAATCGGAAAGGACCATACAGATTTTGGAAGATATGCTTAGAGCGTGTGTCATAGATATGAGTGGTAACTGAGATGACCACCTAGCCTTGGTGGAGTTTGCTTATAATAACAGTTATCAGTCTACTATTGGAATGGCCCTGTTTAAAGCTTTGTATGGAAAGACTTGTAGAACTCCTCTGTATTGGGATAAAGTTGGGGAAGGCGTGTTCTTGGCCCTGATCTAATCGAAACCACCGGCACCATGGTGGATATGATTAGAGAAAGGATCAAAACTGCCTCAGTCTTGACAGAAGTCTTATGCGTATAAAAGAAGGTTTGACCTTGAGTTTCAAGTTGGTGAGTGTGCATTTTTGAAAGTTTCGCCGATGAAAGGAGTCATGCGTTTTAATGTTAAAGGAAAGCTCAGCCCTAGGTATATTGGTCCCTTTGACATTATTGAAAAGGTTGGACCAATAGCTTATCGGTTAGCTCTGCCTACGTCTCTTGCTGGTGTGCATGATGTTTTCCATGTATCTATGCTAAGGCAATGCTTGGCAAGCACAGAGCAGTTGCTCCAGCATGAACCAGAAGGTTTGAGTGCGGATTTAACGTATGATGAAGAACCGACTGAGATTTTGGATCAGAAGGACAAGCAGTTGAGAAATCGGACTATACCTTTGGTGAAGGTCAAATGGAAGAATCACTCTTTTGAGGAAGCATCTTGGGAGAAAGAAGATGAGATGCGGTCCAAGTATCCTCACCTTTTTGGACCTTCAAGTACGTTGTAATTTCGGGGACGAAATTTCTTTTAAGGGGGGAGGAATGTAACAACCCCCATATTTCTAACCCGAGATCAGTATTTCAGGTCCGAGAACCCGAAGGTCTAGTCGGGTGAATTTGTGGAGTGTCCAGATTGAAGTCCATGATCCATACCCTGAACCCATGGATCTGAATCCTTTGTCTGAAGAGCTTGCCCTGCTTGGTTTTTGGAATTCTGGAAGTCAAGTGTTGTTCGGAGATGTCCGGAATGAAGGTAAGATCTCCCCCATCTCTTCTTTAGGGCTAGGATGGCCTTGGGTATCAACCCCCTAGCAAAAGCACCCTTGTATGGCAAATTACATGGGGCCGGTTGCTAGTGGCGGTCGATTAAACCATGCGACCGCCTAGAGTGACCGCCCGGTCTATTTTTGGGAATTTTACCCTATTTTGCCCCCTGACTTCTATAAAAGGCAACCCTCGTCTAAGTAACAAATATTTTATTCGTGGTTGCTAAATCTGGAGGTTAGACGGCTGCAGGGAAGTTCCAAAAGAGACTCTAGAGTATTGGCAATGACTTGGAGATCAGTCCTTTCCTTTTCTGACTTTTTGACGTGAAGTAATGAATTAATCCTTTGTTCTTTACTTTCTTTGTCCATTAAATTAGTGTTAACCCATCCCCTCGTCTTTGTGGTTACCCCCTTGGATCATTTTGACTCTCTTTTCAATCTACTTGAATGAATTAACCATAAACGAAACCCTGTTTTCGTGAGAAGGATAATCTAGTCAAGGGGAGAGTTCTGGGTAATCTATTGATGGTAATGGTTAGTTTTCCCTCACCCTTTCGCTTAGGGAGTATTAGATTTGAGACTTAGGTCAAGATTACTCGAAATCCGGATTGAAAACAAGTAATCAGAGGCCTGAGTTTCAGATTGAAACTCTCTATTTTTGGGGCGGTCACTAGTGGCGGTCGCTCAACCTAAGCGACCGGCTGGTAAACAGAGACCAAATGACTTTTGGTTCTGATTCAAATTGATTCATTTAACTTATATGTTACTGTAACCCTGTGTATAGGTAATCACTGTTTGAAAGAAAAGTCATATAATAGTTATCGAATTTCATTTTACGGACAATTTTACTTATATGCAGGTAAGGACAATTCACCCTATCTCTTGAATAGACTTGTAATATGTTAATCTAGTGTCTATTTGAAATCATATTTCTTTATACATGCTGCTGTTTTTATGTCTTATATATAAATCATATTACTTTACTGTTGTTTGTCTTACTTATATACATACTGTGTTGATTATGAATGTTATGTATTGATGATAGTTGGTATATGGTTCTGATGGATGAGGTGTCTATTTTTGGGATATCTTAGCAAGGGATATCAGAAGGCTGTGGAATGGGACACATGCCTGCTGATGTCTCCAGCAATGTCTTTACTATTTGATGGCATTATTTAGGTAGAGTCTAGATTTGCATGGTTAGGTACCCCACATGCTACTACCCTTTCGGTAGGGGGATTGAAACCGAGTGACCCGTGATGACAGTGATGTGACATTGTGGTCCACTGTTAGTCATATAAATGATAGGGTTGCATATGTTAGGGTTGGGCTCATGGATGTCCAAGGATCGGATCGGGTGTCGTGAGGAATCATGAGAGCATCCACCCCAATAATATGTGGATGACCATAGGGTTAAGGAGTGGAGTCCAACACGAAGAGCTGGGATCCGTGAGGATTCTCTCTCCTAGGTTGCGAAGGATACTGAACCGAGTTGGTTGGTGCCATAGGGGATGTATCTGGACTTCATGTAGACATGTAACCAGTATGACTTTGCATTGGATTAGAAACCCCGACATGCGCCAGTACTCATTACCAATGGTTGTGGTGAGAGAGTGTTGACCTAACCCCAGCCATGGAAATGAGAGTCAGGTGTGGACTTTCCCCTTTTTCCCAGGATCCCTATAGAGGTAGCCAGTCCTTGCCGGTTTCTTACTGAGTTCTCTAGAACTCACGTCTTTATTTTGTATATGTTTATTAGCCTGCACAGAAGAAGGAATTATACAGGAAGATGGAGTGGTTTCCTATGAATGAACCATCCTGTATGAAGAAGATGTGGCACCGTCAGTGGGAGATGGAAATAGCATGTGCGGGAGCTCCTGCAGCTGCATGGAGTGCGCTTATCGCACCTATTGATGGTTAGAGACGGAAGGTGGTCAGAAAGTTCGCTCAGCGAATAGAGAAGAATTGGAGGACACCCTACCTTGAGATTCATGAAAAACACTTTTTAAACTTAGAAAAGGAAACTGGAAAGAAATTGATATAACTCTTTTGTTTACTTCCACTGAACCCTTATTCATTTTATTCATTATTTCTTTCCTTTATTATTGTTATTGGAGTATTTGGACTCTTGTGATTCATTTAATTCAGTTATTGAATAGTCTTTGCTCTTGATTATCTTTATTTGTCTTAAATATTGTTGATAGACTAAAACCTTGGATCTTGTGACGCAACGCACCCACGAGTTGTCGGGCGGGTAACCGAGACCGGCGGGTGGGGTGTGACAGTAAGTAATCAAAAGTTGGTCAGGAAGTTGATATTTTTGTCACACATTTGATCAAATATCACATTTGTGGTTAATGTTGTCCGTCAGTATATACATGATCCCTATTCTTCACGTTTGGATGTTGTATACCGAATCTGAGCTATTTTAATGCTACTCTAGGGAAAGACATTTTGATTTTAGCTTATAGACATCATAGAGTTTAGGCACACACAGATGCAGACTAGGTAGAATGTCCAGATGATGGGCAGTCTATCTCTGGTTATTGTGTGTATGTGGAGGTAGCTTGGTTAGTTGGAGAAGTCAAAAACAACATGTAGTTGCAAGGTCCAATGCCAAGGATGAGTTTAGGGCACTTGCTCAAGGCATTTGTGAGGTACTATAGCTAAGAGGGCTACTTTAGGAGATTGGATCAAATTCAAAGGTTCCTATATAGTTGTATTCAGATAATAAGTTGACAATCAACATAGCTCACAATTCAGTACAACATGACAGGACCAAGGATGTGAAGATTGATAGACATTTCATCAAAGAGAAGATTGATGC
Organism: Hakea prostrata; assembly: GCF_041222555.1. Classification (NCBI taxonomy): domain Eukaryota; kingdom Viridiplantae; phylum Streptophyta; class Magnoliopsida; order Proteales; family Proteaceae; genus Hakea; species Hakea prostrata. The sequence goes on along the minus strand of NC_142606.1, from coordinate 62,954,588 downwards.
TAGATCGATTCATATCACTTCAATTACTTCAGACAAACAGTGGGCTGATGTGCTTATAAAGAGCTTGAGTAGCAAGGTTTTTATTAGTATCATTGGCAAATAGAGCATGGTAAAAATTTATGCTCCAACCTGAGGGAGAGCGTTGAAAGACCTGAGGAGATTTAGTTGGTTTATTTCCTTTTTTGTTATTTCCTTATTGGGAGTAGATTCTCTAGAAGCTTATTTTTCTTGTAAGATTCCCACACTCAGAAGATAGGGTTGTTTTATATTTGGTAAGTTTTCAGTATAAGCTCCTGCTGTGTCCTTTTGACACAAGTCAGGATTTCTCCAACAGTCTCCAATTTTGCTCTCTTCCTCGGTGCTATGTTGATGTCTTCTCTCGTCATTTGGGCATGAATACTTCAACTGCATTCATTTCTAGCTTTATTTAGGTAGCACCACACATACATGCCAAGTTCAGTAATTCTGCCCACTTGAGTAATTCTTTTTCCCATTCCTTTATGCGAATCGAATATAATTTGAAACCTTGGAAGGAATTTAAAGACTGAAAGAGGAGGTGCAGGAATTTCTTCTCTTCTTTTCAACTTCTGTGCAATTTTATTTGTAAAGGAACTATTACTCGAAGGCTTCACCTCGTGCCCAAGTAAACACCCTATAAAAGAAAGCATTGGTGTATTTGTCTAGGCCTTTCCTATTTTTCATTGTTGCACAGTTTATCCATCATCGATGTTCAACCGCTCTTTCCATTCGTTCTAGTTACTCAACTTGGACCTCTAAAGCCCTATCCTCAAGTGGTATTGTTACTTAATCTGACTTGAACATTGGAGGTAGCTGCCCAACTACCTTTGTTAGTCCAATTTAATTGTTTGCTCTTGTGGACTGGTTTAGACCATCAAGTGAAATTGATCATGGTTCAACCAAGGGGTTCACTTGGATCACCACAACCCTATCTTAATAAGTATTTGAGTTGAATTAGGAAAATTATCCCCAAGACTTGCTTGTACCAAAGTCTGAGCACCTGTTTGCCCTTTTTTATGGCAATTGTCGCTAAACCTTATATAAGTTGTGCATGATTTGCCATAGAAGGTTCTATTCTAATGGTTATTGAGTCAAGTTATGACAACATTTGTAGCAACTAGCGAGACACCCGCTTGGGCATTGCCCCCATTCGATATCATCAATCAAGGTTGGACTCATATGAAAAGTGCAACCTCAGTCAAGCATCACTCTTGACTCCTATCGTCACACGCATTTATTACCTCATACACATTAGCTTGTTCATCCGTAGATGTATATTTTTGTTTCCTTTTATAGGCATAATAGTTTCTCTTAAGATGGCTCTCTTTATTACATAAAAAACATCTTCTATCTACTGATTCATCCTTATTATTATCATTATCATTGCCTTGATTATGTTGTACATTATTATTATTTTTTGCCATATTCTTAGGCTTGAATTTCTTGTTGAAGTCCTCACCCTTAACAAATAAAGTCTCACCATTGGATTTATTTGAAGACAACAATTTAAATTCTCTATTTTTCAAAGCCTCAATACATTCTTCTAAAGTCACAGACTTACATGAATAGTCGATAGCATTTTTAACAATAGCATAATCAGCATGTAAAGAATTCAACGAGATAATTGACAAATTAACATCATCTAACTCATTTTTCTCGCCAGCATTAGTAAGATCCTGGATTAGTCTTTCAAACAAATCAAGATTTTTATCTAAACTAGTAGAAGCATCCATTTTGAACCCATATAATTTCTCCTTCAAATCTATTTTATTCCCTAAATTCCTTTTATGATAAATTTGCTCAAGTTTAGACCATAGCTTGCAGGGAGTATCATCATCCTTACTTAGATCTTGAATCATCCCAATCCCTATTTATTTGCAACTTTAGTTTGAGAATAGAAAATAGAGAAGGAAAAGAAGAAAAAGAAGAAGAACAACAAAACACCAAGAAATGATAATGGAGTTTGACAAAACAAACCTTCATCTCCAGAGCTCAGTACCAAGCCCAAGTGCTCTATAAATGATCTCAAAACCTCACAAGAACAATAACAAACTTGTGCACAAGAAAGAATCAATAGCCTAGATCAGAAACCCGAAACCCCATGGAAACACCCAAGACTATAGCACTGAATCTTCGAAGAAAACCCCCTGTACACAGACGAGAGAGAAGAGAGGAGAGAGACCTTGATCGTAGCCTCAAAATACCCAAAACTAGTTGCAATGAAAAGGAACCCAAAAGAGTGAATTTACTGACCAACCATTAACACAGGGCTTTCAAATAACTAGTGCTTGGTATTACAAACCATTTAACTGACCTGGTAAGATTGCAACATTAGTTTCAGTTACTCTTTCGAAAATCTGCCTTGCCAGAGTAGAAACACCTGCTACTGCTAAGATCAGAAGCAATAAGCATTTCACAACACAAACAGCCTTTTAATGAAAAATGTATCATTCATTCGCCAAGGAGCTTAGTCTCAGCAGCAAAAACAAATCGGACCATTCCAATTGACTATTTCTTAGGAGTCGATTGCTACTATTTTCTTTTAATTTGACTTGAACACTAACCTTTGTTGGTCCACTCTAGTTGTTTACTCTTGTGGACAGGTTTAGCCCATCAAGCTAAGATTGAGCCATGGTTCAACCAAGGGGTTACTTTAATCGCTTGACAGGCCTGAAACTTACTTATGCGAAAGTGCAGGCACGAACATAGGGATATTAATATGTCTTGATAAGAATTAAACCTACGACCTCATCACTAAGTGTTGATCTTATCAGTGATTTTCAACTCAGGTTATAACAAAAGTGACCTTTTTATCACTTAGATTTGCAAATTCTGATTTCGGACACTATCTGTAACAACTAGCGAGATATCCGCTCGGGGTCGCCGCCATTCTGTGGATCTTTGTGGGTCCCACCAGAGCCTCAGGTTATGTAGTGGACTGGTGACGTGGTAGAACGTGGTAGAAGTCCATCACCTGCTGATGCCACAGGCCTTTCTGTATCTCCCTCTAAGTCTCTACACGAAAAGATTTCGATTCTGTTGAGTTGTGACTATTAATTAGATTCTTCAACGAAGGAGCAGATCCAAGAAACTCACCAAGTGGAAATGACGACGCAAAACAGAACAGAAGCATTTCTTGAACTAAGAAAAAAAGTGGAAATATTATCAGAGCGGGATCGTGAAAGGCTGGGCGTCTACAACGTTCGTCGTTCTTACCTCCAAGAACGATGGGAAGAGACTCGCCTGCGTGACCTCCGCCGTCAATCTGCTATGTCTCTCATTACTCTTCCACTTATCATCTTAGCCGCCGTCTACGCCGGAATCCTTGTTTCCGTCATTACCGTAGTGACTGCTCCTGAGCAAGACACATACCTGAGTCGTCCTCACGATTTCTCCAATAGTTCAAGAAATCTTGGCAACGGCAACAAGAATCTCCAAACCGAACGCCCCAAACTCCTCGGATGTGTTGGGGTTCAGACTAGCTTCTTTTCTGTCGATCGCCGAGCTGCTCTCCGCTCCACTTGGTTCCCTTCCGACCGCGACGCCCATCTCCGGTAATTAATCCCAATCGTTTCTACTCATTCTTGCCAATTTTCAGAAGAAACATCTAAGTAAAATTCTCATTTCGCTCATTTAGTTTTGGACTCAATGCTGAAAGCACGTCATCATTTTAACAGAGCATTTGCGCTTTTGTCAAATTAATTAATATTCTGAATTCAAAGAAAATCTAAGCAATTTTCATCAAGACCTGCCACTTAGTTCTTGTAAATCGCCCAAATCGATAATATAACTCGGTTCCTAACAACAAATTTAATAACGGTTGTTATAGGTCCCACAATATTTTTTTTTCTTTTTCTTTCCTGGTAAACCTTAGAGGTCCCATGTTATTGAAACTATTTTTATCACGTGTACTTTTCAATAGATTTTTTTTTCCCGTTCTCGTTTCTTGATGGTTATTGCTTTTCTTGGTTGCACCGGCCTCTGATTCTGCATCTCCTTCCTTGTTTCCATCACTTTTTCGGTCATTTGTGATGGTTCTTGCTTCTTTTTCTTCCTTCTCATGGCTTCCTCACCTTCGATCTCTGGTTCTGCATCTCCTTCCTCACCTGTGGTGGTTCGCAGCACCTTGCTGCCGCTTTTAACTTCATCTTGCAAATTTGGATGGTCAGTTTGTGGAAATAGAGCTGAAACATGATTACTTGCCAAATCAACTCAAGATACTTCGTATATGTTCACTCATTCCCTGGAGGTAGCTGAGTTTGACCAACTTTTATGGCTGGCAGTGTGAAACTCAGCCAGATCAATTTAATTCTTTCCTGCAAGTTTGATTTTTCATGATTATTGATTTGAGGGCCTTAGTGCTCAAAGACTGATGTCCTAGACGCTTGATACAGAATATCTATTTGATTTTTCTGCTCATAGCACTTTTCGTCTACAGTTATTGCATATTAACTTGATCTCAACCTCTGCAGTTTGGAGCAGGCTACCGGCTTAGGTTTCCTTTTTGTCACTGAACGATTGAAAGATGCAAAGAAGATGGCAGATCTTGAGAAAGAGATAAAAATATACGGTGGTTTTCTGCTTATAGATGTTGAAGAAGAATACTTAAGTCTGCCAAATAAAACGTGAGACCAGAAACTCTGTGACGCTGCTCTTAACTTTTCAAATTTGTTACTTGTGATCATTATTTTTTTTTTGGTCTGTTCATTTTCATATTTATTGTAGATTGGCATTTTTCAAAGCAGCCTATGCTCATTTTGAAGCAGATTATTATGTCAAAGTTGATGATAACATCTATTTACGACCAGGTAAGTGCCACTTATGCATTGCTGATTGTATTTAACTGATTAATTTGTTCATTAAGTTTTTGTTGCACAGTGGCTTGAACTTCTTTTTCATTTATCCTGTCTGTGATAGACGATGTACATAGTGTGCCATAATTTGCATGGTGTAAAGAAATAAACATATAGTTGTTACTATATATATAACTTAGTACTCAATCAGCCAAGCAATAATTCCAATCGTAGGCCAATTTAAGCATATTTTATAGTAAGCACAACTAATACTCTCTCTCTCTCTCTCTCTCTCTCTCTCTCTCTCTCTCTATATATATATATATATATATATATATATATATATATATATATATATATATTTGAGTATTAATTCCATCTAAAAATGGGATCCTTATAATTGGGGAGCATTAATTCTGTTTTTACGATAACGCTTAGTTGCATCAGTCAAAAAGAGATTAAGGAGCATTTGTTAGTTCTTCTAAGATTTGATCATATATTTGAGTATTAATTCCATCTAAAAATGGGATCCTTTGCTTATAATTGGGGAGTATTAATTCTGTTTTTACGGTAACGCTTAGTTGCATCAGTCAAAAAGAGAGTAAGGAGTATTTGTTAGTTCTTCTAAGATTTGATCGGTAATGTTGAAGCATTGTGCTTTATATGCCAGCTCGGCAGTTAACACCACAACAGACAGCTGGTTGCTGCCTGGAGAGTGTCCGTTAGCCGTTTGGGTTATCTACAGTTCGGTGTAGTTTTTCTCTTTATCTGAAACTCTTAGTAATTCTCTGTACTGTACTGTACAGTTCCATCTAATCTTAACTACTTTACACAAATGAACCACATACGAATATATATAAAGTGATAAATCTCTTCTTGCGCACTTGAGAAGCCTTTCAACATATTTAGAGTTTTTATTTTATATCCAAGTGATGTAGCCTCAGTTGAATGTGGGTGAAACTACCAAGATCTTCAGGTCAGGCATTATTTCCAAGCTCAAAATAAAGGGTTGGGGTGAATTTGGTTATAGCCTCTGGGGTGTCCTCTAGATGGTGATCCTTATTGGGTTTGAACTAAAAGAGTTTCTGAATCCCATGATTGGGATAGGGAAGTTGTCATGGTTTGTATGGGGTGGTTTTGAATGGGTTTGAAGGGTCTGGGGGATGTTTCAAGAAGTACCAAAAATACGGTAAAGGGGGGAATTTCAGATAGGTTTAGGGGCTTAATGGTAATGGAATGGGATGACACATTATACCTAGTGCTGTTACCAAAGAGATGGCTCATCAAGTTCCGTCAAATTTGGATGGTGGGATCTCAAGTTATGGAGATTCTTGACTTTGGAGGAAAATGAGTATGTCAAAATCAAGAAAGTGTAGATCTGTGGATTGATAACATGTTTTAGGGCTGCATGGGGGTTGAAGGTAAAGGGTATGGTGGTGTTCTGGTGTCTGGAGTTTGGTTGAAATTTGATGGAGGGTTGCTAGGATCTCATTATTCTTGATTGGTGGTGAAAAGAAGGGATCAAGCCTGGAAATGGGGGTATTGAATGGAAAATAGAAGGGAATAAGATAGGGGATAAGGTAGGCTACCAGATTCCTGGACAGGGCTAGGTAGAAGGTTGGCTTGAGTGGAGATGAAGTTGTAGAACACTGTTCTTCAGCCACAGCAAGAAGCCAGGCCTGGCTTCACCTTGGACTTTCCAAATTGAACAAACCCAATTGCAGAAGCAATACTTACAAAGGGGGACTTGAACTTAGAGTACTTTATTGATAATCTGAATTCTGAATTAATATGCCTTCCCATTGTGTGTGTGTGTGTTTTTTTTTGGGGGGGGGGGGGAGCGGGAACAATTATCTGGAGTTGTTGAATAGAACTTCTAACTAACCTCTAACTGAAAATAGAAATGAATCTGATTCAAAATAGGAATAGAGAAACTAACTTGCTGGCTAATTTGGTCTTTATAAGTCAGACCTGTAGATGGGTTTGGACCCAAATTGTGGGATTTTAATGACACGTAAATTAATTTAAATAATAACCAAAATACCCTCTGATTGGCAGAATTACTGAACTGGCTTTGCCCAATTGAACAAGCTAAAAGCATGAAAAAATAATGTTTGTGCTGCTAGGCAGGAAGCCTAGGGGCTTCTTGGCCTTCCATTGGGTGTGGGAAGCCTTGGCTCTGTATCACCTGGCCTAAAACTCTACAGCATTCTACTTGATCCCAACCTTCGTGATTCCCTCTTGATGTAACCCTAGGTCAATTGCCAGTCTTCAGGATCAATTCAATTGAATCAACAGTAAAATTAAGGTCCTTAAACCCTGTGGTTATGGTGATGGGTCTGATTACGGTTGTTTGGGTTTAGGGGATATGGGGATCCTTTGTGATATGGAATGTGAAAGGATGATTTCTTAAGGGGAAAGGTGGTTGGATTAATGTTTTGTGGTCAAATATATTCTAGGGATCTCAAGGATACATAACCCATCCCATGGGAGATATGGGATAAATTCCCTGAGATGGGAAACTTAGGACTATATGTGTCAGACCAAGTTGAAACTTGGAGGAATTTGGTAATAATATAAGGATATGATCCCCAAGTTTGGTGGTGTTTGGATGGCTAAGGGTTTTAGGAAACAAAAATTCAAGAAGACAATTACATCTTGAATTCGGACGGTCAAAATGGGGTCAAATTGGGATCTAAGGTCACTAGGGTTCGGAGGATGAGGTTCCTAAAGTTTGGGACAGATCTAATGGTTAGATTGGTAGATGTGACCTTGAATTTTGGGTCCCTAAAAAAGTCCGAAAACTCAAGAAAATAAAAAAGAAGGGTGCGACTTAAGGTGGAAGAAAGGCAAGGCTAGGGATGTCTGCTTACTAGTTTAGGAGACTGTTGGGGATGCTAACTTTCTGTTTTTTCGAGGACTAGAATACTGAATTTGTGAAACTCAAGGCCTTGTGCTAGGTCTGGTCCAAATTGGAATGTATGTTTCTGCTCTCAGTCATACTCATACCATGCAGACATGTCTTCAATTATCTGCACTCAGAAAAGGACACATCTCTGCACCAATTACCTTGGGCAAGACTCTTGTTAACTCCTCTTGTGCTGTTGGTTAGCCTCTTGCCAATGATGAACTGATTGGCTGCATTCTATGTGGGGTGTTCAATCCTATTACCTTGAATGACCCCACATTTATGGTATACTTGCAGTCATTCCTTAGTAGTCATCTCTTAAAACTAGGTTTCATGGTGTTGGAAGCCGATACACCCCTGTTCATCCTTCAACGGCCTCCACCATGTCATGTTGGTACCCTACAATAGTTAGCTTCACCTCCCCCAATTTGATTTTCAGTCAATAAGGTATGCTAATTTATGCATTGCCTTACTGATGAGCACATTTATGTGCCACTGAAATTTCAGGCCATAAAGCCTGCATTTTAACATACTTAGAATGGAGCTACCTGGATATTTCTCTATAATTTGCAGGAAAATGTCAATTGATAGAAATAAATGCTAAATGGACAAAGATGATGTTCTTATGAGATAAAGCCATCTATAGACGTAGAAGCCCAATCAAGGACCTAAGCTACAAAGAAGAAGAGCAAAAGGGCAGGAACATATTTTCCAGAAAATAGAAGTTTATCAGATTATATTGGATATTAGGCTCATTTTTGTACGTAATTTAAGATGGTGCAACATTAAATTCTTGGAGCAGTGCAATCCAAGATCAGGATAGAGAAATAAATACAAAAGACCATTTTGGTCGAAGTTAAGAGTTCTAATTGGTTTTTAGCATTTCAAACATTGGTGATTGAGTTTTGCTTGTGGGGGATTGTTGAAGCAACTCCCTTTAATGTGCCACCTTGTCAGTCACCACTACAATAGATGGATGGTTTTTGCCTAAACACATCCTTTACTTCTTTGGGTTATGGCTGTGTTTTGGGTTATCTCTAATTCCCTGCAATTTTCTTTATAAGTTTCATCTTATTAGTTATTACTTATCTTAACTACTGTACTCAAATATGTCTATATCTACATATCTATCTATCTATATATATATTTTTTGAGTCTATTCAGTTAACAAATGCTGTATATAGGTTGAAAAAGGCTTTTCCAGTTGTATCATTTTTGAGACTTCCTGCTTTATATGGTACCTTATACCACCCCTTGGAGATCTGTCACCAACTGCCTGGAAGCTGTTTTGTAATGGATGAATTTGCATTTTCTTCTTATATTATGAATCAGGTTATGGAATTGTCGCTGTACCTAGAAATATGAATAAATGATTTGTTCATTGTTCATTTCTCAGATCGACTTGCAACACTTCTAGCTAAGGAGCGGACTGGTCCAATGACTTACATTGGCTGCATGAGGAGAGTGGGAGTGATTATTGACCCGCAGATGCAATGGTAAAGACCTTATGTTATATAGTTTATGATGAAATTTGTTGGTCTGATATTCAATTTTTCATGATGTTTTCATCTGGAACTTTCAGGTTTGAAAAGTCGAGACATTTTGCAAAACAGTATTTCCTTTATGGTTATGGTTCGATATATGTTCTCTCGGAAGAGATTGTGGCAGCATTGGCAGTCACAAGAAGTAATAGGTCTGCATTCTTAATTTATTGCACTTACAGTTTTGATATCCGGATGATAGATGGTTTTCATTCTTTCTTTTGCATCAGCAATGATATTGTTCCATGGACATTAGGACTGCAATAGGGCCAGGCTGGGCCGGGCTTTTGCAATCCCAAGCCCAACCCTATATATGTTAATCTAAGCCCATTCCCGTCTTAACCCTAATTCAAGGCCAAGGATTATTGTCCTAAGCCCTACAGGTTCGAGCAAGCCCATTCCTGCCCTGATTAGGCTTGGTTGGCCTTGGCCCTGACCCTGGCCTTGTCCCTAGCCCTGATTGGCTAGCCTTGATTGACTTTGATTGGCCCTGGCCTTGTCCCTGACACTAATTGGCCCTATCCTTAACAAAGTATGTTTTCATTCACAATTGTTCAATAAATTAATATCCCTATTCAACCACAAACAAAATATATATATTATATCAGAATCAAGGGCAAAAAAAGGAAGCAACAACGAAAGTTTGACCAGGGAGGCAAGAAAGAGCAAAGGGGAACAAAAGACGGACCCGGGGTAAAAACCAAAGAAAAGGAACCAAGCAATAAATCAAGCCAAGAAAATCAGGCTATTAAGGTATATGAAGATGGAGTAAAAAGGCAGATTATGGCCAAAATTAGGTTAGGATCAAGGCCAAAATCAGGGTTAAGATCAGGGCCAAAATTAAGGCCAATATTAGGGTTAAGACTAGGGCTAAAATCAAGGCTAGACTTGGGCCAAAATTAGGGCTAGGGTCAAGGCAAAAAATTAGGGACGGTTTAAGACGGGCCCGATGGGCGAAAAGTAATCCTAAGCGTGCCCTTGGCCCTAGTCAGGGCTAGAATATTTTGGCCTTAACTAGCCCTTAGGGCCAAAATGTTGAGCACAAGCCCTATTCCGGCTTAGGGCAAGTCAAGGCCACCAGGGCCAAACTTGCACCCCTAAATTGGATATTTTATTTAGGGTAAATTAAACTTTGCTACTGTCAACATTCCATTATTACTCATGTATCTCCTACAGTTTACAATAAGTTATTGCCATCATCTGTGGTATTTTTTTTTATCCCCAAACCTTGAGTGAGTGTGCCATGACCTTATTATCCTTTAGGGGGGTGGAATGTTGAGAAAGCATCCGAGTGTCTGTTTAGTGCTTCATCTTCTCCAGAGGAAGTCACTTCTAACAACGATCTCTCTCCTCCCATTGCTCTGACTCCATCGAACCACTTATATTTGACTAGGGAGGGTGGAAGAGGGAGAATTGAGAACATTTTTAGAAGAAAAGAACTCAAAACAGAGAGAATCATGGATAAGAAACAGGGGAGGAATGACGATCAGATCAGTGAAATAAAGCAATTGGATCCAGAACAATTCACCCTCTTCTATGATTAACATAAATCCTTGAAAATCAGAAGATCAACACTGATGTTTTCTCCTTCTGTATATAGGTTAAAATAAAATCGTGTATATAATTTTCGAAAGTATGTGCTAGATTTGCTGACTGAACTTGTATATGCTTGGATGTAAACTTGTTAATACACCCATGGACCCTCATCTCAAAATCACCGAGGACGAAGGAGAGGATTTGGCAAATCCTTAGAGGTATAGACAGTTAGTAGGGAAGCTTATATATCTTATTATGAGTCCTTTAGACTTGTAATATGCTATAGGCATTGTTAGCCAGTTTATGCACTCACCTAAGAAGCCTCACTGAGATGCCGTGATGTGTATCCTATGGGTATTTGAAGAAGGCTCTAGGAAAAGGGCTTGTGTACAAGAAAAATGTTCCTCTAGAGCTGTGTGCTTATTCAGATGTAAATTGGGCAGGATCACAAGATGATCAAATGTCAACTTCTGGTTATTGTACTTTCCTTGGAGGGAATTTGGTTACTTGGAAGAATAAGAAGCAAATTATAGTGGCTTGGTCTAGTGCTGAGATTGTGCATCGTGCTATGGCTCATACGGTGTCTGAAATTTTTGGGTCAAGTCTTTCCTAAAAGAAGTAGGGATTGAAGTTGAAGAGCCAGTTGAGATGTTTTCTGATAATCAGGCAGCAATCTACATTGCTAGTAATCCAGTGTTTCAGGAGAGGACCAAACACATAGAAGTGGATAAGGATGCCGCAAGCTTGGAGTTGGTGATCAATACTCTCTCAGCTTGGGGGGGGGGGGTTGCCAACAGCTAAATAGAAGTTTGGGGAGCAAGTCTTGATGACTTGGTGTTCCAAAAACAAAAATGTGGAAACTTGGAGTGCAGGCTGTTAGAAAATAGAAAGTGCTAGCTTGGAGGAAAAGTTATTACAGAATCGGAAAGTTTTGAGTGTTCTACAAAATTAGAAAGTTACTAATTTCCTAGTAGATTTAGTTTAATATTATCTTTCCTTTTTGGGAACTGTCTTTAATGTCTTAGAAAGTCCATTTTTTTTTGGAATGTACTCTAAATTAGTAAGTGATTAGGGTTGTAATCTTCATCTATAAATGAAGCTTTAGGGGTAGAGATGCAACTTACTGGAGCTGGTCTCTACCCCCTCACGTCTTTTCTTCAATCTCTTCTCTTTTCTTCTTCTTCTTCTTCAGCTTCTTGCCTTCGGCTGCACCTCAAAGAGGTTGTAGTTTGTTATAGGACCCAAGAGCTTTAGTTTTCAGAAATAATGATTCTTGAATTTAAACTCAACCAAGAATAGTGGAATGAATTTTTACCAGGTAAAGGAGTAGAGGCATGACAGATCCACCCCCTTCCCATTCTCCTCTGCCTATGGATTCCTCTTGGCCCTTCCTTTTCTCCCCAACCCTCTCCTTTACAAACACTAACCTCACCCTGTTCATCTGTAGCCCTTGGTATTGCGAAGTGGAAGGCATGCCTTGTCAAAAACTTCATCCAACCTCATCAACCCTTCATACTAGCTCAAGCTTCCTCAGTAAGCTGTATAAAGGCGCATGTCCATTGCTTTGATGAAGAAGCTGAGCTTTGAGAAATCAAAGGTGCTCAGTAGGAAAAAAGAGATTTACCTTCAGTAATGGGATCCCAAAATTAAGTTAGAAAAATTGAATTTGCATGCCACATCCCCTCTCTCATTGGGAAGCTTCTCCATTTGGACGCGAAAACCTATAAGCAAAATGTTTGCTAGAATTTGTGTGGAGATTTCTGTTTCTTCCATGTTGCCCGCTTCAGTTTTGGTCAGGGAAGATAATGGACTCAGCTTCCATCAAGTTATCCACTTTGAAGACCTCCTTCCCCTTTCCCATCACTATAAGGTGTTTGACCACTCTACTTCCGACTGCTCCAAAAAGCCCCCCCCCCCCAACCCCACCCCAAAGGAAAAACCTTCCTTCATCTATAAATGCTGTAGGCCCCCACTCTCTAGCAAAACCAGCTCTCCCTTCTCATCTTTGTCCCAACTACCATTAACCTTATGTCAAACCTCATTGCTTTGGAACCATCTTCCACTCTTTCCCTTATGTGCGCACATTTGGGGTTGGCACTATCAACACCTTCTCCATTCAGTTTCCAGTTCATCGTTGGGATGTCCTCAGGCTTCTATCTCTGTTCTCCCCCGCACTGCAGTCACCTTCGCCAGTCAACCCCTCCTTGATGGTCACCGCTTTGACTACCATGTTGCAACCCTACACTCATTAGGATTCCCTGCACTGCCTGTCTAGTTTTGTCAATCATCTAAAACTCGAGCTTTTGACCCTAGACCCAGGTCCAATTCCCCCCAACCCCTTCTTGATCCAATCCCTCTCCTTCTCCCCTACCCTTGCCAACCCTCTCGGCCCACCTCTCCCCCCCCCCTCACCAAGCCTAATTCCCCCATCCCCCTTCCCTTCCTCTGAGCCTGGGCTAGACCTTAAATCCCCTCCCTCCTTCCCAGCCACTATTCCCTCCGAAATGGAGATTTCTAACTTCCTAATAAGCCTTGCCAGCCCTTCCTTATCACTGATTCCCTTGCGGCTTTAACCCCTTTGAATTCTCCTTTGGAGGTAGTTAGATGTTGGGCCCCCTAAACTTGAGATCCATGGTTCAGACACCCCCCCCCCACCCAACCCTTGAGGATGGTGAGATCCTTGAAGCTATTGAGGATATTGACATCCTTAAAGATGTTGCAGAGCTGGACCGCGGCAATTGTAGGCAACGCAATCACAGTACCAAGAGGCGCCACCACGTAGATGGAGATTTCATTATAGACTTGAAGACTTATGGTAAAAAGAACAAAAAGAACAAATGGAGGAATGAGGATCTGGTTTCTTTCTCCAATTAAGCCTAATTTACCGCTTACTTTCTTTTGGTGCTTGCCCTTATTTTTGCTTATTAGTCTTATTAATTCTTGTTTGATGAGTTTTTAGTTGGGGTTGGCCTTTAGTGTGCCTTTATATCTTCTCCCCCCCCCCCCCTTTCTTTCTCTCCTTTGGTAATGAACCCTTTTATTCATCCCAAAAAGATAATGGTTTGGGGTCCTTTGAAAATGAACCAGAAACAGTGGAGGTGACAGCAAATACAATCGAGCTCTCATCATCTATATTAGGTCCTACGGCTGCAACAGTTCCTTCTGTGCTCCTTTACCCCAATAAAACCAGAATTGTACTGATACCTGTAGACTCATAATCTTCTGCAATTTTACCTCTGCCAGATTGTATCTAAACTCAGAAGTCGAGTAATTTTTCCCAACTTGTGCAGGGTTGGTCTGAGATTACAGTAGTTGGTGGGTCGGTGAGGGTGCATGGTGGTGGGTGTTAGGGGTACAGTGGTGGTTGAAGAAGTGAAGGGGCCTGCCTTATCATAGTTGTCAAGGTGCCAAGATTATCCAAGGCCGTGGAGGAGGACAAAGTACTAGGTGTGTGTGGTTTAGAATCATTGTTGAAGAAGATAGTTCATCTGCTCAAGCATCTTTGGAAATGGCGAGCCAACTAGTAGCAAGAAGAATGGCTATTCTTTCTCCTTTACCTCCGAAGTAGTCCACTCTCTATAGAAAGTGGTTGATGGAAGTAAGAGAAAGACAGGAAAGGGTAGGCAAGAGGGGGTGGAGCTTCAAGAAGTGTAGGAAACTACGGCTTTCTTTTTTTCTCCTTCTCTTATCCAACATTATTTAGTATGTTACTATATATTCCTTAAATCATCAAATATCAATATTAAGCTACTTAAGTCATCAAAAATCAACATTGAGCTACCTCAAGTTATCAAAGAACAATATTGAGCCACATTAAGTCATCAAAAATCAACATAGAACAAGAAGATGTTTTAATTTGAAATTTTTTGGAATTGGTCATTGTCATGACATTCCTTATCTCACACTTGGTTTATACTATTCAAGAAACTCAAGTTTGCTTGAATTTGATTTATATCAAAGGAGTTATATTCTGCTTGAACTTCAGTTAGTGCATGTGAATACTGTTAAGTTACTCTAAATGAAAATCTTGTTTTAGATACCAAAAAATAAATATGAATATTCTAGCACACTTTTGGATTGTACTAATAATTTACCATATTAAGATATATAGAAACTTAGTTTGGAAAATCCAGCAGTAGAAAGTTGAAGATTTCACTGGCTGCTAAAATTCCAGTTTTAGTTCTCAAATAGAGAGGTTGACTTTTTCCCCTTTCTGGAACTTTATTTTTTAATATTTTTATTAGATTCAAATAAGTGATATTTGCTTATTTCTGAACAATATCGAGTAATTGTTTCACAAAACATTGTAAATCATTTAGTTAATGACATTTGGTGTAAATAAGCAATGAGGCATTTGATGCCAATGAGGTGGTCACTGCCTGGACCACCCAAAATCCACATTCTAAATGCCACCTTGATAAGTATGCCTTTTATACTAAACCAGACATTAATTGACACGGAGAAACATAAAGTAGTCTTTTTCTAAACTGTAGCTAACGGCAGACTAATGGTGTTGGCTAGGATGGCTCTGAGTGTAACAATGAAAGTCAAGGGGAAGAATGTATAATTAGGGAAAGTAGAGACGAGGGGGATGTTGTTTCCCTGTTAATCTAATTATTTTCAATTCAACATAATGAAATCAGTTTTACTAAAAAAAATAGCTTCTCTTGTGGTCAGTTCTAGCTACTCTGTTGATCCAATTATCTGCAAAATTCCATCCATGGATTAAAAAATCGAACTTGAGGACCAACTTGATCCCTTAAGGATCTGAGTTCACTTGAGATGTACACAAGTTATTGCATTTTCTTCCACAACTTGAATGGTCATCTCTTAGGGTATATGATGGAGCATGGGGCTGGAACTTGTTGTGTAGTCTATTTGAGGCTTTTTGAACCTGGTGGTGCCCTCTGGTTGATGAAAAAACAAGTCTAAACTAGTGTTCCATCTCAGACCATAAATCATATTCACTTTGATGAATTAAATTCTTAAAATGCCCTATTCTATACAAACAAAAAGTAATCAACTCATACAATTCATGTACAAACAAGTCTCTGATAAACAAGTCAAATTACAATGAAGACTTTCAGATTGGGCAAAGTTGTAGTTCAAATATTCAAAGCAAACAAATCCAAGGAGATTTGAAGAAATTAAAAAAAAAAAAAAATCAATTTAGGGGTAAATGGTTAGCTTCATTGGGGGACATGAACATGGGTTTTGATACTTGTAGATGTAGTGTAAATGTCCTAGGAATCACCTGTAATGGAGTCTCAAACCAAGATTCTAGGGAAAAACGTGAAGAATGTTGAGAGGTTCTAACAGAGGGAATTCCAAAGCGTGCAAAACCTTAAGCAAGATGAGTCATGATATCTTAATCTAAATAAAGTTTGGACATACTTGAGGCATGCGTTGGTTTGATACCTGGTTGAACCAAAATCTCAAACCTAGATCTTGACTCTACCAAGATTTTGAGTGAGATTGTGTAGTTTTTAATTCAATGCTCATCTTGTCTCACTAAGTCAAACAAGCAAGATGTTGTGAGTTCTCGGTCCATGATTCCATTAACTCAACATGGTGCAACTCCTTTCTCCAATTTGAGGCTCATGAGATTCTGGTACTCTCTCTAGTATCAGATGAACTATTCTCAATCTGGAGACAATCCAAGCTATATAAATGGCAATATTCACAGTCAGCGCTTATTAGCCTTAGTACCTCACCCCCACCCCCAAAAAAAAAAAAGGTCATTATCCAACATATTTTGTTTATTTTCAATCTTAGGCATGTCCTATTATTTGGAACCTCTACTTTGGTGATATACTTTCTCATGTTAGGACTGGAGTAGCCAAAGCTGTTGGTGTAGAAACTGGAATCAACACCTCTAAATCCTCGGGTCTATGGATTGAGGTTATCACACTACATGATTGGAATTATTTTATTTTATTTTCCAGTAAGAAACTTCTTATTAGAATGAGAAAAAGTACAGAATGGGCAGCCCCCTAGATCCCATTTATGAAGAGGGGGTAGGGTGCTCCGAGGTCATTCCCTCCGAACCAGTGTCCAAAACAGATCTACCCAGTTACCCCTTTTAAGCACATATGACTCTGCATCCTTCTGGATTTGACAGCAACAGTGTAATCAGCTGGTTTCTTCTGCTCTATGCAGCTCCTCAGATGTCCACACAAGCTGTCCATTATCCACTTTGACAGCAACGGTGCACTCAGATGGCTGATTCTGCTCTCTGCTTACTTGTTTGAATTCCTTCTAATGGAGCAAATTTTCCTTTCAATTGAACCGATAACTCCACTCCTTTCCCTGCATAAGCTAATAAGGCCTTCCCAATATCATTCCTTAACACACCTCCGTAGACTGCTGCTGGATCCACTAAAGCTCCATTGCAATGCAAAGCCACCATGTGAGTGGAAGGCTTGATCCAACCGCAGGCTCTAGGAACTCCAGATGCCAGGCAATAAGGATGCTCCATTTCTCTGCCAAATAATCTGCCATAGTATTCTGCTTCCCTGTAATGTTTAAGGCTCCACACTTGGCCTCAATGTCCTCAATGTCCTCAATGCCCTCAATGCTTGCTGCTACCAGCTGGTCCTTGTCTCTCGTTGTATCTTTGGATATTCTGTAATTTCTCAGTCCAAAGCTGCTGGATATTTTGTCTTCTAATGTGTCAATGCTTGCTTCTGTAATTTCTCGTTTTCTCGTCACACGTGGCTAACTTACCAACCACTACAATATTGTCACTTGTATCCTGGTGATGTGTTACCCGTAGTGCTGTTGTATCCTGGTGATATATTACCCATAGTGCTGCCTCTTGCACCTGTGTCATGAGGTTTCTTTCATCGGTTAGTCTTTCAAATATACCGCCCCATGCTGAAGAGCAGAATGTGCACTGGTAAAACAAGTGATACATGCCTGCCTGATAGAAAGTGCAATTTGTTTACGTATGAATATTCCTTGTGGATTAGTTCTCCCTAGTTGGAAGTGCATCCCTAAGACATCTCCAGGTGGTGAATGAATGCCTAGGGACAACCAAGAAATCACAAACAAAAACATAAACAAATCGAAGGAAAACAGAGATTTTATGTGGTTCACACTTCACATACCAACCGGTGTGCTATGTCTGTGTGAGAAGATAAACTTTCATTATATAGGAAGAAGACTAGAATGGAGATCTCTCAACCGATTGCCAAAAACAGTGTTACAAAACTCTCACCCAAAACCCTGAGGCAGAAATTCCAAATCTCACAATGACTTCATAACAGAACATAGGTACATATTTGTAGAATTTAATCAGGTAAACGGGTTGACCCATCAGGTCGGGTTGTACCGTACCCCCCCCCCCCACAATCTAAAACCAAGATCCCTCTGCTTCCATCACCGATCTCAAAAATCGGGGCATTTGAGTCACCCACCAAAACTGAGATCCCTTTGCTTCAATGCTGGGTACGACAATTCTGGTCATGCATAACGGGACACGATCAGGAACCCACTATGCTGCCAAGCAGTCCATCCTCTGAATTTTATTCCTGATGAGGTTCCAAAGCTGATTTTGGTGGAAACTTCTTCTCGCATATCTTTTCCATACTTACCGGCTGATACCGTCCAAATTTGGTAGATCCCTCCAGATCTCGCACAAAGGGGAATATCCTGTACACATTGCCCATCCATGATTGTATTTGTTCCTTGTTTCTACATATTGAGTTCATTGCAGCAAACCTCACCCCTGTGCCCTCGAATAAATAAAAAGACAGCATTTTCACTTCAAATTCTTTGTATGATTTTCATTAGAATGTTGGTTCTTTATTTTTAAATATATTAAATGATCCTATTTCTTCTGTAGTTACTAAAATCAGTATCTTTGACGACGTTTTATGATAAGTACGAAATATGTCATCAAACATTATGGTCAAATTTCAAGTGTATCTTATTTTAATCCTAAAGTTGTTTATTGTTTAAATGCCATATTCCTTGTTTAGCCTGAGAATGTTTAGCAATGATGACGTCTCTGTTGGATTATGGATGCTGTCCGTGAATGTCAACCATGAAGACAACCGAGCGTTATGTGATCCTCAATGTACACCTACATCTATTGCTGTCTGGGATTTTCCAGGATGTTCAGGTATACAAGTTTATTAGTAGTTTCCTCCTTTTATTTCATTTCTTATTTTTTGTTAAGGCACCTACAGTTTAGAAGTGCATCAAAGGAAAGTTGGGGCAAAATATCAAGTGCATAAAAGTAAGGCAGTAAGAGTTTAATTTCGATTCTTAAACCCCCCCCCCCCCCCCCAAAAAAAAAAAAAAAAAAAAAAAAAAAAAGAAGAAGAAGAAGAAGAAGAGTTTAATTTTGAAGGTTCTATCTTTAATAACTTTTTACCTGGATTCAGAATCTAAGAGATCAATTGAAATTAAATTTATTATTTTACATTTCTGATGGAGTCATATGAAAAGGCTGGTAAGTAGCAGGTCTCAGATTTAAGATAAACTCTGTTAGCAGCATACACCTTTGATTATGCTTTTGATCATTATTAAAAGAGCCTAATTTTCAAGATGAGGTCCCAGGGTGTATGCTCTTCTCTGATGATATCATATTGGTGCCTTGGTGAACAAAACAAGCAGGAATTAATGCAGAGTTAGAGCTTTGGAGGTCATCCTTGGAACCGAGAGGCTTTAAGATTAGTAGAATAAAGACAAAGTATACGATGATCTTAGGCATACTACAATTGATGCTGACATGGTGCAAATCGAGGAAAGAGAGATACCACAGTGTGGTCATTTTTGATATTCGGGTCGATAAATAAAGGTGACATAGAGGATGACGTTTGACAAAGAAATAAAGTGGGATTGATTAACTGGGAAGGTGTATCTGGAGTGTCGTGTGCCCATCAGATTCCTTCAAATGTAAATTGTTAAAATGACCATAAGAGAAATTCTGAGAAAGCACATGCATGGTCTAGGTCTTTTTCCTATTATGACCTATTAGAGGGCAAGCATGAAGCATCAATATAGCATACCCCTGACTTGTTGGGCTGTTATACTCTTTTTTGAGTTTCTCTGTGTGAGTTAGAGTGAAGCCATTAAGGTAAGGGTGGGTGTAGTGGTGTTGGCATGGAACCAAAGAGGACACCGAGAGCTTGACATCACAGGATTTCAGCCATTTAGTTTAGGTTCAATTGGGGGGTTGCGTTCAATCTCAAATAGAGCTGATTGGAGGGAAGGTATCCATGTAGCTGACCCATTTAGTTGGTATAGGGCTGAATTGCTTCTGTTTAGCAGGTCATAGATCGATGAGGTCTACAACTGAAACATTGGTACCTTCTCTAGAAAAGATTATCTAGATGAGAGGTTCCAAAGATTATCCACTAGGAAGTTATTGACAAATAAATATCCTTTCTTTTAGTACTTATTTGGAAATCTCCAGCAATAATTGTAATCCTAGGTTTGGGATGATAATATCATATATTGGAACTCTAAATTTACTCTGTAGATATCTAGTTCTGCTCATCTAAAAGGAGTCCAGATCCTCTATACCACATGCAGGGTGGGGGTCCTACCTTTGAGATCTGATAATCTCATTGTGTGGTGTATAGTTGTCTCCCCTCCTCCCCCCCACAAGGTAGGTGATCCAAACTCGTGATCTTCCTTTTGCTCTTCTATGGATTATAATGCCCACTACCTCCTGAATGATTAATATTATTAGTTACTCTATAAAATGCTTTACACTTTTAACTCTGGAAAAATTTTCAGGTTTATGTAACCCAGTTAATAGGCTGAAGGAGCTGCACAATATCAGTATGTGCTCCAAAAGTCCAACACTACCATCTGATGACATGTAGGATTTGCATGGGATCCTACCTGATATTAAGAGACCAGTAAAATGTACTTATCCTCATTTTGTTATGGAGAACTTCTATTGCTGGTTTTACCCAAAAAAAGAAGAACAGAACAAGTTCAATTCATGGGGACTGCAATCAGTTTCTGAATCTACTACCATAAGAAGGTTATATTTTCCACATGCTTCCCCCCCCCCCCCCCAATATTTTATCCGCATTTCGGGGTTTAGCTGTAGGAATTTGAGCTCTTAAGTCTGTAGCATTTGATGATGACAGGCAGAATCTGTATGGCTTCTCACCTGACATTCAGAGCAAGCAAGATGAATTTGTCCTCATTTTGTCATGGAGAACTTCTGTTGCTGGGTTTACCAAAAGAAAGAATAGAACAACTTCTATTCCTGGGGACTACAATCAGTTTCTGAATCTACTACCGAAGAATAGAATAACTTCTGTTCCTGGGGACTACCATCATTTTCTGAATCAACTACTTACGTGTGCCTAATATTGTATCTTCTTTTTTTTTTTTGGTTAGAGTGCCTAATATTGTATCAATACGTACAATGTATTATATCAATGTATGACGTGCTTTGGTCCATATCTGTGGTGCCGGCAAACATAATGCAGAAGTGAATCAGTTGCATCACATAAGGGTTCCTGTCCTCAATTTTTTTATTTTTTTTTTTTTTTTTTTTCAGTTTTTACTGCCACCACAGCGAGTGAGTTGAGTGGAACAAATGAGAATTTTCCCGAATCGATATCCAGGATGTAAAGAAAAGGGCCGTTTTCCTTGAATCGATATCCACGTTTTATGAAAACGTCACGTCATTTTCATTCAGTAATTCTTTAATTTCGAAGGACTGTGACAAGAAGGCTGATCATGTCTGACTCTGGCAAAAGTCTTCTTCTCTGATCCATTAATTATACTGCACGCCCTAAGTCTTCAACTTACGCTTTTAGGTGCTTAAATCCTTTAGAAACTAAGCATAAGCTAGGACTTGCTTGATAACATTCAATAAAAGGGAGATTAATATGATTTTGTTGGAATAAGTCAATCATCTCTTGCATTTTAGCATTTATTATAGAATCTGGAAATGAGGATTCAATAACTTTATGGAAGGGGGCTTTTGTAATATAAGATTCAGAAGTAGAACCCTCCACAATCAAAATGTGTAATCTCTTACAAGAAAATTGATGGAGAACACTCACAAGTGGTGTCTCTTTACTAGGCTTGTATGCATCATCACCATTCTTATGGGTCAAATCAACATATTCTCGACTCTCAAGATCAATGGCAATTGCTTAGGAGTAGACAAAGGTGCATAATATTCCTTTCCACTTAGTGTCACAACAGAGACTGCTTGGACTTATTATTTCCTAGACCCAATTTGATGATTAGGGTTACGTATTAGTTGACTAGGTAACTGGCCAACCTCCCTTCTACTAATGGCATTAGCTAGTTGACCAAGTTGGATTTCTAATTTGTTAATGGACTGAGAATGAGAACATAACAATTGAATATTTTGCTCTAGTCCACTAAGCACTTTTAATACCTTATCTTCAAAGGATGAATTTTGTGGGTTGGTTTAAGACAAAAACAACCCATGAAACGTAGTGGCAACCTCGATACCCAAAAAATTATGAAGCGAACCGAGATCCTTTATGGAAAACAGAGTAGCTAATGCAGAAATGAAAGAATCCATAAAGCCCAAATCATTTCCCGTAAGAACAATATCATCAACATACAACAAGAGAAGAACAACACGTCCTTCATGCCGATAGACAAACAAAGAATTGTCAAAAGGGCTGCAAAGAAACCCAAATTCAAGAATTCAAATTGACTAAACCAATAAACCATGGTCACGGACCCAGCTTTAAGCTATAAAGAGAGCGTTGCAACTGACACACAAAGTCAGAGTGAGATGGGTTCACAAAACCTGGGGGTTGCTACATGTAAATTGTGATAACCATGTAAAAAAGCATTTTTTACATCTAATTGCTTGATTGGCCAACATTGTATGGTAGCAATGCTCAACATTAATCGAATAGTACCAGATTTAACAACTGGACTGAAGGTTTCTAAATAATCCACCTCTTCTTGTTGATTAAAACCACGTGCCACCAAGTGGGCTTTAAGTTGTTCTAAAGAACCAAGCCTTTAATTTTGTCTTAAAAATCCAATTACATCCAACTATATTCATATAAGGAGAATAGGGAACAAGAGTCCAAGTCTAATTGGCATACAAAGCTTCCATCTCCTCATGCATGGCATCAGTCCACCCAGGATGCTTGAGAGCCAACTTAACAGTCTTAGGCTCTACAAGAATAAGAGATGCCATAAGCACATATTTTTGGGTTTGCCTTCACATGACCGATTGGTGAAGGCATATTAGAATCCACACTAGGAAGGGCATCATGACTAGATAATCCACCAGGGGAAACACCAGAGTCATCATTTTCCAAAGAAAGTTGGCCAGTTCCTGTCTGTGGGTCACTTAATGATGTAGGAACAAGCAAACTTGAATTTTAAAAATGAGTTCATCACAGTTCCAGAATTAGGTATAGTTTGTGAATTAGGAACAGACCCTAATTTAGTTACAGTCCCAGGATTTGAAAAATTACAATTAACATCAGCTAAAGGATCCAAAACTATAGAAGAACCCTGTAGAACAAGGTTTTGCTTAGCATCATTCTGCACAACCAACACAGGCAAAACAATAGGAGAACTTGCAACAGAGGGAACCACAAGTTGAATAGAAGGCACACTAGGAACAACAACATCTAGGGAGGCTGAAACATCTTACCAGGTGTGAACAGAATAGAAAACTAGAACAGCCACAGGCATAACACCACTTCGGAAGCCGAGTATTCAATCCTCCCACTAAAAGTAGATAAATCCTCAACGGAAACACAATCAAGAGTGGCATGAGAAATAGTTTGCCAAAAAGGAAAAATAGATTCGTCAAAAATAACATCTCTTGTTAAATTGTATTGGGTCGGGTCATAACCCGTACCTAGGTAGAGAGGGTAAAACGGTGAAAATAAGTCTATAAATTGTGGATCATTGCAAAACCCTAAAACTTAATGAAAACAGCAGCCTCCTTTCTCCCGTGGACGTAGGCCTCTGGCCAAACCACGTAATCTCCTCTTGTTCTTTCTAGATCTCAAATCTTCTTCATTGATTTTATATTGATTATACAATTAACATGGTATCAGTCAAGGTTCTCGATCTATCTCTTCTTTAGCTGCTACAATTTTTTTCTGGGTTCATTGTCGAAGACGTCGTGGTTCCTTTGGGGAAGTCGTTGTCGCTCACCAAACAATTTTGCATTTGATCAATGATTCAAAATCATCCTGGGTGATCCATTGCAAAGAATAAAGCACAAAAGGAAAGATTATAATCTTCTATTTTATTCGGTTGAATCCCTTGCAAAGAATAAAAGACAAAAGATCTTCTATTTTATTCGTTGGCGGGAATTGAACCCGAATCTCCTGGGTGAAAGTCAGATATCCTAACCACTGGGTGCACGACTATGGGAGAAATTTCAAGTTCTTTGTTTTTTTACTTTGAAGCTGATTGTAGCCACACTTCTTTTTGGCTAGTTTGTCTTTTTTGGATTTTTTTTTTTTTTTTTGTTGCAAAAGATGAATGCTACTTTGGATGATTCTACATCTGCCATTGAATCCGATGATTATCATTCAACTTATTATCTCCATCCTTTTGATAATCCAGGTATCACTCTGGTCACTCAAATCCTCAATGGTGATAATTATCATACTTGGCGATGGGCTGTGCTGATGGCTCTCTCTGCCAAGAATAAAGTTGGTTTCATTACTGGCACCTTATCTAAACCTTCATCCCCACCTTCTGCAGTTGATGCTTGGATTAGGTGCAATGACATGGTTTTATCTTGGTTACTTAATGTTATTTCTCCAAAGATCTTATCTTCAGTGGCTTTTATTGATACGGCCTATGATCTTTGGAATGATTTGGCGGAGCATTTTACTAAAGGGAATGCCACTTGCATATATCACTTGAAATGGACCATTAGTAACCACACTCAAGGTCAATCTTCTATTTCAGTTTACTTTAATAAATTGAAAGCTCTTTGGGATGAGTTGGCCTCACTTTCTATCATTCCACAATGCTCTTTTGGGGCCTTAAGGGAATTGACAACATTATAGCACGCAGAGAAGGTATTTCAATTCTTGATGGGCCTTAATGATAGTTATTCTATTATTAGCTCCTAGATTTTAACCATAGAACCTTTTCCAAATATCAATAAAGTATTTTCTATGGTTCTTTAAGAAGAGCGACAACGATAATTGAGGATTACTCATTCTGTACCTACTCATCTTGATGTCGCTGCCCTTGCAACTACTCGCAATAATTCTAACCATGTGAGTCATTTTTCTGGCACTCATCGATCAAGGCCTAAATGTGATCATTGTGGACGTAAAGGGCACTTGAAGGCTCGTTGTTATAAACTTCATGGTTTTCCTCATAAAGTGTCAGATCCAGGTTCCTCCTCATCCAAGTCTGCAACTTCTACAGTGGCTCCTAGCTCTAGCCCATCTCTCACTGCCGAACAGTACCAGCAGTTTATGCAATTTGCCAATAATTGAAGCCATGAAAGCCCTCAACCTTCTGCTAATCTATCTGAAGAGTCTATTTGTTGTTCCTTCATTTTTTCATCTCATTGGATCATTGATACAGGTGCCACCAATCAGATAACCCACTCTTTGCATCTTTTAAATAATGTTAAACCTTATACTAATTCTAGACCTATTCGTCTACCCAATGGTACATCTATCCCAGTGACTCACAAAGGGACTGCTCCCTTATCTTCTTCTATTCAACTTCATGATGTGCTTTATGTTCCTGATTTTCATTATAATTTATTATCTGTCAGTCAACTCACCAAATCTCTGCATTGTGCTGCTATTTTCTTTCCTGATTTTTGTGTTTTTCAGGACTTTACCACAAAACGGGTGATTGGGATTGGTGAAAAGCATCTTGGTCTCTACTTTTATCGTGCTCATGGTCACTTTGCTCCCTTTGTTTCCCAAACTTCACATAATTTTGACATGTGGCATTGGCGATTAGGACATCCTTCTCATTTTCCTCACAATTTTTTATCTCAAAATAATTTTGATGTTACCATTTCACCTCAACATTATGATATTTGTCCTCTTGCTAAACAATCACGTTTACCTTTTCCAATGCATGTTGAACGGAGTAATTGTCCTTTTTCTCTTTTACATTGTGACATATGGGGTGATTTTTCTATTGCTTCTTTTTCTGGTGCTCATTACTTTCTTACCATTGTTGATGATTACTCTCGCTGTACTTGGATTTTTCTTATATGTCACAAGTCTAAAACTCAATGTCTTCTTAAAAATTTTATTGCCATGGTAAAAACACAATTTAATTACCTTGTCAAGAAAGTTCGTAATGATAACGGTCTTGAGTTTCTCTCTCTCTCTTCTTACTTTAATGAGTTGGGCATAATTCATAAACGTAGTTGTGTTGCTACTCCTTAACAAAATGGAGTTGTTAAACGTAAACATTGACATATCCTTGAGGTTGCTCGAGCTTTATGTTTTCAAGCACATTTACCTTTAACTTTTTGGGGGGAATGTGTTCAAACTGCAGTTTATCTCATTAATCGTCTTCCTACCCCCTTGTTAAAGGGTAAAACTCCAAATGAGCTTGTGACTGGTGTTTCACCTTAGTATTCTCATCCTCGTGTTTTTGGTTGTTTATGTTATGCTAAGAATTTAACTCCTCATCAATCTAAGTTTTCTCCACATGCTATTCCAGGCATTTTTGTTGGGTATTCATATGAGCAAAAGGCATATCGTATTTACAACCCTGTCACTCGTAAGATATCACTAATAGAAATGTCATATTTCATGAGACGATATTTCCACACCAGCATGCTACCTTCTCTCAATCCATTCCTTCTCCCCACTCCTCTTCCCCACCTATCCTTCCTTGTCCTGCAATTGATGATTCCGTATCACCTCCTTATCCTACTCCACCCCCCTCTTTAATAGAATCACACTCTGAGGATCCTAGAGTCCCTCTTCTTCATAGTACTCGTCCTATTCGCCGCCCTCCTCACCTCCAAGACTTTCAATGCAATGTTGCTTCACTACCTTCTTGTCCTTATCCACTCAATAATTACCTCTCGTATTCGGCTTTTTCTCCTACTCATCGTGATTTCCTTTCTAGTATTTCTACTAATTCTAAACCTCGTTCCTTTGTTGAGGCTTCCCACAATCCCAAATGGTGTGCTGTCATGGCTGATGAGATTAAGGCTCTTAAGCTAAACCATACTTGGAGCTTGCAACCTCTTCCCCCTAGCAAGGTTACTATACAGTGTAAATGGGTAACAAAATTAAATATCGAGCTGATGGTTCTATTGAATGCTACAAGGCTCGCTTGGTTGCCAAAGGATTTACTCAAATTGAAGGTGTTGACTACCAAAAAACATTTTCCCCTGTTGGGGTAAATTAGTCACAGTGCGATGCCTCCTTGGTATTGCTTCAATTAAAGGTTGGCCTCTTTTCAAATGGATGTCAATAATGTTTTTCTTCAAGGTGATCTAGATGAGGAAGTTTACATGTCTTTGCCACCTGGTTTTTCTCGAAAGGGGGAGAATAATTTGGTTTGTCATCTTCATAAGTCCATATATGGTTTAAAACAAGCTTCTCACAATTGGTTCTCCAAGTTCACTTCTACTCTACAACTTGCTGGATTCAAACAATCATTGGCTGATTACTCCTTGTTTGTATCTTCTAGTGGGTCTAGCATCACTATTGTTTTGATGTATGTGGATGATATAATTATTACTGGAAACAATCAAATTGCCATCAATGCTTTGAAATTGTTTCTTCATAGTTGATTTCATATCAAAGACTTAGGCACTCTCAAATTCTTTCTTGGCATTGAGGTTGCTCGATCACCTAAAGATATCTTCCTTTCTCAAAGGAAATATACCTTGGAGATGCTTAATGACACAGGTCTACTTGGATCCAAACCCATTAATTGTCCTATGGAGCTAAACTTAAAATTGAATAGTGTAATGGTGAACTTCTTCCTTCTCCAACAGAATATAGAAGACTTGTTGGAAGATTGATTTATCTCACTGTCACTAGACCTGATATTGTTTATGTTGTGCAAGTTCTCAGTCAATTTATGGAGAAACCCAGAAAGCCTCACTTGGATGCTGCATTTTGAATTTTATGCTATTTAAAATCTTGTCCAAGGAAATGCATTTTGTTATCTTTTGCTAGCGACCTACACATCAATGCTTATTGTGACTCCGATTGGGCAAGTTGTGCCACTTCTCGTCGTTCTACTACTAGCTATTGTGTTTTCATCGGATCAAGTCCTATCTCTTGGAAGAGTAAAAAGTAATCAACTGTTTCCTGATCTTCTGCTAAAGCAGAATACAGATCAATGGTCACCACAACTTGTGAATT
The DNA here is from genome assembly GCF_041222555.1 of Hakea prostrata. NCBI lineage: Eukaryota > Viridiplantae > Streptophyta > Magnoliopsida > Proteales > Proteaceae > Hakea > Hakea prostrata. The sequence continues at coordinate 62,926,468 of NC_142606.1, read as the reverse complement.
GACTTGGTTGCGTTATTTACAGGGCGGGACAGAGCGAGATTTCAAACAGAGATTTCAAACATAGATCAAACAGGAGTTAACTATAAAATTAAATGTTTGGTTGAGAAGAAACGCCCAAAAATATTTGACAACGGATTTTTGTGAATGGCAAATGTAAGCTTTTGAAACGGTTTCCCCCTTACCCATAAATCTCGATTCACGTTTAGTGAAAGGTGAATCTCGATTTCATGAATCTAAAGATTTTTACAACCAAACAGGTATAATTCTTAGATTCATGAATCTAGAGATTTGAAATCTCTGGATTCATGTAACCAAACAGGCCCTTAAGGATTTAGGAGTTTTGCATCCAAAACCTATGGATCTATTTTGTGACAATAAAACAACTATACACATCGCTGCAAATCCAGTCTTCCATGAGCAAACAAAGCATATTGAGATTGATTGTCATGTGATTCGTGAAAAACTTCAGGCTCGGCAAATTCAAACAGTTTATGTTCCTTCTAAGCATCAAGTGGCAGATATTTTTACTAAAGCTTTGAGTCAAGAACAATATCATTTTCTTCTTAGCAAGTTGGGCGTTCATGATGTTCATGCTCCAACTTGAGGGGGAGTGTTAAATTGTATTGGGTCGGATCATAACCCGTACCCAGGTAGAGAGGGTAAGGCGGTGGAAATAAGCCTATAAATTGTGTATCATTGTAAAACCGTAAAACTTAATGAAAACAACAGCCTCCTTTCTCCCGTGGATGTAGGCCTCTGGCCGAACCACGTAATCTCCTCGTTCCTTCTAGATCTCACATCTTCTTCATTTATTTTATATTGATTATACAATTAACATCTCTTGAAATAAAAACTCTACTAGATGGTATATGATAACAATGATACCCCTTGTATCAATCACCATAAGCAAAGAACACACAAGCCAATGATCGTGGATCAAATTTATCATCCATTAAACGACGCAAACATGGGTAGCAAGCAAATCCAAAGACACAAAGAACATGATACTGAGGGGTGTGGCCAAACAGTAAAAATAAGGGAGATTGCATCGCAAGAATATGAGAAGGCAACCTATTAATCAAGAAAACTACAGTGGAAAATGCCTCAACCCAGAATTTCTTAGGTACTCCAATAGAAAACATCATAGCAAGACCCAATTCAACAATATGCCTATGTTTTCTCTTAGCTATTCCATTTTGAGCTGGGGTGTCAGGACAAGATGTATGATGAATAATACCACAATTTTGTAAATGATGCTAAAAAGTAGTTAACTCAAACTCACCACCACCATCAGAGTGAAAAACTTAAATCTTAGAAGACAACTGACATTTCACCAAAACTTGAAATCGTAAGAAATAAGCAAAAAATTCAGATTTCTCCCTCATAGAAATGTTCAACTAAACTGAGAAAAATCATCCACAAACAAGGTACAATATCTAAATAGTTGGACACTTGCAACAGGAGCCCTACCCCACAAATCACAATGAATACACATAATAGAAGCAGTAGAGCATGTGAAATAACTAGTAAAAGGCAAATGCAAACTCTTCTTCATTTGATAACTAGAACACAAAGCTTTACTCTTACAAGTAACATTGATTACAGGGGCGGACCCATGAAGGGCGAGGGGGCCAGGCCCCCCAATTTTAAATTTTGTACAAATGCCCATAACCTTGATTTTCCACTTTTTTCTCTTCCCATATGTGAAATGTCCCTATTTGGCCCCCCCCAAATATTGAGAATCTTTTTTAAAGGTAAAATAATGGGTACAAATGTCATTCCTAATTTTAAAACTATAATTCCCTATTTATTCTCCCCACTCTCTCTCTCATCCTTCCTATTTATTCTCTCGTTTATAAACGTGGTTAAATGAAATTTTAAAAACATCTTATTAGGTATTCAAAAATCAAAATGTCATTTATAATAAGAAACTAATCTCAATCCCTATTTATTATCCTCTATCTCCTCTCTCCTCTTTTCTTCTTCAATCCATATTATCTCTTCTATCTCCTCTCTCCCTTTTCTTCTATTTATTCTCTCTCCTTTCTATAAGCGGAAAAAAATCTACTCCACAATTAAGTACTCTCTTTCTTAATTATTATCGTTTCTTCTCCTTTTTGTTATTCTTTTATTTAAATATATATGTTTCACGAAATTGTTAGATTGTATTGTGAATAAAATGTCTATGGTTAGTAAGTAACTAATTGCCATTGGTTTGCATCTCACCTAAAAGAAAATTTGGTACACACCAAAGAAAACGCACATAACATGGTTGAAGTATTTGTATATATTTTTCTATATTGTTGCTAATACCATATGGTCGGGAAAAATTTCATTATTAATAAAAAAATAAAAATAGGTGGGCCCACAAAATATATTGGGTCTATTATTAATATAATAAAATAATTTAGAAGTAGGACCCAAAGAGCTAAAGGGCCCACAATAGTGTGCCAAACAGGCCCCCGGTCTGCCCCCTTACATCGGGTCCGATTGTTAACCTCGGTTTTTCAAAATTTGAGTTATCGGAGGGGCCCCAAACGCTGGTGCCAAACATATTCAGTAGCAGAATTACATCTAGAAGACAAACAACATGTCTCATGCTGATTTCCTGCTTAAATTTGAAAATCTCTGTGATCAATTGGCATTGATAGGTAAATTGGTTGATGATCAGAGGAAGGTTTTTCTTCTTCTCACCAATCTTGGTAATTCTTATGAGTCCTTTGCTACTTCCATGTTGAAACCCCCTATTCCGACCTTTGCCAAATTGATTCCATTTCTTCATAGCCATGATCTACGTAGTGAAGGAAATTTTCTGGAGTATCATATTCCAACTGTTCCCTTTTATGCTTTTGGCTCTCCTCATGGTGGTCGCAACTTTAATTTTAAGCAATGTGGTGGTTGTTCTGCTAGTCACAGAGGTGGTCATTCTAGCTCCTTCACTTCTTAGGGACGTGAATACCTACCTAATGCTGGCTCATTTGGTTGAAATAAGGAGAATCATTCTCCTAATGTTTCTTCTGTTAATTCGGGTGTTGCTTTGTCTTCTGGATCCAAGGGTGTTGTTTGTTGTCAAGTTTGTCGAAAGCTTTGGACATGAGGCTTTAAATTGTTGGAATCATTTTGATAATGCATATCAAAGTGAACCAATCCCTCAGGCTCTTGCTACTAAGCGACTAGATTCTCCACAGGATCAAACCTAGTTCCCTAATTCTGGTGCATCTTCACATGTTTTTGATGGATCAAATAAATTTTCTTCCCCGAAATCGTATTTTGGTTCTATTGGTATTATGATCGGTAATGGTGAAGCCTTGCCAATTACGCATATTGGTGATTGTTTTGTTTCTGTTGGTTATTCTTCTCTTTCTTTGAAAGATGTTCTCATTGTTCCTTTTATTAAGAAGAACATTTTATCAGTTGGTCAGTAAACTTCTTATATGATTGTATTTTTGAGTTCACTAAGGATGGGTTTGTTGTTAAGGATGCTTAGTCAAAGTAGATATTGGCCTCGAGGACTAAGATTGGTGGCTTGTACATGTTTGCTGATGATGCTTTCTCTACTGTTCATGTTGCTCTGATACCATATGAAAAAGTGATTTTCCTAGATTTTATTATAGAGTATAGTAACATATATATACAATAGATAGAACGTGTAAAATACAGGTATCACTAATCCTTATCAGTGGAATCATCATCGGCAAAAGATATACCTTGCATTCGAAAGTAAGAAATCAATTATAGCAAAACCAAAACTTCTTAAGATCTCTAATTATGTAATCAAACTTATCTTGAAATCACTCTTCTTCATCCTCAGCTTTCTCCATAGGGGGAAGAGGTTGCTCTGGTTCCTAATATTGCCGCACGAACTTTTGAAGTTTATGGTAGCCAACGATGTGACGATCACGATCGTGAATTGTATCGAACTTGTCCTTACAGAAATTCTGGTAAGTACAGGGGAAAGGACCCCCAACTTTTTGCAGTGCCTTTCGCTCGCTCTTGGTAAGACGTTGCATGGAATCATGAAATGATCGGCACAACTATGGAATGAAGTTTCAGGCTTATGTTCAAATCAAAAAAACAATTAAAGAAAAGAAGAAACAACACCTCTGTAAATCCTTAAATAGGGAGGAGTCTAAAGGAGAAGATCTAGTATCAATGTGATCATAGAATCAACTTCATGTTTGTTCTTCGTGGGAGACTAAAGAAAAGATTTTATTGCATTCTATCTTTAATAGATCCTAAATAACGTATATTTCATCATCTTGTATTATTAATATCTTAGGATGTTTTTTTATCAATTTATATGATTCTGGCTAGATTAATCTTGCATGTGATATCAGAGAAAACAAAGAATTAATTAAAGACCCATAAAGATGTTGATTTATGAATTTAGGACTCCAAAATCGAACCTTTGAATTTTGTGAATTTCCCCCCCTGAATTTTCTTTGAAATTGTATTTTTTTTGCCCTAAAACTTTTTTTATACAACAAATCTAAAACAAACACATCCGCCTTTGATGATCCACCTTCAATGGTTTTCGCTTGTATAGATGGTTTATCGTCTTCAACCACATACACAGATATCTATCCATGAGTAAAGCCTCCATCTTTAGCTTCCAAGGTTGTTGTTTGTTGTCAAGTGTGTCACAAGCTCAAACATGAGGCTTTAAAATGTTGGAATCATTTTGATAATGAATATCAAAGTGAACCAATCTCTCAGGCTCTTGCTACTATGCGATTGGGTTCTCCACAGGATCATGCCTAGTTCCCTGATTCTGATGCATTTCACATGTCTTTGATGGTTCAACTAAATTTTCTTCACCGAAACCATATTTTGGTTTTACTGGTGTTATGATCGCTAATGGTGAAGCCTTGCCAATTATGCATGTTGGGGATTATTTTGTTTCTGTTGGTTCTTCTTCTCTTTCTTTGAATGATGTTCTCATTGTTCCTTCTATTAAAAAATATATTTTATCGATTGGTCAATTGACTTCTGATATAAATTGTGTTTTTGAGTTCACTAAGAACGGGTTTGTTGTTAAGGATGCTTAGTCAAAGAAGTTATTGGCCTCGGGGACTAAGACTAGTGGCTTGTACATATTTGCTGATGATGTTTTTTCTACTGTTCATGTTACTCTGATACCATGTGAAAAAATGATTTTCTTTTATTTTATTATAGAGTACAATAACATATATATGCAATAGATAGCACGTGTAAAATACACATATCACTAATTCTTATCATTGGAATCATCATCGGCAGAAAATATACCTTGTGTCCGAAGGTAAAAATTATTAACAACAAAACCAAATTTTTTAAATCTCTAAATATGTAATCAAACTTACCTTGAAATCACTCTTCTTTATCCTCAACTTCCTCCACAGGGGGTGTGAATTTTTTTGAACTTGTCCTTACAGAAATTCTGGTAAGTAGAGGGGAAGGGACCCCTACAGCTAGCATCACACCCAGTTGGACAGTTTAAGGGCAAAGAGAAAGTAGGGAAAGCAGAAAGTAGCATCACACCCAGTTGGACAATCTAAGGGCAAACACAAAGTAGCATCCCTAGCAATAGATTCCCAACCCTTAGATTCAGAAGTTATTGAGAAATACCTAAAACAGATACATAATCTCTTACCCAATGAGAAAATGATCGTCAAGGCCAATTAAAGGCTTCAACCCTTGAGGGCATTACAGGTTAAATTTTAAATCATAAAATTCAATGTTGTATATCTAACATTTTTTGTGCTCACTTACAACAAAAAAAAAATTTGGCAAAAATTGGGATAAAAACAAATGAAGAATGATGGTTCTATTCCCAGAAGGAAAAGAAAAACAAGAGAGAGAACAACAAAGGTCGATGGTTCCGGAAATCCACATATGATATTAAGGTAAAAGAAGCTACAATTGACTACAAGACATCGTACTTCAACAAGAAAAAGACGGGAAGCTATACTTTTTTTTCTTCTTTTGAACAAAGATAAAAGATTCATCAAAAATACTATAAATTCAATAACAATTGCAACCCTCACTTAGAAGGCTGCTACCTTCTTCCACCGGTAATACAGGTAACTCCAAGATCCCGTTTACAATGTTCCACGCATCAAGCCATACATACATCCATCCGACCCGCCAAATCAGCTATGTGAGGGCAAACATTCACTAGATATTGTTTCCTTACTAGCTTCGCCAGTTCTTTATAACATAGAAGAGCAGTGACGCTACCGGACAAAAGAACAACAAACCGAGAGAACTGAATGAATGCATTCACCCACTTACAAAATCTCATATCAGTAGACGTAGGACTTACAACCATATTTCAACCGATCGCAAACAATTTTGCTAAACAAACTAGCCATGAAACTATTGGGACCACTCCCATGTGCCTGACCACTCGTCTTCAAGCCAAGATATAGAGAAGTCCCTATGGCTTCTACAATTTCCGGAGACGCCTTCCCCGATTCGGGGAATAAAAAACCCAAGGACACCATAGTCTGATTAAGACCATCCATGACAAGTCTTTTCCCGACAATCGCTTGGAAACAAAAGTCATGTACCATCATTGTAAGGAAGGGGGTGTATTAGTCAACAGATTATTCAAATGGAGTCGAAATACAGCCAAGTGCTTCGCATGCAAAGTGTAACAACCCCCGTATTTCTAACCCGGGATCCGTATTGCAGGTCCGAGAATCCAAAGGTCTAGCCGGGTAAATTTGTGGAGTGTCCGGATAGAAGTTCATGATCCATACCCTGAACCCATGGATCTGGATTCTCTTGATGAAGAGCCTGCCTTGCTTGGTAGTTGGACTTCTGGAAGGCAAGTGATGTCTAAAGATGTCCGGAATGAAGGTAAGACCTCCCCCATGTGTTCATTAGGGTTAGGTTGTACTTGGACATAAACCCCCTGAGCAAAGCACCCCCAAGTGGCGGTTGATTAGACCAAGCAACCACGACCGTCTAGTCCTGGTTGCGGGGTTTTGCCCTATTTTGCCCCCAGACTTCTATAAATAGTAACTCTCACCTATTTTACGAATATTATATTCGGGATTACTGTTTTTAGATGTTAGACGGCTGTGGAGACGTGTTGAAAGCAGATCTGAAGTGTTGTTAGAGTCCCAGAAGGTTCTACTGTCCTTCATAGTTGATCTGGTTGAGGTAAGTGATTTCCTGTTCACTCATACTTCACCACTTGCTATGATAAAAATATATTAGTGTTCCCCTTTGGTTGTTCTTGATCCTTCTATTGCATTGTTTACCTTTTTGATGATCTTGGTGAGATCAACTCCAAAACGAAACACCTGCTTTCGTAAAAAGGGTTGATCTAATCAAGAGGGAGGATTCTGGATAACCAATTTGATATCATTGGTTAGGTTTAGTATCACCCGTGGTTATGGGAGTGATAGATTTGAAATTCGGACTATGATCATTCAAAATTCGGATTGAAATCGGATGATCAGAAGCCTGAGTATCTGATTGAAACTCTTTGTTTTTGGGGCGGTCACTAGTGGCGGTCGCTCAGCCTAAGCGACCGGCTGGTTTCCAGTGACCAAATGACTTTTGGTTTTGATCCGATTTGATTCATTCGACTTATACCTTATTGTAACCCTATATATAGGTGTTCTCTATTTCAAATAAAAGTCTTATAATAGTTTCTGGATTGCAAGTTAGAGGAATTTTGCATAATTACAAAAAAGGACATACAATCCTATCTTTATGAACTGACTTAAACATGCTAGTCCAGTGTCTGTTATTACTGTTCTTTCATTTCATATGCTGCTGTAACCATGTTTAGTATGTTGATCTTATCATATGCTTGTTATTTGCGCTGTCTTTACTTATACTTTGTTGATCATGAATGTGTTTTGCTAATGTTGGTTGGTTTGTGGTTTTGATGGAAGGGGTATTCCATTGGGATATCCTAGCTTAGGATATCAGAGGGCCGTGGTATGGGACACATGCTCACTGATGTCTCTAGCACTATTATAACTACTAAATGACATACCTAGGTAGAGTCTAGAGTTGCATGGCTAGGTACCTCACATGCTACTACCCTTTCGGTAAGGGGTTTGAAGCCAAATGACCCGTGATGACAGTGATGTGACGATAGTCCACTGTGGCTCATATAAATGGTAGGGTTGCATATGTTAGGGTTGGGCTCATGGACGTCCAAAGAACGGACCGGGTGTCGTGAGAAATCATGAGAGCATTCCGCCCCAACAATATGTGGATGACCATAGGGTTATGGAATGGAGTCCAATAGCGGTAACCAGTCCGTAAGGGTTTTCATTCCTAGGTTGCGAAGGATACTGAACCGAGTTGGTTGGTGCCATAGGGGATGTATCTGGACTTCATGTAGTATGTTACCATTATGACCTGCATTGGATTAGAAACCCCGACATGCGCCAGTACTCATGCCAATGGTCGTGGTGAGAGAGTGTTGACTTAACCCCAGCCATGGTTTGAGAGCCAGGTGTGGACTTTCCATTTTACTTAGGATCCCTACAGAGGTAACCAGTCCTTGCCGGATCAGAGTGACTAGACCTCCCTAGAGGAGGGCTGGTGTATATCTTAAAGCATGTCAACTATTAGAGACTTGCATGGTTAGATCTTAGTGATATTCATACTTTGCATTCATACATATCATATATGCATTTCTGATTATTTTGACATATGGATGGGAATCATTGTTTGTTCTTACTAAGTTCTCCAGAACTCATTCATTTATTTGTCTATGTTTTATTAGCTTGTACAGATGGAGGATATACGCCGGAAGATGGATTGGTTTCTTATGAAGGAACCTTCCCGTATGAAGAAGATGTGGCACCGACAATGGGAAATGAAGATAACCCATGTGGGAGCTCCTGCGAGTGCATGGAATGCGCTTATAGCACCCATTGATGGGCGGAGGAGACAGGTTGCCAGGCAGTTTGCTCACCGAATGGAGAAAAATTGGAGAACCCCTCATCTTGATAAACTTGAGTCTAAGTTTTTAGCTTTAGAAAAAGAAACTGAAAAGAAACTTATTTAAACCTTTTGAATTGCTTCTACTGAACTCGTTTTCATTTTGATTATTTATTCTTTCCTTGATTATTTTATTGGAATAATTGGACTCATGTAATTCTCTTATTTAATTATTGAACCTTTTCTTGCTCATGATTGTCTTTACTTGCATTATTATTATTGATAGACTAGAACCATGGATCTTGTAACGGATCACTCCCACGGGTTGTCGAGCGGGTAATCGAGACCGGCGGGTGGGGTGTGGCACAAAGCCTCAAGGCAACGGCCATCAATTGAAAGGACATATTTCTTCCGTAACATGAGAAACCCAAAGGAGCTCAGAGAATGGTCGTTAAAATCAAAACAAGATGCTTGAATCTGAACAGAAAAGCCGATAGGAGATTGTAGATGGAATCTGAATTTCACCTGGCTCTCCACACTTCACAACAATAACGTCATAAAATTGAAAAGAGTCCATGCATTTTTCTAAATATTTCAAATCACCAGAACTCAACGATAGGACGATATCAACCTCCGAAGGTTGAGGTAAACATAAGGCGATAGACATCGTCAGAGAATATGACGATAGAAAGAACTGACAAGAACTTACAGTATAAAAGACTGATGAAGAATCTAACACAAACAATAACTTAAACAAACTAACGAAATAATCAAAATGAGAGGATAGACACACAATAAATAAACTATCACATAGACATTGTCAGAGAATACGACGACAGAAAGAACTGACAAGAACTTACAGTATAAAAACTGATGAAGAATCTAACACTGACAATAACATAAACAGACTAACAAAATAATCAAAATGAGAGGATAGATACATAATAAATAAACTATCACAACATTACTTATAGAAAAGAAACACACAGTTACGAATGCTAACAGCCTCGAAAAAAATTATTTACAATCAAAACATAAAAGAAAACAATTACTCTAATCATAACTCTAATAAGAATCAACAGAAAAGAAAACAGAAAGGACAATTACAATAGGAAACATATATAAAAAAACATAGTTACTCTAATCAGAACCAACCGCTTTCTACAAAGAACCAATAGTAAGAGTACAGCTAGCCCCTTCTAATGAGAAGACATTGACAGACAAGAAATATAATACAAAATATACACTAGTCTAAAACAGATAACTAACGAAATAATCAAAACAAAACGAGAACTTATTATCATCTTGTATTATTATTATTTTATGGTGTTTTGATCAATCTATGTGATTCTGGCTAGATTTAGGCTCTTTTTGGTATCAATTCTCATTATTTGTTATGAGATTTTTTTTAAAATTGTTTGGCATCTATTATCATTTTTATTTTTATTTAAAATAATAGAACAACCCAAAATCCATAATGGACTAAAAGTCCATTGTGGATTATGGTTGACAATTCATTCTCCTCATTTATTTGGTGGTATACTTGAAATTTAAAAATTAAGATGGGGGTATAATAGTAAAAACACATTATTTTATAAAAGCTCCTCTCAAACCCTAACGCAAGCTCTTACTTCTTCTCAACTCTGAAGTTTGAACAGTGGCTGCTCAAACTCTCTCTCGCCCTATTTCAAGGCTTCTCGCCAATGCTACTTCTCTTTTTCTTCTTTTCCTCCCTTATTCTAACAACAACAACTAGAAAGGAAGAGACATTCTGCTACTGCATTTGCCTGAGGTGTGTGTGTTCATTTCTTCATTGTGTTGTTTCTAATTATGGTTGGGTTTTCATTTTGTTTGTGATTCATCTGTTTTTGTGTGTGTATGTGTGTGTGTGTGAGAGAGAGAGAGAGAGACATGGGTTTTGTAGAGCGAGACGAACGAGGTAACCTCGAGCCAAGAGGTGCCTTAGTATGTGAGAGATCAAGTATGAATTCCCACCTGTGAGATAGACCAGTTTCCTGTCACTCCCCTTCATATTGCAAGCAATAGCATTGAAGCTCCCCCATGGCTTCTGGTTTCCACAGACTGATGATGAAGCTGCGATCGATGTCTCTAGTTTAGTTACCAGCACCGCCTCCCTGCAACTCTCCATTCTCCCCATCTCTCTCTCTATGTGTCGTCAAATTGAGGGAATGAAATGGCAAAGGAACTATTAATAAGAGCACGCGGGGATTAGAGGAGGTTGCTGTTAGGTGCACCGTGCTAAGTATGATGCATTCTTTTCTGTGCCTAAGACTTCAAGAATGTTGCAGAGAATATGATATATACTTAAAAAACTTGAAATATGAAGTGATCAAAATTAAATATAACTAAGGAACATTTTGTGGATCTTTGACGAGGATAAGTACAAGCTATAACTAAGCTACAATTCCAGAGAGAAGGATTGTAGAGCACCGTTCAGATTGTAGATTTAAAAAACTCTAATCTCACCTGACTAATGACTCATGTAAATTGAATTTGTTGTTTGAAACTTCTGAGAAGTATCCTGGAAAGAGTGACAGAACTAAGAAAGGGAAAAATCATTGATTGAGGATCCATTTGATCCAGTTAAAGAAAAAGGACGTGTGACTCTTCAAGGGCTTGCTTTCAAGTTTTTTTGGTGACTCTAAAGATCAATCTTGCAGTTGAACTTCTATTCTTCTATCTTTGTTTCTTATTTTTCAGTTCAATTTTCTCAGTTTCTGGTCAGTCCTATAATCCTCTTTAGTAGCTACCATGACTTGTGTATTCACTTGGTTTTTTTTAATATAGTTTTTAGACAGCTCAATGTGTTTCACTTAGTGATTGGTTGATGATTGCCAGCTACTACTCTGTGATGGCTAAGTGAAGTCAAACATGCATAATCTTATTTGGAAGGTGCTACTCTATTAGGTTTTCCTGGTCTGATAAAGTGTTTTCTTATGTCATGTGATTTGTGGTTGTGTGGATAGGTTTTGTTACTATCTGAAGCAAGTTCCTTACTGTGTTAGGTGCATTTCATATTGACTCTTTTTCTTTCCAACAAAATATTAGTGAGAAAACAAGTGATATCAAACAAAATTTTTATTTCTCGTACTCTGTTTCCATGCTAAATTAAGTAATGGTCTGGGTAATCAATCACTATCTTTAGGAGTCTTTGACTTTAGTTTTGGTTTGACATGATCTCTGGCTTGCTATATCCTGAAGTTCCTAATTTCAAGTAACTTTAGTTGCTATATTTGAAACTATTTGAAGAATCCTATGAGGTTGTATTAAAATGAATTGGTGCAAGCACAATATGTTATATATTAGGCCTAGTTATAAACTCCTATTGGCAATCTGCAGCCTTTAACAAAAACTAAATAGAGGGGGTGTGGGCTTTTCTGAAATATTTAGTATTGTTCATCAATTTAGTGTTGACTGTTCCCACCATGACTCAATAGTCAACTAGGCAATTGGACATCAAGGAAGCAAGCATTCTTACATGGGTATTTGCACACTCCAGTATAAATGAATTAGCCTTTGGGGTTCATTGATAGTTCAGCCCAAGGATGTTTGTAAATTGCATCGGTCATTGTAAGGCTTCTCCAATCACCAAGCCTTGTTCTTTTGGCTTTATGAATGATATGTTGATTTGTGTTGATTAGTTGTGGTATTTTTGTCTTCATATTGTTACTTTTTATTATGTTTTGATGAAGGGTTAATTAAAGTTGCTATGACGAGTGATTCAAAGGGTTTAAGAGAAACATATTGTTGGACTGAAGAAACAACCTATGCACACACGACAATTCACAGGTCATACTTGGATATTTGAAATGTTGAGATCAAATACACATCCTAGAAGGTTTTGAAAATTATTTCGTATGTCTAGAGAGCATTTCATTAAGTTGGTAAATGCACTGAAAGAGAGGTTTGATGGCAGATACAATGAACACCAAAGTAGAGGAACAATTGGCAATGGGAATGTTTGTTATGGTTCATAATGTTATAAATGAAGTTATACAAGAAAGTTTTCAACATTCAAGTGAAACTGTGAGCCGTCATTTCCATAATGTATTGGATGCATTGCGGACATTTTATAGGAAAATGATAAAACCTCCATCATTTGATGAGACAACACCATATATAAAGTCCAATAGAAAGTATTATTCTTTCTTTGCAAATTGCATTGGAGCAATTGATGGAACACACATAAGTGCATCAATTCCAGTTTCGAAACAAATGTCATATAGAGCTGGTAGCAATGTCAAGTTACGCAAAATGTGTGTGTTGTTTGTTCTTTTGATATGTGCTTCACTTTTCTTTAGGCTGGTTGGGAAGGGACAGCACATGATAATCGAATACTATGGAAAGCTATCCACACTCCTCATTTGAACTTCCCACATCCACCACTAGATAACATTTCAAATTTTTTATGATGTATTTATATATATTGTTTAATTTGCTAACATTTTATCATTGATTTTCTTGTAGGAAAATACTATCTTATTGATTCTGGATATACAAATGCACCCAGTTATATGGCTCATTTGAAGAATGTACAATATCATCAACAAGACTTTAGGCGTCGTCAACCTCGAGGACAAGATGAGCTATTTAATTTTACACATTCTTCATTGAGAACCGCTATAGAGAGGTCATTTGGATTGTTGAAGAAACACTTTCCTATTTTAAAGACAATGCCACCATATAAGTCCAAAACTCAAGTTTTGATTGTTATTGCTTGTGCTACTTTACATAAGTTTATTAGAAAACAGGTGGCTTTAAACTAGCTTTTTGAAAAAGCTGAGAAGGGAGAGTTTGATGGTGAATTTGAAAACAGTGATAGCGATGATGATGAGGTCTTGGACATTGCCGATATGATAGGCCGCACAGAACAATTACGATGGGAAGCATATCGAAAGGAAATTGCAAAACGAATCTTGGAAGTTTATTAGGATAGATGATAAATGTATGGATACTTATTTTCCTTATAAGAATTTGATGTAGTTTTAATTTTAGTAGTTGATATAATTTTAATTTTAGTAGATATTACATTGATATTGTAGTTCGTATTATTGTTTTCTTGCAAAACTTATGGTTTATATGAATATTGTTAAGCTAATATTTTGTTTGATACATTTTTTGGTAATTAGTTAATTGTTAATATTTAAATTTATATGATTTTTTTTTTATATTAATTTTAATTATTATTTTCTAACAATTTTTCATTTTGACATATCAAACTTATTTTTCATTCCATAATTTATTCTCGACAAATGTCACCAAACCATTTTTCATTATTTACCAATAATGAATTTTTGTACTTATTTCTTTTAAATAGACGTAATAGATAATGAGAATTGATACAAAAAAGAGTCTAAATCTTGCATGTGGTATCAGAGCAATCGAGAAATAAATATTTTAACAATGTCATTTATATAATTGTCATTTTTTATTATTATTATTTTATGGTGTTTTTGATCAGTTTATATGATTCTGGCAAGATTTAATCTTGCATGTGGTATCAGAGCAAACATAGAATTAATTAAAAACTCATAAAATTATAAGATATATTTCATTGTTTTATATTATTAATATTTTATGATGTTTTTGATCAATTTATGTGATTCTAGCTAGATTTAATCTTGCATGTGGTATCAGAGCAAACATTCACTGGATATTGTTTCCTTAATAGCTTCGTCAATTTTTTATAACATAGAAGAACAGTGACACTACCGGATAAAAGAACAACAGACCAAGAGAATTGAATGAATGCATTCACCCACTTACAAAATCTCATATCAGTAGACGTAGGACTTACAACCATAGTGCAGAGCATCAAAATCTAATTTTACAAAACAAACTAGCCATGAAACTATTGGGACCACTCCCATGTGCTTAACTGCTATTCTTCAAACCAAGATATAGAAAAGTCTCTATGGCTTCTACAATTTTAGGAGATGCCTTCCCCAATTCGGGGAATAAAAAAACTAAGGACATCATAGTCCGATTAATGCCATTCAGGACAGGTCTTTTCCCAACGATCTCTTGGAAACAAAAGTCATATACCATCATTGCAAGGAAAGGGGTGTATCAATCAAAAGGTTATTCAAATGGAGTCAAAATGCAACCGAGTGCTTCGCATGCAAAGCCTTAAAGGCAACGACCATCAATTGAAAGGAAATATTTCTTCCGCGACATGAAAAACCCCAAAGGAGCTCATTGAATGGTCGTTAAAATCAAAACAAAATGTTTGAATCTGAACAAAAAAGTCGATAAGGAGATTGCAAATGGAATTTGAACTTCACCTGATTCTCCACACTTCACAACAATAATGTTATAAAATTAAAAATAGTTCATGCATTTTTCTAAATATTTCAAATCACCAGAACTCTTCGATAAGACGATATCAACCTCCGAAGGTTGAGATAAACGTAAGGCGGTAGACAACATCAAAGAATACGATGATTAAAAGAACTTACAGTATAAAAGACTGATGAATAATCTAACATAGATAATAACTTAAACAGACTAACAAAATAATCAAAATGAGAGGATAGACACAATAAATAAACTATCACAACTACTTATAGGAAAGAAACACACAGTTACGAATGCTAACAGCCTCGAAAAAATTTATTTACAATCAAAACATAAAAGAAAACAGTTACTCTAATCATAACTCTAATAAGAACCAACAGAAAAGAAAACAGAAAGGACAATTATAATAGAAAATGTATAGAAAAAAACACAGTTACTATAATTAGAACCAACCGTTTTCTACAAAAAAACCAATACTAAGTACAGTTACCCTCTTCTAATGAGAAGGCATTGATAGACAAAAAATATAATACAAAATATACACTAGTCTAGAACAAATAACTAATGAAATAATCAAAACAAAATGAGAACTTATTATCATCTTGTATTATTATTATTTTATAGTGTTTTTTTTATCAATATATGTGATTCTAGCTAGATTTAATCTTGCATGTGGTATCAGAGCAATCGAGGAGTAAATACTTTAGTAATGTCATTTACCTCATTGTCATCTTGTATTATTATTATTTTATGGTGTTTTTTATCAATCTATGTGATTCTGACTAGATTTAATCTTGCATGTGGTATCAAAGCAAACATAGAATTAATTAAAGACCCATAAAATTATAAGGTATATTTCATCGTCTTGTATTATTATTATTTTATGGTGTTTTTGATCAATTTATGTGATTCTGACTAGATTTAATATTGCATGTGATATCAAAGCAAACATATAATTATTTAAAGACCTATAAAGAGGTTGATTGACGAGTTTAGGTTTCAAAATTGAAACTA
Source organism: Hakea prostrata (assembly GCF_041222555.1). Lineage (NCBI taxonomy): Eukaryota > Viridiplantae > Streptophyta > Magnoliopsida > Proteales > Proteaceae > Hakea > Hakea prostrata. Next base: position 62,910,241 of record NC_142606.1, on the reverse strand, counting down.
TGAATTTTATGAAAATTTTCCCGAATTTTAGTTGAAACTGTATGATTTTTGCCCTATAATTTTTTTTATACAACAAATCTCAAAAGACACATCCGCCTTTGAATGATCCACCTTTAGTTGGTTTTCCTTAGTACAGATGGTTTATCGTTTCAACCACATACACATATCTTTCCATGATTAAGCCTCCGCAAGCTTGGACATGAGGCTTTAAATTGTTGGAATCATCTTGATAATGTATATCAAAGTGAACCAATCCCTCAGGCTCTTGCTGCTATGCGTCTGGATTCTTCACAGAATCACGCATGGTTCCTTGATTCTAGTGCATCTTCACATGTCTCTGATGGATCAGATAAGTTTTCTTCCCTGAAATCGTATTTTGGTTCTACTGGTGTTATGATCGGTAACGGTGAAGCCTTGCCAATTCAAAATTCACCTTTGTTTATTCAAGTTACAAAAGATGAACTAGAGTTGAAACTGATCAGAAATTCAACGGCAGAGAGCAAAAATGTTACTCTATAAACTCTAACTTCAAAGAAGATTCCAAGAGAGAGAGAGAGAGAGAGAGAGAGAGAGAGAATAGGAGAAGTGAGGCTGAGCTATTAAATGAAATTCCAACCTTCTGTAGAGGAGTTGCACGATGCATCATGTTCACGCATGAGAATTCTGGTTCTCACATGCAGAGAGAACGCGCGAACTCCTAGATTTATTCTGGTAATGATTTTTTACAATAAAATCTTTTTTTATTATATTTTCTTTTTTATTGTAATAACCATTCTTAGTAAAATTGATGAAGCTTTCTCAATGTATCAAATAATAATTCATAATATCTAACAAATAATAATAAATTGGTTTTCTAAAAATAATAATAAAATGATTTTCTTATATATATATATATATAGGAGGGAAAATATTTTATATATACAAAACCGAAGGAAAAGACTTACAAATAAGAAGAAACATCCTGTTGAGGTGGTCGATCTCAATCTTGTTGTGTTCTGCATGAATTTTTATTGAAACTTTTATAAGATTAAAATCTTTCATACAAATGCACTTCAAGAATGTTTTCAAGCAAGCATCTAATAAAAAAGTAGGGAGAGTACTATCATTTGTAGATGTTACATGTTGTTTAAACCTAATGTGAAAGAATTTAGTCATTATCTTCCTTAATTACCATGAGTCGCAAAATAAATGCTTCTCTTGAAAATGTGGAGAAACACCATCTTCCAACGAGGGCATTCTTGTCTTTTTTTGCATCACAACCTAGCCTCTTGTGTTGAAACTGTAACTCAATTTTTTTCTTATTTCATTTGTTTTTCCTTTTTGTTATAGAAATTTTCTTTTCCTGTATAACCCCATGCATATTTAGTAGTCATAAATAGTGAAAATGTATAGAAACTGGAAAAGTTATTTCTTAACTAAAAATAAGGAAATGGAACAAAAACATTATCATATAACCCTTAAGTTACCTTTCATTCTATGATCCTAGTTCGCTTGCCTTATGAATCGAACGAGCATTGCATTTCTTCACTTCAGTTATCCCTTAGGTTGTGATGCTTATTGTTTGTTGCCTCCTATGGCTAATGGATCATCTATAATCACTGAATTCTCATTAGGATTGGATAAAGATACACATCCACCTAATGTGTCTGAATATTTTGGATTTGCCACCTCAATATATGTGGATCCAATGGCAAGCCTAGATTAGCAAATTGCTAAGGTGGTTCATATGTAGTATGTAACAAGGTAAATACAAAATTTACTTCCAACCTCAAACGTTTGGCTCGATTGGTAAAAACCAATGCCTTATAGTACGTATTTATGAGGTCAAAAGTTTAGATCTCCTCAAGACCAAGAATGAAAACTTATTGTGCTTAAAATGTAGTTGTATATCCATAAGTTGTCAACGTTGTATCTTGACATTTTGGTCCAAATTCTATTGCATAAAAGGCACTTTGAAATGCTACCCATCATTTTGACCTAAGGTTTTTTTTTTTTTTTTCTTTTTTTCTTTTCCACCACCCTGAGATACCTGAATATCAAACCACCCATTTTAGTTATCATATTATCATACTATCATACTACTATTATAAAAGTATGAACTCAAGGGACCCGGCTACATTTTCTTTTCCTCCAATACCCCTCTGTATCAATCAATTAAACCTTTATATTAGTAATAAATAATGTCTATAATAGTCGATTAAAATTTTAGAAATTTTTTTGAATTAATTTAATTCTCAATTTCTTTCCTCTCATTTTTTGAAAGAAACCATTAAACCCTAGGAATTAGAAAAGTTTTTTCTTAAAAACCAAGAAATGTTAATAGAAAAAGAAGAAGAAGAAAAAAGAAAAAAAAAAAACTGTATTAAAAACCTTAACCAAAATCACCCATCTAAAAGTGGTCCTTTCATCTACGGGGACAATAAAAAAAATTATTCCAAAATAACACCACCAAGAAACCAAATCGCTTGCTTTACCCAAAAAACAAAAACATTTGATCATTAAGAAAAAAGAAAACCAATTATTCATCCTTATAACACCACTAAAAGGCCATATCAATTATCTTGTCCTTTTATATTCTAATAACAGTATAATATTAATTACTTAAAAAAATTAATTGTTTGTTATCTAATAACTCCAATTTTTACGGCCCTCCAAAATAAAAGTCTCTGTTTCCAACTAATTATTAATTGCTAATTAAAACGAACTCTTAATTTGCATTCTCTTACCATAAAAAAAAAAGGTGGTTTGTATTCTTTATTCTTACCCAAAGACCATTTGAATTCTAAAGAAATGTCGAGACCAAAGTCACCAAACCCTACAAGTGACGTTGCGAACATGATAGAAGGCTTCTGCTAGCGATGATTGGCTCTTCACCCGTGACAAATCAGTCTTTGCGACCATGACAATAGGCTTATGTTCGAGATGATGATTGTCTTTTCGTCCATGACAAATCAATTTGGCGTGTACAGTGTCCCTCGTCACTGTCTCAGCGGTCACTCTCACTTCGTCCGAGCTGTGTGCTATCTGCCGATGGTCAGTTTGCTCTTTCTTTCTCCTGGGATGGTAGTTCATGTGTGGTAGCTCCTGTATTCCTCCTCTCTCAAGTTCTCAACTAATATTTCTTCTCTTCTTCCATGGCACCGATTCAATCGCTTCTTGACAAACCTCTACATCTCCACTGTGAGTGTGTTAGCCGTTCAAGCTTCCAAGGTTTTCAATTACATTTGTTAAGAACGATATCTATTGCAAACAGTACCCCCTCCTCCCGCAAGACAATTATTTTGGAACACTCTAAAGTAGAATATTACTTTGCAACAGAGGCTCACCTTTGATCATCTTCACTGCTGCACATAGTCCAGAATAGACGTTTACCAATGTTCCATCAAGGTTCATCTCCCACATCTGTTAAACTTTAGCACATTAGGTCCATTCAAACTGATATTTGTTCTAACATTTATGATCTCTGTGTGCATTTTTTGGAACAAAATAATTTGTATTAGATACTGGAGTCCAGTAAAAATTACAATACCCCCAAAGAAAAATCTAAAATTGAGCTGTTTAGGATCTTTTATAGAACTGGATATTACCTGATTAGAGTTCCATCTGCAACGGGACAACAAATTGATTTGTAGCTCTTGTGAAGTAAGCTTCGGGGTTGGAGAAGCATCCAAGCAAAAATCCTTTGTGTCAATTGTTAACAAATGGAACTTCCCTTGGTACTGCTTCTTGTAGGTTTCCGCTTCACCTCTACATCATCATGATACCATGAAATTCAAATTAATATTATAAGCAATAGTAATCATTTTAAGAAAGCTTCCATACAATGTCAGGGAAGGCTTTTTCTTGTAAACGCAAAGTGGAGGTTGTGTTTCCAGCAGATCTTCTCAATATTTTAATCGATAGCTTCCACTGCCCAACCTTTTGCCTTTGGATTCTTGCAGCTACTAAGACTCAAGACATGTCTATCTAAAGCATTTTCATCTTTCAAATTTCAACATTTGCAATGAAGAACGCATTTACTAGTCTTGAGATATTTCTTTCCGGTTGCATAAGGAAACTAAAACAGAAGAGGTAAACAAGTCATCATTAATTTTTAACTAATTATTCTCTTATGTTCCAGTTTAGTTTCTTGATCTGTTCTTGATCACTAGAATGCTATTTGCACTTTAAGCTGACTCTTCTGGAAAGGGCTAATCTGATAAAGGATAAATAGAATACCCCCATGTTATTTGTGCTAAAAGAATTTATTTTCAATAGCACAGGATTTGTGATAAGATCGTATGTGCTTTTAGCAAGTGCCCTCAGATCTCCTCCGAACATGAGAGGTGACTTGACCATGGACCATAGGTTGCAAATATTGTATCTTCTATATTTAGGGATACAGTTTCCTATCTGGCTCACTAGGGAAGGAGACCCATTGTAAGCATCCTTTTGCTATGGCCTTCCAATTTAATGAAATAACTCTCATCATCCTTCCTTTTGTTTTCTTTTAAACTTAATCCGTGAATGCTTACAGCTCTAGGTGTCTACATTTAATAACACATCATCTTTCATTTGGACTTTAGTAACTTGATGCCTGCATGCTACACTGAGTTCTATTACAAATATGTGTAATGGTAATGGAAAGTGAGTAATTTAGTTTAGGTATTCTGAGCACTGAGATTGTGATTTAATTTAGTCTCTCAAAGGTCTTTCAGTATAAGAGATTTCATATTTTTTATCAAATTGTTTGCAAAAATTGCACCATTGGATTATGTTGCGAGGTGTCCCATACTTATGTTGTACAGTTGGTTGTTAGGCATCTGAATCTCCTACATTTGTATTGTCATTCTCTTCAAAGGCATCCGTTTGCAATTCATTCTATTGAGTTGATTATTTGATATAATAAATTCCCTTTTTTTTTTTTTTTTTACCTAAAGACTAGAAAATTCTTCACTTTTACATCAAATATTATTGATGTTTCAAAAAAAAAAGAAATTCTATTCTTAAAAAAATATAAAAATTTTAAAAAAAAGCCTTTGTTGAAGTCCATGCCAAAACTTCCATTTGGCTTGATAAGAAAGAATCAAAATACAATGCTCTTATCCAATTATCAAGGTAAAACACACATTTGAACAATTCATCCCTCCCACCTCATGTTCATGTTTAATTTTTAATTATGATTTTCAAAGGAGGAAGAACAAAGTAAATCTTTTGATAATAACAAGAAGGAAATTTGAAATCAGATTTACATACTCCATTACATTTTCTTAAAAAACATAAATTCTCACAATTCTCCACTCAAAAGTACGTAACCCATTTGAATTCTTGATGCTCCATTTCTGTCTGTTAAACATTTGATTCCTAAGTCAATAAGTTTTCGAAGAAGTTAAGAAGTTAGATTATTTTGCATTTAAATACCATTATAACTTTCTTGAATCAAGTCATGAATATTCTATAAAAGTTCTCCTAACCTCATTTGGTTCTATAAGCTAGATTTCTATTTTCATCTTTTAGCAATGATAAAATTATTTTAACTGAATGTTCCTAATAATGGATTCAAATTAAAAATCTAGTTCAAACCATGGCTTGCACTCATGAATTTATTAATTTATTTTGTCTAAGATTTCAATATGCTACCATATACATCAGATAGAATAATAAGTTTGTTTATCAAATGTAACTAATTATTTGAAAAAAATATATGTATCTAATTTCATATTGAACATCACAAACCACGTGCATCTGCATGTGCGTTTTTACTAGTTCAATTAATCAAACAAACTCCCTAATACTCATACCGTTAGTCTCAATTAATTTTTACTAATGCATTTTCAATATTACCCCCCACATCTTAAATTTAACAATGCTTTTCATGATGCATATCTCTCAAACTTTATGAGGGTTTAGGATTGAGAAATAGAAAAGTTGTGGATAGAAGAGGGAGACGAAAAATGAGTCAAACATGTGCTTTTGTTCAAGGTTATTACTATCATTTTGAAATATTTAATTTACATACATGAGTACTTAACTATGATTTCTTTGTTGGGTTTGGATGTTTTGTATTCTATGGGTCTATGTAATTATGATTTTGATTGTATTTGTAATTAAAACAATATTTGGGTCAATTACTAATACTGGGGTAAAATTGTAATTACATTGGGATTAAGGTTTTAGGTTTCCCTATAAATAGTCTCTGTGGGATAACCTATAGGCATCGATCTCTGTAAGAGATTGTTGCATCAATTTTTATAAGAGATTGGGAGCAAGTAAATGGTAGCACTTTGTTGGTGTGAGAGTGGTGTGTGGTTTTCTAAAAATAGTGAAACTTATTTTTTCTCTGGTGAACGAAACCAGGGTTTTGCCCGAATGACATTAAATCCCTCTTGTGTGCACTCTTGTGTGTTTGCTTGTGTTTTTCTTTGTTCGTGGTTGCATCCATTATCCCTAACATTCTTAACAGTAGATGTTATTTTTAATGTCTTTTTTATCCTATGGACGGTTTCATTGATCAATCGAATAATTCAAAGGATAACATTAATTTTAGGGTTTCATCATGGGGTTTAACCTAACAGCAAAAATTGTTTTCAACATCTTTTTAGTCCAATGGGGGGGTTGAGATTGATAAATCGAATAATTTGAGGGGTTAACCTAAGGGTGACGCTGAATTTTTCGTGTTATAGGTTTTGAACTTCTGCGATGAATACAGCAGTCTTGGAAATGTTTAAACTTTTGAAGGAAGGCAGAAAAAAAAAATAAAATGGTTAAACTACCAAAACCGACAAACAAAGGATTGGTTTTGTTTCTGTGCCTGAGGACCGAACCCGGTCCGAATATTGAAATAAAATACCGGTCCAAATATAGTCTCAGAACCCAGTAACCAGTTTGAGTCGATTGGACGAACCCTGTTCACTTTCGTCGTCTCGTGTCAAAGACATTTCTAGGGATTTCGTTCCCAAAACACCCTGACGCTTGACGCTTCTTGTGGTAGCGACTGGAGACTCCATTGTTGCACCTTGGAAGGTCTTCATCTGCACATCCGAGTTCTTTCTGACGAAGTTCCCAAGATCATGTACGTTTTCTTCCTCCCTTTTTTATATACTGTAATTAATTTCCGTAGTCCTGGGACGCCTTGTCAAGCTCAAAGTTTTCAAGCCTGGTGACGCCACCTCTGTGTCTTGGCGCTCTCTGGACTAGTATAGGGGTTTCAAAAACCCTAACTCACAATGAGCATCATAGTGTATGCATTGCAAAAAATGGAAGATTTGCGGGTTCAAGTAACGGGTTTGGAAGGCCAAGAACACCACAACAACCACGTACTTACTCTGTTTCCTCTGATTGAGCTAATGAAATGTTGCCCTATGCTTCCATCTCTCTCTGTCAAACCAGATAATGATCCCTTGAAGTCATTCATTAGCCATTTGTGTTCTATATGTGTTGTTACTATAATATTGTTCTTCTTTTGTTGTTCACCCAACCTTGTCCATCAAATTATATTTTCCCCCTTCTGAGGTGCACTTAATGCATACGGAAAATTTGAATCAAATAAGGTTTTGTTGGACACCAGTGTTACGTTTTGAATTGTATGGATCACACACAACATAGTAAAAGTTTTAAGTCCCAGTAGCTAGGATTAGCAGGATTTCTAAGGATTGGGTGTCTTAGATCTGAAGTTTCTTTCTTTTCCGATATGGGAAGTATAATTTTATCCACCCCATTTTCTGGAGCATAGTAATTTGCATTCTTGTGTTGTGCTTGTTGATTTATTTCTCATTGGTTATGCTTGGTAGGGTCTATGTGATTCGTGATGGATGTGGATTCTGAGTGTATGTATCAGCCTTTAGAGTTAAACCCACTTGACCTAGAACTCACAGCTTGTGCTGTGATCCCAGGTAGGCAGCAACCAGTCAGCACCAAAAGACAATGTGGAAGGGCCCAGGAAGGCCGGACAGATCAGCCACGTCGCTCTCAGAGGAAGGGAAAGAGCCCTGCTTACCTGGTAGATTATAACCATTAGAGGACAAGTCACATGAGAGTGCTATTCAGTTTTGCTTTCAGTTATGCATTTCTGTTTTGATTTATTTTCCTTTTTGTTATCCTTTTGATTACTAAATATTCTCTCCTTTTAGGGTTAGCAATCGGATGAAAACCGTCATCTATTGTAAACCGGTGGATCTAGATCACAGCCTGTGCGGATATCCGCGTGAATGCAAACAATGCTTCCACTTCAAGTGGCTGCTGGAGTGATACTTGTCTCCAGCTCAGGGTCAGTATTGGGAATCTCTGGTTAACCTAAAACCCCCCTTATTCTTTTTTTTCTAGAGTCCCAAATTTGGAAAATAATATGTATTTTATGCTTCTAATTACATTGTGACTTTGAAAAATTGGCAATGGTATTAAACTTCTGTTTTGGAAACCTTCCCCCCCCCCCTCTCCCAACCCCCTCTCTCAAAGAATAGCATGAAAACATTGCCAAACATGTTCTTAGAGTCTTATCAGTGATGATCTTTTTGCTTAAGTTTTTGGAAAATAAAAATAAAAATATTAGAGCTCCTGAGGGATTTTAGTGATTATTTATTACTGCATATGAGGTATTTTAGAACATGTATGATCTAGATTTGGGGTCAACCTAATCTATGAATGAAGCTCCATCGTTAGCTGTAACACATGTTTGGGGAATTACTATATATTCATTATGGCCTGAGAGTATATCAATTGGTGCATGCAAGGTCCAACTTTCTTGGTATTTCTTCCCAGGTTCACCTGATGATTTTTTTTTTCTCTTTTCTGCTTTCTCAGATTATGTCAGGTTTATCTCTGTTTCTGGTTGATTAGTGTCATATTTTTGAATTAAAGGCTTAACTGTTTCATGTTTTGCTAGATTTGGATTCAAAATCAGATATGTAAAGTACCAGTACCTCATATTCCATTGAGTTTTATTGAATATCATAAAATGTTTGTGTGTGCTATTTGGCATATTTTAGATGTTTGACTGGCCATGATGATTTATGAATTTAATTTACATCTCTCAATTATATTTACTATGGCCCTGCATTTTCACATAAATGATTACTGATTTATTTAGTATAGTTAACTGTTAATTCTATGGCTTCATAAAAGCACATCTATAGGTGGTAAAGTAAAGGTTTGACACTATGACATGTTGAGGTATTTGAATTGGATTTGCTTCTATCTAAATCTCTCAATTGGATTTTACTTTCAATTGGTACAATTTACAAATCAAACTACGACTGTGTGCATTTGTAGTGTAGCTTTTCTTATTAATTTGAAAAATGGGTTTGAGAGGTGAGTTTATGAAAATTAAATACTGAATGTATTCTCTATCAACTCTATCCAATCTATAGAAATTAATAAAGTATTACCCAATTATTATTGGATCCAGATATGGTATTCCTCATATACCACAAAGAGGAGAAAAAAAACTTCCTCTGTCAAGACGAATCCAAGGGAAATCATTTCTTGAGATTGAAGTGTAGGTCAAAAATTTTGTTTTTAATTTTCCTCATTTACTGATGATGTTTGAATTTAATTTTGTAGCCCTGGGATGCCTTGTCAAGCTTAAAATTTTCAAGCTTGGTGACGCCACCTCTGTGTCTTTGTCGCTGTCTGGAATAGTATTGGGGTTTCAAAAACCTGAACTCTTATGTGTATCATAGTTTATGCATTGCAAAAATTGAAGAGATATCTGTGATTTTACTGTTTCCCTATCCCTCTTTTGGTTTGCTCTGATTTGGGTTGTTAGCCATTTTTAGAATTTCTTTTGTTGAAGATCTGTGGGTTCAAGGAACGGTTTTGGAAGGCCAAGAACACCACAACAACCACATAACTACTCTGTTCCTCTGGTTGAGCTAATGAAGTATTGCCCCATCCCTCCATCTCTCGCTGTCTAATCAGATAATGATCCCTTCAAGTCATTTATTAGTCATTTATGTTCTATATGTGTATTACTATAATATTTTTCTTCTTTTCCCGTTCCCCCAATCTTGTCCATCAAATTATATATTCCCCTTCAAGGTGCAAATAATTCATACGGAAATTTTGAATCAAAGAAGCCTTTGTTATACGGTAGTGTTAATTCTTGAATTGTATGGATCATAGACAACATAGTAGAAGTTTTAACTCATACACCAGTAGCTAGGTTTAGCATGATTCCTAAGGACGGGGTGTCTTAGATGTGAAGTTTTGAATATGGGAAATATAATTTTATCACCCCGTTTTCTGGAGCTTAACAATTTGCATTCTAGTGTCATGCTTGTTGATTTCTTTCTTACTGGCTATGCTTGGTAGGGTTTATGTGATTTGTAATGGATGTGGATTTTGAGTGTTATTTATCAGCATGGTTATCAAAGCGTCCGCCTAGGCGGCAAAGCGGTTTTTGAACCGCTTAAATTGTTGCCGCTTAACTAACGGTCTGATTTCTTGCCGCTTTTTTGCTTAGGCACTACCGCTTTGCCGCCTTTTGCGCCGTATTGCCGCTTAGATGCTAAAGTAACCACTTTTTTTACATTTTGTAATTTGTGCATATTATTTTTTCTTTTTTTTAATCATAATTTATTCTACAATGCCGTATATAAATTTAAATATGTGAGCCATTTCGGAATCGAGGCCCAATTTGCAAATGAACTCCGAGGCCCAAAGTGCCTGTCGGCAACAGAATGTGAAGCATGAGCCATATTCAACATTGATAATCAATGAATCATTAAATAAACAATGACTTGGAAATCGAAATAATGAGATCTAATAATTTATAATGTCGGCACTGTTTGATTAAAAAAAGGGAAAAATTGATACATCAATTCTGATTACTGATCTATGCACAAGAGTACAAGACACTTATTTGGCGTCACACTATCATAGAGGTAAGTAAAAATGTAAAATTACTATTTTCATTTTTCATTTTTCACATTGATTACTGCTATAGTACATACTACATAATTATTGTTATGAATCTTATGATGCTTGATGAGATGAAGTTATGTTTTTAATCTTTTTTTGGATAATTTTTCATAATTGTGATTCTTGAATGTTTTTTTTATTTTTATTTTTATTAATGTGATTGTTAGAATGTTTGTTTAGTACTTTAGTTTATTATAAATTTTAAAATATTTGTATTAAAAAGTAGTTATATTAAAATATTGACTAAACCGCTTTGGGTGCTTTATTGCCGCCTAAGCGCCGCTTAGTCGCCTAATCGCCAAGATGAAGCCCCAATCGCTTTGGTCGCTTTGCCGCTTTAATAACCTTGTCTATCAGCCTTTAGAGTTATACCTACTTGACCTACAAGTCACAGCTTGTTTTTGGTAGACCTTTGAGGATCATGACCATATGTTTCTTGCTCTTACGAGTTTGAAACTGTCACTCAGAGATTTTGTATATTTGCAGGCTATGATCCACATCCTATGGTTTGCAACACATGGGGTGGTTTTCCAAATCCGGCCTTCATCTGTTGTAAATCATGGGATCTAGATCATTTCCGTGTGACTGCAAATAATACTTCCACTTCAAGTGGCATGATAATCATCTCCAGTTCAGGGCCAGTATCGGGGCATCTTTGGTTGACCTAGGACCCTTCTTTTCAGAGTACCAACTTGGGAGAAGAATGTGTATTTAATGCTTCTAATTACATTATGACTTGAAAAATTGCATATTAAATTTCTGTTTCGGAACCCCTTTTTTTTCTTCTTCTCGTAACATCATTTTGCTTAGAAATGATCTTGGGAACAGGTTCAGAACAGGTTTGCCTAACAGCAATGGAAGAAACTTTAAATACAAAAACATAAAAAAGATCATTCCCCATCCCAAAGAATGGCACTCCCAGCATGAAAACATTGTCAAACATGTTCTTAGAGTCTTATCAGTGATGGTCTTTTTGTTTAAGTTTTTGGCAAGTTAAAATTAAAATGTTAGAATTCCTGAGGTATTTAGTGATTGACTATTACTGCATGTGAGGGGTTTCAACTTTCAAAACATGTCATGATCTGGATTCGGGGTTCAGTCTAATCTATATAAATGATGGTTCATTTGTCAGCTCTGACACATGTTTTGATAGGGAATTACTATATATTTGTGATGGCCTGAGGGTATATCAATTGGTGCATGCAAGGTGCAACTTTCTTGGTTTTTCCTTGTCGGGTCAAGCTGATGAATTTGTTTTCTGCTTCCTCAAATTAGGCCAGGTTTCTCTCTGTTTCTGGCTGATTATTGTCATATATTGGATTCTGTTGCTATTTTTTGGTAATTCCTGTGTTGGAAAGATGTGGTTAGATACAGCCAAAGCTCCCCAGATGAGAGTGGTATTTTGGAATTTAGTTCTTAATCCTAGTGTGACCTGAATTGTAGAATCAGAGGCTTAACAGTTTCTTGTGTTGATAGATTTGACTTGAAGTTCAGATATGATCATAAAAGTACGATCACGTTATATTGAGTTTCACTTGAATTTCATGATATTGTTTGTGCGCTATTCGGCATATTTCAGATGTTTGTGGTTAGCGCCATACATCTTAAATATCAAGTTGTTTGGGTCATGTTAAGTTGCTTTAAATTATTTTTGAATCGCTACTGTTCTTCTGTTCACAAGGCTCTCTATTCTGGAAGTAGTTTCTTATTAGTGGTTATCAGACCTTTGCTCACAGTTTGGTGTCATTGTTGCCATTGGCTGTCTTGGGAAAGTTTAGTTACTTGAAAATTCCAGATTTGAAGCTTGAAGATGTATATCTAAAAAAGTGGGAATCTAATGTAGTCCAGATCAATAGATGGTCAACTGGGATTCAGTTCTACCAAGATCCTGACCAGAACCAACTTATGGGGCAAAATAGGTTAAAGTGCAGGTAGGTTCAGTTATGGTGTATGGGATGGCTTTCTTTTGCTATGGTTTCAAGTAAGATCTTGTGAAGTCTAAATACATTGAAGGGGTAGTTTAGGTTAGGTTTTATAGGTTGAAGGGAGGTTTCTTGAAATAGGGAGAGATAGGGAAAACTTAAGTCATGTGTTTTGGTGACCTAGAGGTTTCAGAAACTGATGAAATTTGGATAGAGTGTAATTGATGCTCTTAAAGGTTGATAGAGTTTGGATGGCAGGTTATGAAATTGTGTGATTTCTCATCTTGGGTTCAGATATTAGGGTTTCTAGTAAAAACTGATGGATTCTACTGTTAGGGATGTTACAATGGGATGTAACTTGGAGGGGAATGTGGAGAATGATATAGGCATGATTTGGTTGGATTCGGATGGCTAAATTGAAAAATATGGAGTTTCTTGTTTTTGGGCTTCTATGGAGTCGGAAAATTTAACAAAATAAAAAAAAAAAGCAAGTGATGAGGTGTATGCCTCACGCTTACTTGTACGTGACTGTTGAGGAGCTGGAGTGGAGATTTGAAGGCTGAATCCTTAGCCCCGGCAGGAACATGGATGCTACCCACCAAGAACCTGAACAGAAATCACCTTGGATTTACTCGGTAAGGATTTAAGACTTTGGATTTTACTCACTAGAGAATCAATCCAACCTATTTCTGATCAGCCAATTTCAAAGAGAAAACACCTCAGAGCTGAAGCAACTCAAGATTCGATTTGAAATCTTCCCATTCGGTGGTATAACTTCACATTTGAATTTCTCCTTGGTCTAGAAGTTGAATACCACCTGAAACTAAGACGTACAACTGTGGACCAGAAGTTGGACACTTTAAAGATTGACTGGGCCTCTTAAATCAAAGAGGCTGAACTAAGGCCTGACATAATTACAAAAAAGATTGAAAATACCAGGAAGACATTTCTGTGCCTGATTTTAAGGTGGGTAAAATTACAATATATGCTGCTAGCCAAAATTACTAGTGGACTGAAAAGACTAGGGTATAAGAAAGACTCTACTGACTTGAAGTGATGCTTGGCTGTGCAAGCGCTTCACCTGGGCAGCAAATCCAAGAGTTTTAATCTGGTACTGGATTTATTTTCAGTTATGTCTGTGAATCCTTGCCCGTTATCTTTACCTTAAATAACATCATCTTGAGCACAATGGGTACATTCTAAGATGCTGTTCTTTTTTTTTTCAGACCCTCAATCTGATGCTTGCAGTAGTGCAATTAAACCATTGCACCGAGGCTTGCTGACTAAAATTTCAAACTATCTAAAACATTACAATGTAGAAACTAAGTCTAGAATTCAGGGAACTTGTCCAGCCCTTCTAGAGTGCCGTTAAAGTGTGTATATATATATCGGAAGCTTTAGAGATATCGCCAGCGTCATGACCAACATGATGCAACAGCAGGCTGCCCAATTTAATCAAATGATGACTGGTTTTGCTACCCTTCGCAATGAGAACCGTGCCGGAATTGGAACTTCTGGAGCCGCAGTCCCTCTTATGGGAAGATTCACTGGGACACCCCACACCTGTGAATTCATGTGCCCATTGCCTGGTTCGGCACACATTTGTTGAACCAGTACAGAAAAGTCGAATCGGTTTACCATACAAGATTCTGGTCACTTCTGTGCCAAAACGGGCAAATGGCACAGAATAAGTGTGCCAAAATCATTACCATACAACCCCTAATCGTCTTCACTCGTGTTTGTCTTCCTCATTCATGTAAGCTCTCTCTCTCTCCACCCACTGCAAGTAACATGTCTGGCAATGTCTATGGAGAAATTGCAGATAATCAAGTTTCAGAGGAGGCCGAGCTTAGCGAACTGGGTAAGGTTTGCCATCTTTATTCTTCTTCTCCTTTCCGAAGCAATTGGGGAAACTCGCACTGTACCGATACACCTAAGCAACCCACTGAAGATCCTCTTTTTGATCTGACCTCTCTCTTGGGGTATCCAAACTTGTTCATTATTCTTGGATTTGGCATGACTTGCGTACAACATTCTCGTGAATTGGATGAGAATTAGAGGAAGAAAAAATAGAGCAGAAACCCAAATAACTCTGAAACAGAACAGAGTAGAGTAGGTGATGACTAAGAAGGAGAAAATACAAAACAACCAATCGTTTAACCACATTATCTAAAACAATTGTAATAACATTCGTCTTAAATTACTTGACTTCACATGCTTCAATCTGAGAACATAATTTCTGGCTTTAATCTGAGTAGTAGACAGAAAGGAGGAAAAACGATTTGCAAACATAATGCAGAAGTGAATCAGTTGTGTCACATTAGATGAGAGAATCTACGGTTCCTGTCCTCAATTTTTATTTTCAGTTTTTACTGCCACCAAGTTTCAGTCTGATGTGAGTTTTGAGTTGGTACAAATGTAGGATTTTTCCCTTGAATCGATATCCATGGTATTGTAAAGAAAACAAGGGCCATTTTCTTGAATATATTTCCTAATATGAACTATTAGAGGGAAAGCATCAATGTAGCATACCCCAATTAGAGAATTCTCCAGACTCGTTGGGCTGTTATGCTCATTTTTTTTTTGGTAATGATGCTCATATTGTTTTCAGTTTCTCTGTGTGAGGACACCGAGAGCTTGACATCACAGGATTTCATCCATTTAATTTAGGGTTTAATTGGGGTTCCCATCAATCTCAAATAGAGCTGATTGGAGGGAAGGTATCCATGTAGCTGACCCATTTAGTTGGAGAAGGCTGAATTGCTTTTGGTTAGCAGGCCATAGATCTACGAGGTCTACAACTGAAAGATTGATACATTCTCGGAAAACATTGGCTGAATTGTTTTTGGTTTGGATAGTAAGTTTACTGCTGTTGGTTGATTGCACCATATTTCCTTGATGGTGATCTGTAGCTTTTTTGCTTGTTGTAATCCATACCAAATTGCCATGAGTGGTGCCTCTAATTCATCACCTTTAGTTGTTCTTCTATCACCTAAACTTAAGGTGTCCACTTCAGTAGCAACCCCCACACTCCAGCCAACCTTTTTTAAGAGATTGGTGATATACCCCTGCACACAATAAGACACAATAAGGTTGGTAAGTTAAAATTGTAATTCACATATAAATCATTACTATCTTCAGTAATAGAGAAGTGTTCAGAATTTGTTTCTTCTACCATCTCTAACAATCCTTTTCCCAATTTCAAACCAGTTATCCATGTACTAATATTGTTGAGAATCCTACAGGGATTTGGTTGCTGTTTTTTGAAAATTGAATTATTCATTTCTACCCAAATAAAATAGCATGTAATGATGAAATTGGACAAGCAACCGTTTTGTTTTGTAATTTAGTTGTGCATGATTTAGACCCATATTGCATTAGTGGGTGAGTGAACTTTGTGCTAAGAATTTTGTTTTCAGTCCTAGCTGTCCTGCCGCCCAGATCTTTTTGGTCCACTCGCAAAAAATAAATACATGCCATGTGGTTTCTTTTGATTTCCCACAAAGCTCATAGGTAGGGTCCATCGCCATCCATTGTGATAAAACAGCCTTAATTGGTACACCTGCATTCAGTAGATGCTGAAAGAAGGATTTAAATTTAGGATAGATGGGCAATTTCCAAAAGAATTCCACCATGTTGAGAACTTTGATAATATCATGGGTTGTTTTTGTTTAATCAACTTTGCCTTCCAGTTTGGCAGAGAATTCGCCTGTTGATGAAATCATTGGTACCCACTTGTCATCTGTGGAGGAAAGAGTGAAGTTACTAAAAATTGAATTGTAGTTTTGAAGAGAAGAGAGACACTCCCTGTTTGTCTAGACATTTTGGAGCATTTGTGCAATAGTAACATTGGTGTCCCATCTGTCCTTGTTAGGGTTTTGGTCTATAATAGTTGTGGAATGTGGTAGCCATGGATCATACTAGAAAGATGTATTTTTACCATTTCCAATTTGACGTCTTACCATTTATTGCAAAGGTGGGAAAAATACTACAAATGCTCTTCCAAGGCCATGATCCCCCCCCCTTTTTTTTTTCTAACCTTTGGGTGAAAGATACTTGTGTTGGAGAAGTATCTAGCTTTAAGAGTTGTAGCCCATAAAGAATGTGGTTCAGATAGAAGTCTCCATCCTTGTTTCAACAGTAGCTAAATATTTACATTCTCCATTCATTTGAATCCAAGTACTCCCACTTCTTTCGGTTGACAACATATATCCCATGACACCAAGGTTAGCTTTTTCATTTTGGTTGGGTGCCCTAGCCATAATTTTTTGCAAACTGAATCAATTTGCTTGCTACTAGATTTTGGGAATCTAAAACACTAGATGTGGTAAAGTGACATTGGTTGTAGGACTGACCTGATGAGCACCTCCCTTTTGGACAAAGAAAGGCTGTAGGTTTTCCATGTTGCAAATCTTGACTTGATTTTGCGCAAGATGAAATTGAGGTTCTTGGTCTTTGCTTTGCCTTGCAGCAGATTGGTACATAGACACAATGTTTCGTTTTTTTCATTTCATTGACTCCTAAAGACAGTAATTGGGATCGATTTTGCTGTCTGACGTTCTGACTAGAAAAACGCCACTTTTCTCAAGGTTAATCTGTTGCCTTGTGATGTTAGAGAAAAGTTCAAGAGCAACTTAATAGTCAAGATATCATCTTTTTTTTGCTCTGCAAAAAGGAAACGTAGCATCCGCAACAAAGAAATGCGAGATCTCCGAGGCTTGTCTTGCCACTTTAATACCTTTGAAAAGGTCTAGGCTTTTGTATCCTTGAGGAGTCTAGAAAGTATTTCCATGATTAAAAGGAAGAGATAAGGGCTTAGCGGGCATCCTTGTTGAAGGCCCCTAGTTCCTGAAAACCATAGGTGAGGATTTCCATTTAATTTAATTGAGAATGAAGCAGTCGACATTAGCTTATTCACCAAGCTACACCACTTTTGGTCAAAGCCTAAAAAAGAAAAAATATTACCAATGACCTGTCATTTGACATGGTCATAAGCTATTTTTTTGACATATCAAGCTTCAAGGCTACATAGCCTATCTTACCTTTGGTATGTGACATAAATGAAAGATTTTGTGTGCCAGGAAAATATTATCATATATTTGCCTCCTTGGAATGAACGCCCCTTGTAGTGGAGATATAAAGAGGGGTATGGCAGTGGTTTTAATCTCTGCTAAGATTTTGTAACTACGTTACAAAGGCTAATAGGTCTGAAGTCAGAGACTGATGTATTATCTTTCTTTGGGATAAAATAGATGAGGGTATGATTAATTCCCCCCCCCCCCTTCCATAACAAATTAAAAAGAATTGAAAAAGTGAATGATGTCATCATAAATCAAATCCTAGTGTTTCTAATAAAAGCATGCATTGAAATCATTAACCCTTGGGGCTTTGTATGGCCCAAAAGAAAACACTACTTTCTTAATTTCATCCTCATAAGGTGGATCAGCCATATTCTCAAGCCCCAAAGAAACAAGGGGTGGGAAAAGGCTTTCAACAAAGTTGGCATCAAGAGGATTAAAGGTAGTGTAAAGTTCTTTCATGTAATCAGTGAAAACTTGAGCAATTTCATGGGGTTGGGAGAGGATTAACCCATTGGATCCAATGAAAGTAATCCTTCTTCTAGAAGAAGGAATTTTGGAGGTCAAGTGATAGAAACGGGTATTTTTATCCCCCTCCGAAATATAGGAGTTTTCAGATTTTTTGATCCAAAAGAGTTCTTTAGCATTAAGAGCCCATGAGAGAGTTTCATTTTCTCCCTAATAGCATCCTAATTGGGGTCGAGCCCGATCCCATCAAATCAATTTCCTTTGACAAATTCCAAAATAACTGTGAAATGTTCCCAAGCTTTGTTTTATTCCAGTTTTGAAGAAAGTGAGAAAGATTAGCCAACTCACCTTCAAAAGATTCGCCATTGTTGGCCTCCCACGCCTTGTAAACAACCCCAGGAAAAAGTGGATGCAAATGCCATGCAATCTGATAATGTAAGAGTTTTTTTTTCCAGTAGAGTTTGGGGTAGCAATTGAATGTAGAAGGGGGTAATGATTGGAGCAGGTTGTGAGTAATTTTCTAACCCGCGCTTGAGAAAACAAAGTGACCCGATATGAATTTCCAAAGATATAATCTAGTTTTTCTTTTACAAGGGTGGGAGGTTTTGGCTTAGTACTCCAAGTAAAATAGGTGCTCGGTGCATATAAACTATTAGAGGTAATACAACGAGCATATGTGGTTAGCAGGAAAAATAACAAAGAACTCTAAGATGAGAAACGATTACTTCATTTTTTACTCACTTTTTTGTACCAACTAAAAATGATAGCCACGATTGAAATGAAATAGATAATACACAAGTCAAAGAATTCACTGAGTGATGGTAAGGAAAGACCTGGTGAAAGTGGTAGTTCTCAAATTATCAGCCTGAAAGGTTGGAGCAAACATTGGTTCCGCTGGTGTGTATCCGAAGAAGTTGTAGAAGATTAAGAATTGGGCTACAAGGTCAAGTGATGCTGCAAGGAGAGAGTTCAAAGCTAATTGGAATTAATCAAGAAGGTAGGGATGTCCTGAGGTGGAGCCAGTCTTGGGCATTTGCAACTATGGGTGTTGCCATCCTCCATTCCCAACGAGAAAATACCACCAGTAGCCCCACCGTTTAAGTCACCCACATTAGCATTTTCATCGCTTATGTCTTTCTCCATGCTTCTACCATTGTTCATGTTTATAGCCTGAATATTAAAAATTTGCGCATTACCATTGTCGCCTCCTTTTTTATTTTTCAGCAGCCCCAATAGTTTCATAATAGAGGGGTTAGCAAGGATCTCCACCTTTAGGTCTTTAGTTATCCTTTCATTGGGACCTCCTTTAACCTGGTTATTCCAAACCTGGTTGTGGTCCATCATCACTGTTGGTACCTTTGACTGTAGCAGTATTGTCTTCAAATTCAAGAACATCAGGAACGGGTTGGTCAAGAATTGTCGGGACCAAACACCTCTCTTGCACATTTGCAAGATCTTCATGACGTTGCAAAGCTTTTGCAACTCTACTTCGTAGTCGTCAACTTCCACAACTTGTTTCTCTTTCTCCTTGTTACGAACCAAGCAAGTATCCGAATCCTGTTCTGCAGGCATCTCATTGTTTTTTTCCAACTCAACATTTTCAACACTTTCACCATGGTTAGTGTTAACTTCAAAGTTAAGAGTACCCAAGTTTTCTTCTTGGGAATTTTCTTGTGATTCATATGAGAGGGACTTTCCAGTTTAGGTGAAGTCCCAAAAAAAGCATCCACAAATTCTACGTTGAAAATCTGAAGTGGTCCCGTCGGGGATTGAGGAAATCCACCTTGGGTTGGGAATGACACCGGCATAGGTTCCAGGAACCTTCATCCTCCCAATACCGGAGCACCCTTTGTATGGGATCAATGATAACATTTTTGTAAAACTCAGCTGAGTTAAATCCAAGGTTGATAGAGGGACACCTCTCATACAAGCTACAAAATTCAGCTTCGTGAGTGATTTTCCCACAATTGGTGCAAATAAACAGCAACTCGTAGAGTACACTCAGGCTAAACCATTCACCTTTCATGTTTTTAATAGAGGCAATAATTTTCATAGGTTGATTGATATCCATTAGCACTTTTATCCTTGCTCAGTTGATTAGCAAACCCAAGTCATGGAAATTCAGCTGAACATCCAACACGTTTCCAATCGCCAAAGCCGCGTTAAAATTAACACTGTTCAAAAGCGAAACAATCAAGCCTAACATCGCAAAGTTGTATCCAAACGACAATTGGGAGCAACTTTGCCTTCTTCCTATTCTTAAGAAAAGGTTCAATAGAGGTGCATGAGGTGGTTCTCAACCCACCAAGGAGACAAGAACAACACCTTGCTTCTAAGTTTATGAGTGGAGAAGGTAGCACGTACATTATCATGTCCTCCACATACAACAGTAAAAGCACCCATTTCCTTCCAAAACTCAACAAGGCTATCGCAGAGAAATGCCATAGTGATGGGTGGAAAGCCCAGTGCATATCCAAACAAGTTTTTTTTGAAGCAAGCCTTTGTGACTCCCTCCAGGAAGGTGCCTGACCCCTTTCAATCACTTTTGGCAATATACTGAGCCCAATAGAGCAAGACACCCTAGGCTGCGGTTGTCTCACTACTTTCGGTCGAGGAGAAGAGGATAGCTGATGCCCCATCATGCTTATGTTTGGATGGAAAAAACAAAGCAAAGCAGGAAAAAGCACAAAGGAAGGAGAATTGCTTATTAACGTAAAGACCAAAAACGGCAAAAAGAAAACAGCAGGTAAAGGAAAAGCAGAGATCAACAAGGTCAAGAAAATAAACAGAGCTTCATTCAGAGCTCAAAAAGTACAGTAAAAGTCAAAAGGAATGAGAAGCGGGTTGGGTAGGAGTGATAATAAATGCCATAAATGGCAAGATATGTGGATCTCACAGTAGGTAGGGCTTTAAATGGAAAATTTTGGAAACTTACCAAGAGCTAGCTGGAGACGAAAGATCTTACCTCTTCGTCAACACACTAGGTGCCCGAATGCTCTTCCCTTTCAACCAAAATGATGGTTCTTACATACATGCCCACTAGGTAGGGGACTAGCAGTGGAGGCAGAGAGGATTGATACGGGTAGGGAAAGTAAACGAGAGCACCGAAGAGAGAAGGAAGAGTGGGGATCTGCGAGTTAGAATCATTTCTCTGCAGAGGGGAAAAGACAGAAACCCTATTTCTGGTCTTAGCCTTCAGCAACTGAGCTGCTTGCTTAAGGACTATGAGGTTGATAAGCCAATTCCCCCCCCCCCCGCCCCAAAAAAATAATAATAAAAAAAAAAAAAAATGAAACACAAAGTTTGCAGTTCAGGTTCATAGAGCTCCAAATGAATTGGGGACTACTTATTCAACCATTAAGTATTGAAAAAAACTGTCTCCAATAAGTTACTATTTCATCCAAAAGAATTGAGTCTCATTAGAAGCTTCATAGGCTAATCTTACATAACCATTGAAACCCATCTATAGACACAAACAGTTTGGCATACACCTACCAAATCCAAGTTCAGTTCTCTATCTTAACATTATCCTAACATATATGAGCATATTTTGTCAGCGTTCAGACACCTCCCTCTTGAATGTGTGGTGGAGAGACATCAAGTAGCAGAGTCCTATAGCTACTAACCAATTCACCGGACCACGATTGAGAGCCAGGCATGCTCAATGGAGTTACTGTTACGGGTCACTATCAAATCTCAGTGATCACTGTTCAGGCTTTGGTAATCCTGCATCAACCCTGCTAATGTGGCCATCCCAGATTTTAAAGTACATGGCCAAGGGAAGAAAAAGGAACAGTACCCAAATGGTTGGAAGAAGCCAGCATTTTCTCCCTATTTTATGGCAATTATTATGTAACGTTATTTTTTGTGGTGTAAGCTTCTCTCCTTTAGCTTTAGGTTTATTAGTCACGAAATTCCTTACCACCTCCAGTAGTGGCAGGGGTTAGGAGAATGCTTCACCTGTCTTCTAGGCATCCGCACCAGTTCAATTGTATGTCATCTTCTTCTTCTTACCTCACCTCCAGCAGTTCCTTAATCATCGACATCAATGAAATGCTTACTAGGCGAAGCATTGGTGACTGGAGACAAGAAGTTGTCCGTCATAGTCATAGTCAAAAGCATCAATAGCTTCAAACTTCTTGGAAAATGGCTGCTTTAATTTACGGCTTGATCAAAAACATCCCAAATTTCATTGAAGATCTGCTGTTAACACACATTCCCTCTCCCTTCATTAATCCTCGTGAAATCTGATTACAAGAAGCTAAACGGTTCCTTATCGTGTTTGTGCTTATCTCAATCCCTCAGAACCCAAACACGCCCTTCTGAAACGCTTCTTCTTCTTCTCTATCCTCACATCTCGTTATAAGATATTCATTCCGGAGTTTAGCACTGTCCGATGAGCTGGTCTAACGGCTACAAGATGGAGAGTTCGACTGACGAGAACAAGCAATGTTCAGGGAAGGATCTAGTGATTTTTATGTCGAGACTCATGCTTTTAAAGTTCTTCTTTCGTTACAAAACCTTCACTGTTTAAGGGTTATCGTGTTGTTATTTGTGATTATCTGTTAGTTGACTTCAATTGTCCGATGACATCGCATTACTTTTTTTTAATTTTAACAAAAAATAAACTCTTTATTTTCGTTTTTTTGATTTTCGAAGTTTTTTGTTTACATTCTAAAATGAGAAATACGGAAGAGATTTTAGAATTTGGATCTTCAATCGGATGGTTAGGGCTGTGCTCCTTTCACATCTCAAAAGACTAGAAGACTAAAGTAAACCAAAATTTGAACTCATTAGCCTGAACCAAATCCAAAACTGAACCCAACATGAAAAAGAGAAAGAAAAAAACTTGACGGAGGGTGTTTGGTTTTCGGTGATTTCAACGAAAACCGAAAAACTTAAATGAAAATTGGCTCAAACCGATCAATTTACATCCTTAGATCAATTATAAGAAGGTGATATAATACTCTCCATATTTCTCAAGATTCGAAGCAAATTTAGGATCCATTTCATAACTCACCAAGTGTTTCTATTTTGAGAAACACCATAAATAATTTGAAGTGTTTCTACAAGTAGCAACATATTTTTAGGTGTTCGATAAAACTTGTTTCCGGAAGTAGAAACAATACTTGTAGATGTTTGATTAAATCAATTTCTTGAAACAAATTTAAAAATTGTAATAAAATTTATAAAATTTGCCATTGTTCTGGTTAGGGGGCTAACTTCTATAACACCTCTTCCAAAAGTGTTTCACTTAAACCCAACTTGCACCCAATTTTTTTCCTTTGAGAAATTTGTTGTTGCGTCGAAAGTGTTTTTCGAAGCAAGTATTTTCATAAATTTCTATTGGTGTTTCAAAACTCATGGAAACAAAACAGTTTTCAGCCAATTTTTCTGCTTCTTGAAGCAAGAAACACCATAAACTATTTTTTGATGGGTTATCAAACGGGTCCTTAACCTTCCCCCACCTTTAAAAAAAGCACAAAAAACTTTAGGGAAGTTGGTTAAACACCTCGGATTCCTAGGGTTTGCCACATGCATGTGTTTGGTTTGGTCAAGTCTAATTATGTTTTTACCAAAAAAAAAAGTCTAATTATGTTTCATCTTATCACATTCTCTCTATTAAATAATATTAATAAGAAAACAAATCCAACAAGTGAGAATGAATATCCATGTGTAATGCAAAAGGGTTCGATCTATACTTTGACATTAAAAAAAAAAAAAATTATATATATATATATATATATATATATATATATATATATATATATATATATATATATATATATATAAAAGAGAGAGAGAGAGAGATTGATTGGCTTCACAACCTTGATTATTCTTTACTCTTCTAGCCAAAGGAACAAGGCATCTCTTTTAGACAAGTCCAAAAGCAATCCATGAAATCCAAGCAAAGCATATTGAAGCCAATTTATTCCTTTGAAACAAAATAAGTAATGCATTGCTTGACATGGTTGAAAGCCATCCATGAGAATCCAAGCTAAGCATATTCAAATTGTTGGCCCATATGGTTATGAAAGACGACGAGAAAGAAATCACATGTCCCTGGAAGTTTATGAATCCCTTGCTAAATTGATGTCTCCCTACGAAAACCCATTGCTCCATTTTCCCTCTAGCAATTCAAACTACTTCACCATTGGCAACAGGTAATTCTTTTTTCTTCTCATCTATCACTTCACTTTTACTTCTTTGTATGATGAAGCTAAAAAATTTTGATAAGGTTTTCGGCATCGGTTTGTTTTTAGCAAGGCATTTGTATTGACTGGTTTTCTTATTTGAACATTGCTATTGGGAAGGCATGACATATATATTGATTTCCAAGACTTTGTGAGCGAGTTGCCACACTTAATCTTACTTGCATCTTCCTTTCTTCCATACTTAAATTGCTTTTTCAAAGACTTTCTTAATCATCATACTTAATTTTTTTCCTTCCATTGTTTGTTTCCTACTTCATTACAATCATAAATTGTTAGGTATTTTCTATTAGCAAGGTTCATGACATTTTTTTTTAATTTAATTTTAATTGTTTTTTTTTAATATTTCATTTCACATAACAACTCACTTAGCTATGTTACTTAATTGATCACCACTTGTATGTGTAGACTTCTTCACAACCAACAAATGCTTAAAGAAACAACTTTTTTAAGGGGTAGGATTTAGGAATTTTTAATTTTGAAATGGATCATTTCCTTACATGGGAAACTTCATGCATGTTTCACTTGTATAGAAGTTTTTACTTCCTCATATTAATGTTGTACCTTTTCTTTGCATTTTGTTCTTTACATTGATGGTGATAGTTGATCATATTCTTTAGCATAAATTGCATAATTCATGTTAATTTGTATTATTTTCTTAGTGTAAGATTTTGTAATTTCTATTAAGGTCATTTGAGCCCATTTGGCTCCTCTCCTTGGGGGGGGGGTCTCCCAGTGAATGCCCAGTAAATTATTGGATTCAACCACATGTAATATTCTAATCCAAGGAACTCATTGGATTTACCATAACCCTTGGATTAAAATATTCAACATGGTTGCATCCTAGAATTCATTGGGCACTCATTGGGAGAGCCTCTTCTAGGAGCATCCAACTCTTAAGATTCTGCATGCCAACAAACTAAAAAAAATTGATCATTGTCTATCTTTGTCTTCTTCTTTTGGAATAACATTTTTTTGACAATTTTCACGACCCAGAGCCCATGAGTTTTGATTGAAATCAAATTTTAATAAAATATATCATACTATCATACTACTATTTATAAAAGTATGAACTCAAGGGACATAGCTACATTTCGTTTTCCTCCAATACCCCTCTGTATTCAATCAATTAGACCTTTATATTAGTAACAAATGATGTCTATAATGATCAATTAAAATTCTTGAAATTATTTATTCAATTTCTCCCCTTCTCATTTTTCAAATAATCCATAAACAACCAAAGGAATATGAAGAGTTTCTCTCGAAAATCAAGAAATATTAATTGAAGAAAAAGAAACTACATTAAAAACGTTTAATCAAACTCATGCATCTAAAAGATAAACTTATTCTAAATTTTAACCTTAGTTGTTGTTAATAGGTTCACTTATGCATAGGCCATTCAACTTCCATGGCCAATACATAGTGATTGATAAATACCTCGTGCATTTGCACGTGGCACTTTTACTAGTGTATCTACATGTACATCTATATATATACATATACCGAAACAATATGGCCCTACCAAAAATGACAAATGTAAATAAACTAATACTAAACAGATGAAACCATTTTAGGGCACATGCGTTGCCCAAAAGGTTAATCTAGCAATCGATGACAAGCAAATTTGAGATACTGCCTCTCCTATGGTATCCAAAAAAGACCAATGAAAGGTTCATCTTCATACCCTTTTGAATTCTTTTTTCTTTAACTTACCAAATCTTGAACAGAGGTATAGGGTATCTACAATTCAGTTACTCCAATATCAAATTGTTGATACCGCATACCCCTTTTCAAGATTTGGGTAAGTTGAAAGGAAATCGAAATGGGATAAAGGAATTTTGATCATAAAAAAGACAGTTATCTTATTAGTTGGTCTTTTAGGATACCATAAGAGAGGCAAATGCAAAATATGAATTTTTTTTCTCCCTTTTTATAAAAAATGACTTAGGTCAAAGCTCAGGGGGTCCAATTGAAAACTACACCAGATTTTTCACCCCTCAAAGAGAGAGAGAGAGAGAGAGAGAGAGAGAGAATGTTACCCTAACAGTTAAACCTTGAGGAGGTATGACATTACCTATCTGGTTTTTCCCATTCAAAGGTTCATTGCTCTAAACCTTCAAGATTATGGAATCCCCTACTAAATTGGTTTGTCCCTATGACAATCCATTCCTCTCTTTTCGCTCCACCAATTCAAACATGTTCACCATTGGCATAGGTAATTCTTTTTTATACTCATTTATCATTTCACTTTCACTTCTTTATATGATGAAGCTAAAAAAATTATAAGGTTCTATGTCTGGTTTCTCTTTAGTTTTGTGCCTATTTTTCGTCCAAGTAGGTTTAGGCATTTCAATTTAACAAGTATATTTTCTTGAAGGTTTACCTCTGGCAAGGACCAACATATGGCAAGGCATTCTTGTTGACTGGTTACCCTATCTTGAAAAACTATCAGTTCAATACTTTCTTTTTTTTGGGTAAGAAGTCACCATATTTAATTCTTTCTTCCATTGTTTATGTTTTCTCCTTAATTTCAATCATAAATTGTTAGGCATTTTTTACTAACAAGGTTCATGACATGATTTTTGTCTCTTTTTTTTATTTATTTATTTTTCGCTAAAAGTGTCATTTTATAAAGCGAAGAAGAAAAAGAAAAAAAAAATACAGCAATTAGAACCTTAAGAGGAACCAACCTCGCTCACCCGCAACAACAGTTGCCCCTAATACACTTTTCCTCACTGATTTCTACTCACATTTGATAACAATTAACCCATTAGAATTGGGCACTTACTGACATCCACTTTTGGTTCAGTAACACACAAAATGTTTAGTTGATGAGTCATTAACAAAAGTTTAAAAGCCCTTCTCTCAGACGCATTAAATATTCTAAAAGAAAAGCTTCATAGTAACAGTTAAATAGCAACATTGTCTTCTCCCAATGAGAGGCTCTTATTTACTGTAGATACTTTCTCTAAAGTTGCATCTACTTTCTTGAATTCCTTTGCCATAGAACCTTTTTTACTTGTTAACACTTTCTTCACTGCATGAACCTTCTTAGGACGACCAGGCTTTCGACGAGGAACAACTACTTCCGATTGCAGCGTTCCATCACTTTCCAGCTTGGCCGAACTCTGATGGGTCCCACTAGATTCCAAATCATCCTCCTTATTTGCCACATCAGCCCCCATTGAGCTCCCTCTTAAACACTTTCCTTCATTGGCAGAATTTCTAATTACCTTCTTAGCTTTGGGTCCCATCAATAAACAACCCAAAGAAAGGTTTTCAATTTGATAAGAACTCTTACTCGCAGCAAGGACTTTTTGAAATTCAAATGAATTGGTTGAACCACAAATTTCATTCTTATTTGCGGGTCCCACTAGTGAATTCTCCAAAAGAAAGTCACCAACTGATTTAAAATTCTTAGCCACATCTAAGGATTTTTCAAATTCAAAAATGTTGGCCGAACCACTAACCTCAAATTCATCGTCGAGGGCCCACATGAGAACTCCCCAAATGAAGGTTACCAATGTGAGTAGAACTCTTACCGC
This sequence comes from Hakea prostrata, assembly GCF_041222555.1. Lineage (NCBI taxonomy): Eukaryota > Viridiplantae > Streptophyta > Magnoliopsida > Proteales > Proteaceae > Hakea > Hakea prostrata. The sequence goes on along the minus strand of NC_142606.1, from coordinate 62,882,120 downwards.
ATCAAGGACTTTTTGAAATTCACATGTATTTGCTGAACCACAAACTTCATTCTTATTTGCAGGTCCCACTAGTGAACTCCCCAGAGGAAAGTTACCAATTGATTTAGAACTCTTAGCCGCATCTAAGAATTTTTTAAATTCAAAATTGTTGGCCGAACCACTAACCCCCAATTCATCTTCGGGGCCCACTTGATAACTCCTCAAATTAGTGATTTATATGTCACATTGACAACTCGCTTTTTGTTTCAAGAAAGAAAACATGGAGGTTAACATTGCCACATAATTATGTTATTTTCCCCCCCCTAAAAGGTCATTTTATTAAATTAAGAACGGGAAAAAGAAAACAAGAAAAAAGGGGGGAAAATCACTAAAAATTTACATTTCAAGAGCATGATCCTGCCTTCTACCTCACACTCTTGATATTCCAAAAGAATATCATCAAAAAAAACTTTATGATAGGGAAACCCCTTTCGTATCAGAAGAGCAAATGACCTAAGTTTGATTGTTTTATCCCACTATTTTCTTTGTCCGACAAGAGTCAATCAATTTTTGTCATTGCTTCAAAAGCTATCTCCCTTAGCCTACTTTTTGAGATCTCCATTTTTTCCTCTAGACCCGTATACATTGAGTGATGTTGCTTCATTGCTCCTTGCCCACCATGTTGCATTGTTTTCCCCCCACCAGTTAATCCTATAATTTGTACTAGAACGTCATGGCCTTGTTCCAACACTACCGAACCGTTGGGTCAACCCTTAAGTCATCAGACACTTTATCAATGGCCAACTCACCCTCCATGTGCACCCCCCCCCCCCAATTGAATGCTCCAAGTTCTCTTCATAAACTAAATTTTGAGAATCCTCCTCTCATGCAAATTGCTTTATGGGTCCCCTCTTTTGGTACTGTATCTACCACTCTATCATTTTCAAAATTTTCTGCATTTTCAAAATTTAAAACTTTGGAGTCCACTTTATAATCCTTCTCTTCCTGTGAATTATTAGAGTCCATCTCAACTAAATTAACATCTTCCCTTGGATTAGGTGATAAGGGAATCGAGGTTTTCTGTAGAGGATGAACTATGACGCCCCCTTATCCTGAGGAGTGTGGACCCCCTTAGTAAGCAACAACTCACCCACCTCTGCACTTTCCACCTTATTTAAAATTTTAAAATTTGACTCACTTGAATCCACTTCATCCACAAACTCCTCTTCCTGGGACCCAACCAAATTAGATGTCTTCAGTGCATCAAAAGATTTTGAAATAATTGGAGTTTCCACCAAATTCTCCTCAGTTAATTAATTGAAACTTGTATGTGTAGGTTTTTTTCACAAGTGTTATACCTTACTTATGTTTGAATATAGGCCATTGGATTTGTTATGATCCAACGATGTAATGGGCCTTATGGAAGAAACTCTAGACCTAGTTTTGTCTATAAACTAGTTGGAATCAACAATCTTGGTTCCAACTACTATTCAGGGTGTAATATTTTAAGCAAACCTTGTGCTTAAATTCAAACCCTTAACACGACCAAGGTCACTATTACCAGAGAATTGCACTCTAGACTCTTATTTTTATTCACAAGCGTTTGTTAGTTAACTTTTCTTACTTGCTTTGTCCATGTAGGGTGTAATATTTTAAGCAAACCTTGTGCTTAAATTCTAACCCTTAACACCACCAAGGTCACTATTACTAGAGAATCGCACTCTAGACTCTTATTTTTATTCGCAAGTGTTTGTTTGTTAACTTTTCTTACTTGCTTTGTCCATGCAGGGTTGATGTAAGTTGCGAGCTTGATTCAGATTTCAAAGTTCAAACTCATTATCTGAATCATGAACATAATAATGGAAGCTGCCATTGGACTGGTCAAGCTTTTAGTTCCTCCATTTCTGCTTCATCTTGGTTATCTTGTTCACCACAGGAGAAACATCAAAGAAGAGGTGAAAATTTGGTTAGCTAGAGTTGATGCCGGACAACGTGAGGTATCAGCGATGTATGAAGAACTTGAAGCAAACAAGGGATGTCTCGCTTGGAATGTTCATTATCAAGTGGGCAAGGAATCAAAAAGCAAGATCGATATAGTCAACAATCTCCAAAGAGAAGGTCAATTTGATTTCGTCTTGATTCCTCCTCCACCTCTTCTTGGTATTAAATCCATGGACAATCCTAATTTTCAGCTTTATGCACCCACCAAATCGGACATGAAGCAAATCTTGGAGGCATTGGAGGACAAAAGGCTAAAGTTGATCTATGGAATGGGAGGGGTAGGAAAAACAACCTTGGTCCAAGAAACCACTAAACAACTGAAAAACAAGGGGGTCTTTGATCGAGTTGTGGTGGCCATCGAGTCTCAAAAGTGCATTTTGACAAAGATTCAACGTGAAATTGTAGAGAAATTAGGATTCGAACTTAAGGAAGGGAACAAATCTGCAAGAGCAAGCCGTTTGTTAGAAGAACTGGATAAAGCAGAGACACAAAGTCTCACAATCTTGGACGATCTATGGGAACCACTGGAATTAACCAAAGTTGGAATTTCTTATACTCATGGGGTCAGATTAGATGGCAAAGGCCACGATGGAAGGGAATGCAACTGCAACATCATTATCACAACAAGGAGCCAAGAAGTCCAAGAAGTCTGCAATCAAATGGGGACCCAATCCAATATGGAAGTAAAGGTGTTGCCCAAAGCAGATGCATGGAACTTATTCAAAAGGAGTGCAGGTAGTCATGTCGATTCTTTAGAACTGTATGTGGTGGCTAGGGAAGTGGTTAGAGGATGTGGGGGTTTGCCAATGGCACTCGTTACAATTGTAAGGTCATTGCAAAATAAGGACCTAGTGATATGCAGAATGTAGCTTCGCAACAGAAGACATCGACAGTCTCACCCTCAACAATTCTAGGAATGGAACAAAGAATATTTTCCTCCATAAAATTGAGCTATGATTATCTTGGAAGCAAAGAATCACAATTTTGTTTATTGTTATGTTGTTTATTTCTGGAAGATCATGACATTCAGGAAGATAAATTGTTTCCTTTTGTGTGGGCTGAAGAGGTATTTGAACACATTGAAACCCTGAGAGAAGCGAGGGATAGATTACATACAATGCTTGATAAGCACATTTATGTGTGAAATCTTATAGCATAAAGTATACATTTTACACACTTAGAGTGAAGCTACCTTGGGTTTTATGTTGTTTTTGTATATTTTAGGATTTTTTAGGATTTGAGGAAATATTTAGAGTTTTGGGTATATGAAACATGCAATTTTACATGTCAAGAGGTCCATTCAAATTCTCAAGTGCGAAATGGGCTTGATTTGGAGCATGATGTGTCACACCACCCATTTCAACAACATAAAGAAATCAAACCATTTCGATTGACTATTTCTTAGGACTCAATTGCTACTAGGAATGGCATGGAACCTCATTATCTCGCATTGCTATGGAAGAAATCAACCTCATTATCTTGCCTTGCTATGGAAGAAACCATGGGTCACGACATTTGAATTTCACCTTAACTGGATCAAAAAGCAACAAATTGTAGACAAACTAAGGAAAGGGAAGCTAACAATTTCTTGAACATTTATCTCACCCTAGCTTTCTAGAATACTAGTATATTTAGTTGGGATTCCTCTCGATATCGAGGGTTCATCCAAGTACTCGAGATTCCTCTCGGCGTTGGATTGTCAAGATGTGATTCCTTGACCTAGCACTATACCTCGAGCAGTGAGTTAGGATTTGCACTTTGGTATAGAGCTTGTAACATCAACCTGCACAGTTGCCCATCGACATCCGACATGTCAGGCTAGTTGCCATTGACGTCCAACTTGTCAATTAGAGTGAAGATTGGGACTAGCAGGGAAGATTTGATGGTCCTCAAACCTCAAGTCATGCTATAAATACTCTCTAGCTAGCTCATCTAATACTAATGCTCTATCACCCTTCCTATTCGTTTTAGCTATTCAGTTTAGACCTTTAAACACCCAAATTTGAAGGTGATGGTGTTATCCAATCGACTTGAACAACTGGAGGCAAGCTTTCGACTACCTTTGTTGGTCCACTCTAGTTGTTTGCTCTTGTGGACAAGTTTAGCCCTTCAAGTCAACATTGAACTATGATTCAACCAAGGGTTACTTTGATTGCAACAACCCCCATCTTAGCCTACATTCCAATAAAATTAGGATTTATCCCCCAAACTTTTTTTTTATATTTTTAGGTTCATTTGGGTCAGTTGCGCGCACCTTGACTACATCCTCAAGAGAGAACACAAGTAAGGGCATTTCCATGTTCTCCCATGGAGAGGCAAGTCTATAAGCCGTACATCAACTGTGCATTATTTGCCATAAAAGATTCTATTCTAGTGGTTACACAACCAGGTTATACAAAATTGTTTTTTTATCAACAAGATCTGTAGCAACTAACGGGACATCCGCTTGGGCGTCGCCGCCATTCTGTATGACTTGGATATGAAAATATCCCAATTAAGTGCTTTTTGCGTTTTCGGACAACTCAAAATCTCTCTCTCTCCACCCCATTATCTGTGGATCTTTGTGGGTCCGACCAGAGCTCAGGTGGGGTAGGGTGACTGGTGACGTGGATCCAAATTCCAGATTTGTGGCAGTATTTCTCACTTGCCGCCACACGCCTTTCATTTCCATTCCATTCCTCGTAGCTCCTCCAGTGTCCTCTCTCTGGTCTCTACACGAATAGATTTCTTTTCTTTTCTTGTGACTGACTAGATAGATTCTTCAAAGGAGGAGCAGATCCAAGAAACTCTCACCAGCTCGAAATGACGATGCGAAAGAGAGGAGAAGCTTTTCTTGTAATGCCGGATCTTGAAATGCAGCTCGGCTACGATGCTCCTAGTTCTTACCCCCAAGACGGCATTCAATATGCCATGTCTTGCATTACTTGTCTACTTCTCGCCTTCTCCGCCTTCTCCGTCGGATTCCTTTTGGCCATGATCTTTGGCGTATTTGATTCTGAACAAGACACATACCTGAGTCTTCCTCACAATTTCTCCAATAGTACTTCACTACCATTGTATCCCCAAACCGGAAGCCACAAACTCCTCGGATTCGTTGGGGTTCAGACTAGCTTCTCTTCTGTCGATCGCCGAGCTGCTCTGCGCTCCACTTGGTTCCCTTCCAACAGCGACACCCATCTCAGGTAATTAATTAATCCCAATCGTTTTATACTCATTCTTGCCAAGTTTCAGAAGCAACACTATGTTAAGTTCTAATTTAGTTTTGGATTGATTCAATGCTGGAAGCACGTCATCGTGTTAACACAGTATTTGCGCTCTTGTCAAATTAATCAATATTCTGAATTGAAAGAAAATCTAAGCAATGTTCATCAAGACCTGCTACTCAGTTCTTGTAAATCGCCCATATCGATAACATAGCTCGTTTTCTAACTAACGAATTTTTTTTTAATAATAGTTGTTAGAGGTCCCCACGACTTTTCTTTTGTTTTTCGGTTAAACGTCAGAAGTCCCCCGTTATTGAAACTGATTTTACCACGTGTACCCTTCAATAGAGCGCCCTTTTTTCTTTTCTTTTTTTTTTTTTTTTTTTTTTTTTCGTTTTCGTTTTCGTTTTCTTTTTCTTGATGGTTATTGCTTTTCTTGGTAGTATCGATCTCTGATTCTGCATCTCCTTCCTTAGTTAGTTTCCATCACTTTTTTGGTCATCGAAGTTCTTGCCTTTCTTTTCTTTTTTCTTCTTTTGGATCCTCTCATGGCTTCCTCACCTACACGATCTCTGGTTCTGCATCTCCTTCCTCACCTATGGTGGCTCGGCAGCAGCTTTAACTTCATATTGCAAATTTGGATTGCCAGTGTGTGAAAAATAGAACTGAAACATGATTACTTGCCAAATTAAATCAAGATGCTTCGTATCGGAGTGTCAACACCTTTACTTAAGAGCACATACAGTACAACAGAATATTGTAGGAGTCATTACCTCTACGGAGGTTTGGCAGCACCTTGCTCTGCTTTTATGTTAATGTGTAAATATATTACTCAGTTACTCTGCTTAATGATCGGGCAACTAAATTTCTTTTCTATGCTGAATCATCTCCTGGAAGCAGCTGAGTTTCGCGAACTTTTATGGCTGGCAGTGTGAAACTCAGCCAGATCAATTTAATACTTACCTTGAAGTTGGATATTTCATGATTATTGATTTGAGGGCCTCAGTGCTCAAAGACTGATGTCCTTGACGCTTGTTACAGAATATCTGTTTGTTTTTTCTACTCATAGCACTCTTTTCGTCTAAAGTTATTGCATATTAACTTGATCTCAACCTATGCAGTTTGGAGCAGGATACTAGATTAGCTTTCCGTTTTGTCATTGACGATCGAAAGATGCAAAAGAGATGGCAGATCTTGAGGAGGAGATAAAAAGATACAGTGATTTTCTGCTTATAGATGTTAAAGAAGATTACTTAAATCTGCCAAAACAAACGTGAGACTTGAAACTCTGTGAGGCTGCTCTTAGTTTTTCAAATTTGTTGCTTGCGATCTTTTTTTTTTTTTTTTTCTTAATATATTTTATTCTAATTTTTCGTCTTCTCATTTCATATTTATTGAAGATTGGCATTTTTCAAAGCAGCCTATGATCAATTTGAAGCAGATTATTATGTCAAAGTTTGTGATAACATCTATTTACGACCAGGTAAGTGCCACTTTTGCATTGCAGATTGCATTTAACTGATTAGTTTGTTCATTAAGTTTTTGTTGAGGTCTATGCCTAGTAAGTTGCATATCTCAAAAGAATCACAGTGGCTTTAACTTCTTTTTCATTTACCCTCACCTTGTCCGTGATAGGCAATGCATATAGGTGTGCTATAATTTGCATGGTGTAAAGAAATAAACATATAGGTGTTACTTTGAAGGAGTATTAGTTGTGCTTACTATACAAGATGCTTAAATTGGTGTAGGTTTGGAATGATTGCTTGGCTGATTGAGTAGTAAGTTTTACTTATATTTGAGTATTAATTCCACCTAAAAAATGGGATCCTTTGCTTATAATTGGGGAGTATTAATTCTATTTTAATGATATCGCTTAGTTGCATCAGTCAAAGAGTAAGGAGCATTTGTTAATTCATCTAAGATTTGATCGGTAATGTTGAAGCATTGCGCTTTATATGCCAGCTCATCAGTTACCACAACAACAGACAGCTGGTTGCAGCCTGAAGAGTGTCCCTTAGCTGTTTGGGTTATCTACAGCTCGGTGTGGTTGTTTTCTTTATCTGAAACTCCTAATAATTCTCTGTACCCTACAGTTCCATCTTATCTCAACTACTTTACTCAAATGAACCATATACGTGTATATATATATATATATATATATATATATATATGAAGTGATAAATCTCTTCTACAGGACTTGAGAAGCCTTTCAACATTTTTAGAGTTTTTACTTTATTTCCAAGTGATGTAGCCTCAATTGAATGAGGGCAGAACTGTCAAGATCTTCAGGTCAGGCATTATTTTTAGGCTCAAAATAAAGGGTTGGGGTGAACTTGTTTATAGCCTCTGGGATGTCCTCTGGATGGTGATCCTTCTTGGGTTTGAACTAAAAGAATTTCTGAATCCCCTGATTGGGACACGGAGGTTGTCATGGTTTGCATGGGGTGATTTTGAATGGGTTTGAAGGGTTTAGGGGATGTTTCAAGAAGCACCAAAATAGGGTAAAGGGGGAATTTCAGATAGGTTTAGGGGACTTAATGGTAATGGATTGGGATGAAACACGGATTATACCTAGTGCTGTTACCAAAGAGATGGCTTTCCAGGTTCCATCAAATTTGGATGGTGGGATCTCAAGTTATGGAGATTCTTGACTTTGGAGGAAAAAGAGTGCCAAAATCAGGAAAATACTGATCTGTGGATTGGTAGCATGTTTTGGGGCTGCATGGGGGTTGAAGGTAAAGGGTATGGTGGTGTTATGGTGTTTAGAGTTTGGTTAAATTTTGATGCAGCATTGCAAAGATCTCATTATTCTTGATTGGTGGAGAAAAGAAGGGATCAAGCCTGGGGATGAGGTATTAAATGGAAAATAGAAGGAAATGAGAAAGGGGACAAGGTAGGCTACCAGATTCCTGGACAGGGTCAGATAGAAGTTTGACTTGAGTGGAGATGAAGTTGTAGAACACTGTTCTTCAGCCACAGCAAGAAGCCTGGCTTGACTTCACCTTGAACTTTCCAAATTGATTAAACTCAATTGCAGCAGCAATACTGACAAAGGGGGACTTGAACTGAGAGTACTTTATTGATAATCTGAATTCTGAATTAATACCTATTAATGCTTCCCATTGAGTTTGTGTGTAAGATTTTTTTTTTTGGTTTTTATTTGTAACAATAAACTGAAGTTGTTCAGTAGAACTTCTAACTAGCCTGTAACTGAAAATAGAAACGAATCTGACTCAAAGTAGGAAAAGAGAAACTACCTTGCTGGCTAATTTGGTCTTTATAAGTCAGACCAGTAGATGGTCACAAATTGTGGGATTTTAATGACACATAAATTAATTTAAATAATAACCAAAACACCCTCTGATTGGCAGAATTACTGAACTGGCTTTTCCCAATTGAACAAGCTAAAAGCATGAAAAAATATGTTTGTGCTGCTGAGCAGCAAGCCTTGGGGCTTCTTGGCCTTTCAGTTGGTGTGGGGAGCCTTGGCTCTGCATTACCTGGCCTGGGACTTCACAGCGTTCTACTTGATCCCAACCTTCGCAATTCCCTCTTGATGTAACCCTAGGTCAAGGACCAGTCTTCAGGATCAATTCAATCGAATTAACAATAAAATTAAGGTTCCTCAAACCCTGTGGTTATGGTGATGTGGCTGATTAGGGTTGTTAGGGTTTAGGGGATATGGGGATCCTTTGTGATATGGATTGTGAAGTGATGATGTCTTAAGGGGAAAGGTGGTTAGGTTAATGTTCTGTAATCAAATATATTCTAAGGATCTCAAGGATACATAACCCATCCTATGGGAGTTATTGGATAAATTCCCTGAGATGGGAAACTGAGGACTACAGGTGTCACAACAGGTTGAAACTTGGAGGAATTAGATATAAGGATATGATCCCCCAAGTTTGGTGGGGTTTGGATAGCTAAGTTAAAAGATATTGAACTTCTTGCTTTTGGGGTTTTGGGAAATACAAATATTCAAGAAAATAATTACATCTTGGATTCAGACTGCCAAAATGGGATTGGGATTTGAGGTCACTAGAGTTGGGGAGGGACGAGGTTCCTAAAGTTTGGGACAGATCTAATGGTTAGATTGGTGTAGATGTGACCTTGAATTTTGGGTCTCTAGAAAAATCTTAAAATTCAAGAAAATAAAAAAGAAGGGTGCGACTTAGGGAAAAGGGAAGGCTAGGGATGTCTGCTTTACTAGTTTAGGAGGCTGTTAGGGATGCTAACTTACTGTTTTTTCGAGGACTAGAATACTGAATTTGTGAAACTTAAGGCCTTGTACTAGGTCTGGTCCAAATTGGAATCTGTGTTGCTGCTCTCACTCATACATATACCATGCAGACATGTCTTCAATTATCTGCACTCAGAAAAGGACACATCTCTGCAGCAATTACCTTGGGCAAGACTCTTGTTAACTCATCTGCTGCTATTGGTTAGCCTCTTGCCGATGATGAACTGATTGGCTGCATTCTATGTGGGTGTTCAATCCTATTACCTTGAATGACCCCTCATTTATGGAATACTTGTAGTCATTCCTTAGTAGTCATCTCTTAAAACTAGGTTTCATGGTGTTGAGAGCTGATACATCCCTGTTTTCCAGTTGTATAATTTATGAGACTTTCTGCTTTGTACAGTACCTTATACCACCCCTTTGAAATCTGTTACAAACTGTCCGGACAGCTGTTCTGAAATGGATGAATTTTCATTTTCTTCTTATATTATGAATTAGTTAAGTATGCAATTGTCCCTGTACCTAGCAATTTGAATAAATGATTCATCCTTCATTTTTCAGATCGACTTGCAACACTTCTAGCTAAGGAACGGACTGATCCAATGACTTACATTGGCTGCATTGATCCAATGACTTACATTGGCAGCATGAAGAGAGGGCAAGTGATTACTGACCCAAAGATGATATGGTAAAGACCTTGTGTCATATAGTTTATGATGAAATTTGTTGGTTTTATATTCAATTTGTCATGGGACTTTTTCATCTGGAACTTTCAGGTTTGAGAAGTCAAGAGGTTCAATGGCAACTGAGAATTTCCTTTATGGTTATGGTTCGATATATGTTCTCTCAAAAGAGATTGTGGCAGCATTGGCAGTTGCAAAAAATAATAGGTCTGCATTCTTAATTTATTGCACTTACAATTTTGATAGCCAGATGACTTATGGTTTTCATTCTTTCTTAAAATTAAGAAAGAATTAAAAGAAAGCATTTTTCACTTAAAATTCTTTGTATGATTTTCATTAGAATGTTGGCTCTTTCTTTAAATATATTAAATGATCCTATTGCTGCAGTAGTCACTAAAATCAGTCTCTTTGACGACTTTTTATGATTAATTATGAAAGATGTCATCGCTGAACATTATGGTCAAATTTCAAACTGTATCTTATTTTAATCCTAAAGTTGTTTATTGTTTAAATGCCATATTCCTTTTTCAGTCTGAGAATGTTTAGCAATGAGGACGTCTCTGTTGGATTATGGATGCTAGCCATGAATGTCAACCATGAAGACAACCAAGCATTATGTGATCCTCAATGTACACCTACATCTATTGCTATCGGGGATTTTCTAGGATGTTCAGGTATACAAATTTATTGATAGTTTCCTTCTCTTATTTCAGTTATTGTTTCTCGTTAAGGCAGCTACGGTTTAGAAGTGCATCAAAGGAAATTTGGGGCAAAATATCAAGTGCATAAAAGCGAGGCAGTAAAAGTTAAATTTCGGTTACTTAACCAAAAAAATTAAAAAAAGTTTAATTTCGAAGGTTTTATCTTTAATAACTTCTTACTGGATTCAGAATCTAAGAGATCAATTTGAAATTGCATTTCTTATTTTACATTCCTGATGGGGTCATATCAAAAGGCTGGTAAGTAGCAGGTCTTAGACCTAAGATAAACTCTGTCAGCAGTATGCATCTTGACTTATGCTTTTATCATTATTAAAAGATCCTGGTTTTCAAGATGAGGTCCCAGGGTGTATGTTCTTTGCCAAATGATATCATATTGGCGCCCTGATGGATAAGACAAGCAGGAATTAAGCAGAGTTAGAGATTTGGAGATCATCCTTGGAAACAAGAGGCTCTAAGATTAGTAGAATAAAGACAAAGTATATAATGATCTTAGGCATGCTGCAATTGATGCTGACATGGTGCAAATTGAGGAAATAGAGATGCCACAAAGTCACTATTTTTAATATTCCAGGGCAATTATAAATAAAGGTGATATAGAGGATGATGTTTGACAAAGGATTAAAGTGGGATTGATTAATTCGGAAGGTGTATCTAGAGTGTTGTGGTATTCCTTAAAAGGAAAAAGGAAAATTCCATAGGGCTGCTGTGCAACCGGCTGTGATGTATGGGCAATTAAAAAATGTAATATGCAGAAGCTATGCAAGATGAAGATGTTAAGATGGCTGTGGGGCAATACTTGGAAGGATAAAATAATGAATGAATGTAAGATCTGACTCGGGAGTTGCCTCAATCAAAGACAAGCTCTGAGAATCCCTTTAGGTAGTTGTATGGACATTGCTCATCGAAGGCCTAGGGACACTATAGTGAGGAATGACATAATCCCTACTGAAGCATCTGACAGAGCTACAGGCGGGCCTAGAATGACCATGAAAGAAATTCTGAGAAAGCACATGCATGATCTAGGTCTTTTTCCTAATATGACCTATTAGAGGGCAAGCATCCATGTGGCATACCCCAATTAGAGAATTCTCCTGACTTGTTGGGCTTTTATACCCCTCTTATTTTCAGTTTCTCTGTGTGAGCTGGAGTGAAGCCATTAAGGTAGGGGTGTGTGGAGTGGTGCTTCCATGAAACCAAAGAGGACACCAAGAGCTAGTCGCAGGGATTTCATCCATTTAATTTGGGTTCAACTGGGGGTTTCCATCAATCTCAAGTAGAGCTTTGATTGGAGGGAAGGTATCCATGTAGCTGACCCATTTAGTTGGTAGAAGTCTGAATTGCTTTTGGTTAGCAGGCCATAGATCTACAAGGTCTACAACTGAAACATTGGTACCTTCTCAGAAAAGATTATCCCGAAGAGAGGTTCCAAAAAATTATCCACTAGGAAGTTATTGACAAATAAATATCCTTTCTTTTAATACTTAATTTGCAAATCTCCAGCAATAATGTAATTTTTGGTTTGTGATGATTATATCCTATATTGGGACTCTGAATTTACTCTGTAGATATCTAGTGCTGCTCATCTAAATGGATTCCAGATCCTCTACACCACATGAAGGTGGGGTTCCCACCTTTGAGATCTGATAATCCCCACTCATTGTGTGGTGTTGTAGTTGTCTCCCCTCCTCCCCCACAGGGTAGGTGATCCAAACTCATGATCCTCCTTTTGCTCTTCTATGGACTATAGTGCCCACTACCTCCTGAGTGATTAATATGATTAGTTGATCTGTAAAATGCTTTACACTGAACTCTGGAAAATTTCTCAGGTTTATGGAACCCAGTTAATAGGCTGAAGGAGCTGCACAACATCAGTATGTGCTCCAAAAGTCCAACGCTGCCATCTGATGACAGGAAGCATTTGCGTGGGATGCTACCTGATATTAAGAGAGCAAGTAAAAATGGAAGAGAACGAGTCAATTCCTACAATTGGTTTCTGAATCCACTATGATAACATGCAACTTGTTAACAAGGCAAGTATGTATCCTTTCCCTTCTCTTCCCCCCCCCCCCCGATATTTTGTCTGCATTTTTGGTTTAGCTTTAGGAATTTGAGCTCTTGAGTCTGTAGCATTTGATGATGACAGGCAGCATCTGTATGGCTTCTCACCTGACATTCAGAGCAAGCGAGATGAATTTGTCCTCATTTTGTTATGGAGAAATTCTGTTGCTGGTTTTACCAAAAGAAAGAATAGAACGACTTCCATTCCTGGGGACTACAATCAGTTTCTGAATCTACTACCGAAGAATGGAACAACTTCTATTCCTTGGGACTACAATCAGTTTCTGAATCTACTACCGAAGAATAGAACAACTTCTGTTCCTGGGGACTAGTATCATTTTCTGAATCAACTACTTTCATGTGCCTAATATTTTCCACATGCAACTTGTTAACAAGGCTAGTATGTATATTTTCTTGCCAAACATTTTGTCTGATTTTTGGTTTAGCTGCAGGGATTTGAACTCCTAAGTCTGTAAACAGTACCAATACGTACAATTTTTATCCAATACTTCTCAGTTTTTACTGCCACCGAGTTTCAGTCTGATGTGAGTTTTGAGTTGGAACCATCAACCATGTAGGACTTTTCCGTCTTGAAGCATCCAAATCCTCTGCACCCAATTTTCCCTCTCATGCTGGCCTATATCAGGTGGACACTGAGAGGAAAAGTTTGGGTGCACCCGGGTGGAGGAAACCCAAATCCAATCTTGAATCGATGTCCATGATACTATAAAGAAAACAAGGCAAGATTAAAGGAACAAGCATATGAATCTACAAAAGGGTAAAATTTGGCGCGTTTGATAACATTCTTAAAAACCATTTTTTGTGTTATTCTATTCTTTGGGAACGGAAGAACGGGTTAGAGGCGTTTGATAAAACGGTTCGTTCTTCTGTTCTTTAAGAATGGACTGGTCAGAAAAGTGTTCTAAAGAACGTTTTTTGCAGAACATAAAAAATATGTTTTTACCAAAGAACAGAAACAGAAATGATAAAATTGGTTCAAATTGAAGCCTTAGAACAAGTTTATCAAACACCAACTTATTTTTCAAAACCAAAAAAAGAAGAAAAAAAAAACACCGAGATATTCTATTTATTGTTCTAAAAATATTTTCAAAACGGATTTATCAAACGCCTATTTTCAAGCAAAGAACAGTCTTTTAGCACGGAAACATTAAAAAACGGTTTTGCATAAGAACTGGTTTCTTAGAACGGAGCGTTACTAAACGCATACGGATTTTACAAGCCTAAAGGGCGAAAAATGAAACATACGGATTTTGAGTCTTTTTTACCCATGGCCACTTAACAAATTGGCTTAACCACACTTAACAAATTGGCCTTGATTTTGTTAGGGGCTGTTTGGCTACATGAGTCTGGAGATTTCAAATATCTAGAGATTTCAAATCTATGGAGTCATAATTTATGAAATTAACTGTTAGGTTAATAATTTGTTATTTTTGTGAATGTACAAATGTTTAGTATTTTTATAGTAGGAACCATACCCATAAATCTACAGATTCATGTTTTTAGTGTAAAAAGATGAATATCTAGATTTCATGAATCTAAAGATTTTTACAATCAAACAGGTTATAAATCTCGCATTCATGAATCCAAAGATTTCAAATGCCTTAATTCGTGTAACCAAACAGGCCCTTAAGTAATCTAAATTTTAAAAGTGAAATGACAAAAACACCCTAAAGTGTTGTGTTTATGGCTAAATTACCCCCTAATTGTCATTCACACTCTCCCTTTGGATGAAGAGAAAATTTCCCTTCACCCATCTCCTTCCTTTATTTTACTTGCTAAAAATCACCTACCACTATTGGAACCACCACCACCACAACCCCTAGCAGGAAACCACCCACCGAAGGAATGGATCCTGAAAAACCATTGTTGAATAAATCAAGGGTTACAAGGTAAGGCAGATTTCAGAAGGAATTGTCCCAGTCAAATTGTTACTAGATAGATTCGTACCCAAAAAAAATAAAAAAAAATTGTTACTAGATAGATCGAGGCTCTAGAGGCTTTGGCATTATTGCAAAGAATCTGGCTTTGGCATTATTGTCATCAATGGGAGAGACAGACCAATGAGGCGATTCTCCCTTTCATTTGAACATGAAACATCAACAAATTTTCAAGTGTAACTTTTGGCATTATTGTCATCAAATGTCTTCTTTTCTTTATCAGAAAGGTTGGGCTCATTAGATTAAAAAAAAAAATTCTCGAGGAAGGCTAATAATCGGATTAGAAAATCTGCAATTAGCAAAATCGAATATTTTATAATTCATCCCACACCAGCATATGGATTTATGGTTTTTTTTAGTATATAGAGCCAAACAGTTGAGTCTTCAATCCCTGCAGCAGCAACAACAACCTTCAACGTCACATATCGCTTCTCGTCCGATGGTAGAAGGCTCGATGCCTAAAGTTAAAAGATTTCTATGGAGAATATGCTGGGAAGGTCTTGCGATTGGTTCAAACTTTGCGTGCACGACACTTATCGTTCTCAAGTAATTGCCTTCAATGTGGAGAGGAAGAGACTGTTGAACATATTTTTTTGGGATGTCCTTACGCTTGCTTGATTTGGTATGGAAGTGGCATGGGCTTCTCACCGCCAAAGGGTTCATCTCCATGTGTAGCTGATTTTATAGCATTGTGGAAGACCTTTGATAACTTATCAAAACAAGTGAGACATTCTATTTGGATTTTTCCTCCTTTGGCATCTTTGATTGTCTAGGTATGCACTAGTTTTTTCTCACAAGGATATGCAGCCAACAATTGTCATTCAAAAAGCACAAGTGGCATCACATGAGTTCCAAATGGCTTGTGGTCATTCAAGCGTGTTATAGGTTACTTCAGTGGAACCAAGGGAAACTGTGCTTTTGAACTCGAGGACCACACAACCATATGCTTGGAAAGCATATGTGTTTTGTGATGCAAACCCTTAGTCATGGTTCAATTAATGGTGGTGTTGGTTACTTAATTATGGAATTGGATGGTTTGGTTTGTGCATGTTCCTTGTTGTTGAAATTTAGGGATATCCAAATTGGTGAGGCGGTAGCTATCCAAGAGAGTGTTCCTGTTGCCATTGATCGTGGTTATCGACATATTCAAATTGCTTTTAGATAATGCAACTTTTGTATTTCTTAATTCTTACCTCTTAGGGTTGGACAACACTCAATCTTAAGATGCAAATGATATTCTAGATGATGTATTTGTTTTAGGTTATAGGATTGATGTTTGTACTTTTGTAAAAATTTCATCTGGACCCCCTGAGGTTTGGTCTATGTCATTTTTAGTCCAAAAAAATTGAAACTTTGCATCTGCCTCCCCTGTACTATAGAAAAAGTCAATTCAAGGACAAATTATCACTTTCATGACAAATTTACCCTTTTTTAAATTTAAACAAGAACATAGGAAATAAAAATGAAAAAAAATAAAATTTATGTTAATATTCATTTGTGATTCTCGAAATCCAGTTCTTCAGAACTGTAGCGAAACACCACAAAGCAACCGTCTAAGAACATCAAACACTTGAATGTTTCTTCATTCAACTCATTTAACTTTGAATCCCTAGCTTAAAGCTCTCTTGCTTCACCGGACTACTTTGGAAAACTCAGGTAAGTGGAAACAAGATTCAAGGATTTGAAAAAGGTAAATTTTCATTAAGTGACGAAGAAATCCGAAGAGAAATAAAAAGGGAAAAAACCCTAGTTTTGAAAAAAAAATTATCTACGAATTGCAGAAAGGTTGATGGAGCGTCAGATATGAGAAACCATGGCTAAAGTCGAAGATGTTGTGAAGCAATCATTGGGGATTTGGGAGAAGCTGTTGTTGGCATGTGCCATTAACCGTCATGGAACCGAACCAATAGCTGGGACTCTGTGGCTATGGAAATACAGAACCGAAACACTTATCTTCATCTTCGACGCCCGCGCAAACGAATATCATGACCTCAAACACCGGTTCATGGCGAAAGATGATAAGAAGACAAATCTGAAACGTCCGACGATAAGAAAGATGTGATTCCATGACTCGAAGATAAGACTGTGTCGGAGAAGACAAATCTGAAACTTTCGACGATAAGAAATATGTGATTCCATGGCTCGAAGGGTTAAGAAAACTTCAAGTGGCCGAGCTTCGACGCGAGGTTCAAGGGCATGATGTTTCGATTTTAAACAACTCTTTTGATTTCGAATGGCATGATGTTTTGATCTTAAACAACTCTTTTGATTTCGAATGCTAACAATCGTATTTCTCTGGTTCAAATATTTGAATTTGAATTTGAATTTTTATTTTTCATGTTTTGTTTAAATTAAAAAGAAAAGAAAAGAAAGAATAAGGACAAATTTGTCATAGAAGTGATAATTTGTCCTTAAATTGACTTTTTCTTTAGTACAGGGGAGGCAGATGCAAAGTTTCAGTTTTTTTGGACTAAAAATGACATAGACCAAACCTCAGGGGGTCCAGATGAAAATTACCCAAATTTCAAGGGCTTCAAATTCTTCTTTTGATGCTTTGGCTAGAAAGGCCGTGTCCACACTGTGTAGGACATTTTGGTCACGTTCCACTCCCTGGTTGCAGGATCTTCCTCAACTAAGTGTATAATACGACTGGCTTAATATATATTTATGTTTACCAAATAAAATAAAATAAATAGAAAACCCTGTCCCAACAGAGTTTGTGACATTGAGACTCGAAAACTCATGATATGAATTGGAATCCTTTGCCACCTTCATACCCCTCCTAAACCTATCGTAAAAACACTAATGAGGAAGCTCAACCCATAAAGGATCCGGTCGAACTCTATTTGCAGTCAACTAATAACTAGGTGGGGATCCCTTTGCAATTAATAACTCGGTGGGGGTACCCTTTCAAAACTGAGTCATGGTAATCCCCAGTCTGGTCGTCAGGTTTGTGTCAATAATATTATTTTATCACTTAGATTTGGATTTTGTAATTTGGACAACAATCCGTAGGCTGTAGCAAGCAACTAGCGAGCGAGACATCTATCCGCACGGGCGTCGCCGCCATTGTCTGGATTTTTTGTGGGTCCCACCAAAGCCTCAAGTGGTGTGGTGGACTGGTGACGTGGGTTCAAATACCAGAATACTAATATTTATTTCTTGGAGAATCTCTCATTTATAAATTGCTGCCACACGCCTTTCCGTTCCCAGCTCCTCCAGTGTCCAGCCTCTCTCAGGTAGTCTCTGCACGAAGAGATTTCTTTTCTTGTGATTAGATTCTTCAAAGGAGGAGCAGTTCCAAGAAACTCTCTCTAATTGAAATTGGAATTGGAAATGACGACGCGCAAAAGAACAGAAGCTTTTAGAATGCTGTGGAATCTTCATCTTTTCGCCATCGCCAATCTGTTCAATGGCCTCATCAGAAGCCCTCACTTCCAATCCGACGATGCGGTGGTGACTCGCCTACCAATCTTAGTCATCAATCATCAACAAATACCCATCAATCGTCGTCGTCGTGAATCTTCTACTACTATTGCTGCTGCTGCTGCTGCTGCTGCCATGTCTCGCATTCCTCTTCCACTTGTCATCTCATACTCCTTCTTAGCCGGAGTCTTTTTCTGCTTATTTACGGGACTTAGTCTTAAAACACTCCCTGTTTGCCGCTCTGATCGCGCCCAAGAAGACTACTCCATTAATTCAAGAAAGCTTGGCTTTGGCAACAACAACAACAACAACAACGATAGCCAAATCGAAAGCCCCAAATTCGTCGGATTCGTCGGGGTTCAGACTAGTTTCTCTTCTGCCGATCGCCGAGCTGCTCTCCGCTTCACTTGGTTCCCTTCCAATACCGACGCCCTTCGCCGGTAAGTTTAATTCCAATCCAAACTCGTTCTTGCCAACTTTCACAAGAAATATGTAAGTTTTATTCTCATTTCTGGCATTTATTTAAGTTTTAGACTCAATGCTGCTATTTACGCTTTTTGTCAAAAATTAATCTTCCTTTTGAGTTGAAAGAATATCTCATTCCCTCATGCAATACATATGGAGGGATGGGATATCCTGATCGAGCAAGTTCATCAAGACCTGCTGCTCAGTTCTTGTCAATGGTCCAAATCGATATATTGAAAAATTCGTAATTCTTGTTAGAGATTCCACGATATTGAAATTATTTCTATCCATCATTCTATCTTGTGATAGACGTCTGTGATCTCTCAGATGGTATCAGGTTGCTTTAGGTCGTTCTTTCCTGGTTCTGACGCTGGTCTACTGTCTCCTCCTCTTTTCTTTCGTCTTCTTGGTGGTTATTGTTTTTTTTGGTTGTATCGATCTCCTTATTGAGTTTTCATCCCTCTATAAATTAATAATAAACATCCCTGATGACACTGGTCAACTGTCTTCTCTTTCTCGTTTTCTTGGTGGAACTGATCCCACTTGATATTGTAACTATTTTACCACGTGTACTCTTCAATTCTCTATAAAATAGATATCTCTGTTGAGATAAGAGGTTCAGTTCTCTCTTCAGTTCTCACAATACTATCGGTGTTCGCTTTCCAGAGCTGAGGCTTTATATTTTTTCAGTATAGATCATTGTGCTTCTAGTGAAAGTTTAGTAGAAACTGTTGATTTTTAATGCCAGTACGGCATGAAGCTCAAGGAGCATGGTTTTAGAGTACTTGGGTCTAGAAGTAATTACACGATGGCCAGTTGAATATC